>NW_017728992.1:157674273-157675447 GCF_001723915.1 Gavialis gangeticus | reverse complement strand
GACTCCTACCCTGGGGGTCTTTAAGAGGAGGCTTGATGCCTACCTAGCTGGGATCATTTGAGCCCAGTTTTTTTTTCTCCTGCCCTGGCAGGGGGTCGGACTTGAAGATCTACAAGGTCCCTTCCGACCGTACTTCTCTGATTCTATGATCCATATTATAAACATAAAATTGCTATCAGTTGTAGAACCAGCAGCTCAGGTGCACACACCCTTATCTGAAGTTACTCTAATATGATTTTTAAAAAAATGTTCACATTAAGTGGCTCTTTAGTCACCCTGACATCTGCTAGGGGGGCAATACAGCAGTGCACAGGAAATCCAGGAAGTTTTTGGAGAGTGCTGTGTACAATTTCCTGGTGCAAGTGCCAGAACAGCCAGCTAGGGGCCATGCTCTTCTTGACCTGCTGCTCACAAACAGGGAAGAATTGGTGGGGGAATGTACTAGCAGACGGCAGCTTAGGCAGCAGCAATGAGATAGAATTCAGGAACCTGAGGAATGGAAGGATGGAGAACAGCAGAGTAAGGACCCAGGACTTCAGAAAAGCAGACTTTGACTCACTATGGGAACTCATGAGCAGGATCCCCTAGGAAGCCAGCCTGAGCAGGAGAGGAGTCCAGGAGAGTTGGCTGTACTTCAAAGAAGCCTTACTGAGGGTGCAGGCACAAACCATCCCAGTGTGCAGGAAGACTAGCAAGTATAGCAGAAGACCACCTTGGCTTAGCAGGGAAGTCCTTCAGTAAACTAAATCACAAAAAATGAAGCTTATAAGAAGTAGAAACTTGGACAAACAACTAGACAAGAGTGTAAGAGTATTGCTTGGGCATGGAGGGATGAAGTCAGGAAAGCCAAAGTACAACTGGAGTTGTAGCTAGCAAGGGATGTGAAGAGTAACAAAGGGTTTCTACAAGTATGTCAGTAACAAGAGGAAGATCAGGGCAACAGTGGGTCCCTTACAGAATGGGGGAGGCAGCCTTGTGACACAGGATGCAGAAAAAGCTGAAGTATTCAATGCCTTTTTCACCTCAGTCTTCACAAGCAAGGTCAGCTCCCAGACTACTGCACCTGGCAGCACAGTTTGTGGAGGTGAGCAGCCAACAGTGAGAAAAGAACAGGTTAGGGACCATTTAGCAAAGTTGGACATATACAAGTCCATAGGGCTGAACGGGATGCACC
>NW_017728992.1:157667182-157669273 GCF_001723915.1 Gavialis gangeticus | reverse complement strand
GGAGGTGAGCAGCCAACAGCGAGAAAAGAACAGGTTAGGGACCATTTAGCAAAGTTGGACATATACAAGTCCATAGGGCTGAACGGGATGCACCCGAGGCTGCTGAGGCAGTTGGCTGATGTGATTGCAGAGCCGCTGGCCATCATCTTTGAAAACTCACGGTGATCAGGAGAGGCCCTGGATGATTGGAAAAGGGCAAACATAGTGCCCTTATTTAAGGAAGGGAAAAAGAAGGATCCAGGAAACTACAGACTGGGCAGCTTCACCTCAGTCCCTGGAAAAATCATGGAGCAGATCCTTAAGGAATCCATTTTAAGCACTTGGAAGAAAAGAAAGTGATTAGCAGCTCACAATAAAATGAGAAAAATCGGGGTTTACCACATTTCTCCAAAGAGAAAAACCTAGGTTTTCTCCTTTAAAAAGGAGAAAAATGCAGGTAGTGGTGAGTTTCCGCTTGCAGGCTGGCTGTTCCAGCCTGCATGGGGCTATGGGGAGCAGAAAGAGGGCGGTCCGGCAGGGGGGTGCCATGTGCACATGGGGAATTCAGGCCCCCATAGTGAGGAAGGGAAGAAGTTGGGAAGGGCTGGGGCTGCTGCCCAGCCCAGGCGGTACATGGGGCTTGGCCCCTGGGCCTGGAATACACAGCCACAGGGCCTGGGCATGGAGTGGGAGGGGCCCGTGGGCAGCTCGTCTGGGAGCAGGGGCTGGCTCCCTGCTGCTGCGTACACTTCCGGGGGTTATGGGGGGCATGTATCCCCTAAATTTGTGCACAGGGCAAGGACAAGCTGCCTGGGGTGGGCTCAGGCTCCCCACCGTGCTGTCTTCCCCCTGAGGCCTCCATGGCCCAGTGGGTGAGACCTGGTGCAGCAGAGCAGATCAGGGCAGGGAACTGAGAACTCCACACCACCACAGGGAGGTGACCCCTGCCCACCCAGCAGCAATGAGAGGCACAGCTCCACGCTGCCACTGGGCAGGCAGGGGTTACCTCACCATAGTAGCACAGAGCTCCCAGCAGCAGCATCAAGGTTCCCCACCCTGCTCTGCCCTGCCACTCTGGGTCTCACCCACTGGGCCATGGAGGCCCCAGGGGTAGGACAGCAGGGTGGGGATCCCAAGCCCAAAGCAGGCAGCCCACATCTGCCTCCCCATCCCCTCCCTGGGCTCCACTCGGGCTGTGCTGCCCATGAGGGAGGGGGAGCCAGGCTCCATGCTCCACTCCACCCCAGCATCCACCACCTCCTACGGACAGCAGCCAGAGCTCAGGTGCTGCTGTGAGGGGGCAGGGGGCTGTGGACCCAGATCCTGGCCTCATACCCTGGAAGCTGGGGTCCCGTTCCAGCAGGACTGGGATGTCGGGGGGCTGTGACTGTGGAGTGAGGGGCACAAGCAGGGCCAGAGGGCTGTGGGTGGGGAGGCAGGGGCAATGGTATGGGCAAGGCACCAGCGTATCAGGGCTGCTCAGCACTAGAAAAGAGCAGGGAGGGACAGCCAGGACTAGATCCACATCCTAGTGAGCAAAGGGGCCAGAGGGAGCTCTGATTTTCCATGTTAAAACCCCCAAATTTTAGGTATTTAGAATTTATTTTGTTATGCTGATTGAGGCATTGGTAGGCTTTCAAATTGCTTTAAAATTGGAAATTTATCAATAAAACATTGTTTTCAACTAATACCTATATAGTGGTGTTTCATTTTAAAAAAAAAAAAAATCACAGAAAATGCAGATGGGGGGGGTTAATAAGAGAACTTGTGATTTTTACAAAGAGAAAACCAGGATCCCTGGTGATGATTAGGAACAGTCAGCATGGATTCACCATGGGCAAATCATGTCTAACCAACTTGATTGCCTTCTATGATGAGGTGACTGGCTCTGTGGATGCGGCGAGACCAGTGGACGTGGTATACCTAGGTTTTAGCAAGGCTTTTGACACGGTCTCCCACAACATTCTCACAGGCAAACTAAGGAAGTGTGGGTTGGATGAATGGACTGTAAGGTGGATAGAAGAGGGTAGTACTCAATGGGTCCATGTCTAGTTGGCAGGCGGTATTAAGTGGAATGCCCCAAGGGTCAGTCCTGGGGCCAGTTCTGTTCAA
>NW_017728992.1:157666916-157667171 GCF_001723915.1 Gavialis gangeticus | reverse complement strand
TTAGGATGGAACAACCCAATGCACCAGTACAGGCTGGGGGCTGACTTGCTGGACAGCAGCTTTACAGAAGAGGACCTGGGGGTTACAGTAGACAATAAGCTGAATGAGACAATAGTATGCCCTTGCTGCCAAGAAGGCTAATGGCATACTGGGCTGCATTGGTAGGACTGTTGTCAGCAGGTCAAGCAAAGTGATTATTCCCCTGTTGAACACAGGTTAGGCCGTATGTGGAGTATTGTGTTCAGTTTTGGGTAC
>NW_017728992.1:157651684-157661916 GCF_001723915.1 Gavialis gangeticus | reverse complement strand
ATAAGCTGAATGAGACAATAGTATGCCCTTGCTGCCAAGAAGGCTAATGGCATACTGGGCTGCATTGGTAGGACTGTTGTCAGCAGGTCAAGCAAAGTGATTATTCCCCTGTTGAACACAGGTTAGGCCGTATGTGGAGTATTGTGTTCAGTTTTGGGTACCCCACTACAACAAGGATGTGGACAAATTGGAGAGAGTCCAATGTAGGGCAGTGAAAATGATGAGGTGGCTGGGGGACATGACTTCCGAGGAGAGGTTAGGGGAACTGGGCTTATTCAGTCCAGAGAAGTGAAGACTAAGAGGGGATTTAATAGCAGCCTTCAACTACATGAAGGTGAGTTTGAAAGAGGATGGAGCTAAACCGTTCTCAGTGGTGGCAGATGACAGAACAAGGAGCAATGGTCTCAAATTGCAGCAAGGGAAATTTAGGTTAGATATTAGGAAGAATTGTACTTGGGGTACAGTTTACATCAGGTTCATAGTTCCAGCTTCTTTTAACCTGTTTTCCAATGCATAAGATGTTCAATGCACCTGAAGCCACAAAGTACTAGAACATTCTTTATAGATTTTCTTCAAACACATAATCTTTTGAAATATTTAAAAGTGGTATAAAATACTGCTTTTTAATGACATATTATTATAGATAATTGCTTTAACTTACTGTTTACCAACAAGAGTATTTTTTTTTTAACATATGCACACAAGTACCAACAGCAGCTGTTCCTTCAACGAAAGGGCTTTTCCAGAATTCCAAAACCATTTGAGAAGCCCATTAATTTAGTAAGCTAAAAACAATCTTTTCATGATATAATCATTAATTGAATCTCACAGTATTTTAAAAAAAAAGTCCTTGTTCTCAAGTTGCTTGTCATATCCATGTCTGCCATTTTTCTCAAATGCTCTTCTTGAATTTAACAATACAAAGACTGGTACTGCATTCAAGTCATAAACAAACAGGAAGATACTACACTTGACAAGTAACAGCTGACTGGAATGACATGTGACTTCTTACAGAACAGGAGACATCACAGGAAATTAGGGGTGGAAGGGACGTCAGGAAGTCATCTGGTCAAACCCCTGCTCAAAGCAGGACCATCCCCAACTACTGTAGATCATTCCAGCCAGGGCTTTGTTGAGCCAGGCCTTAAAAAGCTCAAAAGATGGAGATTCAACCACCTCCCCAGGTAACCTGTTCCAGTGCTTTACCACCTTCCTAGTGAGAAAGTTTTTCCTAATATCCAACCTAAGCCTTGCTGCAATTTGAGACCATTGCTCCTTGTTCTGTCATCTGTCACTACCAAGAACTGTTTAGCTCCATCCTCTCTGGAACCCCCCTTCAGGTAGTTAAAGGCTGTTATCAAGTCCCCTCTTAGTTTTCCCTTCTGCAGACTAAATAAACCCAGTCCCTTCAGCCTCTCCTCTGAAGTAAGGAGCCCCAGCCTCCTCACCATTTTCACTGTCCCCTGCTGGACTCTCCAACTTGTCCACATCCTTTCTATAGTGGGGGACACAAAACTGGACACAGTACTCCAGATGCAGTCTCCCCAGTGCAGAATAGAGCAGAATAATTATTTTCCTTGATCTGCTGGCAACACTCCTACTAATGCATCCCAGTATGCTGTTGGCAACAAAGGCACCCTGCTTACTCATATCCATCTTACTGTCCACTGGAGCCTCCCAGTCCTTTTCTGCAGAGTTGCTGCTTAGCCAGTCAGTCCCCAGGTACTGGTACTGTGGTTATGAAAATTAGTCCTAGAATACACAGACATCCTCACATTTATGTATTCTTTCAAGATTTCTAAATTAGAGTCATTCCCCATTGAGCTCTCCTCTGGAACTATTAAGAGCCAGTACAGAGCGTGGAGGATCTGGGTGGTCAAGTTAACAGTCCATTACTTCCATTCTCTGACAATACTGACTTCCTATTTCACTAATGGTACAATGCCAACTGGCAACAGGGATCCATAAATACCAACAGAGAACAAATCACATCTGCTCTAGATCACCTTGCCCAGAATTAGTTGAACACAGTTTCCATGTATGAATATCTGGATGCCAAACAGTCTCAGTCTCAACAGGATGCTACCTCTGCAGTCCACTTTCCCTACTTAGCTCCAGGACTAACTTTTTTTAGGCAATTATCTTTTCCTGCTAATGAGTATAGCTGAGCAAGCATCAATTCTTGTTGTATGAGACAACACTTGTAACTGCACCTATTGCTAAAAAAAAATCTGTCACTGGATAGTGGTCATACAACAGAAAATGCTAAAAGTTAGCTGACTTGTATGCTGGCTCAGCATTGTGAGATAAGAGATCACAGTGGACAACGTTCTGTTTTATGGTAGAGTTAAAGTGTTAGAAGTGTGCCCACTCTAATTTAATATTACATTTGCACAGTCCCTGTTTCACTTAACTTTAAATAGTATAAAAAATAATCAGCATTCTTTCACGGCAGCTTTTCCACACTTCAATTCAAGTTTGCATGCTGCTGTTAACCATACTCTCAACTAAAAAAACCCCCCCAAAAACAGTCAATATAATATTAGTAAGAGAGCACTTAAGACAGTAGCAACAGAAAGCGTCAGTTGTCCCAGCACCGCAACAATGAAGAAAAGACTATGCTTATTTCAAGGAAGACAGAGTGGGGTATGAAAAGGAAAACAACAGTTCAAAGTATTAAGTATTTCTCT
Organism: Gavialis gangeticus; assembly: GCF_001723915.1. Taxonomy (NCBI): domain Eukaryota; kingdom Metazoa; phylum Chordata; order Crocodylia; family Gavialidae; genus Gavialis; species Gavialis gangeticus. The sequence continues at coordinate 157,659,226 of NW_017728992.1, read as the reverse complement.
ACAAAACATTAATCTTAGGCGAAGATGGCAGCAGCACCTCTTAAGGCTGCCGAACACTTCCTGTGTAAGACCATATTCTTGACTATAAAACTTAGTCTAATGTATATCATTTGGGCTGAAATTTTCCAAGCCATTCCTCAGCTTCAGGATGAATTGTTCTGAAAAAGTTCCAGCAGTTTCCATGAATAAACTAGAGCAAAGGTTCAAGTTCATCTGGCCCTGTGAGCTGGATGAGGGATGCAGGGCTGATCTGAGACTGGGCTCACAGACTGGACCTGCACATAGAGCTGGTCTGCCAAGGGCACCTCATGTAGTGCAGGGTGTTTATAAAATCCTTGTGCAACTTTACACTTTAAGAATTTTGGATGTACACATGATAGAAGCAAACTGTAAACAGTGAAAGAAAGCATAATTCATTAACTTCTAACACAACGCAGTTCAAATTTCTAGACTTCAATGTAACTGCCATCATTCATGATACAACCTTCAGTCTGATTTTCCAACTCATAGCAAACATTTTCCAGTTGTTGCTGAGTGATTTCATGAATTGCATTTGTGATCCTTACCCTATGCATAGCTTATACTATGCTAAAAAATAAAATGAATTATACTTTCAATTGCCATTTACAGTTTGCTTCTATCATGTGTATATGCAAAGTTATTAAAGTTTAGAGTTGCACAAGGACTTTATAAACACCCTGTACATGCCCTGGAACAGTTCCGCACACTGTAAGCAGCACATGCTGGCTCCAGTCCAGGGCTCACACACAAAGCCAGCATGATGCACGTGCTGTATGAGGTGCCTGGATTGGCCCCATATGCTGGCTCCAATGCATGTGGCCAGTCTGCGGGTCAAATTCAGACCAGTTCTGTAGCCAGTGCTCAGGGCCAGTCCAGCATGGTGCTGCAAGTAGCTGATACACTGTGCAGCACACGCAGCACCAGATCTAATACTGTATGCTGCATGTAGTGCATGCTAGACCCACAGACCAAATCATACAACTCCACAGGCCAGACCCACCCTGCAGGCTGCATCTTTGGCATTCCTCAATTAGAGAAGGGCATATAAAATAACACAAACACATCAAATAAAAGTTTCTGGAGACCTTCTCAATAGGGTCCCACTAAAGCTACACATTCCCCAAGAGTTCTGTCCACAGTGAGCAAGTTAAAAAAAAAGGAGATTATGACATGGAGGGAAAATGAAGGGGAGAGGAGACTAGGCATCTGTGGGAAGATGGACACTTATACAGGATAAGAAACCAGAGAAGACTAACGAGAGTGTGGGGACTGAAGAAGGCTGGGTGGATTGGGGATAAGAAAGTAGACTGACAGATCAAGGGAGATGGTACAAGAAATGACACTTAGGAAGAATCTGTATCCACTGGATACACTCCCTTCCAGAAACTGCAAAGAACCACAGGATTCCTAAGTCTCACTATTTCTCTGCCATCAGTAGATATCCGAAGAACCACAGACTTTAAAAAACATGACATAGAAGATAAGTATGAATTTTTCTTCATAGAGCTATTCCCCTCTCACTAAACAGCTCTTAATTCATCTATTGTTTTAACCTCAGGATCAAATGAATTCACTTGGAACATTTGTTCTTAATCCTTCTACTTTGAACAAAATTTTCCATCTGATCTGGATCAAAGAATACAGGATTTGCCATTATAAATGATAAGATAGCTCTTCAAACAAGAGCTTAAGTTCTTTCAGTCTCAAAGCATAACTCAGAAACCATTTTTTGACTATTCATAAGAATCCAAGCAGTATTGGGCAGGAAGACCCTCAACATTTTCTGAATGTCAGCCTACATGAAGTATGTAATCTTGTTCACTTAAACACACAAAATTAACCAACTGAATCTATGCAACAGAAGGAATATCTGTATTCAATACCAATACAAATGCTGTATCATTCTCTGACAAAAATGGATTTACCTTGAGCAACAAAAGGCGTATTGCCAGTCAAAATAATATTATTGCTCCTAGGAGAAAATTATTTTCCCCTGAAGGACAAAAAAAAAGTTCTCTTTGACACATGTTTTTAGCCTAGCTAAAACTGTTTTGTGATGAATAGAGCCAGATGAAAAATGTTTTAAAAAACCCTAAAACTTAAGATTTAGGCCTCTCTGGCTGCATGCCTTTCCTCCCCCAAGCCAAGCTCTCCCCAGGCCTGATTCCTAAAGGCACTCTTCTTCCTGTTCTTAAGTGTGCCCTAAAGACTTCTTCCACAACGTCCATAAGAGAACCAAAATGAACAAATAACCAAAAATCAGTCTCTACACTTTCTAGCACATTTCATCTTCAGTGGTTCTATGAACACTGTAAACTTTGTGAAGAAAGAATTATCTTCTTTTTCCAGCTTGTATAACACTGAACATGTTTGCTGTCATTAATAATATTCTCTCTCTGGATTGAGATTTCTTAAGATTAATATTATCTATTCAAATAAATTATTAATCTTAAAGAAATCAGGAGCTTCCATTTCTTTGTTTTCAACCTGGCAAAACATACTTTACATTTTCAACCTGAAGGTCTATAAAGTATAGTCTAAATAGAATATTTTGCTCTACAGAAACAAATTGCAGCAAAACACAGGTATACAAGGAGCAGGGTTGTCAGAAGAGCCAGTATCAGGAACGGGTCAATCAAGGCCTGCTGGCAAAGCAGAAAGAAACAGGTTCAGAGGTCTGCTCTGCACTATGGTCCAAACTAGCTATCAAAGAATGAAGGACTTGCATGGACTATTGATTAAATGAGTTGGCTTAAGCCATAAGGTCCCAAGACAGCATGATTTTTAGGCCTATTTTTACATGTGTAATATTACAGAAAAGCCTTAGTGGAGCTGCTTGGGTCACTAAATTATTTAAAAACCATTTCTCCTATATAGAAGGACAGTCAGCAGCCTGCCCAAACACTTCCAAAATGTAACAATAAAGCAAAAAAGTGTATACAGAAAATAAGGCTGCAAAAAAATACATAAAAATCCCTTCCTCTTTTTGATTTGAGTGAGCTAAAATTCCCCACTATTACTAAATCTAAGGAAAGATCAAGCATTATAACTAACAAATGCAAGAAAATAACAGAGGAAGTAAAATTATAGGAAAAATAGAACTGTTCACTCACATCAGTATCAGAATGGCGGCTAGGAGGGTGGCAGCAGTTCTTAATCACAGAGAATGCTAAATCTTGCTCACATCAGGTCAAAGTGCAGCCTTTTCGGCAGATCAGCATCTGGTACTAACTGTTATTACTCCAGTGAAGTTGGGAAAACCTGTGTTATACCCTGCTATACACATTTAGCTAGCTGTATTTGTCCAGACAACTTCCCTGGTCTCAGGCTAAACTGAACTCATTTACTGTCCTTCACCAGCAACACTCCTAAGGGCATTTCTACATTTTCTCATGATAGATCTTTAAAATGGATATTGTTCTTCCTCTCTCAAATTGCCTTTTACAGTCTCATTACCTATATGTGTGTGCACACTAAAGCAAAAGCAGCAGTGAAGGGCCTGGGGAACTTAAGTACCTAAGGTGAAACACCTGGATGGGGACCCGATTTCCAGAAAATTTTGAATACCTGCCCTTTTTTTTTTTTTTTTTAACATGCACACACACACCATAAACACAAGCTCATTTCAAGGTTGAACACTCAAAATCATTTGTCAGTCTAGCAAATGTTAGCCTACACTCTTATTCAAATGGATTGCAACTCCCCCCCCCCCTTGTAAAGCTAAAACAAAAGAATGGAATACATTGTCCTAAAATAATCATAAATGCAAGACCTGAGAAGATTTCCTTAGTCAAGTAATTAATGTTTGGAAAGTTACACATCAGACTTAAAACTTCATTCTCCCCATTTGAGGGGAAACATAACTGACTTCTATTTTAATGTAACATTTTGAGACTGTTTCTATACAAAAAGAACAAATACCTGAAATTGCCAAGACTTCATGCTGAGGCAGTACAGTACTTTCTATTATTTTTCTATGCCACAAGACTACAGCCCCTTGGTATATGTCTACATACAATATATTTAAGCAAGATTTTTCTCCCCGGCAGCTGCTACCCCATAGATGGCATTGCCATCTTGCTCCTTCATCCACCCATGACTGGAGAGGAAAAGTAACAAAAACAAGTTTTCAAACTTCAAAGTAAGTAAATAAATAGTTTATTCACTGAAGCAGAATAAAACCCCCAAATAACCCCCCTATGCATATAGCAATTTATAAAATTCTAAAAATACAGTAAGTTCTGTTTTAAGAGCATAGCCACAGGCTGAAAAAAGGCTGCCCAATTATTGAGGCTGCACCAATCCAACTTAATGTAAGCAGTGTTAATTGAGTACAGGGTGCTGTTGCATTAACAAGCCTAAAACTAATTAATCCCCCTCATTTTCAAAGCTTCTAGAAGCAGTTCTCTGACAGCTGCTTCCTCTTCACTGTTTCTCTGACAATTGAAGTACAATTAGTTATAGAGTAAAAGTCACAGTTAATATGCAGGTAGCAGGAGTACAAGTTACAAAGTAGACAGTGGGGGCTGAAAGATGCTATGCTCTTGTCTTAAGCAAGTTATGCACTTGACTGATATGCAGGTAACTGATGATTGCTTACATTGTAAGCAACAGATGAACTGGGAGTGACATTGTGTTATGCATTTTAGCTAATTATGCACTTCAGTAGATATACAAATGGAGCTCACTACAGCAAGAAAGGCCTTGTAAAGCATTCCTCAGTTGCTTCCTTCATTGATTCTTTCAGTGACTTGGTATTAAAGACATGTAACCTGTGTGCATCCACATTACAAACCGAATCACATGAGCCTTTAATGATACATGTCTCTGAACAGAGATTAAATGTAAGGTTATTCTCCACAACCCACACTTGCAATCTCGCCTTACCCATTTTGCTACTTTACTGCTCTGCTTTTAAGTCTTCCAAATCCTGTGGAGCCAGTCATAGCACTTTAAAAATTGCGATGAATCTGCGACCTTTTGCTGGCCATGACTTTAGTCTATTTGTATTGGTATAAACCCCTATCTGTAAGATGGTGCCGAACCAGCCTAACAAAACTGCACTCAGACTAAAGTCATGGCTATGTTAGTCGGAAGTCAATCAGAGAGCAGGCTAAATATGCACCTTATAGACTAACTAAATAAGATAAATAGAGAGGGTACACAAGCTTTTGTGAACCTAAGTTCATTTCATCAGATGATGTGAAAGGATATGCAGAAAGCAGAGTATAAGGAGAGATGCTCATATTCTGCTTTCTACATGTCCTTTTAAAGCATCTGATGAAATTAACTTGGGTTCGTGAAAGTTCGTGCTCACTATATATAATATTATTTAGTTAATATATAAGCTGCATATAAGCTGCACCTTCTGATTTGCCATCTAAACCACATTGCAAACAACATTCAAAGACATTTGTTCAAATTTTACAAGGCTCCAACACACTAGAGGTATAAAACTTGAACTTTATGGACAGGATGCTTTTGCTTTTCATTCAATAGAATATCAAGCAAGAGTGACAAGTGTTCCTATAGAATAGAAAGCAAGAAAGAAGCATGCAAATGACTTCAAAGCAACAGCCTTTAATCCTTACAGGATAATGCCAAAGCAAAATTGAAGGTAACCCTTCTCATTCTACCTTCAACATTTATGAATTCAGTTCATGGCCAAAGCAAAGAGAACTATATTCTGGGTAAGAAAGAATGTAGTTCTAGCACATCATAGCAGAACCTTCTCTGTTCTAGCACAATGTCAGGCTTATTTACATTCCTACAACAAATAGCACATTACAGCTCTTGTATACCACGTAGAATATTCCAAAAATGATCTTTGTAGAGCTACAGACCTCAGTATGTTTAAAAAAAAAACAATTTATGTCTTCTCTTAAACAACCAAAATCCCTTCTCCAGCCCATACTCTCTCTTTTGCAAAGAAAATCTTTAAATGCCATGTTACTTTCTGTTACACCAACCTAGCCTATCTTTTAGATCATATGCAAAGCCTTCTGTTGAGAAGTGTGCGTCTACCAGGCAGATGCATGAGATTTTTAAATGCAAAGTGTGCCATAAAAATGAAATCGAATATGTAAGTGATCCACTTGACATGGGCTTGTTTTCTAAGGAATGTTCTGATTGGTAACCTTTAATCCCCCTTGCTTTTAGACAATTCTTTACAACATCTATCTATATCTATATAACTTAAATCTCTTATTCCGGAGGCGAGATCATGGGGATTGGTAGCTCACCCATGTCAAAAATTTAAATTAGTCTACAAGAGAAGAAAACAGATGGAAATGATGGTCTAAAAGCTTTTGAATTTGGAACAGGCAGTGATGCATAAACCAAAGTCAAGACGATGATGATTATGACAAAGAGTTATTTAAAAAATTTTTTTAATCAAATTAATCTTCTGCAGTGAAGCATGGGTTCAGCTAGTAAGGATTCAAATGTTGATCATCCAGGCTTCTTAAAATATAAGTAAGCATATGAGGACTAACCACAGGACACAGCTTTGATAAGAAACAATTCTTAAGAAGTGCAAAACCTAGGAGCCATAGGTCCCCTGCTAGGAACTGACATTCCAGACGTGAGGATATTTACCTCCTTGAAAGTCACAGAGCCAGTGCCTTGCCTTTTTCCCTCTTCCCAGGCTTCCAACAGCCAACAGTTCTCTTAAGCCCTGGAAGGGTGAAATATGAGGCTAAAAACAGATGACTGTTTATCCCAAAACTGGACAGAGCAGTCTAGATGTGGCCTCAGCCGTGCCAAGTAGAGAGGAAGTGATTCTTCCCTTCTATCTAGCACTGGTGAGGCTACATCTGGAGTACTGTGTCCAACGCCCCGCAAGGATATGGACGAAGTGGAGGACAACAAAAATGGTGAGGGGGCTGGGGCATGATTTCTAAGGAGAGGCTGAGGCAACGGGAGAAGAGAAAGGGGGGGGGGGATTTAACAGCAGCTTTCAACCACTGAAGGGGGGTTATAAAGAGGCAGCAGATGACAGGACACAGCCCAATGGTTTCAAGTTGCAGCAAGGAAAGTTTAGGTTGGGTAGGGTATTAGGGCAAACCTGCTCATGAGGACGGTAGTAAAGACAGGCTACCCAGGGAGGTGGGGGATCTCCATCCTTGAAGCCCCCACTACACAGAGCCCTGGCTGGGATGATCTAGCTGGAGCTGGGCCTGCTCTGCACAGGGGGGCACTCATGGCCTCCTGAGGCCCCTTCCCACCTTCACTTTCTACCACCGTGATCTCCAGGCTCATCGCCCGGGGCTTTGACTCCCACCAAAAGCAGCGGGGATGGCAACTGGCTCCGTCCCATTGTCCCGGGGCACAAACACGAGCGGCTCCACCGCAGCGGGCGGCCCCGAGCAGGGACGAGTCCTCGCCCGCCCCCGAGTGACCGCGGGGCCTCGGGCCCACGCGGCTGCCCCGCCTGAACCGCCCGCGCTCCCGGCGCCCAGCCCTGTGCCGTGGGCTGGCGGACCCCGGAGCAAGGGGGCGGGGGAATAAAATGGCTCTTCT
>NW_017728992.1:157649329-157651537 GCF_001723915.1 Gavialis gangeticus | reverse complement strand
CCAGCTCGGGACGCGGCCCCGGAAGGCCGCGGCAGCAGCCAGCCGTGTTTGCGGCTGCTCGGCTCTTCCAGCCCGGCCTCGCCAGCCCGGGGTCTCCAGGGCTCCCGAGGATCATAAAGACCTTGGGTGAAATTTCCCCCGGTGCAACGAAGTCCCTGAAAGCCGGGGGAATTCCCCATCCCCGCCGCGGGGAGCTTGGCCCCAGCCCTGCATTCATGCCCGTGCCGGGCCGAGCGCGAAGGGACCTCCCAGCAGGGCCCGGAGCAGGCCGGCAGGAGGCAGCTGCACCGCTTCTCGAGCCCCTGCTCTTCGTCTGCATGAAAACGTCCAAAACTGATCGCTGGCCCTGGCCCTGCCTGCCTGCTTCCTGCCCTTCCTTGCAGCGGTGGCCCTCAGGCTTGAGGATGATGGCTCCCCTGGGCGACATAAGGGGTTGTAGATGAGTCCCTCGATGGCTAAGAAGGCCGCTCCTAGAGCCACCGACACCACAGGTGATGGTTAAACGGAGGGTCAGGCCACAGATTTTTGGTCTCGTTTCTTTTACTTCCATTTTTCTGCCTGCAGGGCAACATGGTTTTCCTCGAAGTAAGATAGATGTACCTTCTCTCACAAGGTGTCTCCATGTACCCATGTCCTAGGTTCGCTTTTCCCAATTTGTGATGTTAGTGCCACATCTTAATGTTTGTCCTAAGGGCGTTTTTGAAGCATTTCCTCTAGCCCACGCGTGTCCTTTGTCCTTGGCTGAGTTGGGAGTATAGCAGTTCTTGTGGTAAACATGCATCAGGCATGCACGCGCAATGCCCTGCCCACCACTGCTGATGCTGAATAGTCAGCGCTTCCATGCCAGTAGTGTTGGCATCGGTAAGGACGCTGGCATTTGTGTGATAATCCTCCCACTTAATGCCAAGGATCTTTTGGAGGCAGTGCTGGTGAAGGCATTTCAGGCTCTTCAGGTGGTCCCTGTAGATCACCCAAGCCTCACAGCCATAGAGAAGAGTTGGGATTATCACAGCCTTATATAATAGGAGCTTTGTTTGAGGCCTGATGTTGTGATCATTGAACACACAGTGATACAATCTTCCAAAGGCAGAGCTGGCACATCGGATCCTATACTGGATCTCCTTGTTGATGCTGGCCTTTGAGAGATGGCTGCTGAGGTATGCAAAGTGTTCAACGTTCTCCAGCTCCTGTCCATCTATGAGGATCTTTAGGGAAGTTAACTGTCTTGGAGCAAGCTGTTGAAGCACCTTTGTTTTCCAGATGTTAAGGGTCAGTCCCAACCACTGCTATACTTGAGAGAAGCAGTTAAGGGCCGTTTGTAGGTCCTCCTCAGTATGTGCAACAACAGCACAATCATCAGCATACTGAAGTTCAAAAATTGAGGCTGATGCGGCTTGGGTTTTGGCATGGAGGCAGGAAAGATTGAAACGGTTCCCATCCATCCTGTACTCAGCACTAATGCCATGTGACAGGATCACGGATGAGCACCTTGATGACTGTAAGAAAGATGGAAGGCAGAATTGGTGCAGCCCTGCTCAACACCAGTTCGAATGGCAAAGGGCTCCATAGCAGAGCCACTGTAGAGGATAGAGGCAGTCATCTGGTCATACAAGAATCTTAGGATGGTGATAAATTTCCCTGGGCAACCAAGCTTCAACAAGATCCTCCATAGAACCTCACAGTTAACAGAGTCAAAGGCTTTGGTCAAATTATTAAAAGCCGTATACAGTTCCTGGTGGTGTCCTCAGCATTTTTCCTGGATCTGTCAGGAAAAATGTGGATCTGCCACAAAAAGTTATGTCATTTGTGCCTCTCAATGTTTCATAGTTTCTAGGACTGGAAGGGACCTGAGCAGATCATCTAGTCCGACCCCCTGCCGTGGCAGGAAAGAGCACTGGGGTCAAACGACCCCAGCAAGGTGTTCATCTAACCTCTTCTTAAAACCCCCCAGGGTAGGAGCCTGCACCACCTCCCTTGGAAGTTGGTTCCAGATCCTAGCCGCCCTGACTGTGAAGTAGCACCTCCTGATGTCTAACCTAAATCTACCCTCTGCCAGCTTGTGACCATTGTTCCTGGTCACTCCTGGCAGTGCTGGGGGGAACAGTGACTCCCCCAATGCCTGCTGATCCCCCCTGACTAGTTTATAACAGGCCACTAGATCCCCCCTCAGCCTTCTCTTGTGGAGGCTGAACAGGTTCAGGTCCTGTA
>NW_017728992.1:157638178-157649002 GCF_001723915.1 Gavialis gangeticus | reverse complement strand
AGTTTCCCGGGTCCTCCTTCCTCCCTTTTTTGAAGATGGGAAACACGTTGGCCCTCTTCCAGTCCTCCGGCACCTCTCCAGAGCACCACGAGTGCTCGTAAAGCCGTGCCAGGGCACTTGCATTGACCTTGGCCAGTTCCTTTAGAACTCTAGGGTGGAGATCATCCGGACCAGCTGACTTGAAAACGTCCAGCCCCTCCAGAAGCTCCCTAACTAAATCCTCGCTAACCCTTGGCCCAGGTGTGAATGGTCTGAAGCCACACTGAGACTCAAGATAGATTTCCTCAGCAAGAGGTCAGTTCAGCGGAATTTCCCATGTGTGACGCTGGGCAATTTTTGTAGGCCTCAGTGTGGTTAGTGCTTAGCTTTCACACACTGGACCACAGGTAAACTAATGTTCTTAAAGTTGTGATTATGCATCAGTCTCTTCAGGATTCGTATAATTAAACTATCACTGAGGTCAAGAACTTCAAAAGATTCAAAAAGGGTTTGGACATTTGTATGGATGTCAAGAATAAGAGTGGATATATACATATGACAGCTCAGAGAGAGAGAGAGAGAGAGAGAGAGAGAGAGAGAGAGAGAGAGAGAGAGTGTGTGTGTGTGTGTGTGTGTGTGTGTGTGTGATGCACATACAGAGTGAGAGGGAGATTCTTAATTAACTGAACTTTTAAGATTTTATTTCCCTCTTTCAGCCTTTGCAGTTTCAATGTTCCCAAGAAGTCCTGGCATTTAGCTGCCTCTTAAAAAACAAATGCCAGTGTTTGACTTCTGTATGGCTAGGGTCCTGTGCTAACTTAACTTCATGCAAGCCAGTAGGGAACACACATCCTTACTGTGTACAGCAAGGCAGGGGAAAACAACAAAAATAACAATTATATGTTAGCTTCTGCCCTTCCACACAACTATTTCTAGCCCCTCTGCTGCTATAGGAGAGGAATTTGTTTTCAACTATCCAAAGGGGATGTTGCTAGGGAGTAGGATTTATGGAATCGACCGCTCAATGGGAACTGTTTGCCTGAGAGTCATTTTAAGAGAAGCCTGTTCTCCACTACAAAGCTTTCCGATAGACCTTGCCTTTTGCACCACATATCTGTTGCGAGCCACCAAAACCCAGCCTTTCTGCTGCCTAAAGAAAACAACCTTCCTGTGCCACACAAGCTGACATGCAGCTCTAGCAAAATGCTGGCATAGACATGCTCTACCAATACAATGGTGGTAACTTTAAGTATTGGGCTACTACCCCACGGTAGCTGTGTCTCTGACAACCTCTCAAAACGAAGAGGCATAGCGTGTATGAAATCAAACTAGCATACACGCATTCCGGAGACATAGCAATGTGACCTAACGAAAGCAATAAATATGGCTTGATAGCGTGATTCCATAGTACATTACTGCAGCTCACAGCATCAGTAACTTCCCCATTACTTTCCAAAAATACAGAAAGCATCTGAGCACGCAAAGGAAGAGGTGTGTCACTGGCTTTATACAGACTGGGTATGGGACCTCATGTATAATCTGAATCTCCCCAGTGAATTTCTATAGATCTCTAGTCTCCTAGCCTGAAACTCTAGGCTACTAGAAAATCTGGTTCCCATTCCCAAGTAGCTGCCAGTTCAGCCACCAGCGTTCCCTATAAGCTGTGTGGCATGCGTGGCTGCCAGGCGCGCCTGCCACACAGCTTAGAGGAAGCACTGCCAGCTACGCACCCAATGGAGGTTCATCCACCTTATGTTCTCAACCTATATCAAGACATAAGTTTACTATAATCTCTGAATTTAAACTAAAGAATATTAAAGTAGTCAATGTTTCTATCAAAGTTTTTAAAAATGCCAAACCACTGAACTGGGAGAAGTCATTGACTAAGCACCCAAGCTGGAGTTTATTAAAGGAAACCAGATGAAAACCAGTTTTTCAAGGCTGCGGCCTCTTCTGCAAAAGTGCAGAGAAGTTTTCTTCATTTCAGTTTATTCAGTTTAGTTTATTTCAATGAACTAGTTAATTCAAGTTAGAAATCTGAGTGAAGATGAAAAAGTACAAAAGACTGGTTTTCCTCTTTTAATTTGTGTAGCGGGAGCCCCTCATTGTGAGAGATTAAGATCTACTAGTTCTAAAATCTTAACATTGTGATACAGTAAATTCCATTCGCTAAGAGATAATTCTATTTTTGTTTAAAAAGCACTTAATTTTAAAGACAAAACCATGTTTTGATAAACATTCTACTTAAGTATCTAGCACATTTAACCTTGTTTTTATTTAACAATTAAATAGCCTTAAAATGCTGTTTTGTCTGCATTTTAATTGAATGATAAGCTATAAACTAAAACCACAAATCATAACTTAAAATTAATCTTCTAAATAAATGTTATTTATCATTCTCTAGCATAATATAATGCAAAAATTAGTACTCTGAATACATTTATTTTAAAATATTTAATTGTTTAAATATGTATATGGTGCTTTTTCCTGATTAACAAAAATAAGCACCAAGTTTAGTGTAAAAGATATATTTAGCTGCAAATCAAGAAGTATGAATAGCTACCAACCAGTGAGAAACAACCTTTCTTTAGGAAAATAAATAAAGCACAAATGCAAAACAAGATTAAAAGTAATTATTTAAATCAAGGGTTTTTGCTTGATTATTTAAATTACAATTAACCTGTGGTTTAAATCTCTCCCATTTAAATCAGTTCACTCAAAGATCAGAGGCTCCACAGAAGGCAGATGAGGATCTGGTAGAAATATGAGCTCCTGCATGACAAGTGGTGAACCCTAATAGAAGAGAAGATGGTTCAGAAAGACCTGAGAGAGGAACTAGATGAAAGGAAAGCAGTCTTTTATTCAACTTTTTACTATGGTCAAAAGGCTAAACAATCTGACAAGCTGGTAGAGACTGGATCACAGAAGCAATTGTGTCTCAGTTGGCTTTTTGTTTGTTTGCTTTTTTTAAATCAACACCAAGCTACTGTCATTGTGTCATTAGTACTGGCTGTGACTTTAATGAGATCTACTTCCCCTACCCCCCTTGCCCCAGTCCACCCTGAAGAAAGTCTGGTCCTAGTTCTCCTTAATCTTGCCAGACTTCAGTCCACTGTGAGAGGATAACCAGGAAGTAGAACTTTTCCCTACAGTAAACTCAGTTTCCCACCGTTAGGGAAGCCTTAAATTGCTGTTGAGGTATAGCTGTTGCCTAGCAAAAATTATTGCTCTGTATGCTTCTGTTTTAAAAATAAGAAACTTCCTCTGTACTCAGCAAAGTAACAGAAGATCCATGAGAAGAAAACAGCAGAATGCCCACAGAAAAAAATGTAAAGGATTAAAGTCACCCCCTATAGCGAACTTAGGTTCTGTTTATTTTAAACAAACAATTATGATTGGGATTATGTTCCTGCATGCTTTTCACAGACACTCCTGTCATTCAGTTTTAGAACTGAACTGTCAGAACTAAGGAGGCCATGACAATTAATGCAACTTGACCTTCAGTCATGAGACATGGCAGGGTTCAGTACTAATTCAATCACACCATAGTTCTCAAGCCAGTACCTGCTTTCACATTAATTCAAAATTCCATGAGCTTTCCGTAAACAGATTTTATTTCAAAAGAGTCAGTCAAAACTGCTTAAGCCTGATATTCTGCACCTAATACAGATCCACATAGTAAGAAAATGGTAAATTACAGAGCATCTCTCAATATCCCATACAGGTTTCCACTAAAAATGAAGTACTACAGCATCACAAGCAATTTCCTTTTGCTTCCAGTGGATAAGGAGAGACAGCCCCAAGAAATCTCCCTCAAAGTACAATGGGAAACCTTAGGTATGTACATCCTTGTTCTTTTTCTCCACTCCTCCCACAGTCTTCCTGCATGCATCATAAATAGCAAAGAAGAGACGGACGGACCTCCTGTTTCACAGCATGTTCCATTCTAGAAAACTAGGTCAATGTCTGTGCACATCTGGCAGGGAGAGTGGCCTGCAGAAGCTGAGACAGTTTCTACCATGTACAATATGAATCACTACTTTTCAGTGTAGCAATCACTTGACAAGACTTCTTCCTGGTGTGTAACATTGACATCCACCCACCCTGCTGCATACATACTGGGTGCATCTACATGAGACATTTACTGCGGAGTAGACTAATTAGCTCCACAGTAAATTCTCAGCATCTACACATGTAGCCCTATTAGAGCACAGGAAACTAACTCACTCCACTGCAGGTTAGTGTTTGTAAACACAGGAACTATCCTATGGTGGCATTATTTAGTGCACAGCAACAAGTGTGTGGATGCTGATGGGGAAGGTTAGGGCATGAGGGTGCTTCAGTATAGGGACACCCTTCCAGCTCGCCCCATACTAGGGCACCCTGATGCTCCAGCCAGCCCCTTTACAGTATGTTGAGCTGGGTAAGAGCAGCCCTGGGCTGGCAGGCTGACTCCCCAGGCCCCTGCCAGCCAGGGTTGCTCTGGCCCGGCTCAAGGTGCTGTAGCCCAGGTGCACGTGTAAATACGGTGCCTGGGAGCAATAAATTCCAGCATAAAATGTACCAGAGTTTACTGTGTTGCATTAATTTATTAATTTCATGTGTAGGTGCGCCTATTGTCTCTGTAAAGTAGAAGTGCCAGGGAGGGGATGTTGCTGGTATTTGAAGGGAACAAAAGACCGTTTTTCTCCCACCATTTCTTTCTTCCCACTCACCTCAAATTCCCTTTTTGTGGTCATCTGTGCCCCAATCCAAAAAATTAAGCTCAAGCATAACAAGTACACAGCTGTGTGGTTGTATGCTGCCCCAGACTTTCTTCCACGTGCTTCTAACATGTCACTTATCCACCCCCACATCTATGAGGTGCCCTTTCACATGCACATATTTTCTCCTTTCCTGCATAGAAAAGGAGGTATTTTGGGTATGAAGTGTTAAGTTGCACTTTTCTTCCATTGCTTTAGATTCAATGAAGAATTCTCTAGTGGCCTGGATTCATGCTGAAGGATAGGGTGACAACTGGGTGAGTTGGGCAGGAAAATGGGGTACGCTATCATTCCAGCTCTGCAGATTATTGGCCAAATAATTAATAATCTGAGCCTGTGCAATTTTTTCTGGCAAGGAAACCTCACCTGAAATTCTGTTCCACTGGAGTGGTTAGAATAGGATTTCCATCCCCTCTTGCATCTTTCACCCATGAAATTTAACCCAGGACTTTTCACCCTCAGCTCTGATGATCAATAAGAAAGTAGATGTCTCTGCTTAAACACATGGATCTCCTTGTCATTATTGCACAGGCTGACCCTGGGTTCAGCTCATAGGTAGAACAGGAGAATCTGCCAGATTGATATAAAGAATGGTAAACACAAAATTAAAGTAACACTTCTTGTGGCAGACAAGAATTAGACAAAGAAAATGCTATAGTAACAGATTCTAAAGTTTCAATCCATGGTTTACCATTCATTATTTTCAATCAGTTGCCTGTTGTAATGCATGGGTGAACCTTAAATGTAACAGAAGGCAATTTAACAAATTGCATTAAAATGGACAACCAAGCTGTAAAGCATGATTAACTTCAAGTTTTGGATCCACAGTACTGTTTAATGAGAGCAGAAAAGTTACTTCTGGTAACAAGTTTTAATTAAGTCAATTTAGTGAAGTACCAAATACCCAGTATAACTGACTATAGGTTTAAGAAAATGAGCTATTTGCTCATTTCTCCCTAAACATCTCTGATATAGCATGAATAATACTGCTCTTTTGAAGAATTGCTAGTTAAAACAAAACATCTTCTAAATGCTAAAATAAACTTTCCACTCCATACATTCTGGGGCTTTAAGTAAAACACATTTTTAAAAATAAATTCTGTTTAAATAGAACTCCTTATTCATTTCAATGGACAGTTTTGCAAAAAAAAAACAACAATGCCCCCCCCCCCAAAAAAACCCCCCAAACAAACCAACATATTATTGGCAAGGTATAGCCAATATCATGAAACGAATATCCATCTATAAACAAGGGCCTCATTACAGGTTACATGGAGGTGCTCAAATGTTGATCAGTGTTAGTACTAGGTAGAATTTGGAGTGGTCACATGTTCAGGCCAGGGGATGGGGGGCCTGGAAGATTGAAAAGTAAGAATCCCAGGGCAGGTTAACCCTTCCCTGCCAGCTCCCCCAGAATAGACAGCAAGAACAGCCACAAGCAAGCACAGGGAGGGGGAGGAGGGGCAGCGAGCAGAGATGTGGGGTCCTGGGGACAGCAGGGGTGGAATAGGCCTGTTCTGGCCAGCAGGGAAGGTGTGGGGGAGGCACCTTTACACTAACGTGCAGTATACAGTAACACAAGCTGGATACCACTGATCAGAGATAAACCTAGGTTGGAGTGGCATAACTTTAAGCTTCCTAAAGAGCATTTAAAACTAGGTTCAGACATTAGGGTGAGGACAGTCCAGGGGTTAAGACAGGGATGGACGAAGTCCGGCCTGCAGGCTGGATCTGGTCAGCAGGTGGACCCCATTTTTCTTCCACTCCTGCCCGCATGGCTGTGGCTAGTCTCCATGAGATCCCAGCTGCACCAGTGCAAAGCTGGGGTTGCCATGCAGGCCAGGCTCAGCCGCACTGGCAAGGCGCAGAGCAAAGCAGAGCAGAGCAGGGGCTGCTCTGGAGCCGCTGGGATCCTGCGATGGGGGTAGCTTGCTCCAGAGCCAGGTTAGAGCCCCGATCTGCAGCCTGCACACTCTGGGCAGGGGTGCACAGGCAAAGGTCGCAACTCTGCCTCAGCTCCTTACAGCGGTGACAGCCTGGTCTGGAGCAGGGGCAGAGCTGCAATCCCTGCCTGCACACTCCTGCCCAGAGCGTTCAGGCTGCAGGTCAGGGCTCTAACCTGGCTCCGGAGCAAGCTGCCCCCATTGCCAGATCCCAGTGGCTCCAGAGCAGCCCCCTGCCAGCTGTGGCTGAGGCTGGTCTCTATGGCAACCCCAGCCTTGAGCTTTCACAGTGCAGGTGCTGCTGGGTCACCATGGAGACTGGCAACAGTCATGCAAGCAGGGGTGGCTGGGAAATGGAGTCCAGCTGCTGGCCAGATCTGCCATTTTGCCCACCCCGGGTTAAGAGCTCCAGGAGCTGCCTAAAATTAATGTACAACAAGGCCCTAAGTTTATCTTCTTATAACACCAAAGAACATTACATGTTCTTGTTTATCCAATTACACTAAAATGTAATGATTTCTCAAAGAAGAAAAAGATGCAAAGAACTGTAATATGCTACAACTAATTTGTGACATGGAGAAGCAGAACTCAAATATCAAGAGTCTTCCATGAAAGATGAACATGCAAGATATTTTGAATATGGACTTCAATTTTTACATGCATTTAATCTGCAAAATATAAAGGCAAAGTATCTGTTTATAATCAAGAATGAATCAAGTTAAAAGACTATATTTAAGACAAGTATAACTTATAAGTTTCAAAGCAATGGCATATCAGAATCTAAGGAGTTTTGCAGTTGTTGCAACAGTATCAGTGGAGATCAGCCAAGAAGCTTTAGAAGCAGCCAACCCACACAGATATAGATGCCACTGCTGGACAGGGAGGTGGGGAGGGGAAAGCATTCCATGGCTTGGCATTTGAATCTAGCAGCTGCCAAGCAACATGTATTTGTAGTCAGAGTGCTGCCTCCAAGGCTAGAACACTTTCAAGAAGATGAGAACACAAAGGGCAGCAAACTGAAGACCAAGTACAGCTAGGAAATTTCAGTGCAAGAAAAGAATGAAATGATATATAGCTGCCAATTTTCCTTTTAACAGCACTGCTAGAAAACAGATGCCTGCAGAAGCCTAAGTTGTAGACTGAATGAAAAACTGAAGTGATGTTTGTAAATTAAGATGGTAGCTTTATTATTAAAATTGTGTTTTAACAGTATGCTGTTAGATGCTTTCACTGGAAAGGAAAACAAGTCAAAATGTGAGTAACGGCAGTAAATGTTGTTACTTTCTTCTGTACAGATTAGTTCAAAATTTCAGGGACAGGGAGGGTTTGGAAGATTGGGGTGGGGAACAATCAATAAAGTGTTTCAAATTCCTCTACATATTATAGGTGATATGAGAAGTGGCAATGTTTAAAAGAAAGGAAATAGCTCAAAGAAGACCATAAACATAATTGCTGCTGCTATTAGTAAACAAATTCAATGAATAACATACATAATAATGAATAATTGGTGGAAAGCAATTATCAAATATGTTTTTATTTGTTACTAAAGTATTGTGTTGGTTAATAAAGCATTATGTAGCAATTGGAAGTAAAGGGCCTGAAACAATCAGAAGTGAAAAGGTCATTTAAAAAACACTTTAATGTTGATCTGTTTATGAAAAAAAGTAGACAACTTGTCCTATGTCTAATGTTTATAGCTATAACTACAGTAGTATTTATTGCACCTTGAAGAAAACTCCATCTACCATAAGTAACATGGGCTTCAAGAAGACTGGATGTCAGACTGTACAAATGAAATATTAGTTTAGGCATGGTAGACTTTATTTTGGCACTTTAACAAATGCTTTATTTTACAGCAGTGGCACAGCATTTGCCAGCAATATTCCTTTCTTGGCACAGTTATTCCACGCAGTTATTTTACTAACTGAATTTCACTAAATATTGCACAATAACATAGACCTGCTAAACTTGTACCCTGTTTTTAACTGTTGAACATGTATTGCTTTGAAAAAAATGCCAATACGAGTAAATAATGAAAAAGCAATATATTAAAATATCATGGCACAGGATACCTTTAATTTTTCCTAAATGATTACTTAATTTGGGGCAGCAACAGATACAAGTTATGCTGTTTTTCTTTTCTTCTTTTTTTGAACTGGGAGTTTTATTTAAAACCAATTGATATATACCTGTGAGAAGTAGTATAGATAAATCTTCTCCCTGAACTATTTTGGAAATTAAGAAATTGAAACAGAGGAAATTAATAGTCCTGAAGACAAAGCTACTTGTTCATTAAAAGCATAACTTAGGCAGGCACACCACTTTCGTCTCCACAAGCTATCTGAATTGTAACCCAAAGGCAATTACAATTCTCTTCTATTTGGACTATTTCTGCCTTCTCTTATAAAAATATTCCATTTATCCCAAGGCAGACAAGGTTCTTTGGATGAATCTGATATCTTTTATTAAACCAACTTAAATAGCTGGAAAAAAATTTCTTAGCAAGCTCTTGGGTTTAAAAACCCTTCATCAGGGTTTATCTCAATTCTTCTGTTGGTGTCATAGTAGAATCAAAACAAGGTTCTCCAAAAGTTATAGTAAAACAATGAATAAAGAACCGATATACATAATAAATGAAATTGTGTACTCCTCTGACTTTTACAGTACTGAAAGTAACTTTTGCATAAAGAACACGTCTGTGTCAATACTGCCGTTAAGTATAATACAAAGGTTGAAACACTCATAATTCATACACCAGATGCTAAGCTTGCTCCCAGACAATGAAATATTATGGGTTTCCCTGTCACTTTTGCAATAAAACTGTTCCAAGCAGCAGCCTCATCAATAAGCTTTTTTTGGTCTTTATGTCCCAACAGTATTTTCCAAGATCTAAGGAGACATAATTTGTGACATTAAACATAACCAAAAAGACATAAAATGAAAAATGTACAAAAGTATATCACAATGAAATTTTCAGTATTAGGCCACATGATTTATTCAGTAGTGTTTATGTTCCCAAATTACAATTTATGTCTATCCATGTAAGACTACAAAAGTTACCATTAGAATTGTCTGTGCTTATAAAATACCAACATTTTCTTTTACTGTTATATACTCATTAACACCAGTCTGCGACAAGTTACATATAATCATAGGCACTTCAAAGGCTTTAAAAGACGTTTACAACTTAAATGCATTTTTAAGAACAAAAATTTAAACCCCTACTTGTACCTTCAAATTGCAAGAAATTAACAAATACAGTGGCCATAGAAATCTGCAGCAATTTCTCAGAATACTGTTAAGAGTCTTTGGGTTTGCTTAGATTTGTCAGTAGCTTACTCCAAATCTTCCTTAAATAAGATTTGTTTAGTAAGGATACGACTAGACAGTTTGTAATTGTTTTCCAATTTTACACATTAATTTGCTGTTACAAATCTCACAGAAGCTACAGGTACATTGAGAAACAATGCAAAGTGTAAAATTGATATTCTGACACTTAAATTTATACAAAGTGGAGGTTAAAGTTTACATAGCTGAAAAATTACACTTACACTATAAGGTACCGTTATCTGAATTATCTGAAGACAAATTGCACCATGACAACTACAAAAAGGCATATTTTTTGGAAACAGATAAATTAATGAAATAAAAACTAACTTGTAAGATCAATCCGAGACATGCTGACAAAAATTAAACAACTTTCATTGAACCATAGGATAAAACAATCATTTTCATCATCTTATATTTATGCATAAAGTTTTAAAAATGATTCAGTGAACATCAATGGATTTATAAAATAATGCTTTGCCACTGTTATTCACAGAACACTGCAAATGTTAAGTCTTAATTTTACATTTTTAAAGGAATACATGAAAAGTTTTAAATACAATGGGATTTTTATCATAAAGGTGCCATAATGGCTCTTTAATGAAAAAGATCTTCATTATTCTATGCAAAAGCTTTATTTAAAAAAGTTCAGTGATCTCATAAATAGAGACACTAAATAGGAATTTTATGCATAAAATTCCTTAGTAGGTGCCTTTTGATAGGCAGCACTGGATGGTTTACGTTCACCGAGGTCATAGCTGCCTTCATCCTTCTTCCTCATGCGATATACCAACAGCAAGATGAGGAAAATT
>NW_017728992.1:157631965-157633178 GCF_001723915.1 Gavialis gangeticus | reverse complement strand
CTGGATGGTTTACGTTCACCGAGGTCATAGCTGCCTTCATCCTTCTTCCTCATGCGATATACCAACAGCAAGATGAGGAAAATTGCAAAGAGAAACCCAATAACTCCACCAGCAATAACAGCTGAAACAAAATGAACAACAGTTCACAATATGCCAAAATAAGATGAATAGCTCCAAATTTACTTTCCATTGCCCAAAATAAATTATTTACTATTTATTTATAATTAAACAAACTGAATCAGATTAAGAAAATTAAATAAGTTCCTAAAATAGACCTGTTTAAATTATCTGACTGTCAGCATGACAATATGGTCCACAGTTCTAAAGATACTAAGTAGCATAACTCTTTTAAATTAATAATGCCCTTAGAACAATCACAACAGTGTTTGTATATAAACATTAAAACCTCAGGTGCTTTCACATTTCCATTTAAAAGAGGGATGTAATCTTTTCTACATTAAAAATTGCTATTCAGTTTCACTAAGGAGAATACAGATTACAGTGGGCCTCATAAGGACACTTCAGGATAAGAAGTGCTAATAGTTTGTCCCAGGACAGTGCAAAATGTATTTGAATGGCTGTCTCATTGCATTAATGGCAGAAAAGTGGCAGTGCATTTAGCTGCCCACTAAACCCCAACTGAAAGGGCAATGTATACATACACCAATCCCAGGACTTTTGTGTTGCAGGACAAATGCAGGCACAATTTGTCCCAGGACAAATGCAACATCTGTTCCTAGCCCTTGAGTCTATTGATTTGTGATGCAAAACTAAAATTATTTTATGGCTTGAGCAAATGTTTGTGGTTCAAATGCCAACACCCTTTTTTGTGGCATGAAGTATAAATAATCGCAATTCTAGGCCCACTTTATATGCCAAGTGTCAACCAGTTGGAGGTTACCATTATCAGAAGACACCGAAACATTCTACTGTGTGTATTAGTGTGGTAAGTGCAATTCCATTCCATCCCACTTGAATCCCTGAGAAGAACATTAATACAAGCAAAGGTGTGTAGATCTTGCTCCGGTTCACTGCTTTTTGTGACTTAATCCTAAGGCTAAGGTGGAAGCATGTTACAAACCTAGAAGTGATTATACCTTTTCCAAGATGCAAGGAGGATGGAATATGATTTTACTTAGGCATCTAGCATGGGGAACAAGAATTAGCTCAAAGTTTATTACCACACATGGAGCTAACAAGCTATTAAACAAAC
>NW_017728992.1:157624949-157631831 GCF_001723915.1 Gavialis gangeticus | reverse complement strand
CCCCCCCCCCCCCGCAGTGAAAGTTGCAACTTTCTTTATGGCAGTATTTCCCTTTGTGTCCCACACAGCATTTCCCAGACTGAGTCTGCAAGAAACAGAGATGAAGTAGGTATAGTTCTTTGCCCAGCAAGTATCTTGGAGGGTCATTTGAAAGCAAGTTTGAATTGCAACTTTCTGACTGACTGAGTTTGGGAAGCTAACAATACTCAGGAGGCAGTATTCAACTTTAGGAAGACAATGCATTGCAAATAAATCAGCAAAAAAAGCTTGGCTCTTGATTAAAGAACTCTGGAATAGTCCCATCTAATTCTCCTCAGGAAACGGTGGCTGCTCTGTAGGTGCTTGTGATGCTCAGGTGGAAATATGAATTTTGACATATATATTATTCTGCATGTAACATCTCTATACTGTCTATATGTTTTCCTGTAAACATGTTAAGAATGGGATTGACTTGTTAGCTCCTTACCTGCCAGTACTTCTGTTCTCTGAAAAAGGTTTTCTGAGTGCTTCTCGGTAAATACATCAGTGTCATCACTTAGCTCATCCTTAGTTTTAGATTTCGTCTCAGGCATTTTCTCTTTGTCAATTTCTTCAGGTGACTATGGTAAGAAAAAAAATTAAAAAGTAAAGCTCATATTACACAAGGGAAGTGTGATATGTCACTCCTTTCATACTGGCATCACAAAATGGTAACTCAATCTGCATGCGTCAAAACACAAAGAATGTAATGTTTTAATAATAGGGACGTATAGTAAACACTGTAAATCAATACAACTGTCATCACGTTGAAGGCAATTCAGGCTTATGTCAACATGTGCACACATTAAAGTGCATTAACACTGTGTGCATGAACTGATGTGAGAGAGGAAGTCCCATGTCAGTTCATACTCAGCATTAATGTGCCTTAACAAGTCTTCATGTGCTTTAATACGTTTTAGCTACTTGTGCCTAAATTTGATGCCTGCTTTTGCAGGCATCAAATTTAGCCATAAATAGCCTACAATTTTCATCTTTAAGGTGCATTAAGGACACAAACATGTAGACATGCACCTTTAATGTGCCTTAAATTGATATTTAGCATCTTAAATCAGAACATGTAGAAACACCCTCCATGTAGTCATTTAAAATGCTACCTCTGTCTAGAGGCCACATCCCTGGAAGGGAGGCAGTCTTGATTAGCTTTGATTCAACTCAAATTGCTTTGATTCAACAATGGCCTTCCCCTTACTAGGTTAATCTGATGGAACCAATTTTAAAAAAAGCAAATAAGCAGTTGTGCTAAGCACAGAGTTAGGAAGGATAACTAATCCTAGGAAAGGCAGAACGAAGTCAATGAGGCCTCATTAAGGTGGCTGTGGATTCACCAACATTAGAGATTTTCACTGCAAGATAGGATGAGGCATCCAAGCAGGTTTTACAAAAAGCTAGGCTGAATATTCTGCAGTGCTATGTGAAGAGACGCATTCACTCAAGAAGGCCTCACTTTAACAGTATTCTATCAATAAGAAATTGGTTGACGCCTGATATTTACTGGTGCAGCTAACTGTTGCTCCCAGGAACCATCCCCATTTCATTTACTGACAAGGGTGCAAAATAACCTTTCCCTGATGTTTACCAGCCAGTTTGCTGTTGTTGTGAGATTGTACCTATATGCCTACTATTTTAGGTTAGCTGACTCTCCGTTTTACATTTCTACACTAATTAAGGTGTAGTTTAAGTTGTCACCTTCAAGGCCTTTGGAGCTCTGCCTCTTCCCTTCTCTGCTTGTCTCATAAAATAGTATTAACACAGGAAGAGGATTATACACAGCAGCACACAACACAAACTTCATTTTGTGTACAGAAATTTAACTGCTTATTTTGTTGTCTGCCTAAAAGCTTCATGCTTCTGCCAAACAAATTAAAACCAGACAATAAAAGATGCACATTAACCTATTTAAAATGGCATCAAGTCCACTACTTTCAAATGCCAGGATTATTTAATAGTAATAACTGATCAGGTTTGCTTTTCTAAAAGAAATGTCAGCTTCTGCTCACATTTTACTAGACATAGCATACAATATCAACAATAGAAATTCAGCACTCATCCCTATTAAAATGGTTCTGTGCACTTCCATTTTTAATACAATTCTATTTGATTTCTATATGAGGAAGTAAGATATAGGGTAATGATGTTTAGTTTTCATGAAAATTGAATGGCCTTCTCAACTACAGTGAAAAATGCTCTAAAGTCACCAGTAACCAACCTGACACACTCTGAAAATGGACCAATTGATAGAGGGGAAACTGCTTTCCAAAGCAAACTTTTACCATGCGTGAGTCAAGGTGGGCATCCAAAAGTCACTTATCAGACCACCACAGTTGTTCCTCCAGGCAAAGTAGCAGTATAACACAGGCAGCCGTAGCATACACATCCCCACAGTGCCCTGCTGACATGCCTCCAACCTAAGAGGCTTGTAAGTATGAAGGGGAATTCTCTCCATAACCATGCAATCCTTAAATCTATATTTTTAGAAAAAATAATGAAGGCACACAACCTTGAGTTTTAGCAGAAAGCTTACCCTGGACACAGAAGGGCAAGACAGAAGAACAAATGGTTAAAACTGTATGTTCTTTATGTTCACCTATACCTATGTGTTACTGAGAAGTTGTGTTCTCTTGTCCTTGATGATCTTCTTTATCATGAAACCCAAAGGTTAACATATAAGCTGCCTACAGAATGTTGAAACATCTCAATATCACTTGAGAAATTTTAGTATTTTTTTTCAAATGGTGATAAGTTTCTAGCTAGAGCAATCAGTTAAGTATATTTTCAAGTCATCATTAAAGTATACAGAATTATATTTTTAGAACCATCTAAAAAGTACTGCTGTGCTGCACTGCTTACAAACTGTTCACAAACCTTTGTTTGTGCAGGTATCTTGGTCTGTGTTTTCAGTGTGGTTGTCTCAGCTTTAGGTGCATCACTAGTTATTATCTTTGGAAGTGTTCTAGATGTTGTCATCACTGTACTGTCTTCATCTTCAGCTCCTAAAACAAAACAATATTAAGACTCTCTCCACAATATTTACCCATACATATTTTATCTCGATTGAAGCAGAGATCTTACCAAAAATGGACCAAAAATTCTTTACCTCTCCCTGTTCATAACAACCTTGTTTTGCCTCCAAATGTTTGAAAACAATCCATTGTAGTTAACAAAAATGTTTCTGCTACTCTCTCTGTCAGTCACCAGGTCTTTAATCTGTACGATTAATGCCAGCTCAATTCAAAACACATTTTTTTTTCTTTCAGAAGAATGAATAAAGGGATGCTTCCAACATCTTTTGGAATGAGATACTGGACAGAATTCTAACATTTTTGTAATGTTAGAAGGAGCGAGACAGATGGCTAATCTTCTCCTACACTCTACTAAGGCAGGAGGGGGGGAAAAAACAAAACATTTTTGGACCATCTCACACAGTACTCTTAATTGAAGGACACTGTGCTACTCTTGAAGGATTTCAGGTACTCAGAAATTTACTGGGTAAATACAACAAATACAAATGCACATGAGGAAGTCTTGAGTTACACAACATACAACTTTTGAGTCTCAAATTGGAAGTTTTTGTTTGGGTGGTTGTTGTTTTGCTTGTTTAAGGAGAAGGAATAGAAACTGACTGAATAAGAAAGTAATAAAATTTGGAATCCCAGACCTATAACTGCTTGGGTTTGGCATTATATGAAGTAGCTTCACAAAACACTAACATTAATTTGGAAGAATTAAAAAAAAAAAAAGAACCTTTATTTTTTAATTCATTACATTTAAATCTACTAGTGTGGAAGAACACTAAGAAACACTTAGAGACACTAACTAAGATACAAACAAACCCTCTAGAAAAGATGGCTGATCACGATGTGGATACACAAGAGACTGCTCAAAGACTAAAAAAAAAAATCCTATTCAGAAGCAGAAGACTAGAATGGTGGCCTTTAGCAAAATGTATCCATGCTTATGTGAAAACCTCTTTGAGTAACAAGGTTCATAGATCTGTTACATGTACTTTAACCTGCCTGTAGCTTGGGAGCAGAAACAAACCTGTCAATTACTGGCAACACCTGAATTCCCCCCAAGAAAAAATGTACTACTCTCCTAAATTAAAGATTACATTAAATATGTTTTTGGGGGAAGGGAGAGGGGGAGGAATAGGGGAATGTCTTATTGTGAAGTATGGTTAATTCCACATTACAAGCAGCACAAATCTTTCAGTGTCAACTACCATCTCTATTCTGGTTGATTCAGATCCTTAGGGTAAGAGGAAGCAGATTGTATACCTTGTTTATTCAAAGAGAGGGAAATTTTCACAAACACAGATATATTTTCCTATACTTCATGCTAGAGGTCCACAAAGCAGAATGCAACCTTTATGGCTGCCCAGCATAAGAACTGGATTCATCCTTTAAATATGGGCATCCAAGACAAGGCACAAGTTTCTTATGTAGTATGTCTTCCATTTTCTCCTGGGGACCACAATGTGAAGATTTCTGCCAAAGAAAGAGAATAACTCTAGCTAAGGACGCTATCTGCAGCATTTAGTAATTGGCAATTCACTGACAAAGTAGGAGGGCATTTCCATTCACTGCCAAAGTAGGAGGTGGAATCTGACTGGGATATACCCAGTTCTACTCCATATTTTCATTAACAAGGTGGATGATGGAATGCAGTATGCTTAAAAATCCAACAATGACATCCATCTTGAGGAATTTGCAAACACTGTGGAAGATAGGACTACAAATCAAAATGATGTTGATAAATTGGAGGAATGGCCCAAAATCAACAAGATAAAATTAAATAAAGTCAAATGACAAACTGCTGCCATTAGGGAAGAAAAATAAAATGTATACAAAGTAAGTTGCCAAGCAGCAGTAAAGCAGAAAAGGATCTGGACGCTATACTGGATCACAAACTAAGTAAGAGCCCAAAATGAAATGCTGCTTCTAAAAGGCAAATTGTATTATGGAATGAATTAACAGGAGTGTTGTATGTAAGGCATGGGAGAGAGAGTCTGCTTAGCTTAGTGAAGTCTTGGCTGAAGTCCTCTGCCTAGTTTGGCCATCACACTCTGAGAAAGGGGAGAAACGGGAAAGAGTCCAGAGGAGACCAACAAGAGTAAGAAGTTTAGAAAACATGACTTATGAGTAAGGACTGAAAGACCTGGGTTTGTTTAAACTAGGAGGAAAAAATTACCTCACTTCTTCCAATACATAAAATATTGTTATAAATTAGAGAGCAGTGATCAATGGTTCTCCTCTTCCCCATGGACCAGGAAGAAAATTAATTAGCTTATTTTATACCCAAGGCGATTTAAGTTGGATAGTAAGAAAAACTGTTTTGTTTTGTTTTTTCTAACTATAAGACTAGGGAAACACCCATGCTTCTCTCCAATTTTGAGTCTAGAAATGGAAAGTGAGCAGGTTGCATCTTTCCCAACTGAAGTGGATAGATGATTTCAAACATTCTGTGACCTTTTCATGGTTGCTGAGTCTGGTAATGGGACAAAGCTGTTCCTGCAATTCTTGCACAGCTCCATCTGCACAATGTCCAGTGACTTATTGTGATCAAAGTTACAAGAAACCTTTGTCCTTCCAAGCTGGGAGAGTCTGATACTACTCGGGGGTATAACTTCAGTTAGGTCTGACTGAGCAGAAGGCAACTAGTGAACCTATAGTTGTTCCAGTTACCACTTGCCAAGAAATATTTTTTCATGTTGCACTGAACACATAATCTTCCCAATAAGCTCGAAGCCTCAGCTTTCTATAAAGCCTGTTGGTTACTTGCCTTACCATAAATGTGCTTCAAGATGTATTTACCACATATATTCCACTCTTGGTGTGCATGCATCTGATGAATTTCAAATCAGAATATTTTTGGTGGTAGCATGTGGGGACCACACAGAGGCCCTGAACATTCTAGTGCTCCAAACTCGGGCATGAAAGGTAGAGTTTGGAGCACTCCTTTGCTAATGCAGAATTCAAATGTTAAAGACTCCATTGAAGCGTGCAGGAAAGACAGGTCACAAGCTATCTAGTCCCATATGAACAGAAAGATCATGCTCTGAGAACATGCAACATTTGCAGCTTGCCTCCCCAGTATGTGTGTGACTTGTAAATGAAAACTGGTAAACTGGTATATGAGGATTAATGACAACCTTAGCCAAAAAAAAATGATCCTATGGGTGACCTTATCTTTTTGGAAAATCATACATGGAGGAGCTCAGTTTCCCCAATTATCCTATCTGATGGTTGAAAACAATGTTTTTATCAATTACCAGTTGTCAAGAACTCAAAGCTACGGGGTGGAAGAAAAGGGTGGCTCCTTAAGTCCACCAGATTTGCACTACGGCCTCACTAACTGGGGAAACATATGCACAAAGTGCCTTAAGAATCTGATCACTTTGGGGGGAATGCAGCAAAGAAAAATCTGTCTCTCTGGAGATGGGGTTAGTATGCTAATATAGTTACTGAGTGCACCCAAATGGAACTAAGAACTAGTTCTGAGCTCTTTACCGTCTGCAAGCAAATCAGAAATAATTGGGATTTGTGAGTCCGTAGAATATAACCAATGTTTTTCCACCCCTCCTGAGAACTTGTTCCACTGGGCAGCCTAAAGAAACCCTTCCTACTAAAGATTAAAATGTTTTGAATGTTAAAAATAATAGGACCTTTCTATGTTCATCATCCAGCCAGCTTTCAGGCTCTGAGGTAAAGGAAGATATATCTAGAGTAAGATGTTTTCATTGCCTTTGGAGATCAAGTCTTATCCATGTAGAGAGCAAGCAGAGAAGAACTAGAGATTTGGTTACAAAATACTTTGCCATGCACATCGTACCATAACTGTGGCCAA
>NW_017728992.1:157598010-157619949 GCF_001723915.1 Gavialis gangeticus | reverse complement strand
AGATTTGGTTACAAAATACTTTGCCATGCACATCGTACCATAACTGTGGCGAAGTCCTGCCTAATCCTCTTTGATAACCTTGGTCTGATAGGGGTAAGATGGTAAGTGTATATCACCCTTGGAAATCCATGGGAATATATATGATAGACACTGCACTGGGTTCCCTCTTTTGGAGCAGAATGTGGCTTGTGTTTTGTTCCTGTCTGTCACAAAGCTGTCTGCAAACACACTTTTTTTTTTTTTTTTTTTAATAATGGATGCCAATACACTCATGGTCCAGGGGAAAAAAAATCTCTTTAGAGTATTTGGAAGAACAGTGGTGCTCAATCTTTTTGCCCAGTGGCCTGGATGGGCAATGCCTGATCCATCCCTGGGCCAGACCTGGCTGGTGGTCCTGATCCAGGGCCCAGGATGGGTGCAGCAGGATCCCATCTGAATGTGCACCCAAATGGAACCAACTGAGTTCACCCAAGAGGATGGGGGAAGGAGGGAACTGGCCCCAATCCAGCCATGCAGGGGGGAATGGGGCTTAGCCCATTCCCAACCTGGCCCTGTGGGAGGCATAGGAAGTGTGACCCTGCCCCATGGGGAGGAGGCATGGCCTGGTCCCAACCTGACCATGACAAGGGAAAGAGCCATGGCCTGGGCCCAATGTGGCAGTGCAGGGCGAGGGGGCATGGCCTGGCTCCAACCTGCAGTGAAAGGCTTGGGAATTTGGAAGCAGGGGAAGCTGGTGGTATTAACTGCTACTATTCCCCTGTCATCAAATTTTCTGACCTGTGAGAAGCCCTGTTGGGCTGGATGCCATAGCTCCACAGGCCATATTTGGCAATGGGCCAGAGGTTGAGCACCCTTGTGCAAGGGCATTAAGGGGTGCCTATGTAATATTGTGGGCAACCAGATGTTATCTGCACCAGTTCTTGAATGAAATCAGTTCTAAGAACAGGATGGGTGTACCCATGGGAAGGTAAATGAATCAACCCTTCTCTTTCTGTTTGAACAAATTTAAAACTAGTGTTGCCTACACATGGTCCCCATCTCTGAATCGAGGCATTGGTTACCAGAATCTGTCAGGGAGAACAAGGAGAATGGCACCATTAAGTGGGATCCTTCCATCAATTCAGTGAGGGAAGGGCTGTGGGGGAAAGTTGCATTGATATGCATCCATCTTTGCACTAAACAGTCCAGAGTTCTCAAATGGAGGAACTTAACTAACATCTCCAACTCCCCAGGACTGACATCAAAACACTCTTCTCAGTGATGGCAATGACCATTGACTGTGCTATGGTGCAAAAGTGCTAAATGTGATCTACGGTGATATCCTGGCTATCCCTCAGACATCAAGGATTCAGCTGTCTTTCTGCTTGAGACATCTGGTCAGCCCACTAAAATTCTGTGCCAGCTCAGATAGCAGTTCAGATAAAGAACACTTAGTAGGTAGCAATCCTTAACTGCAAACCAGTCAAAGAACAACTCTTCATGCCAAATAGATCAAATTAGTTTGGTTCTTCAACGTTTGTCATCATCTTTCTTTGCTGCTGTTTGTTTCACTGAGGGGTTGCTGCCATCACAAACAAACCCAGCACACAATGGAAACGCATGTTCAAAGCTAAAGGATAGATCCTGAGGTCTCTTACCTGTCCTCTTTGAGGTTTGTCTCAAATCAATATTTGTGTCTGACAGATAGCTCAATAGGGAGTGCTAGAGAAGTGCTTTTGGGACCTCTTTTGTAACCTTTCAACAGGGGTTTTTGTAGGAGCCCATACTGGTCTCAAACCCTCTCTTTGAAATGATGTCCATGAAGCCATTACCTCAGCTAAGGATGGCAAGGCAAGACAGGGATGATAGTCACCCTCTGGCAATCCTCCAGTGAACTCACTTCCAAGGATAATTATCTGAATAACAGAAGCCTTATGTTAGGAAAGAGGAGGAACAAAGGAGAAGAGGACAGTCTAACATGAGGAAAACTACACGGGTTCCAACAGGGCCATAAGGATTTGTTTCTATAAAGGAATATGAAGGTCAAGGTAAGGGGTATCAAGCAGTGTACCTATCTCCATAAGCCCCAGCATGAAGCATATAGGTGATCCTTGATTCTGTAGGCAGTTTACAGCTTCCATACATCCCTTGTTAAGTACGCAGGAGATTGCTTCTGTACAATTATTTTAATAGGATGATAAAAACCCTCCTCATTCAAGTGATTTGCTACTCTTAGTGTCCAAGAAGGCTCTACAATATGGTTTTTAAAATCAACGCTAAAGATGAGCTGAGCTTGGTAACATCAATGCACTAGTAACCGCTGTAGCAAATGAAGTTTTCAGCACCTCGGACAGCACCAGGGACTGACTACACTGAAATGATGCCCCATTGTAGGGCAGGAAGAACTGTACCAAAGTGTTTTGGGGATTGATGATGCCAGTGCTGAGACACGTGGCTCCAAGTGAGATGAAGGTAGCAGAGACTCAGGCAGGTAGGAGGAAGGGTAGTTACATGAGCCAGATGAATCTATACCTTCTAGAAGTCTCAGCCTGGGATAGATTAGGGATTGTTGGATGAAAAAAGGCTGAAGCTGTCATAGAGGTGGGAGCAGGGTAGGGGAAGGAGAGTAACTGGGCTTCAGGTTCCCATGTCTATTTTGTAAGTGGCAGTGTTTATGTTGTCAGTCCACCTGTGACCCATGGGGATGTGAGAAAAAAGGAGAAGTAGCTAAACTGCACCCAGAAAGCTTGGCAGTTGGTTCAGGCTACAGACATACTGTCCTTCTGGAAGGCCATCCTGCTGGCTTTCACTTCCCTTGAAAAATCCCTGTCCAATCCTGCCTGGTTCCTTTTTCCAGTCAGGACAGAGGGGCTGATACAATCCTGCTAGCCTGGGTTGCATCTTCTCCAACAGAAATAGTTTCTGCAGCTCTGCTGGGGGAGAGGGCCTGAGGCAAACTAGACTGGAAACTGTATCCTTTCTGGAGAGCCAAACTCCCTGCCTACTATAAGAAAGGAGAAAATATTTTAGCTTCTCTTAAGCCTGCAGGGACCCCAGACACAGCAAACATTACAGCAGTGGAGACAGAGCTGCTGGGACAAAAATGAAAAATATAGCCTTGGGATACAGGTGGAAATTAGACAAAAATAAGTCAACTGAACCATCAGCTTAATTGAAATAAAGTTAGGAATTTATCTCAGATAACTCAGTAGCAAGAAGTTCTGGCCACTAGGAAGGCACAGAAAGCCTGGAGGGAACTCCAGCGGGTGGGGTATTCTGCTACTTGCTGCCAGTGACTGACAGGCCCAATTCTATCCCCAAGATATAAACAGGCTTAAAATACATTGCAAGGGGTCATTGATCCTTGACAAAAAAATCCAAATAAGAATACACAAACAATTACTGCTCACAGGAAAAAGCAGAAAAGACTCATGCTAATGAAAATTTTAAAACCCCCAAGTCAAGCTCCTATATACTATATTTACTTTAATATAAAGATGACCCTGACTATAAAATGACCCCCCAATACATAGATTCTATATATGGAAATGTTACTAATTTGTTGTAATTTTTCAGGTATAGAATTTAAGTAGTGGAAGACTGTCTGGATTCTCCCTCCCCACTGCTACAGCAGGGAAAGCAGAAGCTGGGGAGGCAGAGGGAACAGGTGGCCCTCTTACCCTCTGTCCTGCCCACTTCCTCCTTCTGCAGCCTTCTTGCCTCCCTCTCCCACCCCCGCACATACATTCCCCCACCCTCAGGTCCCTACAGCCTCTGTCTCTATTTTTATCTTAAAAATAAAAAACAAATCTGATTCAATCAAAAAATATAATTTAAATAAAAAATCTGATTTTAATTTTTTTTAATTGTTGCTTTTCATTTACCCTGTATAGGACCTATTTTGGGAACTGGTTGTCAGACATCCTTATGGCATGTCCTGTCCAAGAAAGCTGGTGCCACATAAATATGACTTCAATGATTGTGGTGTTTGTTTGAGCCAGAAAACTAACATTTATTCTTTTTTTACCTCAAACTGATATGGAGGATTTTCCAAAGACATTGCTGATGGTAACATTCCAAGGTTTTCAGGTGTTTATGATATGTCAACAAGGTATCACACCCACATAGCACAGCAGGGATGACAAAAGCTTGGTAGATGAGAAAGTCTGGTTTGGATCCTGATGTCATGTTCAAAGACCCAATTGTGGAGACATCAAAAGGCAGCACTGGCAGATTTTATTCTGTGTTGAGTATCATCATCTGTATTTACTTTTTGGGAAAAGTGACTAACAAGGTAGGGGAAATGCCCAACATTCTCCAAGTACTGCCCTTTAATTGTAATATGTGGGGCAGCAGCTGGTTGGTTTGGGGCAGGTTGGTAAAGTGTCTTGGTTTTCATGAAGTTGACAGTGAGTCCAAGCATTTCATACAATCCAAAAAAGCAGTCAAAAGTGACCTGGAGCTCTTCAGTTGGGCACACGCAACAATCATCAACATACTGAAGATCAATAATAGAAGTGTTGGTTATCTTAAATTTGGAACAAAATCAGTTGATGTTAAAGAGATTCCTGTCCATGCTGACTCCAGATGGAAGTCTCTCAGCAATGAGATGCAGATAGATCTAGATGGAAAAAAGAGCATTGACAGAATTGCACAGCCTTGTTTGACTCCAGTTCTAATGTGAAAGGGTCCATTTCCAAGCCATTGCTTAGGATGGTTGCTGTCATGTCATTATGAAGAAGTCTGTGGATGGTAACAAATTCTGGCAGACATCCATGTCTCACCAGATCTTCCATAGGGTCTCTCTGTTAATTGAATCAAAGGCCTTAGTCACGTCAATGAAGGCCATGTAAAGATCTTGGAGTTGCTTGCAGCATTTGTGCAGCTGTCTAGCAAAGAAGATCATGTTTACCATACCTCTGAGTGGCCTGAAACCATGTTCAGATCTGGGGAAAATCTCCTTGACAAAGGGAGTCAGTTGAGGGGAATGAGGATAAGGATCTTCCCAGCTATGGACAGAAGAGTAATGCCACAGTAATTGCCAAAATCCAGTCCATCTCCTTTCTTGTATACAGTTACAATTCTGGCATGCCAAGTCACTGGGAATCTGTTTCCAGATTTTCAGGATAAGGACACATAGTTAGTGAGAAAGCATTTTTCCACCATGCTTATACATTGCAGCAGATGTTCTGTGCTTTGTTGTTCTTCATCTGCTCAATGATTTTCAATCATTGGCCTCTTAATAGGTTGGTGAATCTGCAAGGTAGTCCTTAATGGGATGTAGCTTCAATGGCCAAACAGGCTGAAATAAGCTCCTTAGTTTGTAACTGATTTATACACAAAAATCCACTAACAAATTCATTGTAGATGGTTAGCTCAAACAAAAATCTACATTTCCTTTTTGTATTTAGTGACTTGCATTTGTATAACTGGGGCAAAAAGAAGTAGCTGATGTTAATATTGGTATGCGTGTTCACACATGTCAAAGCATATGCTGAACAAAATTAAACTTATAAATAATTTGCCTGTTCTAGAAAACCAGAAGTACAAACACCAAAGAAATGAGCTGTGAACACTTCAAGTCAATACAGCCCAAGCTTGGATGTCATCTGGTAACATTGCAAGACTTTTTTTTTTTGTTTGGGAAGGCCTTCAAGTAGACAAAGTTAAGCTTTGGGGAACTACCTAAGGAGTTTGTTCTATTACATATTATTTTATTTTAATTACTTATTTGTCTCTACAATTTATCTGCTTTCTACTGTAAGAAATCCTGGGTCTCTTTTGGGGATCACGGAATATAAATCGAATAAATAAATTCAGCAGGTTATTGTAGTATTACACTAACTGGCACATGTTCAGTAGCAAGTATGCATTAAAAAAAATGAGGTCTCCTTACAGCTGAGCTTGGCTTATGTACAAGTGTAAACACATCCAATCATTGATTGGGCCCTGCCATGTTAGAATTAAGCAGTGGGGATATATGCTACTGTATAATCTCAGGAAGAGACAGAAGGCAAGAATCAAGAGATTTGGTCCCAACCTCAAGTCAAAGTTTAATGCAGATCTAGCAACTTTAGAGGTTTATCCAGACAAGTGGGAATGCTTGCTTCCCCGGGGACAAGTAGCAGCAGCATACCTTGTGCCACTGCTGCTTGTGATCAGGGAACATCTGTGCCATGCACATTCTGGTGCACTGAAGGTTACCCCAGGTGGGGTAGGGGAGGCTGAAGGCAGTTACTGTGCTGGC
This sequence comes from Gavialis gangeticus, assembly GCF_001723915.1. Lineage (NCBI taxonomy): Eukaryota > Metazoa > Chordata > Crocodylia > Gavialidae > Gavialis > Gavialis gangeticus. The sequence continues at coordinate 157,613,723 of NW_017728992.1, read as the reverse complement.
CTCAGCAGCCTTACCTGGGGCCTGGGGTCCTTGGGGAGCTGCAGCCACAGTGCTCCTGCAGCAGGGAGCCTGGCCAGTAGCTAAAACATGGCTCTGGCCAGCCAGGCTCCTCCAGTTTTGGGTAGCACATGCTGCTGCCATGTGCACTGCCCTGCTTTTTTCTGGTTCCTTCCCCATGCACTGCAAGGCAGCAGTATGGGAAACACCTGAATGCGTGGTGTGTGGTGCTGCAGACAGGTCTACGGCACCACATACCACACATCCGTGCTTGTCTGGACATGACCTAGGAGTTCAATTAAATCAGAAATATAACATGTAGGTTTGTTTTAGCTTGAAACAAAGACTCCTTGCTACCTCATCATCTCCCCCTACCCTACCCTCTCAAAAGTCCTGAAGCATCTCTCAGCTACAGCTTTAGACAAAGTCCCTTGAACAGGAAAGGAATTGTTCTGGGCCACTGCTTGTTAAGTCTGAGTTCTGGCTCTAAAGCTGCAACTAGGAAGAAAACTCACTATGGGATCCATATACCTTACTCTACTAAATGATCCAAATAAAATGGGTCCCCAATACAGATATCCAGGGTATTGTCAAGTGACACAATTCCCACTTGGATAACTGCTCCTTTCCTCATCACTCAATTCATAAAGCTGACACCTACCCAGCTTACAATCTAATGATGCATCACTGCAGACAGGTCACATTAAATATCACTAGGTTTATCTTCTGTTATCTGTAAATTGATGCGACTACATCAAAGTAAGTTATCAGTTCTATCTAACGAAACCTAGATTCTACAGAACAGATTAAATGTATATTTAACAGTATTTATTTGAATGAGCATCTACAAAAAGATACCCCAAACAAACCCCCCAAAATAAATGAAACCTCAAGACTTTCGTAAAGATATTACTAATGTTAGGATTCAAATTTACTGTGGGAAAATAAAGCCTGTCCAAATCCCTATTTCCAAACTCCAGACAGCACTGCCTAAAACTGGAGAGACAAACAGGGAAGATCAGTAAAATGTTATCATTGAGGCCACATAAAGGCATTCTACCGTTCTCCCAGTAGAAACTATGAGCATACAAGTGTTCATTCAATTTTTGAGGGGAAACATGCCACTTCCAGGAAAAAGATCATCCAGGTGTCAATTTGGAAGATCTCCCTTGCAAGACAAAATCTCTCTTGAGTGAACATTTGTATACTCTCCTCCCCTTCCGGGAGGGGAGTGAAGCACCAGAGCCATGTTCCCTGTTCTTGTGCAGCCTGTAGACTGTCTGATCAGGGGAATGGGTGCAGGTGAGAGGGTAGGGGTGGGGAATATTACTCTGCTGCTCCAGTCCCCTGGACCAGGCCAGAAGGGGTCTGAAACAGCAATGCAAAGCCCCCTACCCACTCCCCCAACTGGGGTCCTTGAGTTGAGAAGCAGGTGAGGGACTTTGTCACACTGCTCCCTGCCTCCTCCTCCAGCCAGGCACTGCTTGGCTTGTGGAACAGGTTGGAGGCTTTGCTTTGCTGTACCTATCCCCTCCAGACCAGTGCAGAGGAGAGGGGAAAAGCCACCATTGGACCCTGCCTATACCCCAAACTGGGGAGTTTTTCCCCACTGCTCTATGCCCCCTGTGTACCAGGAGGACTAGAGCATCCACTGCTCCCCCTGCCTTCCCCAGGCTGAAATTAAGCTGGTCTGGTGAAGGTGCAGAGAGCAGGGAAAAGGAACCAGCTGCAGGCTGAAACCCCACAGAATTCCTCTCCCAGAAAGATTTCCATTTGTGGAATTTTCTCAGAAATTTCCACCTGTTGAAATGAATGTCTGCTCATGGCCTGAGTAGGGGAGTAAAAGCATGAGATCAATATATAAGGACAAGATCTGGAAAGATACTGGGGACTCCGCATATACAGAGCCAAATGCCTGAGACTTCCACTGAAGCACTGTTTTCTAGTACAAGGCCTTATTCTTGTACATATGGAATAATACTAAATATCTTTCTCCATATTTTTATTAATTGATAAAATGTCTTACCTGAGCCTGACCCAGAAGAATAATCATCATCATCAATAGGATAGACTCCTGAGGCTTCTTCAACAGAGCTGTTGTCAAGGTAGAGGTCTTTATCAGAGGCCAACTCTGCTTTCTAGAAAATAGATAACGAACCATGAAAAAGGAAGTTACTGGTATAATCCAAAGTCTTGTTTAATTTTATTCCCTCTTCAAAAGCTGATGCTGGTGTACCAAGCACTGCTTATGGTTGCAGTTTATAGAACACACTTCTCTAAGATGCTGTAGACTTTTATAAAAGCCTGCAAAACATTTACAATACCCAAATCACTGTAACTTAAAAAAATAACCAAAACCCTGTCCAATCTGCAAAAAAACTTACCAACTCACCCTCAACCTTATTAAAAGCCTGAAAGAACAAATGGGATTTGCAACACACTTTGAAGGATGACAAGGGTTTTCTGAACCAAAAAGAAGCAAGTTCCAGAATTGGAAATCCCTTCCATCAAATACTAGATATACTGTCAAGGCAGTCTCAATTGCAAAGAAACAACAGAATGAAACAAAAGATCATCACTTGGATACACTGAACAATAATAAAAAAATAAATTTGAAAAAAGTTTTACAAATTAAAACCACACAGACAATCAGTATGACAGTGTTATTGTGGCCAGACATGAAAGTGTGCCTACTGAATTATGCCATGGAACAGCACAAATGTCTCCTGAACTACAGTGTCTCAAAGGTTGGTTCTGTCTGAAGAGACCAGAAAGGCACTTCTCTCAGGTTCCATGTTCTATTCCAAGTCTACATAAACTGTTTTCCTCTTCCTCCCAAACTGATCATCCAGGCGAAATGTATTTATTGACAGAACAAAATACTAGCAACAAGCTTTAGGTTGACTGTAAGCTTCAGTTTAAAGCATTTTTATTGTCCTAACCCAAAGCAACTTGAGCTCCCTTTGATCACTGAGAAGATGTCTGCCATTGCTACTACTTGCATTTCTGTTAAGATTTTAAGCATGGGTGACTGGTGCATCCTGAGTCCTGGTGGGGGGAGGCACTTGCCCCCCCAGCAGCCAGTCAGCGACCAGGGGGGACGCTGTGGTGAATCACACCGTTGGCACTTCCACTCTCGCCTGTCCTCCCTGCCTGTTTCCTAAGCGGGGAACACTGGCTGTCAGGGGGTGCACCAGCACTCTCAGGGGGTGCACACGCAACCCTGTGCACCCTCTATGCGCCGCCACTGATATTAAGTCAGAGTTGGCCTATAAACTGGCTGTCATTCACTATTTGCATTACATGCACACTAGATATTATTGAAACACAAACCGCTTAGCTTGATGGTTTGCTCTGCAGAAGCAAACATGCAAACTCTTTGAACAGAGGTCTGCAATGGTTTATTTTTCACAGACCACACTCAAACACTTAGCTGTACCTGGCATTGATTACATAACTCTAGTGCAACTTTTTCTTTAACTTCATAGTGCTATAAGTATACATTAGATAGTATGCTGATAGCTGCAGAAAGCTTAAGTCAATGTGAGCACTATGTTTTTATCCCAATTTTCTCATGCATCATGCAATACTTCTATTATTTTGTCCTAACCTATATCTTTTAGATATGTGTGGAACTGGAGGAAAAGCAAGGGCAACATTGGACCCCTGCTAAACCAGATGGGGCAACTGACAACTAACGCCCAGGAAAAAGTGAACTTGCTAAATGGGTACTTTAACTCAGTTTTTCATCAGCCCCATGGGATGACCCTGCCCACTATGGGTCAGGGAGGCCCGGGTGAGGGAGATTCCTTGCCCTCCATCGAAGCTGACCTCATGAAGGAACACCTCAACAGGCTGGATACCTTCAAGTCAGCCAGCCCTGATGGGTTACACCCAAGGGTACTCAGCGAGCTGACGAGCATCATAGCTCAGCCCCTGGCAGAGATCTTTGAGAGCTCTTGGCACTCTGGTGAACTGCCTCATGATTGGAAGAGGGCCAATGTTGTGCCTATCTTCAAGAAAGGGAGGGAAGTAGATCTGGCAAACTACAGGCCCATCAACCTGACCTCTATCCTGGGGAAGGTCTTGGAAAAGATCATCAAGGAGGCCATCCTTAACAGACTAGCTGAAGGCAATATTCTGAAGTATACCCAGCATGGGTTTGTTGTGGGTAAGTCTTGCTTGACCAATCTCATTTCCTTTTACGACCAGGTGACTTATCACCTGGACAAGGGGGAAGAGATAGACGTCGTATACCTCAACTTTAAAAAGTCTTCGATCTGGTATCCCACAATCACCTTTTGGCTAAACTGGCTAACTGCAGCCTTGACGTCACCACGATCCGCTGGCTGGGGAACTGGTTCCACGATAGGACCCAGAGGGTGGTTGTTGACGTGGGTCAATCGTCTTGGTGCACTGTGACCAGTGAGGTCCCACAAGGCTCTGTCCTAGGGCCTATACTGTTTAACATCTACACCAATGTCCACGTCACTGATGTAAGAAGCGGACTGGCCAAGTTCGCCGACAACACCAAACTCTGAGGTAAAGCATCCACACCTGAGGACAGGAGGGTGATCCAGGCAGATCTGGACAGACTCATAAAATGGGTTGACGAGAACCTGATGGTGTTCAACACCGAAAAATGCAAGGTTCTCCACCTTGGGAGGAAAAACCTGCACTATGCTTATAGGCTCGGCAGTGCTACGCTGGTTAGTACTACAGATGAAAGGGACTTGAGGGTCACGGTTGACCACAAGATGAACGTGAGCCTTCAGTGTGATGCTGCGGCTAGTAAAGCGAGCAAAACACTGGCTTGCATCCATAGATGCTTCTCAAGCAGATCCTGGGACGTCATTCTCCCGCTGTACTCGGCCTTGGTAAGGCCGCAGCTGGAGTACTGCATCCAGTTTTGGGCTCCCCAATTCAAAAAGGATGTGGAGAAGCTTGAGAGGGTGCAGAGGAGAGCCACACACATGATTAGAGGTCAGGAAAACAGACCTTATGATGAGAGGCTGAGAACAATGGGGCTATTCAGCCTGGAAAAGCACAGTCTCAGGGGTGATCTGGTGGCCACCTATAAGTTTATCAGGGGTGCTCATCAGGATCTGGGGGAACGACTGTTCACCAGAGCACCCCAAGGGATGACAAGATCGAACAGTCAGAAACTCCACTGTGACCAGTTCAGGTTGGACATAAGAAAGAACTTCTTCACTGTCCGGGCCCCCAAGGTTTGGAACAGACTGCCACCAGAGGCAGTTCAAGCACCCACTTTGAACGCCTTCAAAACACATTTGGATGCTTAACTTGCTGGGTCTCAGTCACAAAGACGAAAATATCCTATTGATCAGATTGTGACAGAGGAATAAATTCATTTTTAAGTTTCAGCAATACTGTGGCATGAAGTACAAGATCCCTCAACACAATACAATAAGTGACAACATTCAACTGTGCGAGATGCACAACCACGAATGAGGCAATGTGAAGCAGCCAGCTCTAATGCACTCCACATCATCATGGGGAAAAAACATAGCCATCCTGTCCTGTCTTCCTGTCAGGGACAGCTTAAATGATAACTTGGTTATCCACAGGAAGAAACCAAAAAGTGCATGAAACCCATCCCTCAGGTCTTAAGAGAAAAACAAAAACATATACTGCCAGAAAAAGTGTTAGCTGTTAGTACAACTTTATGGCAGCTAACACTATTAAAGGTACTTCAAACACTGCTCTAAAGGGGAGGAAAAAAGTGTAAACATTAAGTAAAATTATCTTTAATTATATTTAAAATATATTTCAAAATGCGTCTCTTGAAATTTCATCACATGGCAAACACAGCCAATAGAAATATGCTTATTCTCAAAACAGAAAACACTGGATTTGACCACAGCACTCATGAGTGAGAAGAGAAACATTTCTTAAATATAGATCCTATATCAGCAAATTCAAAGAAAAACTTGCTGTTTGTAACAGTACTATGTGAAAGATCTAGTATTCAAGTGAATCCCAAGGACATTTCAGTTGGTTACCAAATCCTATCTAACAAATGGGTCTACAACTTCTTTGAAATGGAGAGTGAGGGTGAGGAAGTATAAGAGAAAGAGAAAGAAACTTGTTTCAGCTGTTGCTTACTATTCAAACAATTCTTTTACTATAGACCTGGCATTTGGGGACACCAAGATCACAAGTCAAGAGAAGACAGCACTTTGGAAAAGAAAGTTTATTGTATTTAGGTAACTGCAGATACAAATGAATTATAGTTTCCAAAACTGGACTAGCTCTTTGTGAAAAATGGCCCAGATCAAACTGTCAATTTGTTTACCACAGCAAATTGATTTACGTAGTTGTATATACTTACAACTTTTATTCATGATTAGAATAAAAATTACTTTGCTAAACATTTTCAGTAAATTCATTTAGAAGTGTGGAGCCATGAAATATAATTAGTGAAATTATAACCAATTCATAAAAGGTAAATTACTTTTTCCAGCGGCAGATGCGCCTCAGATGTTTCCTGTGATCCAAAGGCATATCAAACATAGAAGCAGCAGTCTCACAATTTCATGTAAAGATGCCCTTTGTCTGGAAATTCGGATGGATATATTGGTAGTCCTTTAAAAAAGTTTGACCTTATTTATAACTATATCTCTGTTTAATATTAGAACCAATGGGCCTCATGAAGTATGAAACTAATGGTATTATTTTCAGATATATTAAAACACAGCAGAGGTTCCAGGCAAGGACGTCTTGTCAGCCCTTTCATCTAGCCCTGAAGCAAAGAAAAGCTCATTACCTCCTGACAGAGATTGCATTTCCATCCATCAGTTATTATCCCACTTATGTTTTTATTCCAAGAATATAATGCTGCAAAATCCTATGACCTAAATATTTCACATGCTACAAGCCAATGATCATTGGAGCCCTCTGTGGTTATTGAATAAATATAAACTTATTGGATGTACTGTAGATTAGCACCCATTAAGTGCTAGATGAAGGGTATTTACATCTCAAATGTATACTGAATTTGTAAATCTGAAATCTATTAATTCATTACAAATCATAAAAAAAATATAATTATTTTACTGAAAACAAATCATGTACAATTTGTAATAAAAACCTCCCCATTGTCAGTGACACAAAGGAAAAAAAGGCAAAAGCAGATTTTTGTGAATCACTGTTCCCCTTATAGAATCAGCATTTACCCAAATTAGGGTCTGACAATCTGGACCGGAGGGAGGGGGGGGGAGGGGGGGGGGGACAGGGAATGGGACACACTTCAAGGAGTGGGAAGAGAGAAAAAGAATAGAGAACTGACCGGGGGGCAGGGGGTGGAGAAGTCACTTCTGACTTGTACAAATAATCACCCTCATTTATAAAGCAATGTTGTTACAGGCATTTTTCCCAATTCTCAAAAACAGGCAAAGGCTCCATTTGATCACTAGCGTCTTACACCAATAGATTTTCTTGGCTACACCCAAACAGCATGAACTTATTTGGAATGGGTGTGGGAAAGCAAAGGAAGGATGAGATGGAATTAATGCTATGTAGCGTACATTGAAAGTTCCTTTGGACTTTGACTGGGATGGCAATGAGTAATCATGACAGATAGAGGAAAACATTTTTATTACTAACAGATGCACTCAAATTTCCATTTTCTGCCTTTTTTGGTATATGTATGGGATACAGAACTTGAAGTTTCTGACCAGGTTATTAATGATATAGTGCCTCTCCTTTTCCCACACTGAACTCATAGTTTCATAGTTTCCTTTATATACTTTTAGAATGCATTTGGCTGGGGTTAAAAATAGATTCAATGTTATGTTATATGAATCTCTACTTGAGTAAACTTGAAGAAAACACAGGTATCTAATTTGAATGTTTATCATAACTGTTTGACTATGTATAACTCAAAGAAAGGATAACAAACCTTAGCCCATCTAGGTCTGTCCTGTTGTACATGTGTGCGCATAACAATTGGGTTTATTAAAAACTCATTTAACTTTCTTCTGAGGCTGCAGAGAAGAATCAGGGGCATGACCAAAGTGTGGCAAGCCTAAAGCTTCATTAAAAAAAAGATTGCTAACCTCAGAGCTTGTGTGTTACTTGTTAGCCCTCTGCCCAATTTCCAGACACACCCTCCATGTGACAGGGAAATCAGTTCCATGACCAGACTATCAATCAGACCCCTTAAGAGTTCACTCCTCTGTTGAACTGTGATTTTAACAAGCGATCATAGGGAACAGAATTATTCCCCACCCCTTTTCTGCTATATTTGTCAGGGTGTTTTAAAGCCTTTCCAGAAGCACTGGGCATTGGCTACAGCCAAGGCTGGAGCCCTTGACTGGGGTATGCTAGGATTTAAACTCAGAGGTTCCTAGCTAGAGGGTCTTTTCCCTCTGTTCAGGGTCAGACTAATCACCATATCTGAAATCAATAAGGAATTTTACCCCATAGTCAGATTGGTATGGACTGTGGGGGATTTTGCCTTCTTCAGTAGCATGGGGTGTGGCCCTCTACCCAGATCCTCTTGAGAGTATATTCACAATATTTTATACAAGCAGGATATTGGCTGCTATGATTCCCCTGCTTCACCAGTGGCAGGTTAGGGTGATAGGTCTATGTTGTGTCAGGATTGACAGTAGACTTAAGTAGAGTTTAGATTCTGGTTTATGTGGGATGGTTTGGATAGGGATGATCCTGACTCAGGAAAGGGGTGACTAGATGACCTCTGGAGGTCCCTTCCAGACCTGCTTCTCTGTGATAAGATTGGATTTCTGTCTCCAAAGAAAAGCATTTCCCAGGAGAGATATGCAATCTAAAGAGGCTGCTCCCTGACTTTATACTGCCTTGAATTTCACATGAGAGGCTTCTGCTGGCTTTAGAGTAACAAGCTGACCTTGCATTTTAGAGGAACTTCCCTGAATGACTTGCATGGGTCAGTCCATACCCAATGATTAGCTGCAAGCAACATTTACTCAAGGGAAGGCAGAAAAAAGCTTTGCTTACAAGTCTTAGTTATGCAAAGAATGGTACTTTGAAATAAATACATGATTTTGAACCATGAATATGCATTATAAAGTGCTCTTCTTAAAAATAAGATTTTATTTTGATTACAGCTGTCTTTATTTCTTGGACCATTGGTAGGAAAGATAATTGAGAAGGGAATGATCCTCATGGGTCAATCATGGCTACATCCTACAAATTTATTTGTTCAATCCTACTGGAACCTAAAACATTGACAGAGTATGAGCTCTTTGAGACAGGGGTGAAAGATGCTAAGTTCGATAGATTCTGATGGTAAAAGAGAACATCCTTTGGGTTTATACTGCAAACTAAATATGTTAACAATTAACAAAATAAATGCAGTCTCTAAACATACCATTCTGAAGACTTTCCTTTTTTATATTGTTTGTGTTCTCTACATAATTCTAACAGCTAATGCCTGCAATAAGACGGCTCTAATCCAGCAGTCTAGATTGTTTTAATCACAAATATTCTTTTCTTTATAGTGGGCCAAATATTTGACCTTTACATGTCTTATAGAAACAGATGTGGCAGTGGTGAGGCCACATCTGGAGTACTGTGTTCAGTTTTGCACCCCCACCCCCTACACACACACACACAGGCTACTAAAATGATGTAGACAAATTGGGAAGACTCCAGCAGATGGCAACAAAAATGGTTAGGGGGATTGGGCACATGACTTGAGGAGAGGTTGAGGGAACTGGGCTTATTTAGTCTGCAAAAGAGAAGACAGAGGGGATTTAATAGCAGCCTTCAACTACCTGAATGGTGGTTCCAAAGAGAATGGAACTAGACTGTTCTCAGTGGTGAGATATGAAAAAACAAGGAGCAATGGGCTCAAATTGCAACAAGGGAAGTTTAGGTTAGATATCAGGAAAAGCTCTCTCACTGGGAGGGTAGTAAAGCACTGGAACAGGTTACCCAGGGAGGTTATGGAATCTCTATCCTTTAAGATTTATAAGAACCTGCTAGACAAAGCCTTGGCTGAGATGATATAGTTGAGGCTGGTCCTGCTTTGAGCAGGGGGCTGAACTAGTTGACTTCCTCAGGTCCCTTCCAACCTTAATTTTCTATGATTCTATTAAATCCACCACATTATACAACAGCTGCTCCTACTGTACCCCTGAGTAATTGCTGTAGCTGGCAGCAGAGCTATACTGCTACCCAGCATGTCCACAGGTGGCAAATAGACAAATGACCTTCAGGGAAGGTTAGCTGCAGAATAAACAAGGGTAGTGCTGACAAATAAGTAGTCATGGACCAAGAAGTTGCAGCACCACCAGGATGTTATGGGGACAGCAGATGGCAAATCTTTCCTGCCTGAAAAGCCACAAAAGATTTTGGTAGTTCTGTGATATGGCGAGTACAGATCACCACTATAATAAACCTGCCCAGCCCAGTCTCCTCTTCCTGTCGAGTCTTGATCCCTTAGGGCCTCAACAACGAGCCTCCTGAGCTTGTTGAAGACAGCTTTCCTAAAGTCAAGGACTTCTGCATTGCTGACTGACTTGCCAGCTTTGTGATGGATAGTAAAGTTGATCAGCTCATGGTCACTATCACCCAGCTTTCCATCGATTCTTAGGTCACTGACCAGATCATCCCCTTTAGCCAGTAACAGGCTTTACCTCTTGTCAGCCCATAGACTTCTTGAGTCAGGCAGAGCGCATCCACGCACATGAGGAAGCTTTGCGACCCATCGGATTTGACTGAGTACCCTTCCCATGAGATGTCCAGGTAGTTAAAGTCTCCCATGACAACCATGCACCACGAGTGTGCAGCCTCAGCCAGTTCCCTGGTGAACTCCTGGTCTAGCTCGTTTCTGGTTAGAAGGTCTGTAGTAGACTCCTACCATGATGTCCCCTGTGCCACGTTCCCCACTTATTGACTATGCCATTGCTCATGCCCGGAATTGCAAAGATTCCCACCCAAGCAATGCTAGGAGCGAACGACTGCTGGACTGACCACTGGTTCATCTGCTCAGTTATGTCACTTAAACTGGATACCAAGTGATGGCTGCAGCAGAAGCAATGCTGACAAAATAGCAACATCGAAGGACTCAAAGACCCAATCAAGTGAGACCTCTTCCATCAGTGCTTCATTGAAAAACCAGGGAATACAAATCAACAACCATGGGAGAATGTCATCAGCACCTGTGAACAGACGTTTAGTTTCTCTGCCAGGAAACTTCAGGATGGGTTTGATGAGAATGACCAAGAGACTGAAGAGCTGATTGCCTGCAAATGCAAGGCCTTTTGGGCTTGGCAGAATGACTTCAACTCCAAGCAAAAGAAATTGAGCCTCCAACAAGCCAAGGCAGAGGTCCAAAGGAGGACCCACTACATGAAAAATAGATTGTGGGAAGACAAGGTGAAGGAGATTCAACATCTCACTAACATCCACAATGTTCAGTTTTTTCAATGCCAAAGCAATTTAGGGCCCAAGCACTTGGGGACCAACCCCCTTGAGACCTAAGAATAGAAGAGACCTGATCAAGGACAGGGGAGCCATCAGTGCCTGTTGAAAGGAGCATTCTGAAGACCTTCTCAATAGAGGCACTGTTGTTGATGAGAGAGATCTTAACTCCACCCTGCAACAGCCAGTCAGAGATGATCTCAGAATCCCTCCAGCCTGAGGGCTGGATAAGCTGAGGGAAGCCATCAAAGCCAATGAAGAACAACAAGGCATCTGGAGTGGATGGAATCCTTGCAGAAATCTTCAAGCAGACAGGAAAGGAGCTCACATCACAGCTCCCCTCTCATCTTAAGGATTTGGAATGAGGAGGAAATCCCAGGTGACCTCAGGCATGGCATGAATGTGGCAACCTTCAAGAAAGGAGACTGAAGTTACAGAGGGATTGCCTTGCTATCCACCATAGGAAAGATCACAGCAAGAACCCTCCTGAACTGTCTCCTACCACTTGCTGAAGAGGTCCTCCCAGAATTTCCATGTGGGTTCAGGGCATCAAGAGGCACAACTGACATGATTTTCACAGCTTGCCAGCAGCATAAAAAATGCTGGGAACAACATAAACCTCTCTACATGGCCTTCTTTGACCTCACAAAAGCCTTTGACTCTGTCAACTGAGAAGAACTGCAGAGGATCCTTCTGAAGTGCAGATGCCCACCAAAATTCTATCACTATCCTTCATCTGCTTCATGATGGTATGCAAGCAGTGGTTCTCAGAAACGGATGCATCACAGATCCCTTTGAGGTTAAGACAAGAGTTAAGCAAGGCTGCATCATTGTTCCAGCACTCTTTTCAATATTCCTCACCATGATGCTACATATGACCACCAACAAGATTCCAGTTGGAGAGGAGCTAAACTACTGAATGGACAGTCAACTGTTTAATCTCAGCTGACTCTGAGCCAAAGCCGAGACTATCCCAACCTCAATCAATTGAGCACCAGTATACTGATGATGCTGTAGCATGTGCGCACGTGTAACCATCTCCTTGCTCTTTAAGGTGGACTTTCAGGAAATCATCAACATCTTTACTGAGGCATACAAGAAAATGGGACTGACACTTAATATTCAGAAGACTAAGGTCCTCTATCAACAAGTTCTTCATGAGCAGTCCCCACCTCCAGTAATTCAGCTTCACAGTGAAACTCTAGAGAACACCGAGTATTTCCCGTGCCTCAGAAGCCATCTCTCACGGAAGGCTGACATCAACGAACATATCCGAAATCACCTCAAATGTACAAGTACAACTTTCAGACACCTGAAGAAACAAGTGTTCAAAGATCACAATATGAGATCCAAAACAAAGCTCATGGTTTATCCAGCAGTCATGATTCCCTCTTTACTGTCCGGAGCTGAGACATGTACAACGTAGAGGAAACACCTCAAGCCATTGGAGAAGTACCATCAATGCTGCCTGCAGAATATCCTTTAAATCTAGTGGGAAGATAGATGTGCCAATGCCAGTGTCCTATTGCAAGCAAACACCATAAACTGATCACCCAACATAAACTTCATTCGGCCACACACAATATCTGGATGTCCAACTCCAGACTCCTGAAGCACATTTTATTCTCTGAGCTCATGCAAGGTGTACACTCAATAGAAGGGCAGAGAAAGTACTTCAAGGACATCTTTAAAGTCAACTTGAAAAAAATGCAGCATCAACATCAACTCATGGGGGACTATCACCCACAATTGGCCCAAACGGAGGAAGAGTCTGCTGCAAGTAGCTCAGTACTTCGAAACCTTACAGTGACAACAGGAGATGGAAAAGTGAGAGTGCCAGAAACAGCATGTCACAGACCAAATCAAGAAACCTGAGCTACCCACCCTGCGAGGAAACATGTTCCTGAGCTGCAGCAGAGTCTGTCAATCCCAGACTGACCTCATGAGGCATCTTCACACCCACAGATAAAACAAATCATAGAAGATAATCATCCTCAACTGCAAGGGACTGCTAAAGAATATCTGCTGTAGATACTATCCACCAGTCTTACCTAATCAATGCATAACAATTTAAGTATTCTGTAAGCTTCCTTGATTTTTCAGTGCTGATTACTTATCTTTGGACAACATGTGAAACATTTTCTTCTGAGAGAAGCTGCTTGTACTGTATTTATTAGACTGCCTCTCAGTTTTCCAACAGGATGAAACAAACTAACCACCTTATTTAAAAAGGTCCTTAAAAACACTGGAGAATATTTATCTCTCTTCTTATGTAAGTGTCAAACAGTAAGTCAGCATTTGTATGTGCATAAGTACTAGAATTGGAATTTTGCTATTTGCCTATGGCAATGAGAGCAGAGCCTTGGCGTTGAAAACAAGCGTTGGGACTGAAGCCTTGTTTGGCTATAGTGGAGTTACTATAATGTCTAGAGTACATGCCAGAAAAATTATTATGCTCCTTGTATCTAATTGTAGAACTTCCTGATGCTGCACAAAACTATAGCTTCCAGCCCCAAATCTTTTACTGTATATAAAGAAACACAAGGTCTGAGAAAATAAATCATAACTCAAAATAAACAAAATTACTGAAAACTGGTTGCACTGCAGATGATAAAGGAAAGATCTTTAAAGATGCATCAGCCTGCCAGAAGTATAAGGATTGGATCATCTTTCTAAATCCTCCGTGAAGAATCACAAGACACTTAGTAAACTGGTACCCTTCTTTGTATTCAAAGAAACAAATAAACCCACAACAGAGGTAGATGTACATTCAATTATGGCAAAACTCATTAAAAGGGCCCATACCAATAGCCAATATTTAAAGAGACTGGCCAATACTGATCTGATTTCCAATATAGCTGCATGCAGTTGGCAAGTCTGTTATGGTGAAGGGCGAGGGGGGAGGGAAGGGGTGTGAGGGGGCAGATCAACACCCCCCCATGGTGAGGGAGGGAGTGGAGTGGGGCTAAGATAGGCGCTGCCTAGCCGGGGTGAGGCAGGCGTGGGACAGAGCTGCAGCCTGTCTGGGGGGCATGGGGAAGAAGTGGGGGTGGCTCTGACTGCTGCTCTGGGGGGGAGGGGAGGAGGGAGCATGTGCCCCTAGATCTGTGCCAGGCAGGCTGCAATGCTGTGCTTGGGGTGGGCAGCAGCAGCGCTGGGAGGGTGGCCGGGGGGGGGGCTGCTGCCACTCCAAATGTCACTATAGCCCCCCTGTAGCTCCCTCCCAGCGCAGCTGCAGCCTGCCCAGAGTGCAGCACAGCATGGCCCCTAGCCCCAGCCCACAGCTGCAACGACCCCACTTCCTTTACATAGGTTCATAAGAGTCCAATGGCAAGGTTTTGGCCTACTTTGGAGGCAGAATTAAATCTGCACTGAGCACAAAGTTGGTCCTCTCTAATCACTCTGGCCTGTCTGAGGTAAGTTAAAGCTATTGTCCCTCAACTTAGCTTGTATCTAGCCAGTTTGATTTCTTGTGCATCTGCTAAAGGCAAACAGACAATATCTTGCCTGATTAGTATGACCCCTTATTCTAAAACAAACATGCCAAAGATGTGTGCCATACTACAGGATCTTCCCATTAGAAAGGTAAGGTTGGGGTTAGAGAGAAGTTTTTCTATTTTTCTGCACATTTCCCAACAATAGAATCTATCAGCATTGAGACTCCAACCAGAAAATCTTCTAATGGAGAGAGTTGTTCCATTTCCTGTATCTCCTGCTCTCATGGCTTCATGACAGTTGTTCCATAGGTTCTTTTCTAAGTATTGCTGAAATCTGGGGAGCTGCCTAATGTCTGGAGAATTTGAACAGCTACAGAATATTCTGCCTGGTCTCTGCACCTAACCTGGTACTTGCATGTGTGAGGCAGTTTTACACACCTACAAACTGGGCTGAGGCCCTGCAGTTGGGTATGAGCTTGTGTTACAGAAGGTTCAGGAGGTCTCCATGGACATATTCAGTTACATGGAATTTACAGGAGAAGCCTTCCCGTTCCTCTGGGCTTGTCTGTCATTAGCATGTCCCTCCAAGTGCTTCTCAACCTCAATGAAGAGGAGCAAGCAAGGATTCTCTAGGAAGAGCTTCAGGTTTAATCACACAATTAAAAATTCTTATAAAGGCCTTAATCCTTCCGTCTGCTTATCCATAATGCTCTTGGAGCACTCCGATTGGTTAGTGAAACAAACAATGAGTGCAGAGCACTGCCACAATGGCTGGGATGGAAGGCTCTGTCCCCACCGTCACAGGGTGCTCCGCCACCTTCGAGGAGCCGGGGGGGGGCGGGGGGGGGG
>NW_017728992.1:157585030-157597895 GCF_001723915.1 Gavialis gangeticus | reverse complement strand
GGGGGGGGGGGAAGAGCTGCATAGATATTCATGTTTTGTTCAAGACAACTAGGCTTGATTTTGTCCATAGGTCAGTGGACCTTTCTAACCAAATCATTACTTAATTCATCCCAAAACAATAAAATTACCCGTGACTGGTACAAGGATTTATTTGATTTATTCATTGAAATAAATCACTTCTTTTATTTCTGGTGTTAGATCTGTGGTTGCAGATTTTTTCATTCTACTAGTAACTTCGGAACTTACAGAAATTATTTTGATCCCATACAGAGCCTACACTTGAGTATTAAACCTGAAATTTTGTTTCTCTCACCTTGAAAAGTCCACGCCTGCTTTGTAGTCAAGAGAACTTCCAACGTAAAAACAAAGATTTAAATATTGTTTCCCCAATAATCTTAGAATTAAACATTCAAAACCCTCGCAGCACTTTCATACAAAGGCATCTATCAGGGTTGAGAAAAAGTTCATTTTCCAATGAGGAACATGACCAGTCAGCTTTTAAGAAGCTAGAACAAGGAAACTACTTTAGATAATCTAAATATGTGATTCAGTTTTCAAAAAGTGTTACTCTAGCTTGAATTTTTAAAAGGCAAGTTTCATGCCAGGCTTCATCAGCTGCCAGCCACCCAGACAACAATATGCGTCACAGATTGATTTACCTCAATTAGCATAGCAATTTTCTGCACATTTTCCAAAAAGCACTGATCAACTTCACCCAAAAATAGAACAAAACTCACCATGCAAATCTTTGTCACAGCTCAGAAATGCTAATCAGTTTTTAAAATGTACATCAGTCCATGTGCAGACAGGTTAAATTGAAGGCACAGGCATGACCTAGACAGTAATTTAATCCCTTTTAAAGTGCTAAATGAAGATGTTAACATATCTTTATATCAACAAGACACCCATTTGAGACCAGTGAGGGGTGTGGCAATTTTCTATATATATAGTTTGGAAATGCACATACCTTTCATCCCCTAATGCTTTGAATCTAATGTGCACCAATTTTTCCACATTTCCTACCCTCCTTAAGCTTTAATGACCCCCTTCATATAATTCAGGAGAACTAAACACTTATATTTTCCTTCCTACTCTGGAGAATGTGGCTGAATAAAGCTGCCAGGGTAACCTCTTTGGCATGCATGCCAATAACTCCTCACCTAATAGCCTTTCCTCTGCCTCACTGCCCTGGCCCACTTACGATTACTACAATCCCTTGAAGTGGTCAAATTGTAGGGCAGCCCCATGGAAACCTATTTGGGACTGTTCAAGCTCATACCAAAGAATGATGTTTTTAATACAGATTGTTCTTTTTAAAACTTTACAAAAGCAGCTGTAATCAATTGTAGCGGGAACACTGCAAAAATCCACCAGTCTCATAGCCCTGTATTGATTCTTTTCCATTTTGTGGATTTCAAGAAAATAACCCCATGCTAAGAACCCAGAATCAATTTTCCAGGCTCTGCTAATATGAAACTATTTAAATTAAAAATATATATTTTTGGAGATAACTAAAAACCCACATATAAACTACAAAAATCTTATTAGTTACATCTGTTAACAACAATAAGGAAAAAGGTAAATAAAACCCAATATAGCTGAATATTTTTACTAATTACTAGACACCGACTACATCTTAGTGGTCATTGCAAACACTGAATATATTGATATTAGTTTGTCAAAGGGTATTGCAGTCCTTCAACCTATTTGCAGAACTGGACTTGCTGTGCACTGCGGAAGAAAAATCTCCCAGCCCTCAAGTTCCTTACTAATCATGAAAAAAAAATTCCACAGCTAAATTTATTCAATTTTATTGTCCTAAATTTCAGTGTGTATTAGTTATAGGTTGAAGAAAAATTCTGTCAGAATGCAAATACAATTTTCCTTAATTAACGAGGGTAAATCTTAAAATGTCAACGGTTATCTCATCTAGATTATTAGTTTGTCTCTAGGGTTGAACAAAATCTGTCTATCTTATTACTCAAAGAAAGGAGAATTTCAGGCAAGCATAATAGATCTAAGGCTCTTGGCATGTCTGCATCACGCCAAGAGCCTTAGATCTATTATAACAGGATTTTTATAGCAAAGTGCCTCTAAAGTGGAAAAAATGTGTTGTTTTTTTTTGTTTTTTTTAAAGGAAAACATAAAACATTATCTTCTAAATGTTTCAGCCCCACAGATTTTTGCACAAGACTAGGCATCAGTTAAAGATGGACAATTAATACATACTTAGAATTGTTTAAATAACCAGACTAATAGCCATATATGAACAACTCATCAATTGCTTAAAATGAGACATGACATCTCCGATCCCAAGTTGTCAACAGTCCTACAATCTAGACTTAGGAAATCATTACTACAATAATCATGAGGAGTGTTTGTTTGATTCAAGGACCTGTCTTGAACTTGTCTGGTATTGGATGAAGGATTGATATTTACATCAGCGGAATATCCTCCTCTGCAAGTCAGGGACAATGGAGTCCAAAGTTTTTACATGGAGCTGAGAATCTTCAGCCATAAAGAAAAATGGCAGCCTTGGTGCTTTCCCTCTACCATGTTCAGGGGAAAAGAAAAGTTGGGAAAGCAAACAGAAGAGATCATGCAGGAGATCACTTTGCAACCCAGTTCCTAACACACACACAGGAGAAACAGCGTGCTTCATTACTGTTTCCAAATTCAAATAGCAAATTAACTCATACAATAAGCCTACAACGAGTGAAGTTGTTAGGATAGTTCTGCCTCAAGAATACTGTAGATCATAGTTTTGCAACCTGTGGTACGTGTACCCCTGGGGGTATGGAGACACAGGCAGGGGGTACGTGGGTACCCCAACACTTTCTCTCTTGCCCTCTCTTCCTCTCAAAACTATGGCAAAAAAATTGGTGGGTCGCGCAGTGTGCAGCGCTTTAAATTCCCCAGTAACAATTTGGTGTGTCGTGCTTTGCGCAGCACTGGGTTCAGCCCTCCTAGCTTTGGCCAGCATCACCTTTAGCTTTGGCCAGCATCATCTTTAGGTACTTACTTGAGTTGTGCACCCCTCGTGTAAAAGGTGGCAACCCTACCCACACCAGATCAGATGTCTGTCATATCATGGCCTTATATACACAGCCCTTCTTCCAACGTATGGCACACAGTCTTTAAATATAAAATCCCCTGGAAAATTGAGTGTTGGGGTACTTTACTAAAGTTTTCAGAAGTTAGGGGGTTCTTGCTACTTAAAAGGTTGAGAAACACTGCTACAGACCAGTGATTTTCAACTCATGGTTCACAAACCCCTGGAGGTCTGTAGAGCACATCAAGGGGGTCTGCAATAGGTGGCTGTAAAGATGGAAGCCCTGCCCATAGAAGAAGCATTGTTGGTGCTGCTGCTGCTCCAACTTCCCTGGCGGCCAGAGGCAACCCAAGCACCAGTAGCAGGCAGTCCAGTGCAAGCAGGCAGAACATGGCTGGGAAGCCCCATGTCATCCTGCTGCTGCCACTCCTGTGGGACCCAACGACACCGTAGCCCCAACAGCCTCTCTGCTCACCCAGCGATATCAATCTACAAACTGGAACAGGGGTGTACGACAGACAGAGAGCACGTACCAGTTCGGATGAAATTTCCATTGGGAAAATTGGCAGAGTCTTGAGGCATTTATGGAAAGCTGTATTTGGAACAATAAGAACTGTACAGATTTATACTGGAAAGTAAGGTCCCTGTTGGGAGGTCACCAGCAAAAGTCTGGTGGGGTATAAGGACTAGCTCAGTCTGCGCACCAAATTTTCATCTTCACAGCACATGTAATACATGTAAAAGCATGAGGGTTTGATGTAGCAATATGGGGGAATCTCTGGGTGAATGGTTGCCTGTGTATGCAAGAGATTGTACCTGATAGCTTTCGTCAAGATGCTTCAACTCTGGGTTTCTTAAATAAGAGAAAACCACATTTGACACATTCAAAACCCTTCACAGCTTTTTGGCTGAAAATGAGTTGATACGGGACAGTGAGTGATGTGAATAATGAAATTGAGGAACAATATTTGGCACTCAAAATCTTAGTTTTGCCAGTACTTTCCTGAAATGTGCAGCGAAAATGAGTGGACACACAAACCCTTTGTAGCTGACTACTACTCTAGGTCCTGTCTAACAGCTAAAGAAGAAGAGCAGTTACTTGAGTTATGCAGTGACAGGGGACTAAAACTTGAATTCAGGAAGAATCTCTTGTCCAATTCTGGTTGAAAAAAAAAATAAAATAAAAGACTACCCTGATCTGACAGATAAGCCCATTAAAGTCTTGATGCTGTTCACTACCACATACTTATGTAAAAGTGGGTTTTCAGCCTCAGTAGCAATAAAAACAAAATCCTGAAACATATTGGACGTTGAAGGACATCTAAAACTGAAACTGTCATGTATCCTGCCAAACTTTAATGTGCTTTCTGCCAAGAAGCAAGCTCAATTATCTCATTAGAACTACCAATAAAATGGTGAGTTCACAGAATTGTATTACTGTTGATATTATTTTTATTTTAACAAAACAATTTGTCAGTAATTATCTACTTATATTTGCTATATATACACAATAGATTTCCAAAGGGGTCTGCTCTTCCATTCAAAATTTTTTAGGGATCCGCAAATAAAAAAAAAATAAAGGGTGAAAACTAGTGCTGTAGACTGGAGTAGGCTCCAAGATCACCATGGAATTATGGTATAGCATTTGCTTGACCAAAGTCCAGATAACAGAAGAGGAGAAAAGGAAATTAAAAGGTGTGGAAATGTCTGAGGTGAGGAGAGTTTTAAAAAAGTTCAAGAAAGACAGGTCAAAAGAAGTAGGCTAAAGGTGACTTAGAGTACATTTAGTGGTTTTATGCCAGTTAGATCTGATTTATCTGACAAGTTATAATCTAACAGAAAATAAAACTAGACCTATGGGTATTAAATAAAGTAAAACTTATTAGGAACATTAAAAAAAAGTTTTGGCTTTGTTTAGTAAGCTTTCTGAAATTGAGCCAGGCAATACAGTATTAAAATCCAGGTTCACCTCAGAGTCTTTACTCTTCACCCTTGAACTACGGCTTCTTGCTGGACAGCCCATGTACAGATTAACCAAGTTCCTCTTTTAAAACTGAATTTGAGACCTAGGTAAGAAGTCATTTTTCTAAAATGCTGGCCAGCTGTTAGAGACTTCTGAAGATTTTAGGACTGAAGAAATTAATCTTAAATTATTCAAATACAGGCAACCCTCGCCATTCGCGGGGGATACGTTCTTGTATCCCCACGAATGGCAGATTCCTTGAATAAGGCACTGCGTTTGTGAACGCAGTGCCCTCAGTGGGTGGGGGTGGGGCATGGCTCCGGTGGCAATGGTAGGAGCGCGGCAGCAGGAGTCCAGCAGCAGCAGCAGCAGCAGCAGCAGCAGCAAGCACAAAGCTCCCAAGGAGTTCCTGTAAGTGCATAGTGTATTTAAAATGCGGGTTCGGCATTTGCGAATATTTGAAACTGCGAATGCTGAACCCACAAATAGCGAGGGTTTCCTGTGTTAATAAAACTGTTATTTCTTTAGATGAATGCACATTTTACCAATATTAGTTATTTGCTTGATGTGCCTTACCTGTACTGTTTGGTCCTTTACATCTCATCTGTATTTCAATATAACATTTTCTATTAAAATGTATTTACATTTATGTTTATGAATACTTAATTTTTACTGAGACTGTCTCTTCAAACCTTTCTCATTTCCCTGAATGACTCTGGAGGTCAACAATACACTTTGCTTGGCTGCGTTTCTGCCATGTAAGTCTTGGTGTTTGCTGTCACATTTTTAGGCAGCCTATGTAGAAATGGGAAACTGTTATCTGGACAGAAGTTAAATTTTTGTCTTGGGTCAGGCTGAACTGGAAAATCAGAACCAGAAAACATGCATCACCTATGAAGGAAAAGTGATCCAAGATGTCACTAAATCAGTGTTCTCTCTCCTTCAATTAGATAGGAACCTGAATAAGCTCTCTCCTTTATTTCCTGCTACCGTCTAATATAAGAACTACTGTAGCCACTTCACTCCTTTCTACTGTGCAAACTTGACAGATGGGACTGGCTTTTCTTGGAAGCTTTAGCATAGTGTCTTCTGATAAGAACAGCAGAGTGGAATTACAGGCTGGAGGCCGGTATGTATGCAGAACTGATCTTTCATTTGATGTGGTGCATCTTTGGCATCACTCTGCTCATGGAGAAAGGGAGCAAGGTGCCATTTAACTGTGAAACAATTACTGTCATTCTACCCAGAACCTTTTTCAGTCATGGTTATCCTCTCTAGATTGGCCTTGGAATGCATCCTACACACAGAGCCTGTGATATCAGTCACTGGGCACATCTACACAATACTAAATGCGCAGTAGACCAATTCCACTGCGCATTAGCATGTCATAGCAAAAGTCATGCTATTGTGCTCACGCACAGTAGAATTAGTCTCCAGCACATTAGCATCACTTAAAAGGCATGTGCAGTAGTGCAGGTTACTACACATTTAGTTAGTACCTGCTATTATAGGTACTTAATGCACAGTAACCCCAGCACATTAGTGCACGTGTAGATGTGCCCACTGTTAATGCCTCAGAAGGGGATATTTTCCTCAAAGATAAATGTTGCCCTGGGACATGGCTGAGAATGAGAAGGACAACTGCTTATGAGAAATTTGAACTAAAAATTGTAGTTCCTCTCAGAAAAGCTATAAAACAGTGAAGAAAGAGTAAGCCATTGGCCACTGAAAGCAAGAAAAAAACCCCTCAACAATTCCAACAGGTAATTCTTCTGTTCCTGGTAACTAATGGGTCTTGTTCCTTCCTCTAGTCACAAAAAGGCTGAAATACCCATTATAACCAGCCTTTGGATCTAGGAAGTCCAACACATGTTTTTTCTATTCCTACTCTTAGGGAAAACTATTAAATATATGTCTGCTCCTACAAATAGGGAGAAAGAATTAAACAATAGTACTCTAATTTGAGAGAGATGTTTAAAAAAAAGGACAAATTTGATCTATGCAACACAATTCCTACCTATGTCAGAAAGAGTTGTGTGTATGTAGGTCTACAAAATTTGGACCTTAGAAAAGCACTTCCTCAATATGGCTGTCAAATTTAGATAACATTTTAATTAGCATTATATGCAGAGATTGTGAAGTGGCATATTAAAACTAAATTTTGTGAAGCATGGCCAATTATAGTTTGGAATTTAATTTTAAGATTACTAAGACTAGCAATGTCTGCTTATTTCCCAGAGAAGCCACTTCATTTCCTGAATTAAAGAAAACTAGTGATAGCTATACTGTATTTTACATACTTGTATGATAAGACACGGACTAAGAAATGTTAGCCAGGGTAAACAACAGCCTACTGACAGCACTTTCAACAGCTGTAAATTTGTGTAAATAATAAAGCACTCCAAAATTCTTAATTTTATTCAGTCCCTCTTAACAAAAGTTAGAGAAGCCTACTTCCCCAAGGTTGGGTGCCTATTCTTAGTAGCCATTTCCTGAAAGGAATGAATAATTCACTAGTTACCTTTCCAACTATAAATTGTCTGCAAACTCTGTGCATAAAGTACTGGCTGTGCTGAGACAAGCTCTGTGGACTCTGCACAGCCAATGAAGTAATTGATCAATGGACTACAGCTTTTGAAAGCCCACATGCCTAAAAGCCTCCTGGAGCTGTTACACACTGAGGATTTCACAGCATTATTGACCTGGGTAGGCTCTTTATCCTCAGCAAGTTATTTTTAGCAACTTTCTGCCAGCAAGGAAATCTCTTTGTTAAGCTTTGTCCATGTTACTGCAAAAGTGCTACTTACAATTCAGCACAAAAATGGATAAGTATTAAGCTTAAGCAAGACTTTTGTAACTACTTTTAAAATTATTCTTTTGTCTCCCTTTCCCCACTCCCCCACCCTTATATATATATTCTACAAATATTCTGATACTCTACAAATCTGGGCAAGATCGCTGTTAGAAATTTGGCTGCCTATCAAAGCTATCTGTCCTAACTGCTGTGGGCTCTCAACATTCTTTGTAAGCAGAATGTGAACACACATTAGAAGGAACTATGTCTGAATCAACGTATTGTCTTCTTGCCCACAGTATTCACTCTGCACATTTTATGTATTGCCTTTTAGGCAATTCTTTGCATTGCAGAGAAGCAACAGCTAGAGATTGCATTACACATAAAATAAGTAAATTCACTACCAGAAGGGCAAAAAGGAATGTGCCATACTTCCAACCTAAATCAATTGCTCTATTTTTAAACAAAAAGGGGTAACAAAAAGCTCTTCTTTAAGTACAGAGAGAGCAAGACGGCAGTGCAGGGTAACAGGACTGCTACAGGATGGACCAGGGCAACTCGTAACAGATAGGATGGACAAAGCTGAGCTCTTAAATGATTTATTTGCATCTGTGTTCCTGGACACGGATACAAACACACCTCCCAATGAGACCTTAGTCTGGCTTGAGAGAGATCCCAATCCACCAGCGGTTAGCACTGACCTAGTAAAGGGCACTTGGAGGGGTTGGATGTATTTAAGTTGGCAGGCCCTGATGATCTTCACCCAAGAGTACTAAAGGAATTGGCTGGTGTCGTAGTGAAAGCACTGGCACAACTCTTTGAGCACTTGTGGTGCTCAGGGCAGGTCCCAGGAGACTGGTCCCTATTTTCAAGGGGAGGAAGGAGGGCCCAAATAATTATAGGCCAGTTAGCCTCACCTCTATTCTTGGCAAGACCTTAGAAAAAATCATAAAGGATCACATTGGTGGGGGGGGGGGGCACAGAGGGTAATATAACAGTAAGGTGCAACCAACATGGGTTTATAGCAGGCAAATCCTGCCCGACTAACCTGGTCTCTTTTTATGACCAGGTCACAAAGTGCTTAGATTCAGGAGCAGAGGTAGATGTCATTCACTTGGATTTTAAAAAGGCTTTCAAGACAGTGTTGCACTCAATTCAAGTAAACTAAGTAGCTGTGACATGGATTTTTTCAGTCAGGTGGGTAGCAAACTGCCTTATGGGACACACCCAGAGAATGGTGGTGGATGGGTCAGTTTCTACCTGGAGAAATGTGGGCTCTGTCCTTGGACCAGTACTGTTCAATATCTTCATCAGTGATTTGAATGAGGGTGTAGAAAGCACTCTGTCCAAATTCGCAGATGACACCAAACTATGGGGTATAGTAAACACGCTAGAGGGCAGGGAGCAAATTCAAGCAGATTTAGATAGACTGGGGAAGTGGGCAGATCAGAATAGGTTGCAATTTAACAAAGGTAAGTGCAAGGTGCTGCACCTAGGGAGAAAGTGTCACCAATACACCTATAGACTGGGAAGTACCATTCTAAGTAGCACAGCAGTAGAAAGAGAACTCGGAGTTGTAGTCGATGCAAAAATGAACATGAGTCACCAATGTGACAAAGTAATAAGTAAAGCTAACTGCACTCTTTCCTGCATTAGTAGGTGCATCATGAGCAGGTCTAGGAAGGTGATACCTTCCTCTCTATGCAGGATTGGTGAGGTCACAACTAGAGTACTGCATCCAGTTTTGGGTGCTGTACTTCAAGAGGGATGTGGATAACCTGCAAAAGGTTCAGAGGAGAGCTACTCGTATGGTTGAGGGCTTACAGCTATAATCCTATGAACACAGATTGAGGGACCTGAATCTCTTCAGCCTCTGCAACAGAAGGCTGAGAGGTGATTTCGTGGCTGTCTAGAAACTCATCGGGAGGGGGTGGTCAGCAGGGAAAATGGACACAAACCAAACAAGATAATGTAAGGCCTGCAAAACCAGAAGCCCCAAAACTGCATATATACATTGGCCATAGTAGCAAGATACCGTCTCTGTTAAAACATTACATGCATTTAAAATAGAAAACAGCCAAAGAATTTTTGTTAAGGAACAAAACACACTTATATTGGAAAAAAGTGACTATTAAAAAAAATACACCTGACTTGGTAACAAATGGCATACACCAGTGATGCTCAACCTTTTTGGCTGGTGGGCCAAATGGGAAGTGCCGAGGTCATCTGTGGGCTGGATCCATCCAGTGGCCCTGATTTGGCAGGGCCCCATTCAGCCATCTGGAAGGAGGCAAGGGGCATCCTGACTCTAACCTGGTCCCATGGTGGGAGAGAAGGGAGAAAGGAACTAAGCCAGTCCCACAGGGGAAAAGGGGCATGGCCCAGCTCCATCCAGCCTGGGGGGAGGGGTGTGACCCAGCTTCATCCAGTTGTGGAGGTGGGAACAAGGGGTGTGACCTGGCCCCAATCTGCAGCATGGGGTTTGGGAATTGGCAGTAGGGGAGGGTGGCCATATTTATTGCTACCTCTCTGCTGCCACCAAATTTCCCAATCTTTGGAGAGCCCCGTGGGCCAGACTTCTACAGCTCTGCAGGCTGCATTTGGCCTGTGGGCCAGAGACTGAGCACACCTGGGATGGACAAACATATACACGTACCAGTTTCAAAAGGGGAAGAGGAGCTGCTGCTGCTCTGGACCCTAGCAGCTGATACACTGTGAGCATTAAGTTCACAAGAATCTATAGTGATAGAAGTGTAGCAAAATTGCTCCAACTTTGACCCTGGATAAAGTAGGGGCCAAAATTGGGGTGGTTTTGCTATACTTGTATTGTGCTCATGCACATTTAACAGTTATAGTGAAACAGCTGCTTCATTCAAGAGCAACAACTTTTCCCTTTTGAAGCCCTTACAAGTATGTTTGTCTGTACCTGTAACAAGGAATCTCTAGCCCGTTACTTTAAGGCAGTGGTCTCCAAACTTTTTTGATCGCGCACCCCTATCAGTAAAAAATTTTTGAGCACGCACCCCCAAAATATGTATATTTATATTCACGCACCCCATCAGTAAAAAATTTGAGCACGCACCTGCAATATATGTATATTTATATAAATAGAAATAGAAGTTCTAATATTTTCTTCCCGCAACACTGCTTTAAGGAGCGAAGGCAGCATTATGCACTTGCAAGACTGCTGACAGCTGGATTGGTGTCAGCCATGAAGAGACAGGCAGCAGAGAGGAGCTAGGTGTTATAGCTCCAAGAGAATAAGCTGACAGCCACTTACCTGGAGCAAGCAGGAAGAGGAATAGGTGTGGAACTCCAGGCATCTACTTAAGTGGTGGCTGTGGCATGGCTGCCAGGCTAATTAGAGACTGCTGAAGCCAGTTAAGGAGCTTTGGTCATATGAACAGAAGGAGGTGGAGCCCAGGACTCTATACACCTGAGCCAGGTTTGGGACACGGGCGAGACAAGAGCTTTTTGAAACTTGTTGCAGAACTGTCTCTGGCAGCCTCGGAGGAGGACTTCCTAGAAGTAAGGGTGACTAAGTGCGCTCTGAGGGCACGTAGGTGGCAGGACAGCCAGCTAAGGACACAGCTTGTGAACCAGGCTGAGGGGGAGGTATACCCTAGAGATGACTGGGGGAGCTACAGACCCCTGAGGGGCCAAGGAGCCCCGAGTACTGTGCAGAAAGGGAAAGCACCTAAAGGAGCCACTCCAGTTTAAAAGGAAGTCCCCAAATTCACTGCAGTATTTGAACACCTAAAGGTGTGGAGGGTGGGAAGCAGGAGGTACTAGAAAGCCTGCAGAACACTGCAGGCAGATCTGATCACCAGGCAATGTTAGACTCTGGTTGGAGGCCTGAACATGCGCCAGTGCCCAAAACACAACAACAACAACAAGATTTTTTCTATCAGCAGAGAATGCACAGAAACACACAGCTACAGCTACAAGGTCAAATTACACCAGCACGGTTTCAGCTATGATGATTCCAAGGTAACAGATCTGCACACATCTAACAAAGGGCTGAATCTTCCCTACAAAAGCATTGCTATTGACAATAATCTACAATAAAAAGCCAAACAAAAACATTGCTTCCCAGGTTAAAGCTGCAGCATTTCCTGGGGAAATACACTTACTAAAAATACACTTACTAAAACTGGTAAGTTAAAACAATGAGAATTTCTCAAGGAAATAATGGTGCTACAACTCCAACATCTTCAATATTCAATTGGACTACTCACATCAGTAGTGCTTAAAAAGTAAGTGTTGCAGAAGGAATCTCTTAATAGTTGCAAGGTTTCCTATCCATATCATTGGCAAAAATTAGCTATCATCTTGCCACATTAAAAAAAAAAAAAAAGCACTCATGGTATTTTGAGTATTTATACCTTTTCTATCTCCTTTAGATCTGCTTCATACATCTGGCAGGTTATTAGAGAGTCAAGCAAGGTAAATTAAAGAAAGAACAGGTTCTCTTGTCATTTTTTACTGTCCTTTTATCCAAAGCAACTGTCACGTACTGCAATATTATCCCTAAATAAATATCAACTAGAAACTTACCTCATAACATTTCAGAGAGACAACAAAAGACATGGTGAATGCACTAGAAAGCTTTTTCATATCCTGCTGCTGTTGCTTCAGTAATGGGGTCATTTAACTTTTTCAAATGGAATGAACAACAAAGGTTTCACCATCTCTGATATCAAGGATTTAAACTGTTTAATAGACAGAAACACAAAAATACACATAATAGAGTTAGATCAGGCTCTTACAGCCTGGTCTTTGTCTGGTTGGGCTTATGCTTCAACCTCTTGCAACAAGGGAAGTTCAGTGCAATTGGACCATTCAACCCAAACTTCTGACTGGAGTAGCCGTGAGTGGCAGGGAGCACAAGTGACACAGCCAGCCTGGTGGAGGCTCTGCCCCTCACCGTGATGTGCAGCACTGGCCAGAGCCCTGAGCAACCCTGCCCACTGCTGCACCATGAGAGGGGAGTGGGGGGAGGATCCCCACACCCCCAACCCTCCCTCACACGCCACAACCCCCCACATATACACAA
>NW_017728992.1:157579459-157585019 GCF_001723915.1 Gavialis gangeticus | reverse complement strand
GGCACACTATTGGGTCATATTCAGCTTACTGTCCATTGTAACCCTCCCTCACACGCCACAACCCCCCACATATACACAACCCCCTACATACCCTGTGCCTCCCCACACACAGCAACACGCCCTCACAAACGCCCACACACATACACACCCACACTCCACCACATCCCCCACAATATATAAAACTAAGAGTTTATTTTCCAGTTGTGCCAGCACCTCTATATACACACCACACAAACACAAATCATGACAAAATATTTTTTGTAATACACGTAATATACGCTAGAACAGGTTATAGTAGGTGACTTTTAGTGTAATGATTTGGTTTGCTTCTGGTTCTAAGATGGCAACCCCCAGGAAAGGAATATTTCTGGGGGGGGAAGGGGAGGGACTTCCAGTGGCAAAGGTCAGGGGTTAGGGGGTGGGACTTCAGGTCCCAAGATGGCAACCAGGGGACAGGGCAATTGTCATGGGACAGAGCTACCCATGTGGCCCTCAGCTGCTCACCAAAACTTTTTAAGCGGCCCTCAACCCAAAATAATTGCTCATCCCTATATTAGAAGACTACCACAAACTATTTTTTAAAAAATCTCTTTTGCTAAGCATTCCCAAAACAGTTAAGTCAGTAACTTGTTCCAGATTAGGAATCTGCAAGATGTAGTCTGTAGATGTAATACTTCATGATGGGATTTTTTGAGTAACTCTACAATTGATTGCTATGTGGATATGGACATTTATTCATCCATCCAACAGTTGTGACAGATGACTGTAGCAATTTCCATTAACACCCTGCGCTGCAAAACAAAGACCACAGAATCACTGCCATATTGCACTTAACACAAAAAAGAAAAAAAACACAATACATCTCAAATGAAGACTGAATAATTTCTAGAGCACAATGCAAATAGATAAAGTAAAGTATAATCTGAAAGTAGTATCCATCTGAATAGCTTGGACCCTTTCAAAAAGACACACAGAGATTCTTCCGCTTTATAAATATGCAGGATACAAAACAGATTAAACATTTTGAAATGAACTGCATGGTGGCATTTGATAAGCCACCATTATCAAAACAGTTTATTCTTCATAAAATAAAAATGTCTGTTATATTCAACTTATATGATAAATATTTATCTCTTCTGGATTTTAGGATAAAGAGCAGCCCTTGGGTTTATAAAATGAAATGGCCTATCAGGATAACTTGAAGTTCAAGTCAATGCTTCCAAAGCTTGCACTTGTGGAGTAAACTGAAAAGCGGAGCACCACCCCTTCAGCAAGATAAATATCCTGATTCTACTCCTAGCAGCAATTTTCTGTCCTCCATCTATTACATGCGCCTGCCTCCACTGCACTCCAATAGAGAGAAAGTGTGACAGTCTCAATGCACAGATTACTGGTTTATGGCTCAAACACAGAAGGTTATGCAACTAAAAGACTTAACAAGCTTCTGTCACATCCTGTTAAAATTAGCTTACAAGGGAAAAATGGTATGACCCCTATGAAAAATGACAGTCAAAAGCAATGGAAATTCAAGAATGATGCAGCTGAGAACAACCTGTAGTACCTTGATAACAAAATAGTCAAGCAAGACCCACAAAAATCTGTCAGCAGACCCATCTGCTTAGACTCCACTAAATATCATTGGGTGTTTAAAGACTTGCTCCAGGAGGCTGGGGGGGAGAGGGGCACTTTAATTAGTGCAGCTCCCAGAGCCGAGCTAATTAAAGCGCCCGTGGCATCACATGCATCAGCATTCCCTGGCAGCAGCCTGCTTTGAACTAAAGCTCGTTGAACAAGCTTTAGTTTAAAGCTCCCCACAGCCATTCTTCAGTGCAGGGATGCTAATACATGTGACACTGGAGACTGGTGGAGCACAGTAATTACCATGCTCCAGCAGACTCAATTAATTAATTGAGTCTGCTCTAACGCACTGCAACTACAGCGGGCCACAGCAGCCTCCCTGCATCTGTATAGGAGCCCATTTCTGGCAGGAAATTATTTCCCTAAGTTTATTTTATAAGAGAGAGTAAAATGTTCTTAAATTGTAATACTCTTCCCAGCTTGGAATCTCCTGTGAATACCATTCTGGCTTCTAACATATCTGTAAAGCAATAGGAAAGAGGGTGCATATACTCAGTTTCCAATGGAATCCAATGCAACAGGAGCCACCTGTTATGCTAAGAAAGCAACTGGTGAGAGACTGACACTTAGTAATGCTCAGCAGACCAGCAGTATCTCTCTACAAATGCAGAAAGATGGCAGTGGATGCTCAAAGGATGTTACCGGGAAGCCAGTGACTGCCTGTTAGATAAGGACAAACAGTTCTTTTTCCACATCTGTTTAAAGTTATACATTATAATATAGTCACACTTGTCATAAGAAAAGCTGATGAAATTTTTCCAGACATTTACTATTGAGGCCATTCAAAAGCTTCTGCTAACCAATATATAGTAGTTCTGGACCAGAAAGTCCTACTTAAGAAATTGAATAGATCCAATTTTGCATGTTCTTGTCAGTGTAGAGATGAAAAGAAAAAACTAGAATGATAGTCCTTATCTCCA
The DNA here is from genome assembly GCF_001723915.1 of Gavialis gangeticus. NCBI lineage: Eukaryota > Metazoa > Chordata > Crocodylia > Gavialidae > Gavialis > Gavialis gangeticus. Next base: position 157,582,461 of record NW_017728992.1, on the reverse strand, counting down.
TATTGCAGCTATAATTCAGACAAAGAAAGTACAAATGAAAATCAATTTCAGCTGGGAACAGCTGGCTAAAGAATGCTGTCCATTCAAATCTACACAAGGGGCATCATATTTCTTCAAGGCTGCATTTTCTACTTATGGCTCTTTGTGTTACTCCACGCACTGTGTGACAGCAAGAGGATGGACATAATGCAGACTTTATCAATGTGTGTTCTTGGGAAGAAATGCTACCCTCCAATAGACAAATATTTACAAAATACCAGATCAAAACATTTTGCAAGATGGCATTTTTTGCCACAAGGTAGAAAGTTTCCTCTCATTCACAACTGCTGTTCTACTTTCGAAATTAACCAGTTTGAAATTAGAAAGTAAGTTGTAGTGATTTCCCATAAGAAAAATCAAGTAAACTACAGACTGCATCAAATGTAAGTCCACATGACTGAGGTAACATAAGTTGTTTTCCCAGCTCCTTAAGCATTCGACTTACCTTCACAGCAAGGTACCAACACATGTCACATTGCCTAGGAATTTGGTCAACTTCATTTGTATTATTTACATTACTTATTTAACGGAACAACACTGAGCAGCACAGCTGGAAAAGCAGCGTTATCTTTCACTCCATACACTTTTAAAGTAGGCCATCCCTTTGCATCCCTTTCTCACAGATGCTGCATGGCTGAAAATGTAAGTCAACTTAAACTCCTTTGCCAGACATGACTAGCTTCATCTTAAATCTCTAACTTGGCTTAAATAATTGAACTGGCCCATATTCACCAGATGGGTTGAGTGAGAGCTGGCAGTAGTATTTGAGTCTGATTCATGTTCATGTTTACTATACTAGACCACACTGGCCGGAGGTCTAGGTCTTCCTGAAACGGGATGTCATGACACTACAAAGCAGAAGGAGGAAAATGGAGAGATTATGTACAATTGCATTTCTAGTCTGTTATAGAAATGGTTTAATAGCAAATAGTGTTTAGTATGTAAACTGTCTGTAACTGCTGCTTTATAGCCAAATAACATTATCTAAATGCTGAATTTCCTCTACTGCTTCTCTGAAAAATACATGATGAAGTTTTAAAGGAATCTCTTCTTTTTGTGTGTCCTTTGCACTCTTAGTGCAAAATAGGAAAAAGTAGTTCTTGTTTATATTAAGGCTAACACATCAACCCTTGGAGTTCAATGTTCAAAAACAGACGACATTTTTAAAACATTCATTTATATGTACAATTGTTCAAATGAGCAGTTTATTGCCAACTGCTTAGGTCCATAATGATTCAGATTCATAAATGCATTTGCAAACAGTTCAGAAGATTCACATTCCTAGAGGTGGCCTGTTCGTCCTGGTTTCAAAATGAAACTCTAAAAAGATAACTTGGAATACAGTTTGGGAATTTAGTTGTGCATGAAATTCAAGCTTTTAACTTGAAACACCACTATGCAACATATGGACCTTAAAATCTTCAGACCACCTGGCTGATGTTTAATAACTCTGGGATTAAGACTGTCATGTTCCAGATCAAGGCAAATAGGTTATTATTCCTTTTATTTTGACAAACTGATCTTTGCTGACACATTTTCTTAAAATATAAGCATCCCCTGGCTCTGCAACATACAAGTCTTTTCCAGTCATAGTTCATTCCTGGAAAAAACAGTTACTTACCCTTACCCATACCACTGAGCAAAATAAAAGCACTTTTGCTTTAAACTGGTTGAGACCAAGCAGATGCGAGTGTATGAGCAAATCATGGGACTCGTGTTGGGAATATGCCAGAGTTAAGAACAGGCATTTTGTTAAAGGAGGCCTGATACCTTATAAGAAATCAGACCCATATTAACCTACTTTTGGCAGCTAACCCCCAGTGTAGCATAGGACCCAGCCAGCTGCCCTCCAACAAAGATGGGTTCCACAGCAGATTAAATAAAAGATGTTACAAGGCACCATATAAATGTACATGGATTGTTATGCTGCATTCAGCAACAGGGTATATGAAGCAGCACAACCTACATGTGTTTGTTCTCTCTTCTCCTCAGACAAAGGAGTCAATGTAGTGGGGTGTCTATTTTGCAGGGTTCTTTAGTACTGGGGGAGGGTCAGGTTATCATTTACAGATTGTTTTGCTTTTGTGTCAGATAAGATGAAGCCAAAAGAAAGACACCTTGCATTTCACATGGAAGACAGTACAGTCTTGAACTATCCTAGAAAAGAGCTGCCTCCTGCTCAGACAATGACCAATGCTGTTGTACCAGAACTCCTCTTGATCCCAGTCTTCAGCTCTGAACTTGAAGCAGTCTTTTAGATACCCTGGGCCCAAGCCCAATTCAAGACCTTGCACCTTTTCAGTGAAGTAGAATGAGCACTGTTCACAGCCGCCATTGGTGCTTGGTCCTGTGCCTGGTTGCAGGCACCTGATTAAGGATAGTTCCTTGGACAGGACTGGGTAGCTTCAAATGGAGGCTGACCAGAGTTTCTTGGCCTGTTGTACAGCTTCAACATAGGCTTTGAGGTATTCACTGTTTCACTCAGTCTCATTCAGCCTTCATTTTCCACCCCTTCCCTTCATCCAATATAGCATATCAGAAAAACAAATGAGATCTTTCCTGTCACCTATAAAGATGTGGCAGTTCAAGAAACAGGGTGCTCATGCAAGAACCAAAATGGTTGCCGGATTCCTTGCCCTAGGGGTTAGAGTAGTGTTGGCCTTTAACAAGTTCTGGAATCGTAGACTGTTGAGAGAGATTCGTTCAAAGGGTTCAATGGGATCTGATCCCCAATCCTAACTGGCTGTCCTGCCATGCTACATGTGGGATCAGGAAAAGATCTAAAACACACTCTACTTGCCAGTACACTTATGAGCAATGTATACAAAACTTTCCATAAAACAGAGCTAGAGCACAGTCCTACAGAACAATCAGAAAAAACAACAATAAAAACTCCCACTCAGTATGGCTGGTATTAGGCTCTTAAAATGAAAAAAAAAAAAAAAAAACACATTAACAACTCA
>NW_017728992.1:157567784-157574459 GCF_001723915.1 Gavialis gangeticus | reverse complement strand
CTCTACTTGCCAGTACACTTATGAGCAATGTATACAAAACTTTCCATAAAACAGAGCTAGAGCACAGTCCTACAGAACAATCAGAAAAAACAACAATAAAAACTCCCACTCAGTATGGCTGGTATTAGGCTCTTAAAATGAAAAAAAAAAAAAAAACACATTAACAACTCAGCTAAAGGCTTGTGAAAAATCTAGTTTTGATGCTCCTAGAGCTGCTTACACTACAGAAAATTTACCATTCAGCAGAAAGCATTATAAAACAAATATACATTTTACTGCTATCAGCAGCTTTCAGTTTCAACTATACAATACTGGTACAGAGAAATAAGATGATCCAATTACAGTAAAGCCCTAGCAATACTAGTATTACCCCCACATTTTCCTCCCTGTCCATATGTTAATCCCAAAACACTTGTGAACAACAGATTCTGGTCAGGGATTAAATGTCTTTGCTAATATTAGTTATAATTTCATATCTAAAACAGATCAATCTAAAAGGCATATAGAGAAACTTATGCTGAAGTCTTGTGAAACACTGGTCTGGTAAATGCATACTGGTCACCAGCCAACTATTTGATCAGTACATGGGATATGGACCATGAAGGTAAAAAACAAAATATACAAACAAAATAAAAGAACCCCCAACATAACATGCTTTCTTTTCAATAGCAGCACATCAGCATGATCAGACGTATAAATATCTTTCACTGATCTATCCAGCCCTACAGCCCTTGGTCATCTGGCACTGAGCTTGTACAGACAAACATCACCAATCAGAATGAAAAAAAATGCTCTACTGCCTAGAAAATCCAAGTTCTCTCGAGTATTTAAAATCTTTAAAAAGTATTTCATAATATTACAGAAGGAAAGTACCTGCCCTGATTGTGTCTCATGACTGACATGCTGGAATGGTCTCCTTACCCACTGAATATTTATTCCATAAATTTTAAACAAAAGAATCAAGGTTTAAAGTTAGATTATGCCAGAGGGGCAAAATACAGCCTGCAGGCTCGATCCAGCACACCAAGTGAATGGATCCAGCCTGTGCAAGGTGCCTGACATTTGGTTGGATCCCATCCACAGCTGCCCCCGTGCCGCTCTGCATGGGGCCAAGCCCTGCCTGGGGCAGCCAGCACTGTGTTTCTTCCCATGCCAGGTCAGCGCACGGCTTCTGGCAGGGCTGCACCCAATACAGCTGCAGCCACCTAGATGAAGATCAGCTCCCCTCACCTCGAACAGTGGGTCCTCGTCCGGCTCCTGCTGCTCCATTCCAGCCACAGAGGAAGCTTCAGCAAGGCAGCTCTTGCCCTAGTGTTAAGGGCCCCGGCTCCAACTCCCAGCTGCTTTCCACCCACTCCACCTGCCTGGCAGCCAGACCGGAAGCAGCCCGCCTAGTAAACTGCTGGCTGGGGCTGGCCCAGTAGACACAGGCATGGTGCAGGCTAACCTGGGGGGAGCGGGTGAGGCTCAGCCCCATGCAGAGTGCCACAGGGGTAGCTGCAGACCATACTACCTGGTTCAGCTCTGCTGCATGTGACCCCTGCCCCTTCCCTTCCTCCCCACCCCTCCAGCTGGCTCCTGGAGCCTAGCACTTAGGCAGCCACCCTCCCCCACCAACACAGCAGGGAGTGGATCATTGCCCTGCCCTGTCACTGCCTCACAACCCAGCCCCACGGTCCCTGCCTCAGCCACCAAACACTGCTCCCCACCCATCCACGGCCCCATCCCACACAGGGAGTTTAGGTAAGTTGTTGAAGTGGGGGGGTGGAGGGGAAAGGTTCTGACATGACCTGCAATGACTCAAACTTCCTATGTGGCCCCTAGGCCAAAATAATTATGCTGACTCAAATGAAAGCTTTATATTCCAAAGGTTCTGAACAAGGATTTAAATACGATAGATGTACACATGGGCAGGTCTAGGATTTTGAAGAGGGGGGTGCAGATTATGTGGTGCATCACAGCATATAATACACTACATATTTTTGCTCCAGGTAAGAAGAAACAGGAAGCTTTACTAAAGTGCTAGGGGCCTTAGCTAATATTACTTAGCTTAAGATCAAAGCAAAAACAAGTAACTTTATTGGACTGCACATTATTTTGCTATATCACACATTTTATATTTAAAAACTAGGCAAAAATAATCAAAATATGTTGTTTCTTCAGCAGTCATCCGAGTTAAATGGTCATCTCTTTTTAGAAAAACCAAGCCTTCTTGAGCATCTTGACAGTGCATCCAATGCTTCATTGAAAGTTATTTCCACACCTGAGTTAATGTTATCAGTTGGAGTTAAAAATAGGCTGCAGAGCTGTGAAATAGGAGCTACGTTACCAGGAGGAGTTAACAGACAACAGAACTGAAGAATTAAAAATAGCTTAAGGAAACCATACCATTAAAAAGCTGAGAGGGTTGTTAACACTTATGGAATGAAGAATTTAGAAGGAAGCAGATAGATTATAATGAAGTAAAGTGACTACTTTACTGCTGCCTAAATATAACTATTTTAAACTTTGGATGGACCAGGAATGAAAAGGACAGGGACAGGGGGAGGTCCAACTCCACCACTGTACCCTGCCCTCCCCTCCCCTCCAGTATCCATCCCTGGTTACACACGTAACAGGTTTAGCCAAGTTTCTGATTTCTGACCGGGAGCAATTACTGTTTCATTAGTACATCTACAGAACTGAAAAATAAATCTCAGTTTTTCAGTGATGACATAAGCTGTAGTAAAAAACACTTCAGAATGCAGACTTGTACTTGGGTAATTGATGGTCTCACTAACCAATCTCTGTTTATCTGTAATGACATGGTCATTTTAAATTGCTAAAGCCATTGTCCCCCTATAACAAATGGCCATCATACATTAAATCCTTTTCAAATACTACTTTGTGCACACTAAAGAATGTTCCAAACAAATCATTTTAGGAAGGTCAAAATGTGGTCACCTGAAATAACATTCTTTACATACTGTTTTAAATAAAATAAAGGTAGGTCAAAGGTGGGCAAAGACAGGAATAGGGGTATTATAAAGACTATGTTGTAGTTTAACTATATCAAAATTCACACATGCAAAGCTATTTTGATTTACACTAACTAGGAAAGGATGTAATATTATGCAACCCCCAGGGACTGTAAGCAACTTTACTATTTTTAATAGACAGAGAGCATGAAGTGTAATTTACTAAGGATTAAATTTAAAACAACCCACTTCTCTCATGCAATGAACCACAAACCAGTCAATCAATCATTCAAAATCTGCCTCTTTTCTATGGAAATCTTGCCTCATTTCAAAGTCAATAAAGGCAATAAGTTTGATCTGTAAATATGAGTTAGACAACCTCTTGAAATTGTGGAACGCTACTTGTAGCAGAAATCTCCCATATGTGAAATGAGAAACCAATGAAGTTTTTATTGGTGGTCAGAAAAGTCAAACCCAATTTGTACTACAGGAATCCACTACAATTGATTTTACTGCTTATTATTTTAGAGCTGTTACTACCTATACAATCCCGCATGGACCATAAATATATGGAATCCTCTTTGGTAAGAGCATTATGTACATATCAATTACAGGATAACAAAGGAATTGATCTAAGGCTAGCTCCTTAAAATATGTTTGCATTGTTAAGTGCTCAAAGTTTCCAATAATTGTATGCTTTGCTTGTTCTTCCACCTACAGAGCATGATAAACTTCGCCCAAACATAAGGAGAACTTCTTGATTGCTATTCTCTTCCCACATTATTCTTTCCTGACAATAATCTGAGTGTTTAACAGATACAGAGAGATTGTATATAATTTAGAAACATTAAAATGTAGAAACCTATTACATTTGTTCTATCCATTTTAAGATATATGAGGTGGAGCCAGCTTGCCAGTAGGCCAGTAACAGAGTACACCACCAGTTGTTTGGGTTTTGTTGGGTTTTTTATTTATTTATTTATTTATTTTTACCATTTTGGGTACAAAATTTTTGCTAAGAATGAAGAAAGAATGACGGAGCAGAAAACATTAGCAAAAGTAATAATGATGCAGATAATAACATGAGTAGGGGATAATCCAGTTCATTGGATAGAATTCTTTTATTGATCTCCATGAATGCAAATGAATAAAACGTGGTTTCCTCACTATTAAGTTAACTACCAGATAACTAGGATGCTGTCCGCTCAATATTTTTCTAACACCTAAAGGCCCTCACTATTTGCAAGCCACCTGAACCTTGTTGTGCTGACACAGCATAGAACCATCTATGCAACACCAGCAGCAACAAGACAAGAAACACACATGTTCTTACCAATTTCAAAATATTGACTGTGGGAAGTCACCGCATTGTATGTGAACAAACTAGCACTGTCTTTAATTGTGGACTGTCAGCACTAAACAAAAAGGATCTGTGAAATTAGAATTAGAAAATCTTCTGCCCTTCTTTCCCTCCAAAATGTGGGCAAGTTGTAAGTCTCTTTAAAACAAACAAAAAACAGAATATACTGTAGTTAATTGGGAAAGAATAATTGAGAGAGGTCAAAGAACCAGCCAGTTTTAACCAGCGCAGTTAAATGACAATGTACCTCCAACATAGCGGAATATTACGAAAAATCCCTGAAAGTGAGAAAATTCCCAAATCAAGGCTGACATGCCATCAGATTTAAAAAGTCATTATGCATATGCATATGCAAGAGGACTGAACTGAGGTGGCTCAGAAAATCTCAATTCTGATATTCCTTAGCTAGTTAGATATTTTACTTTGTAAGCACAATATTGTTTATTGACTCCGTTTTCACATGTAATGATGAATCACAAATATGGCATCAGTCTTAACTCTCCTGAAAGCAACGGACAGTAAATTTGGATTGGACCAGGTGATGTCCCCAAGTAAATCAAACATCCTGTCCAAGCTACTAAAGAATTAAGTCCAAGGGCAGTCACTCCAAGGGGAGAGTAAAAGCAATCTTATTTCAAAGAGCAGAGGTAAACATTTATGGCCACATAAAGCTTTAGCTTTACAACAGCATGGCCTAAGATTCTGTTTCACTGTCCCTCAAGAATATCATATATAACTTCTGATATGCTAGAGCTCCTCTCACCTTTCTTTGACAATAGCTTGCAATCACATTTTCCAAATTCTTTAATGATTCTCTTTGTGAAAGATCCACAGAAACAGCAGCAGCTAAGTCACCAGGGAGCCTAACTGATGTAACATGCTATCTAATCTACTAAGTGAAGTGGGAAGGCATATTGGTTTTTAAAAACTACGTCCAGAAGTAATAGGTGCACAATATTGGACAAATGCTGCTTTTAAAGTCAGGCACACTTAAGCCTAAAATAAAACAGAACAGTGGGCCTTCCTTATGAAAACATTTCAACCTTTGCTTCTAGAGAATGTGCCAGCCTACCCCATGCCCGTTGATGCAGTTCATACATCCAGTGTAGATGAGAGAGAATGGGAGACATTTTCCTTCTCCATCCTCATAGCCTCATGGGGAATCTGTTAGAAAATTCACAAAACCTAACACCAAGTTGCTTGCTGACCATTCTAGGTTGCCAAAATCCCTCTCTCCCCTGCTTCTTTTAATATATGCATGTTGTTGCAGAGGGTAAGGGAGTGTGAAATACCAAAGACAACTACTGATGGACACATTTTTGGCAACACAACTGTAACAAACATTTACTGAACCCCTAAATATTGGGCAGCTCAAGGTTTCAGGGCTCAATCCTACTCATTCAACTAGGGATGGCCAGATCCCCTGAAAATTAACGAAAATGTAATTAGTGGGAAACAGAATTGGGCGGTGCTTGCTGATCATTTACTTTTCCTATCCTTTCACAGAGGTACTCCGACGGGCACTTGTCATTCTTGTCCACAGTGGTCTGTAGGATTATGCAAGCTGAAAAGAATAAATTTTTTGTTCTATCCAGGCAGTGCTAGAAATGACTGTGCACAAGTACATTACCTTAGGCAGAGGTGCCAGACGTAAGGTCCGAGGATCTTTATCTGGCCACCAGTGCTGCCCCTTGGTCTGATCAGACTCACACAGGAAATAGCACAAGCCCCTGGCATGGAGCCTGTCTGCAGGCCAGGTTGGGCCCACAGATCCACCCCCCTGGTATACCTGACCCAGCAGCCACTCCAGCCACTTTGGGACCCATGCTGCATGTGGCATGAATCCTGGAGCAGACAGAACAGGCACAACATGCGGCACAGTCTGGCTGGAGCAGCAGCAATGTTGCACACAGGGGCTGCCTCAGAGGGACTGCACCACAGGTGGTACATGCTCTGGGATGCACACTGCCCCTGTTCTACCTGGTTCAGGACCCACACAGGCACCGTGTGCAGCACACGTCCCAGGCTAGCTGGAGCAGGCACTGCGTGTGGTGCTGGGATGGGCACCACATGCAGTGCAGTTCAGTTTTGGCCACTTCGCACCAGGTCACGCATTCTGGAGGAGAGGGAGGGGAAAGAGGTTTGGGGAGTTAATCTGGCCTGTGGACCAGCCCCATATAACTCATCTGGCCTGTAGGGACAAATGAGTTAGATACCCCTGACCTAATGGCTACCCAATGAATTCAAAGATGAACAAACAAAAAAGGTATCAGTTTTCATGAACAACATGTGCTCCCAGTGGCTGGGGGGGGGCACGGCAGCAGTGGATGCATGGCAGCGGTGGCGGGAGTGCAGCAG
>NW_017728992.1:157565958-157567773 GCF_001723915.1 Gavialis gangeticus | reverse complement strand
GGCAGTCCCTACACCAGCACATTTGCAGTCTAGATGAACAAGGCAGCGGTGGCGGGAGTGCAGCAGCAGTGGGGGGGGAGGGGGCAAGAGTGGCGAGCACCAACCAGGGGTCAGCAACCACCTGCAGACACTGCTGGTGGTGTTGGCAGTGGGGTGGTGAGCAGCGACCACCCGCAGGTGCTGCCAAGATTGTCAGCAGCACCTTTTTGTAGGGGGTGCACCACCATGCCCAGGGGGTGCACATTTAGGGGGTGTGCACAGGTGTACGTCACCCATCAGTTTTAGAATAAATTTTACAATTATCCAGTGCAAACTTATTAACTACAAAAAAGCTAGATAGGTAGATATATTTCTCTTAAAGATCTGATAGAAATATTGCATCCATTCCAGCCCTGAACACCACTGTGATGGATTATATAGCAACAATTAAGGACCTGGACTGGGAAGTGAGTTCAAGTTCCCAGTTGTGTCCTTGATTTTCAGTGCAAGCTTGGGCAAGTCACTTAAGCACAAAAAAATTAACTCCCAACTTTCATCTTCTCTGCTGTATCCTCTCCTCCTCACACTATATCTAATCTCTCTGTTCTATTTAGTTTGCAAACCCCAAGTTAAGAACTATTTCTTATTACACATTTTGTATAACATCAAAGGGCCATCGTGTTAATCGGAACCTGCAGACACTCCCACAACACAAAACAACTCAGTCTCTAGTAAGATTATGATATACTTGGAAAAAGAATGCCTAATATTTTACTATTTTAAAATAATAATAATGTCAACCCAAAGCATACCAAAGAAGGCCGACTCACACGGGGCATAGCACATGCTCATGGCCATGGTGTGGGGCCTGTCTACAGGTCAGGTCAGGCCCACAGATCCACCCCCCAGCATATGCCCAACTTGGCTGTAGACACCATTTTCTAATATGAGGGTGTTTCACCTTGCAATTTTACCATTTTCAGCATGTAGGAGAGGTCAGTGACATGGTACCCTGGTCACTCATGTTAAGCTGAGCCTGTTCTGTGAAGGGCTGAAATCTTGGCCTGAAATCTTGAACTTTACTCCATAACAAGCAGGATGCCAATGAAGACAGAAAGGTTCCCAGTGGCATGTGTTGTGAACCAACTGCTGTGGAGTTTTATATCAAATACAAATCATTAAAAATCAGGCCTGGATGTCACATCCATAGGGTACAGAATATCTAATATGTTGGAGGTCAGAGACAACCCTAAGTTAATTTTCTGTATGCTTCGTTAATTCAAAATGAGGAGGCAGATACAGAAAGGTTGTTCGAAAATGTGAACACACTGAGCAATTTCTTAAAATTAGACTATGATTAGACTATGCTTTGATGGTGGGGCAGGGGATTTGGTAGTAGATTTCCTTCCTCAAATGAGGTGATGATGATCTTAGTAACTTCCAAAACAAATTCTACTCTGACATTTTTAGGGTGGGAGTACATTCCAAGGCTCTCAGAATTTACAACAGGCTTTTTGTTCTCAAGTTGCAGGCCAGGCATTTCAGGGTCTGACTGCCTTAAAACCTAACAGGAAAGGTTACTGAGTTCCTTCCTTTCCAAACTCTTTGAAACACCTAAAAAAGATATTTCTCCTTAAATAGAAATCACATAATCAATTAACCTGCTGCACTGTGATATACAGAATAAAGATTTGCAGAACTAGTGTAAGAGCTGCTCCATGTGTGGAGCGCTGCATGCATCATTCACTTCTATTAAAACAGATAAAATACTCCAACTACTAATAGGCAGACAAGGTTCTGCCTATGTCCTTAGACCAACATGGCTACAACCTACAC
>NW_017728992.1:157560231-157565947 GCF_001723915.1 Gavialis gangeticus | reverse complement strand
TCCTTAGACCAACATGGCTACAACCTACACCCCTGTAACTACTACTAATAGGAATAGATAAAATAATTTTGCTATACTGAAATCAGAAAAAAAATCTAGGACAACAGGAAGATATTTTAAAACAAGTAACATTTTATCCACAGTTCAATAACACATGAAATTCAAACAACATACTAGAAAAAATACCCATATCCCAGACTATTAATCCTATGTCCTCTTGAAAGGTACAGTTAAATTAAATAAAGATCACTTATTTTTAATTTGTTTTTCAGTTATCAGAAATACACAAGTTTTATTTGATCTGGAACTAGCAAGCTTCGACAGCTTTCTACTAAGCGCACATGCCTCCACAGATTTTTTTAATATTTATACTATATATTTTCATGTATACCTCTGGAAGAAAACATACAACAAGAGTATAAATTCTCATAATGCAGACTTTACAATCAGAATTATATTTACTAAATACATAGGAAGAGTATCCACCTATACTAATTCCGTATAAAATATGTGACACTAGCTGTAAACCAAATCAAACAAATAATCTGATAGTAAAGTCTATATTGCATAGTATATAATTCATATATAATAAAGGGCTTAGTCCATCTGTCCGTAACACTACTGGAGCACTCTGATTGGTTAGTAAAACAACCAGAGTGCAGAGTGCCACCATGGCGGTGAGGATGGAGTGAGGGGGGGCGAGGCCAGCACTTCTGGCCTCACCTCCCCACCCTGTCCCCACCATCATGGCAGTGCTCCACCACCCCCGAATAGCAGGGCGGGGGGGGGAGGGGAATGGGCAAGGCCAGCGGCGCTGGAGGTGGAAGCAGCTCGGAGTCCTGGTGGAGGGGAATGGAGGGGATGGCGGGGCAAGCTTCCTCCCCACCCCACTCCTGGGAGGTGGTGGGGTGGTGGGTGTTGGCACTTCATCCCTGCCCACCCCCCACCATTCTTGACGAGCAATTTCTTCGTGCCTTAGAAGCACATACGAGTACACAAAGTACTTTGCCCTTTAAAGACAAGGACCACTTTTTCTAAGTTGCATCTTGTTTTTTAGAAATCCCACTAAAAAAGGAAGAATTTTAGTTCCATAAAGTATGTAGACATAAATGTTGAATCCTTACAAATGTTTCAGTTGGTTAGCATATAGTCATATACACTCATACACAACTGCCAGATAACTGAGGTTTTTTTTAAAAAAAGCAAACCAGAAGAAGTATCTGGGTACATATTCAAGAAAGGACAGGGTAAACGCTCTGTTGCTGCCTATGCTTGTTAAACAACCCAAGCAGTCATGTCTAACAATTACCTTACATGGATTAAATAAAAACTGAATCCATAGCTCAATGGAATCTGTATTTAAAAATTAAATGTCAGTAAAATAAAGTGCAATAGGCCCTCCCAATTTATAAATTAATATTCTGAAGCACAGTAATAAAACAAAAAGTAACCTATGGTATAATAATTTTGGTAAGTGAAGATAAACTTTTAGACTATCAAATGTATTACTAGTGTATGCAGTGACTCCTGCCAACAGCATACTTTTTCCTAGACAAGACAAGAGCTGATACAACTTTTTCTATCTGTACAACCTCCCATTAACAATAACACTTCCTAAAAGAAATACATTAAAGTTATAAGGCTATTTGCAATATTACCAAGATTCTTTATATGGAATCAAACATGAACTCAAGAGAACTGCTTTTTCTAAAACAAAAAAATGGCACCTCTAGCAGTATTATTTGAACGAGAATCAGTTTATGCTACTTAATAAGTAGTTTCAAAATGAACTTGAAGAATACCGTGGAATTCCCAAAAGGTGCTTTGTTTTGTTTTTTTTAAAAGAGCTGATAAAATTATTATCACATTTTTAATGTCTGCAATAATCTCAGGTAATTCCCTTTTTAAATATTGCTATTTTACTTCTCTCTCTCTCTTTTTTTTTTGAAAAAGTCAGACCTTTACTTTTTTTGACCCTGTCCCCTTTCCCCTGCAAAATCTGTATATCTTTTTTTTTTTTTAAGACACTTAAGTTTTAACAAAACACACATAGCACTGAGCTCTCAGTAGTCATGTTTCTTGCAACTCCAATTACTGGAGGAGGGAAAGAGGGGGTGATGGGAGTCCCCCCTCATTAGTCCTTTATTATGAAATAGCTATTCATAGATTCCCAAAATACCTACAATTCTTTTCATTCAGTACCAAGAAACTCTTATAAAGCTTAATGAAGTGAAGGAACATGATACCTTAACAAAGGCACGATGCTTCAAGAAACAAGAGGAATTTTCATTCAATATCTCACTGGAAAAAAAAAAAAATCACAGAGAATATTGTAATACATTAGGAAAATATACATAAAAAGGACAAGGTAAGTATTCTTTACCACATTCCAGAAGTGTAATGAAGAATGTGGGTCAAACGCTACCCTTGATAACTACTGTAATTTCCCACAACATATTTTATGCTCTCATGGAGGTAAGGAAAACAGTCTTTGTAAGGGCTGTTATAGGAGGATTTTAAAAGCAGAGTGAAATTACATGCAGGTGGAGACTCTGTATTTTACTTGACAAAATTTTGTCCTTTAAACAGGCTTCAGAGAAGGTATTGTTTGAACTTCTTTTACATTTCTGAAAAAAGAGGGAAGCATCAGGTGAAACTTCAGTTGCAACATACCCTGCTTTTTCAAAAAAGCTATACAAGTGTATGTTGTACCCTACCTCCTTACCTGGTATTAGTATAGATACTACATTGATATTACCTGAAAATTAGGTTTCCTAGACTTATGGGGCATGAACTCAAGACTGAAATCTTACCTGACTAAAATTCCAGCAGTGAAATGTGGTTTGGGGAGGGAACAGATATAAAGGGAAATCAAATTCTATTGACTTAAAATTTCGCAGACTAACTCCTGAACACCATCACCCTCTGTCTGTGTCAGCTTCTAACACTATCACTTATCTTCTTTACTACTGAAGGCACTTTCAAAAGTGAGCCACAGCTACAAAATCAAGTGGGTTATACTCAGTGGGAAGCATATACAGTAGTGAAAATTTTGCTGGATATAGGGCAAGTTCAATATATCATATAAATGAGTATTTATCACTTACTGAAGTGAAAGCTAGCAAGTTACAAACTGTCAGAAAGGCATCTCAATGGAGAGCAGAAGAGGTCTCTTCACTTTAGCTTTGAAACTGGACTGAAGCAGAGAATGGGGAGAAAAAGCTCATATTAGAAAATATACAATGGGAAGCAATCCTCTAATCCATTCCTGAGCAATAGGTGACCTAATAGGGCTTTAAACACAGCTTTTAAAATAGCAATAGTAATTTATTAGCAAAAAGGAGTGGAACCAGATCACTGCTAAACCCAACCCTCCCGCACTCAATTGTACAAAGAAGGTCTTTCACAGATAATACCAGATAAATTATGGTAAAAGTCTTACTACATGGAAAGTCAGCCACCTGGAGGTTCAAGCTGTTAGCCAGACCTATTTTTATCACATTCATCTGCCAGACCTTGAAGCAGAGAGGGAAGGAATTGACAACGTCCAAATTCTTTTTGCAAATCCTTTGGAAGGAGACATACATTTATTACTAGCATCAAAAGGCACAACCTTATTATATTTAAAGAAAATATATTTTATAATCTGTCAGCCCTCCAGTTTTGGTACATAACAGAAAAACTGATGAAAAAAGGAATTCTGCAACCTAGGTGGCTCAAGGCATAAAAAAGACCATTAGGTTTAAGCCCCTGCTGTAATCCAGCAGACTAGAACAGCAGCTATACTATTCAAACCAACCGCAGAGATGAACAGACCCCGCTCTGTCTTAAAATGTTACTGAACCCATCCCTCCCCCAACACTAAACACAGTGACACTCAGTACAATACCAGTCCATCCACGAGTTTGTTATTCACCAATATATTAGAGCAAACTTAATAATTAGAGGTGAATTAGAACAGAAGCATCATGATAAAAACCAAGAAAATTCACAAGTTTTGCTAACACGCTGTTTTCAAAAATGTTTTCAACAGCCGTCCTAGGCAGATCAAAGTAAAACAAACTTCCTATTCGTCTTTTAAACTGGAGGGGGCCAGATCGCAACATGAGAAGGACAGACCAAGGCTCACTGTTGGTTTCTTAATTCAGATGCACAGATTATGCCAGGATTTGCTTTTCAAATCTTGTTAATAACACTTCAAAACAAATACAGAGCTCAGAGCTATAGAGAATAGGACTGTCGGGGCTAGGGACAGACATTACACATAAACTGGTTTAAGTGATCGGAAACTGGTTTAAACCTGTAACAGAACATAAGTTCAGTTCACATAAACCAGTTTCAAAATGGCCAAAACTGGTTTGAGATGCATCTGGTTGAATGTAGTATCAGACTTAACTGATTGAGGTCAAACCGGTTTATGGAACTTCCGTCCCAGACCCCTTCCTAGTTTAAGTTAAATCAGAGTCCTCCAGCATCCCAGCTTTCTCTGCAGCCCTGGGCTGGGTTGTCTGTTCCAGCCAAGCAGGGTTGGCCCAGTGCCTCTCCTCCCTAGCCAGAGCACCATCTCTGCACTAGCTGGCTGAGAAAGGGGTGAGGGTGGGAAACCCTGCTCCGGAGTACAGTGCAGGCACCAATAGGCTCTGCATGCACCTGAGGCCGTGGCAGCTAGACACCACCAGAAGTCTGAGGGGAAGGAGGGTTTAATCCCCTCATTGCAGGTGGGGGGCAGGGGAGGGGGCACAGACAAGGCATCCTGGGCCAAGACCCTCCAGCCAGTCGCTGGGGAGGGGGGGGGATGTGGCTTGGCTGCAGGGAGGGAGGAACCAAGGCTATTTATGGAACCCAGCTCACTGCTGCCTCCTGCTGCAGCAGCACAGCTTAGGCTGGGCCAGGCCCAGAGGATATGGTTCAGCACCTACCACCTCCTGCCTCCAGTCCCACATGGGGGGGTCACGGTTCGCAGGCTGGCTGCAGCTTCAGCACAGCTCCCTGCACCCCTCTCTCTCCCAGCAGAAGCGGCGGTGGAGCAAACTTATTGCAGCAGCAGGAGATGAAACACCTGTCATCCACTGCCTGTTCACAGGAGCACCAGGCACCTGAGGTAGACTTCTGCAGGCCAGGGGCACAGGCAGCGGTGGAGGCAGGCAATGGACTGCTGCTGCCAGGTCTGGCCTAGCCCTGCAGCCCAGGGGCATAGGCAGCAACTGGCTGGCCCATGGCAACCCACCCCTCCCTCTCCTGGTGGCAGTGGAGTGAACTATTATGCCAGGTGGGGTGAGACACCTGTCACTTGCTTGTGGCAGCACCAGGTGCTTGGGATGGGCTTCTTGGACCAGTCACTGCCTACGCCACTAAGCCATAGGGCCGGGCCAAACCAGACTGCATACCTGGGCTGCAGAGCCAGGCCAGACAGGGCTGTGGGGGTCCACTGCCTCCCCACACCACTGCCTATGCCCCTGGCACTCAGTAGACTGTCCCAAGTGCCCAGCACTGCTGCAAGCAGGTGACAGGTGCTTCACCTTCACTCAGATTTCATAGACATTAGGGCTGGAAGGGACCTCAGAAGATCATCGAGTCCAGCCCCCCGCCCAAAGGGCAGGAAGTCAGCTGGGGTCATAGGATCCCAGCAAGATAAGCATCCAATTTGCTCTTGAAGGTGTTCAATGTAGGTGCTTGAACCACCTCCGATGGCAGGCTGTTCCAGACCTTGGGGGCT
>NW_017728992.1:157553421-157559607 GCF_001723915.1 Gavialis gangeticus | reverse complement strand
GATCGTGGTAGACCCAAGCCCACAACTGGCCAGTTTCGCCAAGAGGTGATCATGGGATACCAGATCGAAGGCTTTTATGAAGTCAAGATATATGACATCAACCTCTTCTCCCTTGCCCAGGTGATAAGTCACCTGGTCGTAGAAGGAAATGAGATTGGTCAAGCAAGACCTACCCACAACAAGCAACAAACCCGTGCTGGCTATCCCTCAGGATGTTGGCGTCAGCCAGTCCATTAAGGATGGCCTCTTTAATAAACTTTCCTAAGATCTTCCCCAGGATAGAACTCACCACAATAAGTTTGCTCTGCTGCTGCTGCCGCTGATGGAAGAGGGAGCGGGGTGGGGTGCCACGCTGGAGGTGCAGCCTTCCTACAAGCTGTGGTCCCCATATGGGGTGGGAGACAGTGGGCACTGACCCCCCACCTCCTGGGGTCACTCCAGCCTGGGCTGCACTGCCACAACTAGCCTTGGCTCCCCTCCATCCATGCAGCCAGGTCACAACCCCACTCCCTCTTCCCTCCCCGTGGCTGGCTAGCCGCTCCTCAGAGGGACTTGGCCCAGGGCACTGTATCAGTGCTTCCCACCCTGCTGCTTGCAATGGGGGGATTAACCTCCCTCCCCTTACCCTCAGGCTACTGGCATCTGACGGCCGTAGCCCCAGGTGCACAGCCCTGGGTGCATGAGTAGTGCCTATTGGTGCCTGCACTGTCCCCACCCCACTTCAATGCAGGGATTAAATCTCTACTTCCCCTCAGGCTATGGGGGTCTGGCCCCACCCCCGCTCCTGCTGCCATCCAGTGTATGAGTGGGGGGTGGGCAGGCTTAGGACCCCTGACAGGGGCTACTTCCCTCTCCGCCTCCAGGCAGACCCTCCCCAGTCATACTCAGGTCTGCCTGGGCCTGGCCACACCCCTTCCCTCAACTTAGTTTCCCTCCAGCTGAGGGCTTGCTCAGGCCTGGCTTATGGCCTGAGCCACTGAGTGCATGTGCCTGCATTTCCAGAGTCAAAAGTGAACATCTATTCACTTGCAAATTGGTTCTACCTACACAGGTTAGGCCAGGGGTGGGCAATATGCAGCCCACAAGGCCATTCTATCTGGCCCACAGGGCCCCTAAATAGTAATTTTCTAAATTTTTTATCTGCTCCTGGCTGCCTGTCATGCGGCCCTTGATGGCTTGCCAAAACTGAGTAAGCATCCCACCACCCAAAATAATTGCCTGCCCCTGGGTTAGACTAACCTGAAAAGATTTAATCAATTCAGGCTCCAGCTTACTGAATGTTTGTCCCTAGCCCAGAGGTCAGCTAGTCTAACCCCCTGTCTGAAGCAGGATCATCCCAACCGAAACCATCCTATATAACCATAATCTAAACTATGCAAGTCTACCTTCAACTGTGACACAACAAAGATCTGACACCCTAACCTGCCACACAAAGCAGGAGAACCATTGGAGTCAATGGCCTGCTTCTACAAAATGTTGGCAATATATGCACAAGAGATCCTGGGTAGAGAGCCATGGCCCCTGCTATAGAAAAAGGCACCCCCCCCCCGCCCCTCCAGTCCATATCAATATGACTATGGGGTAAAATTTCTTCCTGACCCCAAACATGGTGATCAGTCTGACCCTGAGCAGAGAGGCAAGACTACCCAGGAACCTCCAGCTTTGCTCACAGCAGGAGAATTGGCACACCCCAGCTGAAATCCCCAACTCTGGCTGTAGCCAAACACCCAGTACCTCCAGGGAGGCTTAAAAAACACCTTGACACGTATAGCAGGGGGGGAAAGGGAAGGCAGGAGTGGCAGAAGCAACCAACAAAACTCAGAAGTATGGGAAATACTCATGACAGAAAAAAGGCATAGCTACACCTAAATCATCCCTGACCTGTGACTGTTCAACCTCTTCTGGAACACCTCCAATGATAGACAGTCCACAGCTTTCCTAGGCAGTCTATTGCACTGCCTCACTGGTTGCTTACAGACATGAAAAAAAACCCAACAAAAAACAAAACTAGTGCTTTACTTTCAGCTCAGCACCCTTCCCTTTCTCCCTCCACCCCCTCCCCCCCCACATCGAGCACAGCGCATACCTAGAAGAAGCATTGCATCAGTTTGACCAAGTTCATCCAATGTCTGCATAGATTGCGTGCTTCCGTGGGGCTTTTCGGCTTTTTTAAAAACCCCACTGAAGTGTGAAATCTATGCAGGTGTTGGGCAAGCCAGGTCAAACTGACATGCTTCCTCTTCTGATAAAGCTCTGTTTTGGTTTGGTTTTTTTTCAAGTTTCTCAGCGGCCACTATTTTCACAGAGAAGCTTTTCCTGATGTCAAATCTAAATTCTTTTGCTGCAACTTCAAGCCATTGGTCCACATCCTCCTCTCTGCAGCAAGAAAGAAAAGCTACTTTCCCACTTCTTTATGGCAGCCCTTCAAGAATTTGAAGACTGCTATCATGTCCCCATCTTAAGTGCCTTTTCCACAAGCTGAACATGCCTAGCTCCCTCAGCTTCTCCTCATTTGACTTACCTTCCAAGTTATTCATCATCTTTGTTGCCTTACTCTGGACCATCTTTAACTTCTCCACATCCTTTTTAAGAAGTGGAGCCCAGAACTGCACAGTACTCCAAATTAGTACTGCCTAACCAATGCTGAGTAGAGAGGCACCATTGCTCAAATTAATGCAGCCCAAAACCTCATTGGCCTTTTGTGCAGATGCAATATACTGTAAACTCGTATTGAGCGTCTGGTCTACCAAGACTCCCAAATCCTCTTCCATAGAGCTGCCTTCCAGCCAGGTGTCCCCCGTTTTGTATTTGTGTTTTTGATTATTCCTCACAAGGTGAAGAACCTTGCATCTGTCCTCACTGAACTTTATCCTGTTAGCTCTAGCCCAACTTTCCAATCTGTCAAGATCCTTCTGAATTGCATTTGCATCCTCCACCATGTTCAGGAGTCCTTCCCAGTTTCATTTCTTCTGCACACTTTGACACACAAGAAGTTTTCTATGCCAGCATCTAATTATTAATAAACACATTGAAAAGCACCGGGCCCAGGACAGAACACCGTGGGACTCCACTCAAAGCTTCCTGCCATTCTGACATGGATCCAATAATAAATTACCCTTGCTTATGGTTATTGAGCCCATTATCTATTCATCTTGTAGTCATTTCATCCAACCCACATTTCTCCAATGTGTTTATTAGAAGGTGCAGGACCTCGTCAAAAGCCTTGCTGAACTCCAGATATGCTATATCCACAGCATTCCCTTTATCCACACAAGTAATTACTTTGTCAAAGAAGATCAGATTTGTTTGACACTTTTGTTTTTCATAAATCCATGCTAGCTGCTTGTGATTAGCCTTTCCTTGTCCAGATGCTTACAAATGGCCTTAGGATATGCTCCAGTAACTTCCCAGGAACTGAGGTAAGGCTAACCAGTATGTAGTTCTCTGGGTCCTCCTTCTTGCCTTTTTTAAAGAGGGGCACCATGTTGGATCTTTTCCATTCCTCTAGTACCTGGCTCATCTCCCCCAACTTCATGAAGATCATTGCCACAGGCTCCTTGATCTCCTCTGCAAGTTCCTTCAGGACCTTGGGATGATGCTCATCTGGCCCTGCTGACTTGAGTTCATTCAGACCCAACCAAAGCTCTCTGACCATCTCTTTTGTTATCTCCTCCCTCAGCTTGTCCCCTTCCTTATCCAGGTAATCTCTATAGGTGTATGGCAGCTTGATATTTTGGGAAGACTGAAGCAAATTAGTTGTTCAGTAGATCTGCTTTCTTTGTATCTTTGGTTAGGAGGTCCCCCCTTGGCTTGTTAACAAAGGATCTGCAGCTACTTTGGTCCTCCTTTTCTGGCTAACATACCTATAGAACCTCTTCTGGATGTTCTTAACCTCCTCTGCCAGATGTAACTTGTTCTTTATCCTTGCCTTGATTTTTTATCCATGCAGGTTCTTGCTATTTCCTGGTATGTGTCCTTGGTGGCCTGCCCATTCATCCATTGCCTTCGTCTTTTCACATTTGAAGCATTTTAGAAGCAATTTGTACATCCACATTGGTCTCTTGCCATTCTTCTTGCGTTTCCATTGTGTCAAAAGTTTCTTGTTGGGCTTCCAAAACTGTGGTCCCTTAGAAACTCCCAGCTAGGCACCTTTATCCTTCAATCTATCCTCCCATGACACCATTCCTATTAACTCCATGTGTTGGATGAAATCCACCTCTTAAAATCTAACTGACCTCATACTTTCCCCACCTCAGGATCTGGAACTCTAGCGTATCAGGACTGCTTCCTCCCAAAGTTACCCATCATCTTCCCATCCTCCACCAGTTCTTCCTTGTTGATCAGGACAAGATCCAAAATAGATGATCCCATAATTGTACCCTCCACTTTCTGGAAGATGCTGTGCTCCACACAAGTTAGGAATTGGCTTGACATTTTATGCTTGGTTGCATTGTTCTTTCAGCAGATGTCTAGAAAACTGAAGTCTCCCTTCAGCACCATCTCATAGCTTTTCCACAGATTTATCAACTGCTCAAAGATTCTCTCATCCACCTCCTCTTCCCATTTAGATAGCCTATAATAAATCCCCAACAGTATATCGGTGCCATGTCTTTCACCTTTACCCCAAAGCATTCTGATATGCTGTCTTTTTGCTCCTGGACCAGGGAAGAAGCATATGCCTTTTTGACATACAAGGCAACACCACTACCTTTTCTCCCAGCCCTGTCTTTCCAAAACAGAGTGTAACCCTTCATATACACATTCCAGTCATGAGAGTTGTCCCACCAGGTCACAGTGATGCAGTGGCAATGTGTAGAGGGTACACGGGGGTGCACATGCACTCTCTGAGCACGTTGGTGCACCCCCTGTCAGGCTGAACTCCCTGCTGTGGTGACAGGCGGGGGGGCAGGCAGGAGCACCAGTGCCCCCGAGAGCTCTGACCGGGGAGCAGGAGCACTGGATGAAGCGGCACTCCCGGAAGTGAAGTGGAAGAAGTGGGAGCAGAAGTGGCGCTGCCCCCCACCCCGTCAGCATGATCGGCTGCGGGGGGGGGTCCTCCCCCAGTTGCTGACTGGTCACTGTGAGGGTACTTGGCCCCCCTGATTAAGATGGTACCAGTTGCCCATGCTGTGATGCCTATGAGATCATAGTTCTTTTCACAGGCTGCAGCTTTCAGCTTATCTTGCTTACTCCACATAGTTCTTCCATTTGAATACATTAATCAAATGTATTTTGCATGTTGACCTCCTTGCTTCCTTTTTGTGCCACTTGCTGCAGTCCTGTAGCTCTCTGGCCCCTTCCCAGAGTTGAGCTGCTGCTTTGTGTCATTTCCCTGCTAGACAGCATGCTTGGCTGCCGGAGGGTTTTGATCACCATCTCCCATGGAACCTAGTTTAAAGCCCTCCTTATTAGGTTAACCAGACAACACCCAAAGATGCTCTTTCCCATACTTGTCAGATGGATCCCATCACTTGATAGCATTCCTCCTTCCAAGAACATCCACCCATTGTCAAAGACGCGGAAGCCTTCATTATCAACACCACCATCTCAGCCCCATGTTCATTTCCAGGATACAAAGGTCTCTACCTGGACCCCTGCCTTCTGTGGGAAGGATCGATGAGAACACCACTTGTGCTCCAAGCTCCTTAATCCTTCTGCCAGGAGCCTCATAGTCACCACTGATCCAATCAGTGTCATTCCTGGCAGTATCATTGGTGCCTATGTGGACAAGCAGGAAGGGGTAGTGATCTGAAGGATGGATGACCTTTGGCAGCTCTGTGACATTCTGAATTCAGCCTCCAGGCATGTAGCCCACCTCCCCAAATCTGGAAGACAAATTGGTGCCTCTGTCCCCAAGAAAGGAAGTTACCAACCACCATCACCACTCTTCTCTTCCTTCTTGATGCAGTGGTCCTGGAGCCCCTCTCCTTGGGGCCTTGCACTTCCTGCTCTCTAGGCTTCTGCCTCCTTTACCTCATGCCTACAGATATTCTCTCTACTTCAGCAAATCCACTCCAGAGTGCTTGAAAGCAATTGCTAACTTCAATCTATTCCTCTTCAATTTTTGCAGCCTTCCTTCTTCAAGTAGTCACATGCTTTGAGTAGTACAGGCTGGATGAATGGACTGAAAGGTGGACAGAAAGCTGGCTGGAACATCAGGCTCAGAGGGTAATAATCAATAGCTTG
>NW_017728992.1:157551607-157552867 GCF_001723915.1 Gavialis gangeticus | reverse complement strand
ACGCTGAAGGGTAGAGCTAGGATTCAAAGTGACCTACACAAATGGGAGGATTAGGCCAAAAGAAATCTCATGAGGTTCAACAAAGACAAGTGCGAAGTCCTGCACTTAGAACACAACAATTCTATGCACCAGTACAGGCTGGGGGCTGACTGGCTGGGCAATATCTTTGCAGAAAAGGACCTGGGGGTTGCAGTGGACAATAAGCTGACTATGAGCCAGCAGTGTGCCCTTGTTGCCAAAAAGTGTAGTGGTGTACTGGGCTGCATTGGTAGGTATGTTGCCAGTAGGTCCAGGGAAGTGATTATTCCTCTATATTCAGCACTGGTGAAGCCATATCTGGAGTTCTGTGCTCAGTTTTGGGCTCTCCACTACTGAAAGGATGTGGACAAATTGGAGAGAGTCCAGCAGAAGGCAACAAAAATGGTGAGGGGGTTGGAGGACATAACTTATGAAGAAAGACTGAGGAAACTGAGATTTAGTCTACAGAAGAGGAGACAGAGAAGATTAAATAGCAGCCTTCAAGTACCTGATGGGGGGTTCAAAAGAGGATGGAGCTAGACTGTTTGCAGTGGTGGCAGATGACAGAACAAGGAGCAATGGTCTCAAACTGCAGCAAAGGAAATTTTGGTTAGATATAAGGACAAATTTTCTCACTAGGAGGGTGGTAAAAGACTGGAACAGGTTACCCAGAGAGGTGGTGGAAGCTCCATCCTTGGAGGTTTTTAAGAACTGGCTATACAAAGCTTTAGTTGGGGATGGTCCTGCTTTGAGCAGGAGGTGGACTAGATGATCTCCAGAGGTACCTTCCAACCCTAATTTTGTATGATTCTATGCTGCCACTTCTCATTGCCCCTCGGCCCCACCAGTCTCTTGTAACGCTTGTCCAAGTAATCTTTCTGGTCCCAGATGCAATGCAGCATGGATACCCATGCTTCTGATCTGTAAATCTTCTCCAGGGCAGACACCAGTTTACACTTGGTACAGATGAAGTGCTCCTGACCCTCTGGAAGGAACATGAACATGGCACATCCCATGCAGGTCATACCAGCTGACCCAGACTCCACTTGTGCCTCCTTTGCTCCCTGGAGCACACCTGAGCTGCTTATCCCATAGCCATTGCTCCCTGCTTGCTGCTCAGCCTACTGCCCTCTCTTTCCACCGCTGCCTTTGACTATCGTTTCCTCACCAATGATGATGCAGCAGAAAAGCACCACAGCAAATTCTCAAACTTACTCTATCTGATTAGATGAGCACATCAAC
>NW_017728992.1:157538006-157546607 GCF_001723915.1 Gavialis gangeticus | reverse complement strand
ATCTTCTCCAGGGCAGACACCAGTTTACACTTGGTACAGATGAAGTGCTCCTGACCCTCTGGAAGGAACATGAACATGGCACATCCCATGCAGGTCATACCAGCTGACCCAGACTCCACTTGTGCCTCCTTTGCTCCCTGGAGCACACCTGAGCTGCTTATCCCATAGCCATTGCTCCCTGCTTGCTGCTCAGCCTACTGCCCTCTCTTTCCACCGCTGCCTTTGACTATCGTTTCCTCACCAATGATGATGCAGCAGAAAAGCACCACAGCAAATTCTCAAACTTACTCTATCTGATTAGATGAGCACATCTACATTGTGAAGCATCCTGCAACATCAAGCTGTGTATTCCAACTCCTGTGAAGACACACGCATGCACAAAAGCAAGCATACTGGTGACACCAGCCATCTGGCTGAACTTAAGGCAAATGCCATGAAGTGAACAGTTTTCGCTGCTTGCACACCCAAGAGTAAAATCATGCACCAGATTTTGATGCATATTGAAGCCAAAACAGAGAAGTAATTAGACATGTAAGAGCATGACTAAATGATTAACTATCAAAGAATTTACTGCCAACATTTTTCTGGGCAACAGATGAAGCTAGAGCTTCTCAAATGGTGTGGGAGTTTGCTGGCCAATCTGTGACCCATCCCAAGGAACATACAGGCCTCTCATGTTCTCCAGGATTTTTATTTCATTGTTTAAAGTCTTTAACTGCTAAGATTATGAGACTATTCCTGACAACATATACCCATAGTCATTTCCACCCAAGATGACAGTCTGAAGTATGAATCACCCAATTCAATAAATCTTTTCTGTAGAAATGTCAATGAGAATACAGCACTAACTAAAGACTAAAACAGAAAGGAGAAGAAGTATATTTTGAAGATCAGTACAATCAACTTTCACCAACTATTCATGTTCAGGATGCTTTGAACACAAAATATGGTAGACTGAAAAGAGGAAAACAAAAGAATTTCGTTTTTCCTAGACAATTTGGGAAATGCTAAACAAAACAGTTTGTATTTCTATCAGATACTTAGGAGAGTATGTTACAGAATTTTGTGAAATGTTGATTACAGAAAGGTGTTATGTAACTATTTCCACTAATGTTCCCTTCCAATTTCAAGGCCTAGTCACACCATGACTAGTAGAGGAACAGATATACATTAAGGGGATGGAAGTTTAGCAGGACACAGTACCTTTTTGTAACATGCTTTCCTTTTTTTTCCCCCTTGTAAACAATGGAGATTAAACGATAACATGAATCTACATTTTTAAGAACTGGCATGGCAATAGTCTGTGTGGATAATTTTTATTGCTACAGCCTCAGTTCTGTTTTTCAGTGTTAAGAGAATAATTGAACACACAATTCATGTTAGTGCAATTACTTGGCTCCTGATCTTAAGATACTGAGCAGCCTCTGCTTCTGACTGCAGCAAGGCCCAGCATGGAATCGGGATCCTAGCAAAAATGTTTTTCCACATATTAGAAAGTATAAAAACCAAAATATATGCTTTGTTTTAGCTACACTAAGGAATAATACACAACAAATACTACATTATTCAGGCAATTATATTTACTGAGTTACTTTCTTTGTAGATGCAGCACAGGGAACATTCTTTAGCGTGGTGAAAACTTGGCAAGAATCACAGATTTTATTTGGATTCTTTATCTAAATCATTAAGAAGCAACCAAGTGAATAAGCAGTGAATAAGCAACCAAGTGAATATGCAAATACAAATCTCTTCTAGATTTAGTCATCTTTTCCCATACAAGAACTTCACAAATATCTGCAGCCTACTTGTTAAAGGTAATCCTGCATTCCTCCATTCAGTTACATTCATAACTTTAGCTGCCAACTAGAAATTCTAACACAGAATTTGACTTTGGTTTACTGTCCGACTCAAATTATTTAAAAATAAAGAAATAAGTAACGGTTACTGGGGCAACTGATATAAATACCAAATGCCATTTCTCCCCTGAAGTCATTTGCTCCTACCACGTATTTGCTACCTGGTCCATGTGGAAATTTCAGTGAAATTTCAGGTTACATTAGTTTGGACTCTCGTACAGGGGACTACTCCAGGCAGTGCGCAATGTGTGGCCTGGATTAGTCCCCTGTACAAGACTCTAAACTAATACAGCCTAAAGAAAACATTAAAAACAAGATTTTTTATGGAGATAGGTATGATTATTTTTTGTGTTATAATGATTTTTTTTGCTGCTCCTTAATTTCCAATATCTGCAGATTTTTGCAGCCATAGAACAAAATTAATAACAAAGTTTCCAGTAATAAAGCAGGGAAGGCAAAAACGTTCTCATCACCAACAGATGCCAGGGACCTTTCAAATGGAGGAAGAGATGCAGTCTTCTCTCTTATTCCTTCAACTGTGCAGACTTGGAGGCAGCCTACACATTTGGGGTGAGGGAGGTGTTGGGCTCCCGTCACAGACACCTTTGACAGGGACTTTCTCTGCCGGACAAATGACATTTTTGTCAATTCTTGTTGCAAAGAAAGGTTTTAAAGAAAGAAAACATGAGAGGAGTAAAATTCCATGGTTTACCACAGGACAAGTGTATCCACACAGGAAATCACTAAAGAGTAGATGATGCTCAGTAAAGACCACTTCCTTAATCCTGTGGCAAATTATAGGTGTACTTACTCATGGTACAGCAAAAGCTGTGTTAACCGGCACTTTATTAGCTGGAAAACTCTATTAACTGGCATCCGAGGGACGCAGCAAAAGCGAAACCGGAAGTACCACTTACAGGTTTCACTGCCACAAGCAGAGCATTTCTTTGCCACTTCTTCAGCCCACAGCCCAGGGCAAAGCAGCTTGCGTGGGGCAAAGCAGCTTGCGTGGGGCAAAGCAGCCTGTCCCCCGCCACGCTGATGGTGCACATTTGATTAACCAGAATATTTGATTAACCAGCATCCCCCATTCCTGGGGGATCCGAGATAAACAGAGGTTTTACTGTATATAAGTTTAAGCACATGCTCAACTGCTTAAGAGGGACCTACACAGCTCAGCTGGTGGGTTGCCTTGTTATGGATTAGAATCATCCCATGTTCAATCTCAGGTGAGGGTGGTAGGCTTCCACTCATGGTTTCCACTTCCAGTCCAGCCCTCAGGCCCACTCAGCCTCCCACCCAGTGGGTAGTAGGAGCTACCTGGGGGCAAAGGCAACTGGAGCATGGTGCTGACCACATCACCTCTTTCTCATGCCGAGGTTAAAGAAACAGTGGAGCCCTGTCTCAAACGCCTGTATAAGGGACCCAAGTTTTAATTTTTTAAAGATTCATGCTATAACTAAAATGTTCACAGAATACCAGGTTTTCTTCATTTAATTCCCTCACTTGCTTACTTGCAACTATTATAAGTGCCATAAGAAATTGTGCATAAGTCTTTGTGCATTGTTCTTTTTAATCAAAGGTCTCTCCTTACTTTCAGCCCTTAAACAGAACTAGTTTACATTAGAAGATGATACTTAAAATGAGAGTTGTAAATGAATGCTGTGTTACTCTTAAATTGAATTGTATTAAGCATTCCCCTTACTTCTCAGTACTAAACATACTGGGTAAACTGAACACATCAACAAAAAGTTATAAAGCAGTTTACGTGTTGTCAGCATTAAGGCCGAAAGGCCGCACAGATCTTACCATAAAAGTTGACAAACATGAAAGCTAACAGGAATTAAATGATAGGACTGTTTAACTGCTATTTGTTGCTGATGCAAGATGAGTGAGAGATCTGGCTCTTTTGTAAGCCACTAGTATTTAAAGTCTAAACAATCAACAGTAGGGTTGGATTGTTTTAACCATGATGGTCCAGAAAATGATAGAAGTGAAATTTTTGGCAACATCTTTTATTGGATCAATTGTACAGTTGCGAAAGATGTTAAATTTTAGTCAGTGCTGTACCTAGACTGCTGGCAGCCCCAGGCAAACTTTTAGTATTGGCCCCCCTTTCACCAGAGATAATGATATTAATAATAAAAAATTACCATTTTCAGGCCCCCTTTCTGTCCAGGCCCTGGGCAGCCACATGCTTTTGCCTGTGCCTGTGCCCGGCCCTGATTTGGGGGCACAAAGGCCCCAATCAATGACTACTGCTGGTAGTTATGATACTGGCTGAAGTTGCCTCTGGGAATTTAGTGGGCAGCCTCCCTCCCATCAGGTAGGGGTGACAACTTATTTATCTTTAAATTCCTTTTGTGTCATTAAGAAAAAGTATCTTTTCTTCTTGTATATTAAAACAACCCTTGCTTGTACTACTGATACTCAAAAGCAAAAAACAAGCAAGTGACAATCATGCTCAAATTTAACCAACTGAACACTTTTCATCTTCTATACATAGTACCCATTTACATTCTGAACCCATGGCAGTCAAGGAAATCAACATTCACACAAACATACCACAGAATGGTATCCAACATAGTACACTTTCATCTTCTAGGTATGGTGTAGTCCTGCATTACCTTTGTCTTAAAGATGCTCAGACTATGGCAAAAAGTGTCACAAAAATGTTATAAATGTGCATATCTGGATACTACTGGGTAGTTACAGTAAATAAAAGCTGACTTATGAATCTTGTCAGCAATATTTATAATAAAAAAGTCGTCTGAAATAATTTTCAAGGAATGAAAGATTCAGCTTGTCTATTAATTCTGCACATAATTAAATATAACATGTATTCAGATTTGAAAGCACCCCCCCTTCTTCACTGAAAGGTACTAAAATATATCAAGGAATAGAGTTTGATCCCCCCTGTTTGATTTCCCAGAAAATCCTTCATTCCCTCATTTCCTAAAGAGACATGCATTACTCTTTGGTACCTTCATGCAATTCAGATGTCAGACCATATCCACAATCATAACCATTCTGATACTTTCCAAAAGGCAAACTGGGGGCCAAAGCTGATTGCCAGGGTAGAGACGACAATCAGTTGATTGTCAGCCTGGACCTGGATGGTATGGGGCTGGTCTGAGTCCCCAGGGCACCGAGCTGACAATTAGCTGATTGTCAGCACTGGCTGGGACATTCTCAGTTCTGGTTTGAGATAGTTAGTCCAGTCCAAACTGCCCCAAATGGCTGGTGGTCAAATCCCAACAAGTCTAACAGCTGCTGGGCACAGGGGATCACAGGTTCCCGGGCAGGGCCATAGCCAAAGGGTTTCAATTCGCTTTCTTTCTGTAGTTTCTAATATAACGCATTTCCTACAATTATCAAAAATTAGTTGGAAGGCACCTCAGGAGGTTCTAGTCCAACTCTCTGCTCAAAGTAGGACCATCCTCAATTATATCATCCCAGGCAAGGCTTTGTCTTAGAGGTGTACCAATACATTGATCTGATATCATATGAAAATAAATATAAAGAAGATTGATTGCATTGGAAATTGGCCTGATGCAGCCAATAATTTGCCCAATAAATGCCCATGTATGCGCGCAGCCGCAGCACAACACATAGGCAGCAAGGAGCTAAGCCCCGCAGCTTGGAGAGCTGCATGCAGCTGGTAAGTCTGTTGTGGTGGAAGGGGAGAGGGGAGGGAAGGGGTGTGGGGGGCGCAGATCAAGGCCTCTGTGGTGAGGGAGGAAGTGGGGCTGGGGTAGGTGCTGCTCAGCTGGGGCAGGGTGCGGAACAGAGCCAAGGCTCATCCAGGGGGCTGACGGCTCCCATGTGCCCCTGGATCTGTGTGGGGTACAGGTGGGGTGGGCTACAGCTGTGGGTTGGGGCTGGGGCTGCGCTCAGGGCTACACTCCCGGCACATGGGGGATGCACTCAGGGTGGGCAGCAGTGGTGCTGGGAGGGCACTACAGCAAAATTTGGGGTGGCTGCAGTTCCCCCTCCCAGCACTGCCACTGCTGCCCGCCCCAAATGCAGCCCCTGTCTCTTCCCACAGCTGCAGCCCACCCCACCTTGCCCCACACAGCTCTAGGGGCACCCCCAAGCCCTCCCAGAGTGCGCACAGTGGCAGGACCTGCCCCCCCCATGCCCCATGGATGAGCTGCAGCTCTGGCCTGTGCCCCCCACCCCCAGCTAGGGAGTGCCTGCCCTAGCACCTGCCCCACTCTCTCCCACAGTGCAGGAACCTTGATCTACACCCCACCTCCCCAGGCCCTTTCATTCCCCCCTCCCCATCCATCACAACAGACTTACCAGCTGCATGCAGCAGTGTCAGAAATCCATATCGGCCAATATGCCTCCTTAAAAACCAGCTATCGGTATCAGCCCCCAAAATTTCTATCAGTGCACCCCTACTTTGTCTAGTCAGTAGACACACTATTGCAGCGTGTATGTATGTGTGTGCATGTGTGTGTTAAGGTGGTTGCTGTATATACAGCTTCATTCAAAGGACAAGGTAAACTAATATTGATTCAGTTTACAAAATGAGTATGTACAATTTGGTTAAAGTAGCTGAGCTAACTGAGTCATAACTACATTCTTCAAAATTATTTATAATCCAAGAATTATATCCAGTAGCCACATTAATAAAGTTATATGCAGTACAATGATGTGTAAAACAGAAGTGGAAATCAATACAGTATCTAATTGGAAGTGCTAACAAATGCTGATTTTTTTAAAATTTCAACCATTATAAAAAGCAGTTAGAAACACTTCTAGCCAAATGCCCATGTGAAAACACTGAAGTTTCAAGTAAAAGTACAAGGACTAAATCACTGCATGCTGTATAACCAAACAGCATTAATGGAACTGAGGGGAACAAATTCAATTTCTGATTGCTGAAAACTGCCTGAAGTTGCAGAATTCAAGCCCTTTCCTTCTTCCCCAGTCAGCTTAAAGACCGAGGTGGCTCTTGGTTGGTTTCCCATGTTTTAGTAACAGTATAATAATTCTAAACAATTTTCCTCTATCCCCCTTTCCCTCAGCAAAAATTAAAAAGCAACATAAGCATTCTAGGAGAAAAGGCATCCTATAGATAAACAATATTAAAAATATACCTTTATATTGAAGAAAAGAGAGACCAGCTTCATGGCTAGAAATCTCTAAATATTTAGCTGTTTCATATCTCAACCAGAGTAAAGCAGCAAGTCATATTTTTCTGCATGTGGGGCCTGGGATCATTTGGCCTTGATTAAAATTCTCCCAAATCCTTACTTTGACACTGAACACAAAAAGTGAAGCCATCAAAACAATCATTAACACAGACATACTACTCTCTCTCATGTTTTCAGTAGTCTTGACCAATTTCCTTCTTGCATTTTCCCTCCATACCTAGTTATTGTAGGTAACCATAGTTCTCTAGAAAAAGAGCTTAAAGTAATTTCCGTATACCTGGATGTATTCCAAAACCACTGATAAATATTATGAGGGGAAGCCATGGAACATAAATACTAAGGTATCTTTTCACTGCCCAGAACAGTGGTTCTCAATTTTTTTAGTCTCAAGGCACCCCTCTGAAAATACCAGCTCTTAGCTTTCACTCATTTCCTGACTATGGAAAAATAATAGATCAATTCTGTTGCAAAGAACTCAAAAAGATCAAAATGGGTCAAAATACTTTTAAGCACCTAGGTTCCTATTTGAAATCTTGGGTTTATTTTGGGAATCATGTGTAAATGATTGCATACCTAATAATGCTACAGCTTCCTGGCTGAGAATCACTGGTCTAGAACATTTTTCAATCTTTATTAGCAATAAACTTTCATTTCTCCAGGTTAAATTCTACCTACATTATCTTCTGCAGATAAAAAAAAACCCTCTTAAATGTAGATGCCTGCAACTTACACTCTTTCCAAATGGCATCATTTTAATGTGCACCTACCCCTGCTAAATCTCTCTTCGGGATTCTCCTTTTCTATTGTAAACTTTTACAAAATATGTGAGGTAACAAGCTTACACTTAAAATGTAGTTTTGCCCTTCCTACCAATAACATTATGATTAACTGAACAATCTACCCTTAATATTTGTTACCTGACAAAACTATGTATGTTTCCCTCCCTACTGTCTTTATGGAGGTGTGCTTGGCTCATATTATCCTGGAAAAAAGGATTTATAATATCAATAGACCCTTTTCAGGGTGGTCTTGGTTTTGGCTCAGAGTCAGCTAAGGTTAAACAGCTTACCATCTAGTTCAGTAATTTAGCTCCACTCCTGCTGGAAGCTTGCTCATAGTCAGATGTAGGATTGTGGCAAAGAATATTGAGAAGAGTGCTTGAGTGATGACGCAGCCTTACTTAACTCCCATTTTAACCTCAAAGGGATCTGTGATAGACCCATTACCACTCTCATACAATCACAGAGCAGGCACAGAGTGGTGACAAATTTCAGTGGGCATCCATATTTCAGAAGGATCCTCCGCAACACTTCTTAGCTGACAGAGTCTAAAGCTTTTCAGAGGTCAAAGAAGGCCATGTAGAGAGGCTTATGTTGTTTCTGGCACTTCTCCTGCAGCTAGCGAGCTATGAAGATCATGTCCGTTGTGCCTCTTGCTGTCTTAAACTCACACTGGGATTCTAGAAGGAGCTCGTCAGCAAGAGGTAGGAGACAGTTCAGGAGTGTTCCTGCAATGATCTTTCCTATGGTCGACAGCAAGGCTACCCCCCCCGTAGCTTCCACAGTTGGACTCATAGGCAA
>NW_017728992.1:157524493-157533006 GCF_001723915.1 Gavialis gangeticus | reverse complement strand
AGGGGGGGGGGGGGCATGTGCCCTCCCTGACAGGGCTGTTGCCACTGTCTGTGGGTACTCACTAGCTCCACCCCTGCCAGCGTCTGTGGGTGCTTGCCAGCTCCACCAATGCCACTGGTGGCATCTGCAGGTGCCCCCCCAGACTCAGGAGGTATCAGTCACCCATGGTTGGACTTGTCTCCTTTCTTGATGATTGGCACAATCATGATGTCCCTGAGGTCATCTGAGATTTCCTCATGATTCCTTCATGACTTGAAGATTTCCATGGGCATTCCATCCATGTCCGATTGCCTAGTCATTCTTCACGCACTTGATGGCTTTCCTCACCTCGTCAAGGGCTGGAGGAATTTCAAGATCATCTCTGACTGGGTGTTGCAGGAAGGAATTGAAAACACTCTTGTCAACTACAGTCTCAGGTGAGATCTTCAAAGTGCTCCTTACAACAGGCATTGATGGCTCCCCTTTCCTCGAGCCAAAACCAAGACCACCCCAATAACAATCACTGAGCTCCAGCATGGGCAACTGGTGCCACCTTAGTCCCCCTCAGTGACCAGTCAGTGACTAGGGGACCATCCCCCTGCAGCCAATCTCACTGACTGGGGGGGGGGGTCCCCACAGCAAAACTTACTGACCAATGAGTGGCCACGCTGCTCCCGAAAGCGGCCTCAGCCTACATCCAGCACTCCCACTCCCTGGCCAGCACTCACAAGGGGAGGAGGGATGCTGGTGTTCCCACCTGCCCCCTCCCCCACCCCCCATCACCTAAATGGGGAGTGCAGACAGTCAGGTGGTGCACATGCACCTCCTATGCATCGCCACTGGGCTCCAGTATGCTGATGATGCTGTAGTGTGCTCATTTGGAAGCAGATCTTCAGGCAATTGTCAATATCTTTACCGAGGCATACAAGAAAATGGGACTGATGCTTAACATTCAGAAGACTAAGGTCCTCCACCAACAAGTTCCTATGAACAGTCCCCACCTCTGGGAATCCAGATCCATGGTGACTACTCTGGAGAACATTGAGTATTTTCCATGTCTTGGAAGGCTCTCTTGCAGAAGGCTGACATTGACAAACAAATAAAAAAAATCACCTTAAATATGCAAGTGCAGCCTTGGATGCCTGAAGAAACGGGTGTTCGAAGGTTGCAACGTAAGGTCCGAAACCAAACAGGGTTTATCAAGCAATCATGATCCCCGCTTTGCTGCATGGAACTGAGACATGGACAACATATGAGAGACATCTAAAGTTGTTGGAGATGTCTCTTGTATGTTGTCCATGTCTCAGATGACTAAACTAAAGCTCATCAAACAAGCTTTAAAGTGCCCCACTGCCATTTTTCAGCGCAGGGACAGTGATACACATAACACTGGAGGCTGCTGGAGCACATTAAATTTCCATGCTCCAGATGACTATTAATCAAGTCTGCTCCAATACACTGGATTTAGAGCATGTCAGAGCAGCCTCCCTCCATGCGTATAAGTACCCCATAAAGTACTGAGGCAATAATCATCTGATATCAGCTTTGCTGGGCCTGCCATCTGACTCCAGACTCCTGAAGCAAGTTTTATTCTCCAAGCTCAGCCAAGGCATATACTCAAGAAGAGGGCAGAGAAAATGCTTCAAGGATGTCCTCAAGGCCTGTAAAAATGCAACCTCAATGGGAGACTGTTGCCCAGGACCACCTCAAATAGAGGAATAGTCTGCTGCAGGGATCTCAGGACTTTGAAACCTCATAACAACAGGAGATGGAAAAGCAGGAGTGGTAGAAATTGTGTACTGTGGACCAAATCAAGAATCCAGCACCCTCCACCCCATACACAAACACATGTCCAGGCTGCAGTACAGTCTGTCAATCCTAGATAGCCCTCATCAGCCATCTTTGGATACACAAATAAGACAATCTTGGAAGAATCATCCTCAACTGCGAGAGACTGCTAAAAAAGAAAGAGATCCTTTTTATCGAGACTAGGCTCAGCTCACAATCCTGAATATCCTATTACCTCAGTTTTCTACTTCTAACTGATTCACTTTCCTTAAATTTAGTTTGTTAAAAACAAAAAATCAGAGTTTTTAAAAGTTCTGAATGTATAAGCTTTAACAATTATTTTATTAACTATAAAGGCAGATTGAAAATAAAGTTGTCCTGAAGTTAAACTTTAAGTGACATTTCTAAGACAAATGTGTATCTGAAACTACAGATATGTATAAAGAGCATAAACCCAGAGGTATTCTGTGGCAGGCACTGTTGGTACCTGCCACTTTAAGGGCTGAGCCAAACAGAAACATTGCGTGGCTGAAAAGCTGTATGAAACATCCTGCAGGTAAGGGCAAGAGCTTATGGGGATGGATAGAAGGCTCTTAGTCCTGGACATGACCTAAAACTGCACCCTGCCAGGGATGGGAGGCCTGGTGTGGCTCCTAGTGGCATGGGAGCCCCCAGGAAATGCTAGGCCAGTTACCACCCCAGTGAAAGGCGGGTCAGGGTGCCTTAACCCCTACCCACAACACTGTGGGTACAAGGGGGCCAGGCATGGCTACGGCCACCTGAGCCCAAAGAGGATGCAAGACCCAGGCAGGGCAGGCATGGCTATGGCCACCTGAGACCCCACTGGGGAGGGAAGCCCCATGGCCTTAGTGAGAGGGCAGAGTGTGAAGCCCCAGTGAGGGGAGAACTAGAGGGCAGGGAGCCTGGTGGATATGTGTGCGAGTTCATAGAGAGTTGTCCCAGGAGGGGCCAGGGCAAGCTAGGCTCCGGTCAGGTAATTGGCTGGCCACTACCCCGGTGAGGGTCGCGGAAGAAGCCCTAAAGATGGTACGCCTGCCACCCAAGGTATGCTCTAGGTAAAGCCTATGGCCAAAGGGGCCTGGTCCAAGAGGGAGCAAGGTGGTAGAGTGTGTGTGCGTGTGGACGGACAATGAGGGATAAGCTTGGTCTGGCTGTAGGCTGAGAGCAGTGTCACCTGGATGCCATCTGCGAGGCTTGTGCTGCAGCGTAGGGGAGGAACAGAGCCACAGATAGCACCGCTGACATTGGGCCAAGAATGGACACCCTCCTGCCTTATTAAAACCAATTAAGAAACAACAAGGTGTGGCAGGAAGTTGGCCCAGAAGAAGTGGGCAGGCGGACCAATGGCAGATCGGCCCCGAGAGAGCTTAGTCACATTCATAACAGGAAATGCAAGTAGTTTGCTACCTATAAAGAAACAACAAAGCAATTAATCCCATCCATTTTACCCCTTTGTTTCATACTAAGCCATAACCTTTAAGTATGTCATTGAGAAATGCCTATACCACTGACCTATCATTTGTCCATTTCCATGTCAACCAGGTTTCCTTAATGGCATGATTTGTGGTTTGCCATTCAGGTGCAAAACGCAATCTGTTGCTTTAAACTTCCTCCCCCACACTTAAATGAAATTTTCTTAATATTGTCCTACAGATGTGTGGTTATTGGAGCTTCATATTTTATGTTGCTTTGATGTATATAAATGATGATAGTTGACAACCCAGTATAGTTAATTAACCAACATTTAACAGGCTCATAAATACCTTCATTGTCCTTCCCCTGGTACTGTTGACATTATAGCTAAAGCTTTGTTAGTTCTTCCATTATAAAGCTATTTTTTCCAAGAATTTAAATGGCTAAAAGGGCCAGTAACATGATACATGCAATTCACTTAGCTTACCACCCTGGATCCAGCTCAGGCAAGTAGCAACCAAGGACACTTGCTTTTGAGAAACTTGTGGGAAGCAAGGTGATGCATCAGTCCAGGTTTTAGCCATAACACCCCTCCACCCCATTACATTCTCCCATACTGTTTAAAAAAAACAAAAAACAAAACAGATTAGAATTTCAGGGTTACGGTAACATTTCACATTAGGTTCCAGAACTACTCTGTCTTGAACAGAAGCAGCATGTTACCCAGCATTGATGGATTCTCCCTTTTGCTCATTTCTTTTCTTCTCCAATGCCTGACCTCAAATCAGGTGTCTTGCATCTCTCCACACATGTAGTTAGCAGCTGTGCTTTATTAGTTATGCTCTATATATGGTGTTATAATTTTATTCCAAGTGAATTTAGTGGAAGAAAGATTTAAAATGCTTCAGTGATTCAGCATATACCCCCAGATCACAAACAGGAATGAGAGAGGAACATGTTACATATGTTGCAAGCCCCCACACTAAGTCCAAGAATCCATCCAAGCTATCAAGACACCATAGACCAGGGATGGGCAAAATATGGCCCGCGGGCTGGATCTGGCCTGCAAGGCTACCTATCCGGCCCGCAGGGCCCCTAAAAAGTGTAGAAAATCAATATTTCTCTGCCCTTGATTCCTGCCAAAAATGACAGGAACCAAGGGCAGCAGGACCCAGAGGAAGTCTGGCAGGCTCCAACAACAGCGGGGCCACCCAACCCCACCCCCCAGCCAGGCTGCAGGTAAGTGGGGGGAGGAAGGGGGAGGGCCCAGACAAGGGAAGAACTGTGTGGCCAGTGCCCCGTGCTGCAGCCGCTCACAGTCTGCTTGGGGCTGCCTATGCCTGCTCCAGACAGCCTCGCATGGGCTATGAGCAGCTGCATCAGGGAGCACCAGGTATGGGGCAGGCGAGGGGCCACTTTTCCCTGTGCTCCTCACCAGCTTCTTCCCTGCTGGCAAGCAAGGGGTCGGGGCTGTGCACTTACCCCCACCTGTACTGCAGGGCTGGGGGACACTGGGTTTGAGTGGGTGGGGAGCCAGTGGGAACATGGGACCTGCACTCGGGTCCCGGGGCCAGTGCCGGGTGGCAGGAGTGGGTCCCAGCTGGCAGGGACTCTATGGAGCTGGGCCAGCTTCCCCCTCTCCCTGCTGGTGCAGCCCAGCCCAGCTCCATGGACCCCTGCCAGCCTGCGCCCCACTTTGGCCTCCACCGATGCTGGCCCTGGGACATTAGTCCCAAGACATTGTGACATTGGTACCAAGATGGTGAGTGGGGGCAGGGCACCTGTCAAGGGACGGGGCTACCCATGTGACCCTCAACAGCCTGCCAAAACTGGGTAAGCAGCCCTCTGTCCGAAATAATTGCCCACCCCTTCCACAAACATAGACAAAGATACCAAGCTGCCCCCTCAAAACCCTAGAAAAGGTCAGGACAGCACTGGGATTCCAGAGCTCTGGACAAACTTGTACTGTCATTAATTATGCTATGGATTAAGTGGAATTCTTTTTCAGCATCTTTCAGAAGAACCTGAGTATTTAAAAACATATTGCCAAAGACTCCATTAAAATATATATATGAAAATGAGCCACTAGGAAGTTAACTGGTGTGGCATCTGTGGTATATCAAGTTGCTACTGGGGTCATAAACACACTAAGAAAGATATAAGGGAATAGACCAAGAGATGTTTTCAGAGTCAGACTCCTAACCAAAAAACATTTACTTGGCAGACAATGACGCTGCCAGCAAAGACATTCTGTTCTTTTGGGAAATACCACCCATTTTACAACTTTCCCCAAAACACATTTTCTTTTACTTATTGTGGAGTTTCTCCAGCCTTTCAGTACAAGCATGAACAAACATACAAAATACAAACGCTCATTAAAACCACCACTATAAGGTCTAGCAATCACAGAATTCCCCACCCCCACCAAGCTCCCAGGTAGTATATACTGCTCCTTGTAATCTATTGCTGCAAGATAGCCCTGATCCAGCTCCCGAACACCCTGCAAAAGAGTTCATTTTGGAGCACATATTCAATGTGTGGCCAAACACATTCGTTTTAGTTCAGAATCCACAAGAACAGCACCATCTACTGAATACTCAGCTTTCAGGCTCTTCTATTGCCAATTCTTGGACACAAAAACAAACCTAGGAGGAAGAAATATATTTCAATCCCTTTTCCAGGCAATCCCCTTTTATTTGCTTCCTTTGCTTCTGGAAGAAGGGGACACCTTGCAAAACAATTCAGCCTCTCAGTTGCAGAATCTAATCACACTGCAAAAAACAAAAGTGGGGTGGGGTGGGGGAACAGGCTATAAAAGTTTGTAAAAAGTCAGTGATCTACCAATACACGGGCTATATCCATAGGGATTAAAACACCACACCCTGAAGACCTGGAGACAACCACATCTAGCTTTAAAAGCCTTAAGGCTGGTCCCATTGTGTTTAGACTGTTTGGCTAATTTTCAGCACTTAAAACATTTGTGGTTGGCTCATTTACCCTCTTCAGACCCCAGCAGGGTAGGAACCTTTGAAACAGAATCTTGGTTTCAGTTGTCCTTCATGCTATGAATGCCAATGTACCATACCTTCCAGTTTAGCTTCGCAGCAGCAATTACCTGGCTCAGGTTAGGTGTTTGTGCAGTGGGGTAAAGCAAGGGTCTGAAAGCCAGTGAAAAAACAGAGCTCATACTTTGAACACCTGAACTACTGCCTGACAGCAATGTTGTAGTCACTAAACAAGTATTCAGGACTTCGGAAATGTTTCTCATCATTGGCTGCAAATGAACAGAGAAGGCTAATAAGAGATGTTAGTGTGCTTTTTGCTACAACTGAACAAAGAAGGCTAAGAAAAGCCAAGGTTTCAAAGTAACCATTGAAAATACAGTGTGACTTGTGATAGTAAGAGACACGGAAGGGGAGAGAATGAGAAAGTTATAAAGTCACAATTCAGGTTTTCTGCAAGTGTCTAACCTCCGGGATTTCCTGGCTTCCTCATACATTCTATTAACTAAGAGACCCGAATTCCAAATTGATGTGCTCAAAATTCCTTCGTTTTTTCAGGCAACTCGCATTTATAATAATGGTTTCTCAAAGCATTTGAACCTACTGATGTACAATATATTTATCTTCAGGCAAAAGGATTTTTTTTAAAAGCCCTCTCCTCATTTTGACTAGTTTGGCTCCCAAGGCTTGATGGGGTAAGGTAGGGGAAGTAGCAGTGCATGAAAATTGGCAGGGAGAGTTACACTTTCTGAAGAGTGGGGAACAGCACTTAAAAGGGCTACTATGCTTGGTGAGAAACAATCAAAAGTAATGGTAGATCCCCTCTACTGTCTGGATTTCAAATCTCTCCCCTCTCCACACTTTAAAAACAAACAACACTTTAGGCTCTTTCCTTCCTTCTCGTTTTCTGCCACCATAGGCCTTCTTCTGCTCTCTAGAGAAAAAGTTCACTTTCCCTGAAGAAAGCCAAATTTGAACTACCTGTTCTTGGTCTAGCAGAGAAACCAGCAATCAAAACCTGTGGAGCCCAAAGTGACTCCCTAATTAAAAAAAATAAATATAAAATGGTTTAGTTTCCTAAGGACTTTTAAAGAAATCCTTCATTTGAACCTTATTATTAGATGGAAGTTGCACCTGAAGTTTAGCAAACTGTGGAAAAATAAACAGTAGAATAACTGTCCCCCCCCCCCCCAATGATTTTTAAATGCAGCATGTGCTGTTGGACCAGACATGTAAATATAGTTCAAGACAACTCTTACAGGTTTGTTCTTTAAATAAGGGTTGTCGGCAGCAGTAAGCAACTCATCTTTGGATACCTCCTTCCACTCACAAATTGTTCTAGCTCAATCTTTTAAGACTGCTGGCTGGATTGACCCTGCTTGGCCAGGTATAGATATCACACTTTTACCAGTATAAGTGGTCAAAACTGGTCTATACCCATAACAAAAGTTCAGCATACAGAATGGACCCATATTCATAACAGAGCAGAACTTCTGCACCCATTGATTGATTTGTTTAAAAATAGTGGAACCCGGTCTAAGATCTGTACCCCAACCAAAGGGTGAATATGTGTTCTGTTTGCTACCGATCTAAACTATGATGCTTCCAGAAAACTGTACAACTCAGATTGATTCTGCCTCACGCTATTTGAATGTCTGTACCTAGCCTTTGGGTCAAGGTGGGCAGGCAGGCACTAAGATCCAACCACTGACAGCACTTTTTCCTTGTAACAGAGCAGGAAAGCAACTGCCAAAGCCCCCTGCCACCAAGTGTCAGTGAAGCCCCATGTCTGCAGGCTGGATTAAACCCAGGTTACTAACCCCAACTCTATTTTACTGATTTGGTATCAACACCTAGAGACAAGATATTACTTATGGGCAAGTCTAAGTGCCTATGTAGGGCAGAGAGCTAATAAGTTGCTCATGATGCAGAGTGCACATATAAGCAAGCTCTTAAACAGCAGCTGCTGAGCCAGAGATAATCCTTCAAGAGTTCTGCCACAGAGCCCTGCTTTCTATCCTAGTGAAATTGTTTGGCAGGAGGCCTGAGTTGGTTGAACCGTATGTTCCAGACACATTACACCGTGACTGGTGTGGAATTGACTCAGGGAGAGCCAGGATTTTCTTCTTTTTAAATCTGTTATATAGATCAGTAATATTCAGTATTCTCCCCAGTACTCACAGGGAAAAAAGTTACTACTGCAATTTTACACTAGTTAACTGAACAAAGTATTCCACCTGAAAATATTATTAGAATACAGAGGTTAATATTTGGTAAGGGGTTGTATATTTCTATTAGCTGAAATTTCTC
>NW_017728992.1:157504316-157519493 GCF_001723915.1 Gavialis gangeticus | reverse complement strand
CTGCAATTTTACACTAGTTAACTGAACAAAGTATTCCACCTGAAAATATTATTAACCTCTGTATTCTAATATTTGGTAAGGGGTTGTATATTTCTATTAGTTGAAATTTCTCAATTAGGTTGTGTCAAGGAAGAACACATCAAGCATTTTTTGTTCTTTCTGTGCAGAGCCCCCCCTGCTCTCCCATTACAAATAACCTGAATGAATGCAACAAGAAAACCCTGTCCTGACAGTGAAGGAGACAATGAAGCAGGCCCAATTCTTTGTTTGCTTTTTTCCTGCTCTTGGATCTAGTGCTTATAATAAAACACAAGATTGCACAGATTGTGCCACCACCAACCACAGATAAATAGAGGCAAGGAACAGCAGAGCTAAGATTTGAAAACTAGGAGCCATACATTTACTACAGA
This sequence comes from Gavialis gangeticus, assembly GCF_001723915.1. Taxonomy (NCBI): domain Eukaryota; kingdom Metazoa; phylum Chordata; order Crocodylia; family Gavialidae; genus Gavialis; species Gavialis gangeticus. The sequence continues at coordinate 157,519,083 of NW_017728992.1, read as the reverse complement.
ACTGTCAGCAACTCCCAAAGTAAAGGCTAAACATCACACGTGCAAGGTATATCCTATAAAATGTTGCCCTAGTTTTTTTCTTTTTTCAGCAGCACTCCAGTTGCACAGAAACTGCTAGCATAGACTGGGCTGAAGAGTCTTGCCTTGTTGTATTGGGGGCAGGGGGAGGAGGTTGTTAAATCTTGGGACAAAAACAATGGCTAAGAACACCTGAATCATCTCAACATTGGAACAGATCCAACCTTACCACTGTCGGAAAATGGGACGAAAGTTACTAGGGAAAGCCTAGATGAGCAATATTTAACAACATAATCGCATCTGTTTCAAATTATTTGCAAGCATTTCAAGGGGGGGAAATTATAGTTTTTGTGCTTTCGCAGAAAAAAAGTGAATACAAAAAAAGTTGTAGAATTTGGTACTTAAGTTAAATGGAACCAGAACAAACCACTCTTTTAAGCTAATTTCCATAGCTCACTAAAATAAGGATCAACATAACATTAAAAAATAAAATCTTTCATGCATGAGGTGAACACCACACTTCAGGTTCAGCATCCATTCACAAAAGCAAACAAGTCCTTCATAATAAAGGCTAATTGACAACTGCAGTACAAAATAAGAGACTGCCTTTACTTAATTGAAGGTCATTCCTGTTAAGTCGCATGCTATATTTAACACTTGCCTTGTAATGGCTGCTTCTGTTCAAATGCTTTGCAGTGAGATGTGAATGTGTAAAACAAGAAGAATTTACCATCAAAACCTTTAGAACAAATTAGCGGGACAAGGCAGGCTTGCATGGTTAACAAAACTAGGTCAGGACTCCTTTGAATGGCTCCATTCGAAGGCTGTGCCAGACTTCAGATCAAATACTTTTTAGTGGATTAGAACTAACAGCTTAAGAGGTGAACTTTTATACTACTACTACTAATTATCAATAGGACTATATACTGCTGCCTGCTTTTCCACCTGTGAGCAATTAAATGGCTTTTTTTCTGGTCCCCTCAAATACAACAGGGTCAAGAGCACTTAGAATAATTTAGTCACTAATTTCTGATGAGAAGATACTATAGTTCAAGCAAAAGCGCTCTATTGAAACTTAGCAAAATCTTTCACAGAGAACTTAAAAAATTGGTTCTTTCACCTATGCTTCAGATAATTAAAAATGTGCCGTTACATATATTTCAAGAAATATATCACAACAGCATTAAGGTTATGAACAGTTCAAAGTTGAGAATCCTCAAAATGAAAGATGCCTATTGTAAGCTTATCTCTGCCCTCTCTGGCCACATGCAAAAGCCCTGAATTATAGGATCATTTACCATTGCTCATGTAGGATTCTCTGTCTCATTTTGTGCACAATTTGAACAGTCTTGTATCTGAAAGCACTACTTCATTCTGGGAAAACTGTGTTCTTAAGTCTTCACAGCTATTCCATGCTGCAGTAACTCAATTTGGAGAGCACTAAGGCATGCAGAAGTATCGGCAGGTACCTAAAGCACACAGTTATACTGTTTTATATCCCCAATTCAGCTTCAACCTTTATGAAAAAAATCACAAACAGGTGTGCACATGGCCTGACAGTCTTCGATCACCCTCTTCCAGACAAGCATTAATTATATTTTCCCTGCTCTCATACACATACACAAGCCATGTTACTGAGCTGTACATGCACATAAACAGTGCAATAACAGTTGGGCCCTAACTTCTCCCTCTAGTCCTCAATACCAAATAAGAGATGTGCATGTCACCCTAAAAAAAGTATGTGAGGCTTTTGTCAATTGCCTGCCCTGGTGAAAGTAAGAGCAACTCGGGTGTAAAATGCACATTATATGAGCTTCATAGAATAAAACGACCATTAGGAAGCCACTAGAATGATCAAAAAGTCAGTTTTATTAAGGTATAAAAAGTCACAGTTGAGTTCACTTGAATTTTAACAAAAAGGTGAGAGGAGATTTCTTGGACGCTTTGGGATGCAGAAGAGCTCTTTTGTTTCTCTTCCAAAAAGAGGGAATTAACAATTTGTTGAGGTGTTAAATCAACTCTGCACATGTGGGTTTTAAAAAGTAGTTTCCAATTGAGCTAGCTAACTTGCTTCTTGGCAAATAAAATTCATGCTTAGTCTTACTCTTATCTTCAAGCTGTAGATCAGGGGTGGGCAAGATGTGGCCTGGGGGCCGGATGTGGCCTCCCAGGCCATTCTATCTGGCACACGGGGCCCCTAAAAAGTTTAGAAAATTAATATTTATCTGCCCTGGGCTGCCTGTCATGCAGCCCTCGATGGCTTGCCAAAACTCAGTAAGCAGCCCTCTGCCCAAAATAATTGCCCGTCCCTGCTGTAGAAACACACTCCAAACAAACAATGTACACAGCCACATATTTCTTTGTTTTATTGTGAAAGTGCCTTATCAGCAATAATGCCAGTATGAGATGTCCACAGACATTGCAAACGTCTTCAACCCTAAAATACCTCTGCCTCTAATAAAGTAAGTATAGAGGGAAGTGGCATTGTTAGAAGCCAGAATCTCCAAGCTAAACAAGAGGGCTACAAGCAGAGAAGTTTTAGCAGTACCCAAGAACCCAGAACACAAGATTTTCTGAGTCTGAATTACAGTAAATGATTATCATTCCTTCCTTAGCAATGTACGTCAACTAAGCCACATCACTCATAAAAAAATGCAGAAGACGTATATTGTTCAGCACAACAATAATATAAATAGTGCGATTACTTTCAAATCATTTAAGCCCTAATCCTTCAAGGACCTTCACAAGGAAAGAAAGCTTCACTGATTCCAGAAGAGTTTGGTGTAGGTTTAGGAGTCTGCCCATGAGGAAGTTATTTATAAGATCCAAGTTATACAGACCATGTAACCAGAACTCTTATGCTTTGGAAAATGGTACTGTCCTTGGAACATGTATGCTTGATTGTCACAAACTACCAATCATTTACTACTTGTACAGACCCAAGACTCTACAATAATTTTAGCACCTTACTACAACAGCAGACTAAATAGCAAGAATGGTGTGATATGGTGACAATGCTGAGTTTTCAAGTGATACCAAACATTCTTGAACTCCTTCATCCCCAGGTCCTGCAGAAAGAAGTCCCAGGCAGATCTCAAATATTCTAGAGTACATTGGAGACCAAGCCCAGGATGTGCACGCTCAGGTCCAGTGAAATCAACCACATTCAAAACCAACACAGTTAATATTAAGCCCTGTCAACTAGAGCAGCCACAGGCATTGACTTAAGAAACTACCCTCTAACCTTGATCATGTTGTGTTCCATAGACTGCTTTACTGCAGCTTCATCCTGAGTTACATGTGGAGCAGTTCTGCTACATTTGTATTGCTCCCCGCTTACACTTAACTGTTAAACCATAACAGCTGCTGCCTGGTTAGAAAGCAAGTCTTCTTTCTCCTTTTGAAACAGCTCCAAATGTACATGTTCAGACCTTCAGAAACATTTTTAATTACACCATGCACACCACTGTGGAACTGAGCATCTCTCTTCACTAACACTCAGGAGGACAAAAAGCAATGTTGGACTGTGGGGGGGACAGGCGGGCAAAGCCAACAAACTTTGGGAACTGGGATAGTATTTAAAAAAAAAAAAAAAAAAAAAAATCACTGTATAGGTAAAACAGGACTTAACTCAAATCAAAACTTTAGAGATGAACCAAAAAAGTTGCTCAAATTACATCTGCTTCTGTTAAGATCATAGGAAAGTAGGGCTGGAAGAGACATCACAAGGTCATTCAGTTCAGCCCCCTTCTCAAGGCAGGACCATCCCCAACTAAAACCACCCTAGCCAAGGGTCTGTCTAACCGGTTTTTGAAAGTTTCCAAGCATGGGAATTCCACAGCTTCTCTAGGTAGCCTGTTCCAATGCCTGACCACTCGCAGCCAAAAAGTTCCTCTATAAATCCAACCTCAATTTCCCCTGGTGCAGCTGGAGGCCATTGCTCCTAGTCCTGTACCCTATGGCCCATCTCCATCCTCTCTATAACCACTCTTTAGGTATTTGAAGACTGTTATCACATACCCCCTCAATCTTCTCTTCTCCAGGCTAAATAACCCTAGCTCTTTAAGTTTTTCCTCACAAGACTTGCCTCTCAGGCCCCTACTTACTTTTGTTGCCCTGTTCTGGACTCTTTCCAATCTGTCCACAGCCTTGAAATGCAGGGCCCAAAACCAGACACACAATTCCAGACAAGGCCTCACCAGTGCTGAACAGAGAGGGAGGACGATCACTTCCCTTGATTTGCAAGGTTAGACATGTCAATATGCTTCTCCCCTCTTCCCCCTTCCTATTTCAAGGCAGACCAGAGCTAAGACAGTTGATAAAATAGTTTTATCCCACATCTATTTGAACAATAGTCTTTCCAGTGTTCAGTGATGGATCTCAGTGACACTTTGGAGACATACTGTACTTCTTTAAAACAAAACAAAAAACTTGCAACTAAGAATTCTATGTTGGAGTGCAGTAAATATAGCTAATTCAGTGTTTAGAAATCTAAACAGCTCCCTGGGATACAGTCTCTACAGATACTTAATCTCAAATGCGTTTCATTTCAAACAACTCTGGATGTTATAGTCAAAAGGCTTAGCCTTATCACTGAGAAATTATCAAAGAGAACTTGCAAGGGAAATTATAAACAACCCCACTGAAGACAAGAGATGAGAACCTGCATATGGCATTTTAAATACCATAGACGACTATGAAAGGTTTATAGATCAGCAGCAGCAGCTTTCTTCCAAACATTCTGCACTATTTTGCTTTAGGGAAGAGACTTTACTTTAAAAGCACCATGCAACATGGATGCTTACATGAATAATAAGCCTCCAACAATAATCCTCTAACATTATCTACTGCTTCAGCAGTTCTTGAGATCCATCCACCTTCTTACAATTAGCCTTATACAAATAACTTTTTCACCACAACTAATTTTACACAGATAAGCACCTATGACTAGGATGCATCTCCTTGCTGGACACAACTTTACACTGGTAAGACCTCTCACTGATAAAAAGTAACCTATGTAAGGTAACTCCTAAATGCCAAAGATTTAATTACACAGCAGATGGTTTTTGCAAATTAACCGTACATGTATTTGATGATCAGGTGCTCTGGTCCATAATCCCCAGGAAATTCACAAGTGTTCCTTAGCAATGTCATTTTGTCCCACTGACACAGATGTGGGCGCACACACCAGAGTTAACATAAATTTTTAGAATTTATGAAGCATGAATTTCAGAATTCCCACTTATGCTACATTTACACTACAATGAACAAGTTTTTAACCTAGATTTTCCCTACAGGCTTTTTTGTTTCCTTGTGTGTTTTAAACAGCAAAAATATCATAGATCTGACATATCTATAACTGCATATTTCAATGAGGGATCCACAATATGCAAAGAAAAAGGTTTTGAAGGGAATTTTTTGGGAATCAGTTTAAGCAACATCTGAAACTAAGGAACTCTGCATTCAAAAGCAGCAGGACTGTTTACCTAAGCAAAAAGAGGCACAACATTTTGAACAGTCCTATCCAAGGCCTGTAAGCAACATCCAGTACATAAAACTAACTTTCCATTAATATGCATTTCCATCTGTGGTCTGCAAATATCAATTTGGTCCAGCTGGGTTTTTTTTAAAAAAAAGAAAACGAAAAAAAATCAGTGATCAGGCACATTTGAACAAGAACTAATAACCAAACCACTAAGGTGTTCATTTATCTATAAGTTCACCTATGAATATCATTCATCACTATGGAGTCTAAACACCTACCCTGTCAACATAGCTCAGAAGAAAGAAAGAGGGAGGTAAGCCCAGATAGGAGGAGGAAGACCGAGTGAAAATGACCTCAAGAAAGTGGTAAGAGATGAGAGATCCATTATGAAGGTTCAAGCTTGGGAAGAATACTAACTAAAAGTTTTCTCCATCCAAGAATGCTACCCAAGAATCCTGCTGCTCTCTAAGAGGTACCAGAACATTTATAATTTATGCATTGGCAATTTTGTTTTCAGTAACATGATTAGACCATTAGATTAATATTTTTGAACTACTGCACAAGCAAAAAGTTAAGCACAGCTACTGGACACACAAATCTAAAGAATTGCAGCAGTCTTCATCCATGTGCAAACAACTTTGGAAAAGAGAATCATGTGAAGCTATTAAATTAATCAAATGCTGGGGATAGGCATATCATAAAATATTTATGCACGAAAACAGAGTTATGTATATTTAGAAAACCACAATGTAACTCTGGATATTTTGGTTTGATTTGTGGCTCTGCCACAGACTGTTTTAACTTGAGACTGTCACTTAAAATCTATTTTTCTCTACATTTGGAGCGTGAGCCTGAAAACAAGTCCATGCTTTGTGAACTTTTGGGTAGATACAGAGATTATCTAAACTTTTCAAAATAAAGTCACCTTTGCGGTGAAACACCACCTTTGGAATTAGCTTGCAAGAGAAAGGAAGAGAGATTTGAGAAAGTTGTTATATAAACTAAAAATAGGGATTGGGAATGGAACATCCAACTCATGCTTTACTTAAGCATTGCTTTTGTGACACTGTAATAGTCTATTTACTGACAAGGACAAGCTCCACAGATTCATCACTGCACTATTAGTCATTATTTCACTCTAAATGAGCCCACTGCTTCAGATCTAGACAAAAATAAATTCACTCAGTACAAATATGCCCATTTGTAAATGGTTTCTTTACATTATTTTTTTTCCTCCCCGTGCAATCATTTTTCTTCAGACTTGCTGCAGAATATACAGATTTCACATTGCTGCCTGCAACATCTAGCATTCTTTTGGTATAATCCCTCAGGACTGTACTACTGGGGGGGGAAATACTCACAAAGAATTGTTATTGTTACAGGGCAAACGTTAATGCAGTCTCTCAACTCAGAAGACTGCAAATCACATTTCAATATGAACAAGAGAAAGGGTGTTCTCAGATCAGTCAGCTGTGCAATGTAATCTATGAATAAATTACCCGTTTTTGCAAAAATTACAGATAACAGTTTACTTCTTGTTTTGTAAGCATGAACTAAAAACAGCTAAACAAGATCTATTCACAGAACAGCCTAAAGTATCTCTCTGGTACTTGCTACAACAGGATACCACCTCATACAACTCTAGTAATGCGACTTGAACCTAGACCAAATTGTTCACTCGTTACTTGCTACAATTAAGACAACAGGCACAATTTAAGATATCCTTATGACTTTGATACAAGTAGTTTCTTACATGGGTCTTAGAGTAAAGCCTTCTGTTTTCAAACATACGACAGTATTTCTCTGTTAACAGAGTCAGTCAAATCTAATAATATGAGAAAAAAGTGCTTTTCTGCAACTAGACAAGCACTCTTTGTTTGGACTCTGAGCCTCAACAAAGCATATAATTCTTTGACATAGGAAAATGTTTAAACTTGAGAATGGCAAAAGTCAATTTGGCAGGATAACCTAATTAATAAATGCCATGCATATGCCACTGTGGAGGTCTTAAAGACAACTCATGATGGAAAGAGGGCATGCTTAAATCTGTTCAAACTATCAGCCCCTTCCTGAGGTCTCTAACTTGTTTAAATGACCAAAATTTCCTACTTTACAAATTATACACAGCACTTTGGATAGCCATCCTCATATTCCTGCGAAGGGCTTGGGTCACTAATCCCTTTAAAAGTCCACTGGTGTCCATATCTCCCTTAGTTAACCAGGAAGGAATCACTGCCAACCAGTATAAAGAAATGAATTCTCCCCTGAGAGTATTTATCAATGGTCATGACTGGTAAGGGTACCCCCACCCCCTCTTTTCTTTTAAACTAGATTAGTCAATAGGCAAAATGATAGCTATTATTCAAAGGACTATAAAAACCCATGCATGCACACGTATGAATAGGATACACAGACGCCAGCTTCTGTATTCAAATCATACCTTGAATTTACACCTAATACTGGGGCTGCAAGATTTTTCAGGAGAGGCCTAGATTGGTGTACTGAGTCTAATCTAGCCCCAGCACAGACTTGCTCTTGGCTCCCCATTTCTAGGAAGAAAACAGAAGTTAAACTCCACTGTCTTCATTACACCCTCCAAGGCAACTGACCCATTCTACCTCACTAGTATTAGCCACCATGCACAACAGTTTCCTTGGCCTCATTTTAACTTCCCTGAGAACTATGGGATCAGACCCGGAAGCTCCAAGAAGTTTGGCTAGATCTATCCCTGAATATTAGGCTCTCATTTACTTTCAAATAGTTAACAACTACAATTTACAAAGAAATTGAAAGAACTTCCCTGTTCCTAAGGATTTCCAAGTATTAACTCCAACCCAGTGCAGACGACACAGCTATGATGTTAAAGATGCTGACTAATGACCAACAAACAGTCAAGCAGCAAATGGATTTCAGTATTTTAAGTTTAAAAAGATATGCTGAACTAGGAAACCCAGACAGCATGAAATGATCATGGAAACGAGCTGCTGATAACATCCAGACGAGAGAAAGATACTGAGGTTGATTTAATGTTTTGCATTTACAGTGCCAATGTTTTAGTCATCTTGTTGAAGTAGGGTGTCAATTCTTAATATTCTTTCTAGTTTATAAACACTGGAAGTTTAGTCCAGCCTCTGGCAAGAAAAAATGTTTCCAGGTGCATGGAAACACAAAAAATGTTGGTGTACAGTTTTGTTTAATATTGAGCGTGTTGAGGGACACAGACTGAAAACAGGTTGTGCTGTTCCAGGTGTTTAACAAGATTCTTTTAGCTATGCTTGGATGCACGAGTGGCATAGACTTAGTCAGAAGTTTAGGTAAAGCAAGGAGGGACAGATGTGCCACATGAAATTAGTACACACCAGATGCTGAAAAAACAGACAAACTCAGGAAAGAAGCCCCACCACCTTCTGCCTGGGAGTTAAGTGAGGTCTTTACAGTCTGTGTATATTAAAAAGCCCATAACCCAAAGAATTCTTGCCATCTTAAATAGAGTTCTGTCTCCCAACTCAATATCAATAACCTGAAAAACCCAAGAACATCCTCACACAACAAATCAACCCAGGATAAGATTTTAGTTTCAAGCTTCTGAGGTCTTAAATATTTCTGAAAATAACACTGAACGAAGACAGCTCCAACAGTGTCCCACAGTGGCGGAAACATACAGTGGTTAGGTCTGTGCTGAGCATCTACAAGAGAGTACTCAGACTACTGGAAATGCAAAAACACTGCAGAGATTTGCTACTAAACGAATGTGGATTTACCCACTGCATGGTGATGTTTTCTATCTTGTTTTCAGTCCAAAAACAGAAGACAAATAATGTGAACTATGGGGTATATTTTGGCATAAAGCGTAGTTTATAGATTCTGAAGATACTCCTAGGGAAAGGGTGAAGAAGGGGACAGTACGACTAAATCAGCTTTCTAAGGGTTTTATGAAGACCAAGGGTATGAAGTAAGTTAACCAACACAACATCAATACATGAAAAGCACTTTACTTGAGTTTACAACCAAAAGGACCCAATCCCATGAAGCTATGTACATCATTTTCACTGGTTTCTAAGTGGAAGAAGTGTCAAAGAACTTCAGCATCTCCCTAGTTAAGGCTCAAATACTGATAAGACAAGAAATCAGGATGGAAAAATTCAGCTTAAACCATCTGCAGCCAAATCTTGCTGCCTTTTAAGCCAATGACAGCTTTACCATGGATATGAACAAGAACAAAAATAGATTCTTAATGCTTCTAAAACTTATAAAATTGAAATCTGACTTACTTTACCTACTTTGCTTTTTCATGTGTCTGCCAGTTTTCTTGCTAATATACCAACATCAGCCATGCATGATAAAGCCCCTTTATGCACAATAGAGCCCCTTTCCAACATAATGATGGAAACAATTACAGTTTAAACATGCACACCAAATCACACCCACCCCCCACACACTCCCATTGAGGATGCAAAGCACCCCTGCTAGTTCATACTGCAATCTATTCCCCTGCATGTATTACATTGTTAACGTCAGAGCCACTACTGAACCTTAGCTGGAACTCACCTATCCTTCTGAAGAGTAGAGGGTTTCCCTATTACACATGGTTTGGTAACAGCATGACATGGAAGAAAAGTTTTGTTCCAGCTCCAACAGGAAGTTGTTTTTTTCAGGACATGGAAGAAAGTTTCTAAAGTAGAAGTCCCCGATCTTCCCTGGTCTATGAGCAACAGCAATGAAGGAACATGCTATGTGCAACATTGTACTTTGGTCTCTGTGAATTTCCATTTAAAACTTCTAAATTTCCTATGGCTGCAAGCAACTTCACATGGTCTCACAGGCAACATACTGCCCATGAGTCGTGGGTTAGGGACCACTTCAAAAAGAATATGCCAAATATTTCTGTCAATCCAACAGCCAAGCTTTGAGTATGCATTGCTAAACCAGCTCGCATACTTTGCATCTTAAATTTACATGGCTCTCATTGCTTATTTCTGCACTACAATAAGTCAGCTGAGCCTTAAAATGGTTAACTTGTCACATTAAGGAAACAGAATAAATTCATTTGTTCTTGCTTAAAAAAAACAAAAAACAAAACAAAAATGTTCAATTTACCTCCAGAAAAAGGAAATGAAAGGATGGAAAGATTCTTTTATATCGCCTCATCTAACTTAAAAGAAAGAGCTACCACCAGAACTAGACAGGGGAAAAAGAAATTAGACATAAAGCTACTTCACAGCCCCCCTGGGAGCTGGCAAACTTTGAAACATTCATAAAAAGTCCTCTTATGTCTTAGGTTCCCTTACTTTAAGGATTATATTCTGTAGAAATTACATTTTTACAGTATTCTCCAATGTTTTTCTAAAGACAGTTAGCAAGGACAGTACATAGTTCCAGCCAGACACTACAACCATTTTCTCCCTTTGCTTGTACAATCTCTTCACAAGTTTCCTGTGCTGTGCTAAAACACAGGCGTGTGCTTTTCAGACACCTCAGTCTGCACTTCCAGCACCAGTACATACTAACAAACTGGCCTCATGGCTTACAGTTCAAGAACACATGAGTCCTAGACAGAAAACAATACTATACTAATTGCTGTGGCACCTTAATGGTTGCCACTCCATCCAAGCACTTCACAATAAAGGCACCTCCAGAAGCAATTAGAGCTGTAAAAATGAAGTTAAAATATACTGTACCTCATTAACTAAAGACTTTTGTTATAACAACCTGAATTCAGTTCCATACATAAGTAGTCTCCATACTACAAACTAATACCAGTAGCTACTGTTTTAAAAATGATGTTAAGAAAAAATTAACATGTGTCACCTTTAAAAAAAGCTGCTTCCATAAAAGGCTTTTATTAAAAGTTGCCTAATCCCAAAGGAAATTCTTTAGGTGAGTACTTTCAAAAAGCTATTGATTTAGTGACATCATTTAGGTTATTAGAAGAACATCTCATTTTAATTGGATTTCATTTTCATGATAACTTACATTTCATATAAAAATAATGCACTTTATTAAAACTTTAAAATACCATCAGGGCAACAGTGTATTTCCATACTTCCTTCCCTCCCTCAGGCAATCATAAAGCTCTATTCAATGATTAATTGTAAAAGCCTAAAACACTACTGTAGGGAGAGAAAAAGTGGGACGGAAAGGTTAAGTAACTCTTGCCGGAACAAGAGTTACCCCAAGTTAAATTTTATTAAGCAGGGGCAATAAATATGCTTGTGGTTTGAGCAAGCTCCAACAGCAGCTTTGTAGGGAGCATCTCAGACAAAAACATCTGTACTGGGTTATCAGAGCAGGAGTCATCCTTAAGCCTTTCCATGTTTGGAGGAGGCTCCACTTGCATGTTTCTCATAGAAGACCTCTCCTTTCCCCTGCCTGTGATTTCAGATACAAGCTTGCCTGGAATGTTTCTCAAGGATAAACAGTCAGTCGGGGCCAGGAAGCCCTTTATTATTATTATTTTTTCGGTGTCTAAGTAGTACAAGTTTCAAATTCCCCCAAAGTTCAGCAAAAGCCTCTCAAATACAACGTTAACAGCCAAGTAAACAAAATGATAAGAGCCACGAAGCCCGGAGGAATGAGGGCGGAACAGACTTTCTTTCCTTAGCTGCCGATTGTTCCTCGGGAGCCCTGATGCAAGGCTTACACCGGGGGAGGCCGAAGAAAGCTGCCGAGGGAGCACGGCAGCGCCCTGCGGGAACGGCTCCTCCGGACTCCACACTGCACCGACTCGACACAAGCCAAGAGCCAGGCAGGCTGCAGCTCGGCTCGGGAGGAGCAGGGAGAGGGATGCGGCTCCAACTTGGGAAAGCCCCGAAGTGGTCGGGCAGCTCCCGCCGCCCAGCAGCGCTTTGGGGGCCCGGGGCCGGGCGGAGGCGGCAACACGGCGGCGGCTCAGAGACCGGACCGGTGCCCCCCGCCTCCGGGCACGCAGCTGGGAAGCCCACGGCTCGGTGGAAAACAGTGCAGGGGGCAGGGACACGTTCAGGGACCCCTCCCCCCCGACGGCACGAGGGCTGTAGCTGGGACCCCCTCCCGAGCCCCGCACATCCGCGAGGCGCTGGACCAGCCCGGCCCGGGGCCCCGGGCAGCCGCGTGTGCGCAAGGGGAGCCGGGGGGGACCTCGGCCCGAGCATCCAAGGAGGCGCCAGAAGCGGCGGCGGCTCAGCCTGTGCCCGGGCCCGGGCCCGTCCCCCCGGCTGGGCGCTTGTTCCCAGGAAGAGCGGCCGCCGCCCGCCCCAGCGTCCCGCTCCTCCGCCCGGCCTCGCCCCTCGCTGCGGAGGCTCAACAGGTGGGAAAGGACCGCCGGGGAAGCGGCGCGACTCCGAGCCGGGCTGGGGCAGGGGTTTCACCCGGGACCCCCCCGGCCCCGACTCACCGCCTCCCCGCACACGCAGGCCACCAAGCCGAGGGGGAGCAGGATCCACGCGCTCCGCATTATTCCCGGGCTGCGGGCGAGGCAGCGGCTGCTTCAGGCAAGGCAAAAAAAACAACAACAAAAAACACAAGCCGGCTCCAAGTGCTCCCCTGCGGCTTCGCCCCGACCAGATCCCACAGCCGAGCAGCGGGGGCTCCCGGGCGGCGCTGGCCTCAGCTCGGCTCGGCTCCCTCCCGCCCGCGGCCGCCTCTGGCGCCGCCGCTCCTCACTTGTTGGCTGCAGGAATCCCACCAGCTCCAGGGCGGAGTTGGCTGCTCGGGGGGAGGATGGGGATGGGGGTGGGGGTGTTTCTCTCTCCTTCCCTCCCTCCCTCCCTCCCGGCTGATGTTCGCGTCCTCTCCGCCGGGGAGCCCGAGTCCGGGCGAGGGGAGTTGCCAGCGGCCGCCCCGCCTGAGCCCGGCGCTCCCGCTCGAGCCGGCGGCGCGGCGCAGACTGGCAGCTCCCGCAGCCAGTGAAGGAGCCGCTGCCCGCGCGCGGCCCGGCAACTTTTCCTTCCACCCCCACCGCCCACATGGCAACGCGGCCGGGGAAGCCTCCGGACCGGAGAACTGGGAGCCGGAGAGAAAAACAAACCAGAACTGGGGAAGTCTCCGGCTTTGCCTCCCTCCCTCTCACTCTACCGGATTCAGCCTCCGCCTCTCCCAGCGTGTCTGGAGCTGATCTCCTCCAAGCCTCTTACCTGGTGCCCCCACCCCCCTCTCCCTGTGCCCACGCGTGTCAGCCTCCAGCTGTTCCGCCCTGGGACTTCAAAAAGATCTCCTTTTTCAACACGATTGTTTCAGCTCCTCTTCTTTGCCTTCCGTCCCTGCCTTTGCAGGTCAGCTTGGCAGCGGGGGCTTTTTCACTATGGCGTCCAGGACTGAAGACTTGTTTTAAAAGCAAAAGGAAGCAGAAATTCTCGTGTCCTCATGTGAATGCTGGAGCTGAGGGTTATGAACAACGCGCAGAACAACAACAGGAACTCACGTAGCAGGAGTCGGCGATAAGAATGCATCCTTTGAGTGTATCCAAAGGATGCCAGACATCGGGTGTACAGAAGTGAAAACTGGGAAGGCAAAGTGTAGTCTCCCTTCTCCAAAGGGGCTTGTGTGGCTTCAATTCAGCAAAGTTACATTCTGTGACCTGTGTTATGCTGGAGCTCCGTTCAGTTCATCAGAATGGTCCCTTCTGGCTTTAGAAGTCCTGAATGTATAAAGACCCACAGTGGTGGGGAGAAAAGATGTGAGATTCTCTTTGAAGTACTTCCCCCATGTCCTAGATCCCCTTTTCTCCTGCCCCATGAATGGATTGAGTGGTATAGTCCTCTAGGGCCATGGGTTGTTTTGGCAGGAGATGGGCTACCCCCCAGCCCCCAATCTGAGCACCCCAGTTTATGCAGAAATCCTGCCCCATGGCCTTGTAGCTTCCCATAGGACCCACCTGTGGGAAGGCTGCTCTACACAAAAGTTAGCATCATACATAATACCTTACCCCATCCCATCACATATCCTTCTGACCTTACTTTCTCACCCATGAGCCTCCAGGGGGGCCCCCTGGAATCAAAAGACAGAGAAATGTCACTGTGCTGCATTGCAAATCCAGTTCACAGAGGAAAGGGGAGCCATTTTTGGCATGTTCACTTCATGCATAAGCTAAACCAGAGACAGGCAATTATTTCAGGCGGAGGGCCGCTTACCGAGTTTTGGCAGGCTGTTGAGGGCCGCATTTCCCTCTCCAGTGCAGGGAAACAGGAACAGCCCCATGGTCCCTGGCTAGAAGCCTCTGCTAGGCAGGGGTTTCTGGTTGAGAGGGGGCTGGGCTAGGCAGACCTTGCTGCTGGGTCCTGCTACCAG
>NW_017728992.1:157498038-157499316 GCF_001723915.1 Gavialis gangeticus | reverse complement strand
CCTCTCCAGTGCAGGGAAACAGGAACAGCCCCATGGTCCCTGGCTAGAAGCCTCTGCTAGGCAGGGGTTTCTGGTTGAGAGGGGGCTGGGCTAGGTAGACCTTGCTGCTGGGTCCTGCTACCAGCTTCCTCTGGGTCCTACTGCCCCTGGCTCCTGTCATCTTTGACAGGCAGCTAGCAGCAAATAAATAGTAATTTTCTATTTTTTTTATGGGCCCTACGGGGCAGATAGAATGGCCTGGCAGGCCAGATCTGGCCCCCAGACTGTATTTTGCCCACCCATGAGCTAAACTGTGGAGACTGATGTCCCCCAGCAGCAATCCTACTTGTTGTTTAAATATCGATCTGGGGGATAGAGCCACAAGTCATCATTTTTACATGGCACTTCCCAATGAAATCCAACTGCTTTGGCATATTTGTTAGTTGTTCAGTGGGGAGTTATTCCTAGAAACAGAATGCTTAATATACTCCTTGATCCTGCATGTCACATGCACGGGCAAATGCTAGACCTGCATGGCTCCATATGGACAGAGGAGTCCATTCATGCAGAGGTTTGACTGAATTGCTGTTCAGCTAACCAGTAATTTTAGGGGAGTTATTTACAATGAAGAAAGCAAGACTGAGCCACAAACTGTTCTAGAGGGAACAGGATTATCTCCATCAGCCCTGAAAGCTCCAGTTTGTACAAAAATATTCCTACTCCATGGCCTTGTCACTTCCGCAAATCCTAGAAGCTTATCACCATGGGCACAACTCTACATCTATGCAGAGAGCCCCATGAGCATCAGTGTCCATCTATACTGATCAACAGCTTGTTGGACTAGGAAATCAGCACTTGCCCAAGGTCAGAGCCATCTTTCAAACTCAGAACAAGTATTTGGCTGGTTCCCCCATAATGACTGTACAGTGTGCTCAAAACAATAAAATCAAATGATATCAAAATCAACAAAAAAATGAGAGAGAAGGACAAGAAAGGAAAGCTGAGTGAAAGAAGCCTCCTAAGGAATCTGAGTAGTATGAAAAAAAACATGGCTGGAGGTGTTTTTCATAGATTCATAGATTCATAGATTAAGGGTCGGAAGGGACCTAGTAGATCTTCTAGCCCGACCCCCCGCCAGGGCGGGAGAACAACGAAAAACCCCAAAAAGAGAAACGGGACTCAAATGAGTCCAGCCAGGTAGGCATCCAGCCTCTTCTTAAAGACCCCCAGGGTAGGGGCCAGCACCACTTCCCTTGGAAGTTGGTTCCAGCTCCTAGCCGCCCTAACTGTGAAGTAGTT
>NW_017728992.1:157493584-157497411 GCF_001723915.1 Gavialis gangeticus | reverse complement strand
AATTCCAGCAAGCGATGATCACTATTGCCCAGGTGGTCAAGAACCTGGAGGCCCCTTACCAGGTCGTCGCCTGCGGCCAGGACCAGGTCCAACAGGGCACCTCCTCTGGTGGGACTGTGCACCTCCTGAATCAAATAGAGGTCCTGCATCTCAGCCAGAAACCTCCTGGAGCGGTCCGTCCCAGCTGACTGCTCCTCCCAGCAGATGTCTGGGTAATTAAAATCGCCCATGACCACTACGTCCCTTGATTTTAGTGCCTCTGCAAGCTGGCCTGAAAATTCCCTGTCCAGCTCCTCCCTGTTACTCTGGTGGAAATATTTTAGCTGTCAGGTGTTTATTGGGAATAGGTTTTCAACAAATAAACAGAGCTTGCATTTACCATATTTCACAGTGTATAGGTCAATACGGTGTATATGTAGACCCCTCACTTTCTGATCTGAAAGGTAAGGATTTTCATCAGCGTGGTGTATAAGTCAGGGTCAGGCTTGCAGCTTGCAGGGAATGGGGCTGCACCCGCCAAGAGCTGTCCCTGCAAATGGCACTGTCATGGGGAGGAACAGAGGGGAAGACCCCAAAGAGCCAGGGGGGAGCCCCGGGGTCAGGAACCCTCAGAAGAAAACAAAAGTAAAAGAAAAGAAAATGAAAACTTCTTACCTGCAGCAGGATCTGCGGCAAAGCTGGAGCTGGAGGCGGGACCTGCGCAGCTCATTAGCTGCGTCTTTATACAGTTGCAGCCGGCTGATGATGTCAGCCGCAGGAGCCAGCTGATGGGGATAAAAGGAGCCACCAGCAAGGAAAGAGGTAGATGGAAACCCACAGAAGCGCCAGCAGGGAAGGTTCTCCCTGAACCCCTACAGAGGGGGAGAGGAAAGAGCAGGAAGTTGCCCCTTCCAGCACAGGAGGATGCAGTAAAGCCTGCCATGGGGAAGACGCTGCTGGCAGTGGTGCAGGGAGCGAGGGACCAGAGGCACCTCTTCCTGACTGGGGACCCGGATTGGAAGGCAGAGAAGAGCAGGAGGATCTCAACACTAGGGGTTACTGCCGAGGAGCCAGAGGGTCCAGCATATACCAAGATGCCAGACCAGGTGGAACCGTTGAGGGCTCCGGAGGACTCAGGGAGGCACCTCAGGTGGGAGATGAAGGGCATAAGCAGCGTGAGGGGCTGCGGAATATGGGCCCCAGTGGCATAGAGCTGCCCCGATGGGTGACGTGGGTTCAGGTGTACGGAGAAGGACCAGTGCAGGTCCAACAAACCCACAGGCTGGACAAAGAGGGAAGAGGAGTACGGAGTAGCCTGCGGACAAGCCCTGACCCATTTTAGGGCCAAATAGGGGCCTTGGGTACTAGAGGCCTGGAGTTGGTGGTTAGGCCAAGGGGGTAGTGGGCCTCTCTTAATGTCTCAGCATTTTTTTTGTTGTTTGTATTTTATGTTTCCCACTAGTGGAGGTGTTGTGGTGTGGGGCGTGTGGAGTTTGAGTGTTGTGTAAACCTAAAGGTGGTTTACAGCATCAGGGGAGGATAGGCAGCTGTGAGGTGCGGAGAGTATATTGGGGGTTAGGCCCTGCAGGCTGATAAGACTGTCTCTGCAAACACACGTGGGGCCTCAACAGGAGGGAAACTAGCCTGAAGGACATCTGGAACCCATCAAGGCAGAGCGTAAGAGCGAGGTAGTGGGGAGGTGGAGCCTCACAGAAGATCACCAGACAGACGTCCCATAGTCGAGAGACCCCCAGTTGTCGGACACCCACCACTGGAACAAGAACCGAAGTCGTGGCAGGCAAGATTGGGGAAAGACTACACTGGAGGGATACACCCGCTTGGCGAAACATCGGGGACGGACAGACAAACACTACCGAATATCCAGGCCCGAGTGGCACATAACCGGATGTTCGAGGCCAGACGGGCACAGGCATCGAGCCTAGTGCTACTCACAGAGGATGGGGATGGGGATAAGGATGGGAAGGGGGAGGTGGACAAGGCTGGGCTCAGTGCTGCTGGTGCTGCTCCAAGGGAATGATGCCACCCCAGCCAAGTGCAGAGCCCAGCCCCATTCCCATCCACATCTCCTTCGAGTGGAGCCAGGCTCAGCATTCAGCAGTGTTGCTCACAGCAGACAAGGCCAGGCTTGGCGCTCAGCTGGCACAGCCCTATCCCCTGCAAACCTGTGTCACTGGCAGGGCTTGGCTCAGTGGGGCTTGGCGCTCGGCTGGTGTAACCTCATCCCCTGCAAGGGGCACCAGCAGCACCGCTCCTAGGGAATGGGGCTGCACCAGCTGAGTGCTGAGCCAAGCCGAGCCCCATCCCTGATTTTTTTGATGTGGCATGGTGTATAAGTTGAATTTGATTTCTAAGACACAAAAATTGGGCTTCAAAACTTGACTTATACACTGTGAAATATGGTATATTTTTTTAACAACCCCTGCTTACCTACAGAGCTCTAAAATCCAGTCCAGAGCAAAACCTGCTGTGGATGTTAAGCTCTGACCTTCAAGGAAATTCCTCATACATAGGTCCCAACAGTCAGTAGGGCTCCTCATGGAACCCAGCTGTCCACAAGGTAGCTACTTTTCCAGGAGGTGTGAACACCTAACTCCTGCTTCTTACAAGAGGGCCCTAAAAACATACCACCGAGTCCTTTGCAAGCTTGGGGTCTAACACTTGGAAACAATGCCCTCAAACCTGCAAACACTTATTCATATTTTTTACTTCGCACTTAGTTCCACTGAAGTGCTAAATACATGCTTTGACTTCTGAAGAACTGAGACTGAAGGATGCAAGCACAGCATGAATATGTTATTATAAGTTTAAAGAGGTAAAAGTGAATAGAAAAAAAGAAAGAAAATAAATAGTCTTTTCATGTCACAGGAATAACAAAAGTATATGTCCTGGGATCCACTTGCAGCTTCTCAGCATGCCTAATGGAGTCCATCCCAGAGCTTTATATTGCAGTAGGAACAGTTACATGTGTGGCCCCCACTCCACAACAGCTGTGCTATATTATTGCAGCCAATTGTGCAAGCACCTGCTTCTCTTGTCGCCCTGATTTTATAGGGAGAGAGGCCAGAGGGAGGCCCAGCACAAAGCAGAAACAAAGTGTTTTTCACCCAAAGCAAGTATGTAATAAGAACTACAATGGGAGAGTAATCAAAGACCAAAAACTTGACAGAGCAGCCAAGAAAAAACTGCCTGGGTACACTTATGATCCATACTGTCAGTCATTAATCAGTGTATTGTCTTTATGTCAAAAGTTTGTCCACTTCTCTATCAGGCCCAGTCTATAATATCAAAATACCAGTGTCTGACAATGGTCAAACTAGATTGTTATAATATGGTTTGGATGATCAGGATGGAAAAGTTCAAACCATGTTAAAGACAAATTTTTAAAAATGTGCTTTGACTCAGGTAGACAAAAGCGTGGTATTTTAACCCTGATTATGACTTCAGAGAAGCCCAAACCGGACCCCATCTATATACCAAACTAGGAAAATGTCAAAACCTGGTCTGAGATAGACTGGACAGATGTAGTATCAGACATAAACGATTTGGGTTAGACCAGCCTATCAAACTTTTGTATCAGATCCCCTCCCAACTCAAGTTAGGTTGCAGTCCTTCAGCACCCAGACTACTTTGCGGGTCCTGCTAACCACCTCTCACAGGGCACTGCACTAGCCTCAGCCACGCATGTCTGCTCTAGCCAAGTGGGCTCTCACAGAAGCAGCCACAAGCAGAAGACAGGGCTGAGAGCCATGCCAGCTGCGGGGCTGGGTGGTGCAAGGGTATAGCCATGGCCAGACCCAGCCCTGGCTTGAGCCAGCACAGCTTGGAGT
>NW_017728992.1:157484697-157488584 GCF_001723915.1 Gavialis gangeticus | reverse complement strand
GTCTGCTCTAGCCAAGTGGGCTCTCACAGAAGCAGCCACAAGCAGAAGACAGGGCTGAGAGCCATGCCAGCTGCGGGGCTGGGTGGTGCAAGGGTATAGCCATGGCCAGACCCAGCCCTGGCTTGAGCCAGCACAGCTTGGAGGAGGAGGGGAAATAGTCTGGGCTAGGGGCTGCACTAGCTTGCCAGGCTGGGCAGTGAGCAAGGGGGAAGCCCCCATGATGTGGGCCCCTGCAGCTGTCCTGGCTCAGGTCTGGTGGGGCTAGGGCTTCCATTCCCCCTGCTGCCACTGATGGCCGGCTGCTGTTGAGAAGGTGGGGCTGGGAAAAGGAGCCATGCCAACCAATCAGAGGAGGTGAGCTGATCGGCAGGGCTCAGTTTTCTCCGCCAGCCTACAGCTTAGAGTAAAACAAAATACTTAGACCACTTCCTCCTCAGGGTTTTTTGAACATCTGTACTTAGCCAGAGAGTTGTTTCATAATATAGACAGAGACTTGAGAGATCTTCCCAGTAGGGTGGGACAATTTTAATGGTGTTTAGTGAAAGGTCAGGGATAGAAGCAGAGGGTACAAAGAGTGGGACTGTGGAAAGACACAAAGCTTTGAAGGACCTTGGTGAGAAAGTTAAATCAATTGTCCCCAGATCGTCACACTTGGTGGGTGCATTGCAGAGAGCTTACTGGTAAGCAGCCTTGTTATAACATAATGGAATGTACACAGTCTTGTGCTTTCAATATAACTCCACAAAAAATATTTATGAAAATTTCACACTAAAATTGCAATGGTTTTTATTTTGTTGGTTTCCTTAGGCATTTTAAATTGAATTTGTGTTTTTTGCAAGAAAGTGTTATTCAAGGTAGTATACTATTGCTCATCAAGCCACTGAAACAGTAACCTGGAAATCTTTCTTGTTGATAATTAGTATTGATGGGAAAGAGGAGATAGTGGTGATATTTGTTATGCTGGTTTAGATCTGCATCTTACCTAATGGCTAAACATTTCTGAGCTTTTGTAAATAGTTTTTTCCCCCAGTAAAATCTGTATAAAAAAATCAAACTTATTAAACAGTATTGTGGGACCACCTCTAAACAACCTGAAACATAGCACTACAGTTTTGTTTTTTCTTCAAACAACTTTTTACAGTCTCTGAGAGATCAATTTAATCAGGTTACTTGTATTTAGTTTAATGTATGTATTTATTTTGGCTGGATGTAGGATATAAATGGTACTCCTACCAGTCCAAATACCTTATAATAATTCAATTGATAATACAGTATAATCCAAAAATATTTTAATCATTAACTATTCATGTTGTAGTATTTCCTAGGGCCTGTAGTCTCATTTGGGCTCTAATGTGTTAAATATTGTACAAACACAACACAGAAAGATAATTTCTGCACCAAGGGGCTAACAGGCAGACGAATGATGATACAACAAACAGAAGTGAAGTCACAAGGAAACAGAAGTAAAATGTCAGCCCAAAGAACATCCAATGTAACTATTATTTTTTGTTTCTGTAGACATCCTAGAAAAGAATAGTTTTATGGAAGGATGCAAAGGACAACAATTAAGTGGCCTTGTATATGCTTACAGGGAACTCCTCCCATGCTTAAAGGGCAACATGGGTAAAAGTGTAACAAATGAAAGATGAAAGCTGTTATCGTAACTAGAGCAGAAGCAGAAGTTTTGCATGAGATGCCGGTAGAGGGAAGGGGAGGGGAAAACTTCAAAATTAAGACAGATCATTTGTATTTGAAATTACAGGGAAGGAGGAACCAGTGACAGGATGCAGAGATACAAAGGTAATTTATATGTTTACATGCTTTGGTGAGAGAGAAACAAAGTTGGGAACATTATTGCTTCAGGAGAGGTTTCAAAATACTTTCCTATGCAGCCTATACAGCAGAAGGGTTAATACATATTCTCAGAGCATTAAGTTCACGAAGTTCTTGACTCAACATTGAGGATGAAAGTTACTCATTAATCTGGATCCAAAGATGACATTAAACTCACCATTTGGCAAAGCACTTAGGCTAGGAACAGATATTAAAAAGCCTGAGCCTGAATTGATTGAATCTTTACAGGTTAGTCTAATCTGGCTAGGTTAAATCACTTTGTAACTGCACAGACATCCCAGTAGTGGTTCAGGCTAGAAGCTGGGGGGTGCTAAAGCAGCCCTCCCTTCACTTGCACAGAACCAGCTGAGTGGGGGTTGTGGCCAGGCCCCAGCAGGATGCTCTGATTAGCTCAGCAGGGAATTGATCATAGTGTTTATCACCCCCTAACTCAGTGTTTATTACCCCATCAAGAAAACAACAGAGGGACATTACCAGGTATCTGTTGATTCTACCTGTTGATTCAGCACTGACCATAGCCAGCATGTGGTCTGCTAGCTAATACACAGACCTCTTCACAAGGCAGAGGGAAGGAGGGAATTCCTGTTTAGCAGGGCATGGTGAGAGGGAATGGAGCGGAGCAAACAGCTCTTCTTAAACAGCTTTTCCACAGAAGGACATTAAGCTATCTGTTGATTAGCTCAAAAAAAGCCTGTCTGCCTTGGTCATCTCCCACAGCATGGACTGTAGTTGGCATGTAGTCTGCTAGTTAATGCAGAGGTGTCTGCCTAAGGCAGAGGGAAGTGGGAAATAATCCTTGCTTAGCAGGGAGAAGGCAAGCAGATGCTCTGTGCCTTCAAGTCTCTGCCAAACTGCAGTCAGGGAGCAGAGGGGAAGGGCCAGCCCTGCTGTGGAACAGAGAGCCCTGCCCAGCCTAGAGAGCATGCTGGGATGCTGGGAGTGTCTGGTTTAGCTTAGACTAGCAAGGGGTCTAGGACAGATGTTACATAAACTGGTTTGAGCCAAGTCAGTTAAGTCTGATAGTACATTCAAACAGGTTTATCTCAAACAGATTTCAGACATTTTCAAACTGGTTTATGTGCACTGAACATCTGTTCTGTTACAGGTTTAAATTAGTCTCTGATCACTTAAACCGGTTTATGTGTAATGTCTGTCCCTAGCCTTAAAGCAGGCTTAATTCCATCCCTGTTCAACAAACCATGTTAAAAAGCGCTTAAAATACAAGCTTAAAGTACTTTGCTGATTTGGGGCCTAACTCTTCTATTGGAGTGTCTAGCCAATGACAAAAGCAAACCAGAACTGCAGAAGACAGAATACTGGTGGCTATCATGAAGCTTTGAAAGTAAACTTTACCTCCCGAACTATGGGCATGAATATTAAATACCATAGGAACTTCAGTGTGTTAATTCATGCTGACCTTTTGAATAGGAAAAATGTTACCATTTTGCCTATTAAGCTTTCATTATTATTAACACAAATTTACCTTTATAATAAAAAAGAGAATTCTTTATCTCTGACAGTTTCATTTAAAACCACAGTACAGTATCTGCCAGAAAAATTAACATACCTGGAAGCTCCTTATACACAACAATGCCTGCAAATGGAATGCATTGTTGATATAGTTTATTATTCTTGAAGATTGTATCACAGGTAGTGTGCACATGCAGTACATCAGAGGAAAATGCAGGAGGGTTTGGTTGGAATACTTTAATTTTGTCAGGTGCACTGCTGAAATTAATGAAAGTCAATTAGACATACATTTGGCTGCTGTTGCAAACTGAATAATGCAAGTAATAACAAAGGCAGCTATTCAATTCCCAATGAACACAAGTAATTCCCATTATCTTAAAAAGGTGTAGGAGTTATGAATTATAGGCAAGAGCTGATAGCATTGCCTATAGTTAAGGTTGCCCGACACTTCCCATTATTACATCCTGTTGTTAGTTGCTTATAAATTTGCCAAGCTTTAACTGCTGAAGCTGAAATTTCCTAAGCCGGGTAGCTGCC
The DNA here is from genome assembly GCF_001723915.1 of Gavialis gangeticus. Taxonomy (NCBI): domain Eukaryota; kingdom Metazoa; phylum Chordata; order Crocodylia; family Gavialidae; genus Gavialis; species Gavialis gangeticus. The sequence continues at coordinate 157,484,723 of NW_017728992.1, read as the reverse complement.
TGAGGCTGATTTTTTTTTTTTTTTTT
>NW_017728992.1:157479906-157484475 GCF_001723915.1 Gavialis gangeticus | reverse complement strand
TGTAGGGTTTTTTTTTTTTTTTTTTTTTTTTGCGCAAACTTTCAGCTGAAGTGGTTCATCTGTTTCCAAGAACAAGATTAGGAAAAAATATGTTGTTATGCCCATGTTAAAAAAAAAAATCCTTCCAACTATTCCTTTGAGAACTTTTAGTGCCTCCATACATTGAAAGCACAGACTTGAAATTTGGCAAAGATGTTGCCCTGGTGCCTTGATATCCCTGTAAAAATCCACCCAAATCTCGCCTTGTTATAAATGGTTACAGTCTGCACATGTTCAATGAGGACTTGTTAAAGTTTGATCTCAAAATTCTCTGAACTTTCCATCTTTGTTGACAGTCCCTCAGCCCAGAGCTATAAAGGGTAAGACAATTTTCCTTGCAATTGTTCTTTCTAATAGCCAGGGTGCCATAGAACTGAGAGCAAAAAGACTGTCTCCTGTGGTCTGAATGCTTCTGCTATTGCTGGTGTTTGGACAGTGAGGAAGAAGAATGAGCCTGATTAAGAATGAGGAGGTAAATGGGGACAGGGAATAGAAATTACAAGAGCCAGAACCTGAGGAAAGGTGGAGTAGAAGAAAAACTGCAGTCATTGAGGAATATGGGTAGGAGTAAAAGGAAGGTACAGGACAGGAGATGTATAGAAGACTGGTGGGGAAGGCAGAAGCCAGGAGTTGAAGGAGTAGAAAGAAACAGGTTGAGAGAAAGTGAGAATCAGCATGATGGATTTAAAACAGAGAGACCTGGGGCAGGATCTGGGAGAAAGGGTGAGAAACAGGGCAGAACAGTCTCTACCTATTAGATGTTCTGGATTTGAATCCAAATGTAGATATTTAATGTTCCTGTGGCATCAGCAGAGTGCTGTGACCCCCCTGGCAGAGTGTTTTAGCACTCCCTGGTGCCCGCTATACCCAAGGAAAAGCAAGCAAACCTTCACTGACAGAACAAGTCTATAGCATGGCCAAACCTGGCCAAACCTGCTGATGCCCATAGAACAGGGGTGGGCAAAATCTGGCTGGTGGCTGGACTCCATTTCCCAGCCTGTGTCGCTGCAGCCAGTTTCCATGGAGACCCCAGAAGTGAGGAGGCTATGACAGCAGGAGGCCGGGGTTTTCATGGAGACCGGCCCCAGAAGCACTGGCACAGCATATGGCTGGGCAGGGAGCTGCTCTGGGGCCAGGGCTGGGATCTTGCAGTGGTGACAGTGTGGTCCAGAGCTGGGGAAGAGCTGTGATCCGCTGCCCGCATGCCCGATGCAGGGGCATGCAGGCAGTGGATCGCAGCTCTGCCCCAGCTCTGGACCACACTGTCATCGCTGCAAGTTCCTGGCCCCAGAGCAGTTCCCAGCCCATCTGTGTGCCCTGCCAGTGCTGCTGGGGCCGGTCTCCATGGAAATCCTGGCTTCACGCTGTCATGGCTCTGCTGCTGCTGTGACTCCATGGAAACCAGCTGCAGCAACCCAGGCAGGGGCTTCTGAGAAATGGAGTCCGCTACGGGCCCGATCCAGTCCGCGGGCCGGAATTTGCTTGCTCCTACAGGAAGATCATTATGATCCTACAGGATGGAATTTCATTTCTGTTACTTTGCTTAAAAACACAGACACTTACGCTGAAGAAGCCATTATGTTTGTGAGTTTTAGGATTCAAAAGTTAGGAAATGCCAAAACTGAGGCCAACTCTGTACACTTAAGTGAGTCCTCATACACTTGCCAATGTTTAATTACATGAACATATGCTATTTTCCACAGGGTGTTTTCTCGTTCAGCCTACAGGACAAGGCTGTTCAGGGTCATGCCATGAGAGAAAAGTGTTGTCTCTAGGACCTGTGCAACTTTTGTTGCAGAAGCTGAAAGCTGGGAAGAGAACGAGGCACAGAATGAAAATAAAAAATAAAGGGAGGTTTTGATGATTAAGAGAACTGCATGTCACTCTGCCACACTGGACTCTATCCCTGCCTTGAGATGCCGGCAAGTCACTCAGCCCAGAATTCTCATGACTGGCCACTACTTGTATGTGGCCAAATCTCCAAATCCAAATTGAATCAGGAGACCAATTAAAAGGTCCGTATCGATCTGAAGCTCTCCAAATTGATTCAGAAAAGATTCAGAGAGCTTTGGTGATTCAGGCAGTCCCCGTCTGCTGCAGCAGGGAGCTGGACCCGGACGCCGAGCTGGTAAGTAGGGGAAGAGGGAAGGGGGCTGGAGGAGTGGGGAGGGGACCATGGGGGGGACCCCCACCAGACCCCATCCCCTGCCTGCTCCCCTAGTCCTCCCAACCCTTGCCCGCTCCCCCAGGCCCCTCCATAACTGCCCTGCCCAGCCCAGCTCCCAGTAGTTTAAAAAAAGCCCTCATTCACTGGGTACTGCCTGGCAGGGGGATGACCCCGCTGCCTCCTGCTGTTCTCTGCTGCTCCCTGCTGCATGGGGGCTCTGTCATGAGCCCCAAACCCCCTCCCAACCCCCCCATGACTGCCCTGCCCGCTGCAGCTCCCAGTCCTTTAAGAAAAAAACCCCCAAAATCCCGGACTCACTGGCTTCTGCATCAGCCTCAGGGCTTCAGGGGGCTTGTGCAGAGCCCCACCCCCCAGTGTGGGGCAGTAGAGATCGCCCCACCACCGGACAGCACCTGATGAATCTGGGGTTTTTTTGTTTTGTATTTTTTTAAAGGGCCGAAGCTGGGGCGAGCGGGGCAGCCATGGAGGGACTGGGAGAGTGGGTGGGGGTCAGGGGGCCCATGGCAGAGCCCCCCATGCAGCATGAGGCAACAGGGAGCAGTGGGGATTACCCCCCCCCCCGCATTTGGCAGCAGCTGTTGAGTTGGGGCTTTTTATTTTTGCAAAGAACCAGGAGCTGGGGCGGGCTGGGCAACCCCTACCATGGCTGGGAAAGCAGCTGGGGGATGGGGCCTGTGTGATTTACAGATTTAGCTGATTTGGCAGCAGCCGAATCTCCAAATCAGATTTCCCCAAATCGATTCAGGACGGTGATTTGAATCACCAAATTGAATCACTGTCCCCCAAATTGGCGGAATCCAAATCTGAAGCAAACACTAGCTGCTTTACACAGGCCTACTCAATATCCAGTGAATTTTGACTATGACATGCATAAGCAGCACTGGAAGTAGGGGCCCAATTCTAGAGCCATCTTCCTTGCAAGGTACAGCAGCAGCCACTTCACTGGGAGCAAGGCTCCCTCTTGCTTGCTGTCTTTTTGAACCCATGAATCTTTTGCTTTTGGCTACCCAGCGGCCCTGCTTCAACAGAACAGGTGAAGGATATCCTCAGATGTGCCTAGTGATTTAAACACTGTCTGGGAATGGGAAATTTGGGCTTAGATCTCTTCAGGGTTAATGGAAACTGCTGTAGGGAGGTGCTATGGCAGCTTGAGGGGCCTGGGTAAAATTGGGTGTCTCAAGCTCCTGGAGTACCTGCCTGCCTTTTTCTGTTTAGAGATGTGTCATAGGGGAGGCATGTGTCAGTGTGGAGTGTGACAGGGAGACCGACATTGGTCCCTGTTATGAAGAGAATATGAAGTACTTACCTGGTAGGGGCTCCTGGAGCTCAGTGAGGAGAGATGATGTCATCAGACAGTGCCTCCCTGGTTAGTAATTCCCGACATCTGAAAAGAAAAAAAGGAGGTTAACTAGAAGCTGGTGGGAGCCGGAAAAGCCTAAAAATGACCGGCAGAAAGGTTCGATTTCCTGGGAAAGGGACGAAGGAACAACTGGCTAACGTTGCTGCAGTCTGCGCAGAGGCAGAGTCAGACACGAACTTTCACTGCTGGGCTTGGAGCAGATTTAGTGAGAGTGCGATCATCTGAGTAATACTGAGGAACACTGGAGAGCACTAGAAAAATATTGACTGTTGGGAAAAAGATAATGGGAATGGGGAGATTGTGAGCTCTTTCCTAAAAAGGCACACTTTACAACAGGACTGAAATAGAGAGAAAAGAAGGAGTTTACATGGAAATTTGAGGACGAGGTAATAGTCTTTGAACCTATGTAGTGGTAAATGATTATTAATTAATGGATGAACAAATCTACTGAAGATAAAAGCTGGGTGAAGGACCCAGACTGCCACCAGAAAAAATAGAATATGAAGATCCAGAATGGTTGGGCATGGCCAGGGTATAAGGGGAGGTGAAGCCCTGCAAAAATAATCCTGAGATTTGATACTTGTTATTGTATGTGTATCAGCGACCTCTTTCTGTAATATATTTGTTTTTCTCTTATTAAGGTGTGTCAGGTGAGTTTCCAAAGGAGAGGCAGCAACACTCATACAAAGTCAGAGGGGAAGAGAACCCTAAAGAGAGGAGATCTACAATCATCCTGTAACAAAAATTGTATTGGCCAGGAAGGTTGAATCTAAGCAGGGATAACCTAGCAGCTTAGAAACAGAAGAAAAAACGGACAATGGAACTAGCTGGTGCAGACACAGGCAAGGCTCAGGATTAGTGACAAACACACAGTATCACTTTGAAGATATTGCAAAACCAGCAGGCCAAGATAAGGAACTGATAAAAGTAAGGACCCAAGAACCTGAGGCACAAATTATGATTCTTTCACATCAACATGAAG
>NW_017728992.1:157474209-157474906 GCF_001723915.1 Gavialis gangeticus | reverse complement strand
ACAAAAAGCAAGGGGGGCAAGAGTGCCCAAAAGCCCCCCTGGCTCACCAAGGGCATCCGGGAATGCCTGATTGCCAAAAAGGTGGCGTACAACCAGTGGAAGGGGGGTGCTATCTCCAAAGAGGAGTATGCCTCCTCTGCTCGGGCCTGTAAGGGGGCTGTCAGGAAAGCTAAGGCGGACATAGAGCTAGGACTAGCGTCCAAAATCAAAGATAATAAAAAGTCCTTTTTCAAATATATAGGGAGGATGAAGAAAGCACTGGGAAATGTGGGGCCCCTGCAAGATTCTCTGGGCAATCTGGTGGTTGCACCAGAGGAGAAAGCAGACTTCTTTAACCAATTCTTCATCTCCGTTTTCTTGTGCGGGGACCGGGACTTCCCCACTGTGATACAAGACGGACTTGAGGGGAACGCCTCCAGACCTCAGGTTGGGGAGGACCAGGTTAGAGAGCTTCTGGTGGGGCTGGACGTGTTCAAATCAGCGGGTCCTGATGCTCTCGACGCCAGGGTGTTGAGGGAGCTAGCAGGAGTTATTGCAGGGCCCTTGGCACAGCTTTACGAGTGCTTGTGGTGGTCAGGCCAGGTGCCAGACGATTGGAAGATAGCCAACGTCGTCCTCATCTTTAAAAAAGGGGGGAGAGAGGACCTGGGCAACTATAGGCCCGTCAGTCTTATCTCAATCCTAGGGAAACTCTTTG
>NW_017728992.1:157469728-157473271 GCF_001723915.1 Gavialis gangeticus | reverse complement strand
GGACCAGAAGGGTTTGGGAGAGACCTTGTTTCCCCTAGTGCCCCCTGGCATAACAAGGAATAACGGCCACAAGTTTTTGGAGAGTAGGTTTAGATTAGACATCCGTAAGAACTACTTCACAGTTAGGGTGGCGAGGATCTGGAACCAACTTCCAAGGGAAGTGGTGCTGGCTCCTACCCTGGGAGTCTTTAAGAGGAGGCTTGATGCCTACCTGGCTGGAATCATTTGAGCCCAGTTTTTCTCCTGCCCAGGCAGGGGGTTGGACTTGAAGATCTACATGGTCCCTTCCGACCCTACTTCTATGATTCTATGAACATGAGTTAAGTGAGAAGCTGGAGGCTCAACAAACAGCCATGGCTCAAATACCAGATGGCTTAAGGCTTCCTAGAAAGACATCAGAGGATGACATGGAGACATTCCTCGAATCGTTCGAGAGGACTGCAATAATTGCAGGAAGGGATCTGTCTGGGTGGGCCAGTCAGCTAGGCCCTTTACTTATAGGACCAGCTAAAGTGGAATACAGGGCCTTGTCTGAAGCAGGTGCAAGAGATTACAAAAAGATAAAATGAGCAATTCTATACAGCTTAGAAATCTCTCTGGAATATTACAGACAATGCTTTTGAGCAAAGAAAAAGTTGGAAGAACTGAGACCTCAGTTGTTAGTACAAACATTTAAAGATCTGCCGGAAAAATCAATGCAGCTAGAGGGCAAGTCTGTGGCTGAGGTCCTGTATATATTTGCACTACAACAGTTTCTCACTTACTTGTGTGGAGATACCCAAAAATGGGTCAGAGGACACCACCAGTGGAGGAGGCCCTACATTTAGCTGAGGTTTTTACAGCTGCAGAACAAGACACAGAGCATGATAAACCAGGGAAAGACAGAAGTGTTACACCAACCGGATGGGGGGATTCTAGGAATCATTGGCAAAAATCAGAAAACACTATAGGACCAGTTAGAGAATCTAAGAGCTGGGAACCCAGGGAACTAATTTGTTATGGATATGGAAATCAGGCCCACATTGTGAGATTCTGTTCCCAAAAGGGGATCAGTTAGGGGATGAAGAGAAAATGGACTGTAGTATTGGCAGACATAAAGGTCCATGGTGATGAACCAAATCAATCATAGATGTAAAGATCAGGGACCTTATAATTCCCATGGTGGTAGATACCAGATGTACACACAGACTATGATCAGAGCTGACCTGATTTCTTCCCAGGCTGGGGATGAAGAACCTCCAGTGAATATGGTCTGTATTCACAGAGCCTCATATACTTACTGCAGACAGAGGCTGAGACTAACTATTATGGCAGGGGTGGGCAAAATACAACCTGTGGGCTGGACTTGGCCCACAGAGGGGCTTTGTCTGGCCCACAGTGAGTCCCTTGGTCCCTCCTGGTCCATGCACTGTCAGGCAGTGGCAGGTCCTGCCATCCCTTGGGCATGCAGCAGGGCTGGGGCAGTTCCACAGCTGGACTGCCTTTCTAGACAGACCAGGTGGCAGCAGTTTCTTGTATCTCCTGCCACTACTGACCCCAGCCCTGAGGTACAGGTAGGGACCCATGCCACAGCCCTGATCCAGTGCACCCTCCGCCTGCCCCAGACTTGCCTGCTCATGCTAAACAGCAGCAGCAGTAGCGCCAGCTGGGCAGAAACTTGCTCAGTGCGGAGTAAAACTGGCCTCTCCCTCTTGCTGCTGCCTGGTGCTCCCTGCTACAGAGCCCATACCAGGCTGGACCGCTGCTATCACTGCCACCTCTGGGCTGCACCACGGGGCAGCAGTGGCAGTGCAAAGCAGATACAGGGCAGCCCAACATGGGCTCTGGGTGGCTGTAGCAGGGAGTGCCAGGCAGCAGTGACAGGAAGCAGCCTCTTTTCCTCTGTGCTAAGCAACCGTTTCTGCCCAGCCAGCGGTGCTGCAGCCACTGTTTAGTGTGAGCAGCTAAGTCCAGAGCAGGCACAGGGCACACCAGGTCAGGGATGTGGCACATGTCCCTGCCAGTACCTCAGGGCTGGAGCCAATGGCAGCAGCAGATACAGGAAGCTGCTGCCAGATGGTCTACCTAGAAAGGCTGTCCAGCTGTGAAGCCACCCCAGCCCTGCTGCGGGCACCAGGATGCATCATGGGCAGGTGTTGCAGAGCAAACGCAGGGTGCACTGGGTCCAAGCTGTGTCAGTGTTCTGGTTGATCCACTCCTGCAGGGGTGACTCCAGAGCAGGCGCGGGGTGGGCTAGGGCTGTGCACTGTTGGCAGTGGCAGGGAAGTGATGCAGGGTGTGTGGGCTCCGGACTGTTGTAGGGAGGGGGCAAGTGCCGACCAGCTCAGAGGGGTGTATGCGGAGGGGCTCCACCATACCCCCAAACTCTCCCCTGCAGACCCCACAACCACACCCTCTCTTACACAGAATCACACACCTCACAAAAACTGCACCCACCCAAACCCTCCCTCATACTCCCCACAAACCCCACACCCCTCCCCACATTCCCCCCCTTCACACTCCCGTGTGCCTCTGGGGGGATCTCCACTCACTGCTACGTGCACACACTCCACTACACACATAGTTTCATAGTTTCTAGGGTCAGAAGGGACCTGAACAGATCATCAAGTCTGACCCCTTGCCCTGGGCAGGAATGAGTGCTGGGATCATAATACCACAGGCAGATATCTATCCAGCCTCCTCTTGAAGACCCCTGATGTAGGGGAGAGCACCACTTCCCTTGGGAGCCCATTCCAGAGCCTGGCAGCACTAACCATAAAGTAATGCCTCCTGATATCTACCCTGAACCTGCTCTCAATCAATTTGTGGCCGTTATTCCTTATTATCCCAGGTGGTGCCCAGGGGAACAGAGCCTCATCTATTTCCCACTGGTCCTCCCTGGTGAGTCTATAGATGGACACCAGATCCCCTCTCAGTCTTCTCTTGTGGAGGCTGAATAGATTCAGGCCCTTTAGTCTATCTTCATAGGGCCTGGCCTGCTGCCCCAGACCATGAGATTGGCCCTCCTCTGGACCCTCTCAAGATTAGCCACATCCCTCTTGAAGTGCGGCACCCAGAACTAGATGCAGTACTCCAACTGCAGCTTGACCAGTGCTGCATAGCAGGGAAGGATCACCTTACTGGACCTGCTTGTGATGCCTTGGTAGATGCACGACAAGGTGCATTGGCCTAACTGACCATCTCCTCGCATTGGCCGCTCATGTCCATTAGTTGACTCCAAGATGAACATGAGCTGGCAGTGTAACGAGGCCATCAACAAAGCCAATTGCACCTTGTCATGTTGTGACCACCGGGCTTTGATTACCCGCTCTCGGGGAGTTATAGCCTTGCAGGTAGATGTCACATACCTGTTGGGATCTTGTCGGTGTCGAAGTAGCTCTCTTTTCCCCGTGTCCCTGACCCCGTTCTCGCCCGCCATGACTTGATGTTCCTCAGTGTAAGGGGTCAGTTCGTGGGACACTCTGTGGCCCAGGATCCCTCAGCGGTCACTTCACGGGGCTCCGCCACCCCTGTACCCTGGCCTCACGCCACCTTTCGTGTGTC
>NW_017728992.1:157463501-157464728 GCF_001723915.1 Gavialis gangeticus | reverse complement strand
CCCCTTGCCCTGGGCAGGAATGAGTGCTGGGATCATAATACCACAGGCAGATATCTATCCAGCCTCCTCTTGAAGACCCCTGATGTAGGGGAGAGCACCACTTCCCTTGGGAGCCCATTCGAGAGCCTGGCAGCACTAACCATAAAGTAATGCCTCCTGATATCTACCCTGAACCTGCTCTCAATCAATTTGTGGCCGTTATTCCTTATTATCCCAGGTGGTGCCCAGGGGAACAGAGCCTCATCTATTTCCCACTGGTCCTCCCTGGTGAGTCTATAGATGGACACCAGATCCCCTCTCAGTCTTCTCTTGTGGAGGCTGAATAGATTCAGGCCCTTTAGTCTATCTTCATAGGGCCTGGCCTGCTGCCCCAGACCATGAGATTGGCCCTCCTCTGGACCCTCTCAAGATTAGCCACATCCCTCTTGAAGTGCGGCGCCCAGAACTAGATGCAGTACTCCAACTGCAGCTTGACCAGTGCTGCATAGCAGGGAAGGATCACCTTACTGGACCTGCTTGTGATGCCTTGGTAGATGCACGACAAGGTGCATTGGCCTAACTGACCATCTCCTCGCATTGGCCGCTCATGTCCATTAGTTGACTCCAAGATGAACATGAGCTGGCAGTGTAACGAGGCCATCAACAAAGCCAATTGCACCTTGTCATGTTGTGACCACCGGGCTTTGATTACCCGCTCTCGGGGAGTTATAGCCTTGCAGGTAGATGTCACATACCTGTTGGGATCTTGTCGGTGTCGAAGTAGCTCTCTTTTCCCCGTGTCCCTGACCCCGTTCTCGCCCGCCATGACTTGATGTTCCTCAGTGTAAGGGGTCAGTTCGTGGGACACTCTGTGGCCCAGGATCCCTCAGCGGTCACTTCACGGGGCTCCGCCACCCCTGTACCCTGGCCTCACGCCACCTTTCGTGTGTCCTTCCTCCACTGGTCTTGTTCTCCAGCCGTGGAATGACACCAACAGGCCTACCCGTAAGTGGCCACGACCGCCTGTCGTGGTGCCCACCAGCAAGCTCGGCCCATGACCCACCTCGCCTATTCCCCTCTCTTCAAAGAATGGGACTTCCAAAGAAGACTCTGGCCTCAGCAAGGCCCCCTTCAGCGTCACTCTGTAGGCACGCTGCCTTAGCTCTTTCTCCTTCAGCCAGGGTTAACCAAACAAAACAAACCCCAAAAGAAATGCTAACTACTCAGCATCTCGTTACTTGCTAAGCA
>NW_017728992.1:157457942-157458501 GCF_001723915.1 Gavialis gangeticus | reverse complement strand
GTGGGCTCCGGACTGTTGTAGGGAGGGGGCAAGTGCCGACCAGCTCAGAGGGGTGTATGCGGAGGGGCTCCACCATACCCCCAAACTCTCCCCTGCAGACCCCACAACCACACCCTCTCTTACACAGAATCACACACCTCACAAAAACTGCACCCACCCAAACCCTCCCTCATACTCCCCACAAACCCCACACCCCTCCCCACATTCCCCCCCTTCACACTCCCGTGTGCCTCTGGGGGGATCTCCACTCACTGCTACGTGCACACACTCCACTACACACATAGTTTCATAGTTTCTAGGGTCAGAAGGGACCTGAACAGATCATCAAGTCTGACCCCTTGCCCTGGGCAGGAATGAGTGCTGGGATCATAATACCACAGGCAGATATCTATCCAGCCTCCTCTTGAAGACCCCTGATGTAGGGGAGAGCACCACTTCCCTTGGGAGCCCATTCGAGAGCCTGGCAGCACTAACCATAAAGTAATGCCTCCTGATATCTACCCTGAACCTGCTCTCAATCAATTTGTGGCCGTTATTCCTTATTATCCCAGGTGGTGCC
>NW_017728992.1:157455207-157457539 GCF_001723915.1 Gavialis gangeticus | reverse complement strand
CCCAGAACTAGATGCAGTACTCCAACTGCAGCTTGACCAGTGCTGCATAGCAGGGAAGGATCACCTTACTGGACCTGCTTGTGATGCCTTGGTAGATGCACGACAAGGTGCATTGGCCTAACTGACCATCTCCTCGCATTGGCCGCTCATGTCCATTAGTTGACTCCAAGATGAACATGAGCTGGCAGTGTAACGAGGCCATCAACAAAGCCAATTGCACCTTGTCATGTTGTGACCACCGGGCTTTGATTACCCGCTCTCGGGGAGTTATAGCCTTGCAGGTAGATGTCACATACCTGTTGGGATCTTGTCGGTGTCGAAGTAGCTCTCTTTTCCCCGTGTCCCTGACCCCGTTCTCGCCCGCCATGACTTGATGTTCCTCAGTGTAAGGGGTCAGTTCGTGGGACACTCTGTGGCCCAGGATCCCTCAGCGGTCACTTCACGGGGCTCCGCCACCCCTGTACCCTGGCCTCACGCCACCTTTCGTGTGTCCTTCCTCCACTGGTCTTGTTCTCCAGCCGTGGAATGACACCAACAGGCCTACCCGTAAGTGGCCACGACCGCCTGTCGTGGTGCCCACCAGCAAGCTCGGCCCATGACCCACCTCGCCTATTCCCCTCTCTTCAAAGAATGGGACTTCCAAAGAAGACTCTGGCCTCAGCAAGGCCCCCTTCAGCGTCACTCTGTAGGCACGCTGCCTTAGCTCTTTCTCCTTCAGCCAGGGTTAACCAAACAAAACAAACCCCAAAAGAAATGCTAACTACTCAGCATCTCGTTACTTGCTAAGCAGTCTGCTCCGAACCCTTCTCGGTTCCCTTCTGGCCCATCCCTGGCCCCTTGCTTCCCCCAGTCCCTCCTCCTGCTCAGTACCCCAGTGGCTCGGCGGCAATGCCCGCCCTGACTGCACCCCCATGGGGCTCTCCTGGGGTCTCTCCTCCCTGGTGCAGCTGCTTCTGCACACCGTCGTTCCGGCACCCCACCTGTGAGTCACGCTGATCTCCGGTTTTCGACCCGCTGCGTCCTCCGGAGCTGTGCCTTCAGCTCCCTCATTGTCCGGGGCAGTCTCCAGCCGAGGGGTCCATTCTTGCTCCGTTGGTGTCTCCGCCAGCTCTCCTGGCTCTGCGCTGCTTGCCGTCGCTGTCGCTGCCGCTTCCCTTGCCAACGGGGCCAATCATCGCTCCTCGCCGGGGCTATCCTCCCCCTCCGCAGCTGCAACCGCTGCTTTTATCCCTGCCGGCCGGCGTCCCTCCATGATGTCACCATCTGGGTGTAATTGGATAAAAAGGCGGCTAACAAGCCACGCGGGCTCCTCCCTCCGCTTTGTGTGCCTCTCATCGGGAGCTGCAGGTGAGTCCCGTTTACTGTTTTGCTTCCCGGGACACATGTATTAGCAGATGCATGACCAACAGATCAAGGGAGGTGGCCGCAGTTGGAGTACTGTGTCCAGTTTTGGGCGCCGCGCTTCAAGAGGGACACGGAGAATCTGGAGGGGGTTCAGAGGAGGGCCACTCGCATGATTAGTGGCCTCCGTGAAAGACCGTACAAAGGGAGGTTGAGAGATCTGGATCTCTTCAGCCTTCACAAGAGATGGCTGAGGGGAAACCTTGTAGCTGCCTATAAGTTTATCAAGGGAAGACAACAGGGAATTACCCCAGGGAGTAACTAGGAATAATAGGTTCAAACTAGTGGAGAGTAGATTTATGTTAGACATTAGGAAGATATTTTTTACAGTAAGGGTGGCCAGAATTTGGAATGGGCTTCCAAGAGAGATAGCACTATCACCTAACTTGGAGGTCTTCAAGAGGAGGCTTGGTCATCTGACCTTGGTCCTCTTTCCTGCCAGGGTCAGACATGATGACCCATTGTGGTCCCTTCCGACTCTACAATCTATGAATCTAAGCTGGCCCTAGCCCTTCCCGGGGCAACTCTATACACTCAAACATACTGGGCTCCCAGCCCTCTGGTTTCCCCCTCACTGGGGCTCCTCATCTCTGCCCCCTCCTTAGGGCTCCACATCTCTGCCCCCTCCCTGGGGCCACCCTCTCACTGGGGCTACAGGGCTTCCCTCCCCAGTGGGGCTCAGCTGGCCATAGCCATGCCTGGCCCCTTCTGGGTCTTATAGTGTCCCTGGGCTCAGGTGGCTACAGCTGTGCCTGGCCCCCTTGTACCCACTATTATTAGTGTCACCAGCTGCACACTGGGCCCCCAAATCAAGCACCCACAGATCTCTCACCAGGTCATTGCCTGTGACCAAGTCCATGCACCCACACACCCCCAAACAGACACCCCCCATACACACACCCAGGCACCCTCACCTCCACACAACCCCACA
>NW_017728992.1:157444150-157450207 GCF_001723915.1 Gavialis gangeticus | reverse complement strand
ACCCACCCACCCACACAGACACAAACACCCAAATATTCCCACAAACCCCCATAGCCACCTCCCCACATCCACAGACATCCCCACACCCCATACACACACAAATCCACACACACCTCCACATCCCCCCACAAACCTCATAACCATCCATCCATACCCCCAATATAGAAGAGTAAGACTTAATTTTGAGCTATTATGCGATCATATCTATATACACAATGCAAACACACACAAATAAGGGCAAAATTGTTTTTATATAAAATTAAAATAAATTATGGATATTTGATGTTTAGTATATAGTTTGTTTTTTTCCCCAGTTCCAAGATGGCAAAACCTCTTCCCAAACAGAGTACTTCTGGGGCAAGAGGAGGGACTTCTGGTGGCAAAGGCCATGGGTTAGGGGGCAGGACTGCCAGTCCCAAGATGGCAATCAGGGGGCAGAGCACATGTCAAGGGGTGGGGCTACCCTTGCAGCCCTCAACAGCTTACCAAAACTCATTAAGTGGCCCTCCAGACAAAATAATTTCTCGCTTCTGTGTTACAGGAAGAACTGAAGACATAGCATTAAGGCTGGCAGAAACCTTACCATGTCCAAAGCTGTTGGGAGTAGATTGGCCCTACCTCCAGGAGGTGGTGGGTCAAACAATGGAGAGACTCAGAAAGAGAGGGGGCAGGGGACTTGCAGACTGAGGGTTTTATGGGAGGTGGAGGCAGAGAGTATTGCACAACCCATGGCCCTGGGTACAATATTGGATCTGGAGGAGATTATAGGGGATGGTCAGTTCAGAGAACTGGAACAAGAACTGATATTCCAAACCATCTTTAAGGAAGGGTTAGCTAAGCAATAAGGGGAGATTATGAATCCTGGACTAGCCAAAGCTTTCCCCAGATTTGAGGTAAGAAATGGCATATTATATAGGGTCAAACATGGGAAAGTGGAGAAGGTGGTGGTATTACAGATTAGAAATATTAGAACCGTAGAAATATTGACAGACTCTCTTGTGGGTGGCATACACTCTCCCTATGGGAGGTCACCTGGAGCATGACAAAACAGAAGCACGACGCAAGCAGTGAGTATTTTAGTCTGGCCTCTATAAACAGGTGGAGACCTATTTCTGTGATTGCTTAGAGTGTCAGAGAATTTCTGATATATGCCCTTCCCTGGTGTCCCTTTTGCAATAGCCATTAGTAGAAAGATCCTTTGACCATATTGCCATGGACACTGTGGGAACTTTTCCCAAGAGTAGTGTGGGATATCATCAGTTTGTCCAAGTGCTGGTAGACTACGCCATGAGATTTCCAGAAGCTATTCCTTTGAGGTCCATTTCTGCTCCAAAAAATAGCGGAGAAACTTATAAAATGGATATCTAAGGTAGGGATATCACAGGAGATCCTTACGGATCAAGGGAGGAATTTTATATCTGGGGGAGTTGTACTACACTCAAAATCCAAGAACTCAGAACATCCATCTACCATCTGCAAACAGACAGATTTGTTGAAAGTTTCAACTGCACTTTAAAGGGGATGCTACAAGTGTGTATTCAAGGGGACCCCAAAGGTGGGAACTGCTGATACCTCCATTATTGTTTGCTATTAGGGAGGTACCTCAGGCTTCTATGGGGTGTACACCATTTGAATTAGCTTATGGACGCCGCCCATGAAGCTCATTAGATGAAATCCACGAGAGGTGGTTAAAGGAGAGACTGGGGAGAGATTATAGGCCCAAGCAGGTACATGAGTTTCAAGAGAGGTTAGAATGGGTATGAAACATTGCTCAGGAAAAGCTAGAGAAAAGTCAGTGTTGCAGGGCATCTGGGGGTGCCTCCGCCTTCAAGAACAGAAATAGCTTAGCAAAGGACCCTGGCAGGCTACACAGAGCCCCACAGCTGCAGGTTGCCTGAGTAACAAGCAAACAAGGTAATTAGCCTGCACCTGCAGGCAGTCAGTTGACTGGAAAGAGTCAGATCCCAGGGCACATATAAGCTCAGGGCTGAGGCTGGCTGGGGGTCTCTTTCTCTTTGGCAACTGCCAGGAGAAGGAGCTTCTGTACAAGAGAGTGGCCCCATGCATCTGGTTGCCTGCTTTGCTATCTCCAAACACAGTAAGACTCTAGGGGCTCACAAGGTGCCCAGAGATAAAAGGGACTGGTATTCTAAAGTGTGTGGGGGAGTTGGCCCTCTTAAAGGAGCAGAGTGCTCCCTTTATTATTAATGTTATGTTGTAGCCCAGGGGCTTAGGTTTGTGTTACTGTTCACACCAGTGGACCAGGAAGAGGCTAATAGGGGAGGAGGATGCCTCTCTGGGGGCACACAATTGTGCAGAACCCTAGCACCAGAGGGGTGCAGTCTCAGGGGCTTCAGAGAGCCCAGCACAAGAGGGGCACAAGCTGCAAGGGGCTGGAGAGCCCAGCACCAGAGGGGTGCAAGCTGCAAGGGCCAGGGACTCAGTAATAAAAGGAGTTTGTGGGCTAGTGCCTCAAAGCCAACACAGGCTCAACACAGTAGTTCTTGGCTAGAAGGCCTAGCTATATCAAAGGGGCACAGTCTAAGTAGGCCAAAGCCCCAGCAGAGCATAACAGCAATGTAACACCTGTGAGGCATGGGGCATGGTAAAGGGGTGGTTGGAGCCACACAATTGGCCTATAAGGCCTGATGTGTCTCGTGCAGCACTGTACTGAAGAGAGGCCTGGTAAAGGGCCTACAGATCAGAGAGCTTGAGTAAGGTTCAGTGAACCAGGACTAAGCGAAGGGTCGTGGACGTCCTCCTGAGTTATTTTTCCATCAAAGATATGGCAGACGAGATAAGAGGGTGCCCTTGGGGCAGAGTTGCATGGTCACAGAGCTGCCAGTGGCATCATAGCTACCCTTGGGGATCTCGCTCCATGACAGTCAGATATGTCAAAAACAACATTATGATAGCTCAGCTAAAGAGAGAGTGAGTTTCAAGAGGGAGACTGGGTACTTGTACTCCCACCTGACAATAATCACAAATTACTATTACAATGGCAGGGGTTGTTTTGGGTGGTACAGAGGGTAGGCCCAGTAAATTACAAAGTCTGGAGAACAGAACCAACAAATAAACTGCAGATTTATCAGAGAAATCTGCTTAAGAAATTGCATGGGGAAGGCTGGTTCATGCAAGATGAGCTGGGTTCCCAGGAGCTGGACTTCGAGGTAGGACCTGTCCTGACAAATAAGAAGGGTGGAGGGTCGACAATTAGAGCAGACTTAGGGACAGGGAGACTGTGAGCTCTACCCTGTATACTTTATGACAGAACTGAAAAAGATGGAAAAAGGGGAGGAATTTAAATGGAAGTTTGAGGATGAGGTAACAGTCTTTGAACCTATGTCGTGGTAAATGATTGTTAATTAGCAGTGGAACAAACTTGATGAAGATAAAGGTTGGCTGAAGGATCTGGACTGCCACCAGAAAAAATAGAAAATGAAGATCCAGAATGGTTGGGCATGGCCAGGGTGTAAGAGGAGGTGGAGCCCTGCTGCAATAATCCTGATATGAGACGCCTGTCATTGTGTGTGCATCAGTGACCTCTTTTTTGTGATCTATTTGCTTTTCTCCCATCAATGCATGGCAGGAGAGTTTTCCAAAGGATAGGTAACAATGCCCATACAAAGTCAGAGGGGAAGAGAACCCTAAACAGAGAAGATCTACAATCATCCTGTAACATGGAGGCATGGGACCTGAGGAATCCCAGGCACCCCGTATCTCCACACCAGTCCCCACATGGCTCCAGGCCCCCAGGAGACCTGTGATGACCTGTGCCTCATGTAGTAGTGTGGGTGAGTGCAGGTCCTAGCAGGAGAGTTTGAAGGGGGCATGGGAGCCAGTTAATCCCCAGCAGGTAAAACAGGTACCCACATTGACTCATGCCTCTGCCTAATGCAGGGGTCATCATATGTTCTGGCATTGAGGCACAGGGTGCTGGGGATTCCCCAGTTCCCACACCTCACCCCCATGCCACAACCTGTGCCTCCATACCAGATCCCAGCAGGGAGGCACAGGGTTCCAGGAATCCCCAGGGATGCCACCCCACCCCATACCTCCTTATTAGACCTACTCTGATCCTTGCTTTATGCTGAGGCATGGATCAGCAGGGATCTCACCACAGGGCAGTGTGGGATCTGAGGAATCCCAGTTCTTCCTTGCCAGGACCTATATTGGTCTGTGCTTCAGGTGGAGGCACAGGCCAGCATGGATACTTGCATGGAGGCACAGGGTGCCTGCTCCTGCACTGCTCCACACTGTGTGAGGACCTGCGGTGATCCAGACCTCAGTGCAGTACCCAACATGGGGCAGCAAAGGACCCAGGAAATCCCCAGGCATGAGGAACATTTATGTTGCTCAGTAAAAAGAATCAGTAAAGCGAATGTCTCACCATGGCTGATCCACTTCAGGTCAGCAATCTCTGTTTCTAGTCTTAGATGCATAAACAGCCATAATGTCTCACTTCTGAGCACGCACAATAAGCCAAATCTAGATGCCTAGGGAACATTCAGGCCAAGTTAGATATACATACGGCATTAGAGCATCTCACTGAAATTCTGGCTGCAGGCTTTATTCTATGGGTAGAATAGGATTGTGTTTAATGACTTATGCAACAAGCAAGAGTTTGTGGGTGATATTTTTTATTGGACCAACTGCATGGTTGGGAGACACCTAAAAGCTAGACAACCTAGAAGCAGAGTATATGCAAAATAAATCCCTTCAATAAGGATGTTTGACAACAGGGTAACAGATATGAATAAGTAGAAAAAGATGCCAATCATTCCCCAGAATTAAATGATATTGAGGCTTCTCCTTCCTCATGTCTTAGGGAGAACTAACTCTCTAGACAGAGCTTCTGTCTGCCCTTGTCACTGTCTCTGAGGACAACACATTTAAGTATGTATGGCAGAAAACTAGACTTACACTCCATACAGTTTCTGAAATGAAGGAGTGAAAACATTCTGGATAATGACCAACTCTCTAATGTCACAGAAATGAGAATTACAGATTTCTGTGAAGTACTCCTAGCAAAGTTCTTGTTGAATAAGAGGAAGAATTCAAAGCATCTGATTAAAGAGTGATGGACTTTATGGTTCTAATTCTTCTCTTATAAATGTATAAAGTATGAGTAACTCTGCTGGAGTCAGTGGAATTATACAAGTGGAAAATGACATAAGAGGAGAATCAGACACATTGTTCTCCAAAAAGCTCACTGATAAGCCATTAATTGCTAAAGAGAACAAAAGGCATCAAAAGGATTTTAAATTATTTTCAGGGCCCAGGAGGCAAACTTATTAAATACCCTTTCATAGAGAGAACTAGTTCCAAATTTGTGAATGCAAAGGTGGCAAACCCAGAAGTCAGATAAGTGGATGATCATTTTGAAAGCATATTTTGTGGGGGAAAACTAGTCCTATTACTTTCAGAGATATTCAAAGAAGTCCAGGTAAAGTAAAATACCATTAAACTCATTCCTTCTTCCATGCTGAATATAAGACAAGCCCATCTGAACGTTGGAAGAATTCACTTTACTCCTGCTTCGTCCTTACGTCTTATGCCAAATTGGGCTCACAAATAGAGAAGCCTATCAGTGATTTTAATAGGACCATCAACAGGAAGTACTAGAAGCCTGCAGTGAAACCTTGGTTCTTTAGGGCTGGGATTTCATTCTTTTTCTTGTGAGACTTCTCACCTAGTTTTGCAGACCCTGACACTTGGGCAGATTGGCCATGTATCAAAGCTAAAGAACATTAAAAGAGTTACATTAAATGTGGTCCCATACAATGTGGTCCCTATTTTCAAGAAGGGGAGGAAGGAAGAGCCTGGCAACTACATGCCAGTCAGCCTCACTTCTATCCTGGGGAAGGTCTTTGAAAAAATTATCAAGGGCCACATTTGTGAGAGCCCTGCAGGGGAAGTGATGTTGAGGGTTAACCAACACGGGTTCGTGGCAGGCCGATCCTGCCTGACTAACCTGGTGTCTTTCTATGACCAGGTAACAAAGAGCTTAGATGGGAAGGAGGAAGTCGATGTCATCTTCTTGGACTTCCAGAAGGC
>NW_017728992.1:157441627-157444118 GCF_001723915.1 Gavialis gangeticus | reverse complement strand
TTCCTTAAAATATGTACTGATTTTTTAAAAAAGTCCTCCCTGTTAAAACTATTTGTATAAATGCCTAAACCTTTTTAATCTCATCTGTTCAAAACTGCATTCCAACTGAATGAGTTAGCCTCTTGAACCCATCTTTGGCATTTCACAGCATAGGACTTAAGATGCTAATCATCCAGGTATGGAACTTAAGATGGTTTGTTCCACCATTCCATGTACATTATGTTCATGATGGGCCATTCCATGTACATTATGTTCATGATGGGCCATTCCATGTACATTATGTTCATTATGTTCAGGAGGGCCACTTGTATGGTTGAGGGCCTCCGTGGCCAGCCCTATGAGGAGAGACTGAGGGACCTGAATCTCTTCAGTCTCTCCAAGAGGAGACTGAGAGGGGATTTTGTGGCTGCCTACAACCTTATCAGGGGCCAGCAGCAGGGACTCGGGGTAAGTCTGTTCACCTTGGAGTCACCAGGAACAATGGCCACAAGGTGAGGGAGGATAGGTTTAGGTTAGATATTAGGAAGAACTACTTCACTGTAAGGGTGGCCAGAGCCTGGAATAGGCTTCCCAGAGAAGTGGTGCTCTCACCTTCCCTGGAAATCTTCAAAAGGAGACTGGATAGGCACCTGACTGGGGTCTTATGACCCCTCCCACCCCCAGTGCTCATTCCTGCCCAATTTTTGGTCTTCCTTAAATCCATACCAGTGAGGTGATAGACAGAGGAATGCAGAAGGAACAATAACAGAGGAACCATTGGTAAGCAATGGAGATAATGAAATTTGGTCCAACTTCTGAATGTAGAATGGTTTGTAGGAAGTGAAACTGCAGTGACCATCCATGGTCTCATTTCCCCGTGCCCTTCTTAGCCATTTCTGTTACTTAGTTATTTTAATTTACTGCTCACACTTTCTCTCTCACTTTATGTTTGGGTCTATCATGACGTCTGAATGGTCTCTTGCCACTTGTCTCTTGCTGCTTTGTTGGGATGATCACCTTTCTTCAGATACCTAGCAGGTTCTGATTTCCTTCCCAGACCATATCAGGCACATTTACATTGTGCCAGGAAGTACCACCATGTACTTGGCACCAGTCTGTGGCCACATCTACATGAGTGGCAGACTGTGCAGTTGTTACTGATTGCACAGTAACCAGCATTACTGAGCAGTACCATTGCTGCACATTTTTTTCCTGATGCAACTGTGCAGTAGTTTGTTACTACTGTGCAGTAGCATTGTGTCACATCACAGTTAGTGCCCAGCAATGCTGCTGCATGGTAGCAATGAGCTATGGTGCAGTAGCTTGTTGCTACTCGGCCATAGCATCTTGTATAAATGCGCCCTGTGAGTAGTACATTCCAAAAAGAAAAGAAGCATTCAGCTGTTTTTTGGTGTGAACCCAGGTTCCACCCAGTGCTACTCTTGAGTTTGGGTGTGCACCTGAGAATGACTACATGGTATTTTTTGGAACGGGGCATATGCACAGCAGGAGTAAATGAAAAAGGGTACACTTTCAGGACTGCCTTCACTAAAATGGTGCCATACAATGTAGACATGCCCATCATCTCTACGGATCTCGGTTTTCTGTTTGCCGCAGAAAAATGGAAAACCCCATAGAGTTTCCCTTTTAACAGAGGAAAAAAAAGCAGATTTTTAATTTTAACAGAGATACCCACAGATTTTCCACATTTGCAAAAAGCTCTCTGCAGTCTGGCAGATTTCCAGCCTGCAAGAGCTTCTTGCACAAAGGGCAGCAAACCCTAAGCCCTGTCCTGAGGGGGAGGAAGAGGGGGAAGGGGCAGGGTCTGAGAATCTCAGTCAGCTAGGGCTTGGCTCAGACTCACTTTCCCTCCTGGAGTCTTTGAGGTAAGTGAGGCTTGCAGGGGGTTGAGGGCCAGCTGGGAGCCCCCTCCAGCAGGGCTGGTGGGGTTAGGGGGTTGCAGGTTGGGGATGAGGGACACTGGCAGGGCTGGAGGGGGGGCCCTGTGGGGCAGGTATGGGTGTGGATGACTGCCAGGGCTGGGGGGAGGGTTGGGGACTGTAGGAAGAGCCAGCAGGACAGGTGGGAACAGGGTGGAGGTGTGTGGATGGGGGCTAAGAGAGCGGGCAGGTGTCCATGGGAAGTCCCATGTGGAGGCCAGCCTGAGCTGATGGCATTTGGACCAGTAGCTGTGTGCCTTCGAGCTGGGTGGAAAACTTCACATGGAGGCATGCAGTAGTGCACCAACAGGCCAGACGGACTCCTGCTTGCCTTTATGTACAGCTTCCCACTGGAATGCTGGAAGCCCAATGTGGTGGCATGGAGCCCACCCAGCCCAAAGGCACACAGCTCCTGGTCCACAGGCTATTGGGCCAGGCTGGCTAGCTCTGTGCCTCCATGCAGGGCTTCCAGCACTCCAGTGGGAAACTCTGTGGAGGCATAGAGTCCACAATCCCCACATACTCCCATGCCCACCCCCCACAAACCCCACAAGCTGCACCCCCACACCCTT
>NW_017728992.1:157432701-157436627 GCF_001723915.1 Gavialis gangeticus | reverse complement strand
TGATATATTTACAGTTTTAAAGCCACTTGGAAGCCTATCAGTGCCTCAATCACTATAATAAAATACATTTTAAATACCTATATATTTTGGCATTAGATTTTGGGTTTTGCATCATGGAAAATCAAAGCTCCTGCTGACCCCTTCTGTACACCCCAGGGAATTATGTGCAGAAAAAAAATCAAAATTATGCACAGAAAAATTGAAAATTATACACATGGAACTCCCCCCACACCTTCACAAATCCCTTTCACACACACACCCACCCCTCAACCATACAAAGTACCTGCATATATTTCTAAAGAAGGCTCAAATAATGTTATATTTAGTTTATTTTGTGAAATAAATAAATAAAATTAATCAATTTAGCATAATTTTGAGTTTTCCTGTGTATAATTTTCAATTTTTCTGTGCATAATTTTGATTTTTTTTCTGCACATAATTCCCTGGGGTGTACAGAAGGGGTCAGCAGGAGCTTTGATTTTCCATGATGCAAAACCCAAAATCTAATGCCAAAATATATAGGTATTTAAAATGTATTTTATTATAGTGATTGAGGCACTGATAGGCTTCCAAGTGGCTTTAAAACTGTAAATATATCAATAAAACATTATGTTCACCAAATACCTAGATAGATAGATAGATAGATAGATAGATAGATAGATAGTAGCCTTTCATTTTAATCACAGATTTGGGGGTTTTAAACAGAGAATTTGTGGGTTTTTATCAGAGAATTTGTAATTTATTTTTTTTAATCAGAGAAAACCGGGAACCATGCTCTAATTCATTCAGTGTAGTGGCTGGAGCAGCTTAGTGGATGCATGAAGATCATACTAGGAGAGAATGCTGTTGTGCTTAAGACCCAGGCAACTTTTGTTGCAGAAGCTGGAAATTGAGAAGAGCACAAACCAGAGAACTGTGGAAACAAAAAAGGACTGCTTCACTCTCGAAAATTATATTTTATCCCTGCCTCAGCAACTGAGTTTCTTGGGCAAGTCACTCTGCTTCTCTACAGTTTGGATGTGGTTGACTGGTGAGTCACAATGGCTGGGATGGGTAGTATGTATCTGGATAACGGTGTGGATCACATGTCTAGCATTTTGCAGGAGACCTAGCTATAAAACCTTCTGGGACTTCTGCATGGAGGATATAGTCATTAGAGGTCAGGCACAAAGAACATGGGAAAGTTGTCTGAGGGATGCACAGTCAAAAAAGGCGAGAAGACTTGATTTTTCAGTTATGACATGCCTGGGTGTGCCTGTCCATGCTGTAAAATATCCACCCACTAAACTAAGTTGCTAGCAGAAATAGGAATATAATACTAGTATTCATAGGTGCAAATGATTTCAGTTTGTGGTGAGGTCTTAAACTGTGCTTTTAGTCAACTGTATCATAGTGTTCATAGTGGCAGAGCGCTTAAGACCTCTTGCTATGGATCCAAAGCCAGAATGTGGATTTTTGCTGAAACTGCCCCCATTGATCCAGCTGTCAGCAGGTACCTGGTCATTCAGGCTTCTCATTCAAAAGTCTCAATGTGATGCCAGCCACATTACTCCTTTGTTCTCTGTTGGCTACAGAACTCGATGTGCCTTCCCCATGCATGCCCAGTGGACTAGGTTGGGAGTTGAACTTTGATCTCTTTTTACTATTATCCAACTAACTGAACAGTAAAATGTTGCTGTCTGTATAGGGTTTTGGACTTATAGGGTGTGTCTAGATGTGCATATTAACATGGAACAATAAACTCTGGTGCTTATTGTGCTGGAGTTTCCTACTCCTGGGTGCCATGTTTACACGCATACCTAGGGACTGCAGCACATTGAGCCAGATCGGAGCAGCCCCTGCTGGCAGGGAGCCTGGGAGGTCAGCTTGCCAGCCTGGGGCTGCTCCAACCTGACTCAATGTGCTGCAGAGAGGCTGTCTGGGGCACGAGGGTGCTCCAGTGTGAGGCTAGCCAGCAAGCAGCCCCAATACTGGAGCACTTTCATGCCCCAGCTAGCTACGTCAGTATCTACATGTGTGGTGCTGTGGAGTAAAAAACTCTGCCACAGGGTAGTATTTGTATTTACAAGTACTATCCTGCTGTGGAGTTTTAGTTTCCTGAGGCCTAATAGGATTGCATGTGTAGACGTTGAGATGTTTACAGTGGAGCTAATCCAGGGGTGGGTAAAATACGGCCCAGGGCCAGATGCGGCCTGCCAGGCCATTCTATCTGGCCCATGGGGCCCCTAAGAAATTTAGAAAATTAATATGAATCGACCCTGAGCTGCCTGTCATGTGGCCCTCAATGGCTTGTCAAAACTCAGTAAGCGGCCCTCTGCCCAAAATAATTACCAGCCCCTGAGCTAATCAAGCTACTCTGCAGTAAACATCTCGTGTAGATGCACCCAAAGACAGTTTCTCTCCTGACCTACCTATTAAAGCCAATAGGAAGGCACAAATGTAATTCAGGAGAGAATTTAACCATAAGCAACTTGGGCAAGGGAATGTATCCTGCCATACAAGTGCCACATTCACTTATAGCATATCTTATGTGATTGCTAATAATAATAATAAAAACAGATTGAGAGAACCCATCAAAAGCTGGCTTTCATTGTGTTTGCTAGGGCATACTCAAGAATTGCCCAAAAAGTAGCTTAACATTTTAAAATATTAAAGCAGCTAACATAAAAGTCATGGCTATACTTTTGCAGTGTCCCTTTGCTGGGCATTAGCTAGTCGGCATCACATCCATTCCAGTGTTTTATTAAAACACTGACTCAGAAGCATTAATTAAACAGATTCTGATGATGGTTTTTAACACATGCCAGCTGGCCCACATGCAGCATAAGACGAGGAGCTTTGTGCATACTCATGGTCAATGATGACTTTGATCTTTGAAGAGCCTTGTAGCAGCGGAAGGAAATGGGAGGATAAGAGGAACTGAGAAGAGCGCAAGCTGTCAAGGGAAAAAAGTGACATGGAATGAAGTAGGAAATATGCTCCGCAGCTTGAAAAAAAACGTAGTGGTGGGCTTCCTTCCCCCCCTCACTCCCCACTCCAGGCAAAAAACATTGTTATAAATCACATCACATAAGGCAATATTCATTATTGATCCCATAAACACTTACCAATGTGAATAGTATTGCTCACTTGAGTAGTCCTGTGGATGTCCCATTGCTACCAAGGGGATCAGTCCTTGAAGTAATATCAATTAATAGCTATACCTGCAGGCTCTGGGCCTAATGTTGTATTAAAATGGTGACACAAACAAAAATCATAGCTGTAGGTTTCTTCAGTTCGAACCAGAATAGTACACTGAGAATTAAACAAAATATTTTAAAATCCCAGTGAAAATCATGAATGCTTCTTTTTATTTACTATTTGAATAGTACCTGCACTATTCTAGGGGTTTTCAGACAGGTAAAAAGATATTATCCCTGCCCATAATATGTACACATTAGGTAGGCAGACACTGTGAAAAGCACAAGGTTGGGGAAGACTGTCAATCAAAAATAGCATGAAAACGTAGTGAAGACTATTCCATGTCTTGATGGTTTCGAACATTTTAATTCATATATTGTAATAGTTTGACTTTCCCATACTAACAATTAGTATTGAGGGCAGTAAGGAGATGGAACTGAGTTTTCATTTTAAGAAGTATAACTGATGGACAACTATTCTAATTTCAGTTTGGCTTTCTTCCCTCTTCAGGTCAGGAATGAACCAATGTCCTTGTGTTGTGCTATAGGACACAGGGCTGGTGATGTGCTGTCTTTTAAGTGAGGCTTAAGACTGAGCTCACAACCGTTTGTAGTCATTAACAATTGTAACAGGGAGCCTAGGGCTCCTGTTACTTTCAAGGAGAAATTGCCCATGGAGATCCCCAGAGTGGGGGAAAGATTCTGTTTAAGGGGCAGCAGTAGAACTGACTACCAGAGGGAGTGTGC
>NW_017728992.1:157425806-157427701 GCF_001723915.1 Gavialis gangeticus | reverse complement strand
ACAGGGAGCCTAGGGCTCCTGTTACTTTCAAGGAGAAATTGCCCATGGAGATCCCCAGAGTGGGGGAAAGATTCTGTTTAAGGGGCAGCAGTAGAACTGACTACCAGAGGGAGGGTGCAGCAGTAGAACTGACTACCAGAGGGAGTGTACAACTAGTTCTGCAGTAGTACAACAGAGCAGAGCCAGCATGGGCAGTAGGAAGCCTATTGCAGTGCTGGCAGTTTAGCAGAATTACAATAGGGTAGAACCCTGCATAGGAGACAAGATGCTGCTATAGTGGTGGCTAGCACAAAATCATAGAAAGCAGTAGTAAGATATCTTGTAGACTAGTTAGCAAACTTAATTCAAAAGGACCTGTGGCCAATTTAGAGAAGTCACCAGACTAGAAAGGGGTTTGAGCCAGGGCAGTCAGTCCCACCCTGGAGGTTGAAGGGGAGATGGCTGCTGTTGGATTACTTACAGAGATCCTGCCAAGCTTGAGAGCAATGAGTACGGAGTTGAGGGTTTCTGACTGCAACTCAGAATGGGGAGATTTTGGTAGACATCCTGTGAGCTGGGAATTTATGTTATAGCCAGAGTGCTTTTCTTCTGTTTGAGTTTTTAATGATTGTTTGGGGTTGGGACTATTTGAGGTCTCAGCTATGCCTGAGGAACAGTGCCTAAGCAGGATGTGAACCAGGGCCAGGAGCTTGCAGCCTGGGAAAGACAGAGATTAGGAAAGACAGAGGCTGGAAGGTATGTGAGATAACACTGGGATTGAATGCCCCACTAAGATATTTCATGGTTAACACTCGCGAAAGATGGACATGGCTGTAGGGGAGTGTGGTAGGGCACCAGTGGTGCCTGCCACTTTAAGGACTAGATCAAACACTCAGCAGGTGTTTGATTATGGCAGACATTTTAGAACTCAGGTCGCCTATATAAACAAGAACAGTTTGCTGCTGGGAGCCAGGCAAGAAAAATTGCCTGGCTGAGCTGCTCCATGGGAACATCTTGTAGGTAGGAACAGGAGGCTCTGGTCCTGGGCATGACCTAAAACTGCACCTTGCTGGGAGTGGGTGGTCTGGTGGGACTCCCAGTGGCATTGGAGCCCCCAGGAAATACCAGGCCAATTACCACCCCGGTGAAAGGCGGGTAGGGACGCCCTAACCCCAGCCCTCACCTTTGGGTGGGTTATATCATACATCTAATCCAAGGAAGGCCAGGTAAGCTTCTTGAAGAGTCCGAGCCTGCTGGGATGAGTGGCCCCACGGGGCCAGGCATGCTTTGTGAGGCACCTGAGCCAGGAATGGGGGACCACAATCCCTGAGTGCAGGCAGGAGGCTTAGATCTAACCTGAGGGACCCAAGTGGTGAATGCTGGGGCCAGGACCCAAACAGGGGTCAAAAGGGCCAGGGGCCCACCACGAGGGATGCCAATATAGAGCAGAGAAGCTTGACATCCTGAGTGGCTTGAGACAGGGCCAGGGCTTAAAGGGAAGGCCCCAGGGAAAGAGGCCACTGCTAATGGGCAAAGGGGATGGTTGAGTGGGCTGCCTGAGATGCCATCTGTGAGGCTTTGGCTGCGGTGTAGGGGTGGAACAGAGCCATGGATAGCCCGCGCCCAATATTGGGGTGTATAATGGGCAGCTTCCCACATAATTATTACATCAATATTATTACATCAAGGCGTGGCAGCAGAGAGAGGCGGGTGGCTGACCTGTAGACAGGGGGCAGGCTGGTGCTTATACCAGGCATGAAACCTTGCCCCTGTCACAGGGAGGTCAAAGACTGTGAATAGCCCATAAGGCAATATATGTCCTTGTGGGGGGAAACATGAGGGCCAGGAGGGCCCATTGAATGTGAAAGCGAGATTGAGGACAGCAGGATCCACACTGGGGGGGGGGGGGGGGGGGG
>NW_017728992.1:157424244-157425792 GCF_001723915.1 Gavialis gangeticus | reverse complement strand
GGGGGGGGGGGGGGTGGAGTGAATCTGTGAGTAAAGAGATAGACCTACACTCACTTCTAAGGCCCTTGGGCAGCCTCCTTTTTCCAAATTTATTAAGAATATCAAGGTGTGGCAGATGAGACCAAAAGGGAGAGCACCTAGAGGCAGAGTGGGGAAGCTGTTCAGCCACCAGGGGGCATCATGGCTCGTCCTGGGACATTACATTGTCCAAGGTCTTGCTACAGTGATCCTATGGCACTCTTTCCAAGAGCAGAGTTAGATCTGTAATTCTAGTTTTGATATCACAGCATCAGAATGAAAACTGAATGTTTAACATCTTGTCTCTATAAACATGGTTTGTAGTTTCAGTTGCATACATTTTTCTGCCCTTCCTGTCCCAATTCCTGAATTAATGTTGCCATATGATAATTGTCATTTTCCCTTCCCTTTTTTTGCAATAAAAAACAAAAAACTCATTTCCATGAGTTTCTGCTTTGCAAAATATAAAATTTAGCAGGGTAGACGTTTCAGTGCGAGTCATGGAGGTCATTGTTTTAAAGTAGTTTTAATGGGGTTTTCTGACATCTATAAGTGTACCCTGCCCAAGAAGTAACTCCTTTCTATGGTACAACCACTCAGGCTTCCATTCCATTGAAAACTCCATGGAAATCGACCATAATGGCTCTAGTATCTTCTTGGGAAGAAAAAGTCCACAAATGGGATTTGATGTATTTCTTTATATGTAACATGATACCTTCAGTCATAATAATCTTTTTTTAGATTAAGAGAACAACAAAACAGATCATGTTCTCTATAAGAAAGTACGCATTTCTTTTGAGAGTGGGATTTGTTGACACTCAAAAGTTGTATTTGCTAAATTACAGTAAAATTACTTTGCAAATCAAACCTGCTTTTTTACCATTGCAAAACATCTGTGCAGAGAAACATAAATCAATATACAACTAGCAAAAATATTGATTTATATCAAATTAAAATCAATATAAACCATCTGTGAATTGATTTAAATTTGTCCATACAGAGTTTGGACAAGTATGTTAAGGCAAAGTCCAGGCCTTCTCTGAAAGTCCCCCTAAACTCAGAATAAAAATGGCTGCTGAATCTATAGAGACAGTACTATGATGTACTACAATGTACAGTACTATAATGTGAATATACAGAGAATAAAAAGACATCGTTGCAGCTTCATAGCTACTCACACTATTGGATTACGTGATGTAACGTCCAGGATGCATGTTCACACTAGGTTTGTGGCCTCACACACAATTGAATATATTTGTTTCAAGTGGTAGTTTGAAAATGGTCAATAAAAGGATGAGTGGAGAGGAGGTTAGGGACTGAGCAAAATTCAAAGAAGTCATAAAGCGAGAATAACAGCGAAAATAAAGCTCTTCTCCACAATGATCCAAACACTCACTATTTTAGTTATGTCTGTCTGCAGGCTTTTAGAAACAGAACTTGAAACCAAAACAAGATGGACAAGGCTTTTTCAATCTTAGGAAAAAGCCTAATTGAATACATACTCTGTCTATAATTATTTTAAATAACTGA
>NW_017728992.1:157417706-157419244 GCF_001723915.1 Gavialis gangeticus | reverse complement strand
GAGGAGGTTAGGGACTGAGCAAAATTCAAAGAAGTCATAAAGCGAGAATAACAGCGAAAATAAAGCTCTTCTCCACAATGATCCAAACACTCACTATTTTAGTTATGTCTGTCTGCAGGCTTTTAGAAACAGAACTTGAAACCAAAACAAGATGGACAAGGCTTTTTCAATCTTAGGAAAAAGCCTAATTGAATACATACTCTGTCTATAATTATTTTAAATAATTGATGTCATCATTTTTCATAAAGTCTAAAAATGAAGGACACAATGACAGGCTATTCAGAATGAATAAACTATCACATTTGAACATTAACATTCCAGGCAAAGAACATTTTTATACTACTCAATTACCACCTCTTACAGGAGACTAATAGGAAGCTTGTCTACTTAATGCATTTTTCACATTTTCACAGGATTCTGTATAGATTCTAGTATTATTGAAAACTGAACCAACATTACACTGCTTTCAGTATTAGCAGTCTTTTGTTCTTAGATGGGTTTTTAGTTGCATTTACTATGAACACGCAAAACATGCACACACCTACCCACATTATTGTCAGTCATTTGATATCTAATATATAGGAAACTGATTAATCAGGCTTTTTGGTGCAGAGCTCACGGTCCACAGTAAATATTACATCCCATCATAACCTCCTGCTCTGATTATGACAATATAGATGCCATCATTTCCACAGTTTACCATACATGTTATTTTGTTAATGACCCTTAACCTAAAAATAAAGGCACCTGCTCCTGCATTTAGTGAAATCAACAGGAGTTGCCATTAACTGTAATGAAATAAGGACTGTGCCATTTAAAGGAAAAGCATTTTTGGTCATTTTTATACACAGAACTTCTCCTGAAGCAAGATCTGGCTTTGAGTAAAAATGTTAACCCTGGGGAACTTCATTAGAATTAAGGGCTTGCCTATTGTATGTGCAGAAGGAAGAAAAGCTTAACTACCATAATCCATTGAAATCACAAAATCAAGTCTATAATGTAGACAAGAGTATCCCTGGATTTCTCATAGGTGTTCCAGGGAAAAGATGCAATTCCTTATGTATGTCCACAGTGCAGAGTGAATCTATAGCAGGTTGGGTATACCTTGCTATCAAATCAGAATATAGGATGCAGCGCATTTACACCTACTGGTACAAATGACTACACAAAGTTCAGGGCAAAAGTGAATCAGGCCATACATTTTTTAAGTACTTTTTGTCTCAGAACCCTTCTTGGACCTTATCTGGAGACCTGGAGATGAAGCACAATCCAGTGCCTGAGGCACTACGGGCTCAGGAGACATGGTTCAGGTCCCCACTCCACCACAAGCTATGAGTGTGACTTTGAGCCTCAGTGCCTCAGCTCTACCTCTGCAGAAGACATAATAAAGCATTTTCTTACCTCTCAGGGGGAAAAATACATGATGGCAAAAGCATTAAAGATCATGAAGTGCCCAGATTCTATCATAATGGGGGCCATATAAGTATCCAAGACAGATAAAATAATGATGTGTGCCTATAAAACCTGCTTCTGGTGAG
>NW_017728992.1:157405430-157412706 GCF_001723915.1 Gavialis gangeticus | reverse complement strand
TGGACCTTATCTGGAGACCTGGAGATGAAGCACAATCCAGTGCCTGAGGCACTACGGGCTCAGGAGACATGGTTCAGGTCCCCACTCCACCACAAGCTATGAGTGTGACTTTGAGCCTCAGTGCCTCAGCTCTACCTCTGCAGAAGACATAATAAAGCATTTTCTTACCTCTCAGGGGGAAAAATACATGATGGCAAAAGCATTAAAGATCATGAAGTGCCCAGATTCTATCATAATGGGGGCCATATAAGTATCCAAGACAGATAAAATAATGATGTGTGCCTATAAAACCTGCTTCTGGTGAGACATTGCTGTAAGAGCAGAGATTTTGCTCCACTTTCAGGAAAGCAAATATTTTACCTAATGGATCCCTAGTACATAACTTCATGGTGAAAATTAGGACATGGATAAACAGTTGCAATACACTGTAGCTTTGCCTTCACAAGAAGTTCTGTTTTGGCAAGTATTATTTTATATAGGATTCATATACCAGATAATAATTTTCTTTTTCAGCTTGGGAATCCAGATACTGATTATTGCAGCCTTTTTGCTGCCGGAATGTTTCTCCGTCCATGTAAATGAAGGAGAAAGTTCCTGGGAGAGTTTCACTCAAAGCTTAAAACAGATTTTAACATTTTAGTTAAGAGCTTGATGGCTTGCAAAAAGTTACTATTCCCTTAATGAGCCTCTGGGGATCCAGTTGTATGTTTTTTCAAGTTCCAAGATGCACACATGTATCTGCTTGGCATTCTCCCAATTCTTTTCAAAGATACAACGTGAAACAAACATCTGGTCCACACTATTACAATCTTTATTAAACCCTAATTTCTTCTCCAGAATAGTACCATCTGCCATAGCTCAATCCCTTGTTTTCTAATAGAGATTTTTTTTCTAGGAATACTCAACCAAATAAATTCCAAACTGTTACAGTCTCCAGAATCTCCCTTCCTGTAGAGAATAATGATAGTGAGGGATTCCAATATTTTTCTATTTGCTTCAAAAACCCATGTATATTCATCTGATTCTTAGGATCAATATTATTGATACTATATTACATCACATTCAAAGGCATTTGTTTAGTAGTTCAATGAGCCCATCTTTTAGGAGGTTGATAACTTCTGTATGCTTTACACACTAAATCCTCCTTCACTTTTCCTCTCTGTAATTTTAAACATAGATAGTGCCAGTGCAAGCTTTGCCACTGTACTTGCCAATATATTCTACAACAGTGGTAGGGAGGCACCACTGTTAATGGTGCAGGGTGTCCACTGGTGAGAACAATATAAGTGCATAGACACCCTCATTCTGTCACCAGTTTTAATGCAGAAGCTACCAAACAGGATAGCAATTACTGTTGTGATTTTTGTGGTGTAGATGCATGCCCCCTGAGGAAAAAAACTGATAACATCAATCCACTTAGCATAAGGCATCAAAAAGCCTGGAGCTACCAATGTCTTTGATATCTTTGCTACTACCAGCCAGGGAAAATATGACATTCTTAGCAGGAAGAGAAGAACATGATCACACAACACACTGCACCGTATCTGCAAAGGTTTTGAACAGTTTCAGGCCTACAACTAGTTTCTTGTAAACAGTGCTTGGGGATTCATTCCAACTCAGCTGGGACACTGGAGAATCTGAGATTATTGCACCTGGCTGGATTTTTCCTTATTGCAAAACATTACAAAATCTGAACCCAATTAAGATTTCCTTCATTTTATATGAGAATAAAATGCAGTGTGTACATTAACTGTGCAAGTATGGAGTACCCTATAACCAATACCCTCAAAGCACATTGCAAAGCAGAGTAATGTAAATAAAACCATTGTACAAAAGATGGGAACTGAATAGCAGAGAGGATAACTAGTTTGCTGAGAGTCACAATATTCAGTAGCACAGGATTACATAACTCCAAGCCCCTTGCTTTAATCACTGCTGTATGTTATAAAACTGAGTGAATGTATTTTGTCTAATTTCAAACCCACTTAAGTATTGTGGGTATGAACATTTTACTGAGAATCTAAGACTGAATTCATGGACTATAAGAACAAAAGTTTTAATAAAACAGTAAATACTAAAAACAGTTCCTTTGCTGGAGTAGACTAGCTATGACAATTTATATTCACTGCTGATTTAGTTGAATATTTATAAAGTTTCTATATTTTCTCCAGACTAGTTGAAGGGGATACCATCTCTACTACACGACAATAGAAGATTACATAGAAAAAACAGTTGCCTTAAAAATTTGAGTCCCTTTTGGAATAATGATGGGAGGAAAATGGTGAACTTCAGTGCATTTTATGAACTCATTTTGTAACTCCTTCCTCTGCAATAAGGTTAGAGAGGTTTATAAAACCTCAACCACCATAAGATTTGTTCATCCCCAAGGAACCTTATGAACTAACAGGACAGCTGCCTCCTCTGTTTCTGCAACAATGGAATATAACTATGATCCACACACTCATAGTCATTTTCTGCCTACATGTTGTAAATTGTGCTTTGTTGCCTCTGTTATTGATGTTGTGACAGCCTATGAAATACTTTTGCTACGGTGCATAGTAAAATGAAAATACCATTGTTGCTGGGCATCATGCCATTCTGGTATGAACCTGCCTTTGAGGAATTCTCTCTGTGTATTTTGAATGAACAGGGCCTATAATCTGTCATAGATCTCATGGTTCATATTAAAAAAAATATACATCTATATCTATCTATCTATCTATCTATCTATCTATCTATCTATCTATATATATATATTTTCCCTGTCAATATAAATAAATAAATAAAAAATTACATCTCAAGGGTGACTCTCCTGGTAAAACTGTTACAGAATATTTTACATGCTCATTCTATATTTTAAAAAAACATATTTCAAATCAGAGCCTACCCTTTGAAGAATATTAGAAGGATGTGGTAGATGGTAAAAATGTACCTGAGAGGCACTCGGCCTTTTTAACGGAGTTCTGAGATTAATCCTAAATGGGTCACAGACGTCAGAAGAGTGTTTGGCATGGGGAGGGGGTAGAATAAGGTTGACTGAATTACAGGATTTTTATTATAATCTAGTTATGATGTAGTGAGTGGAAATTCCAGTTCACATTAACTTGGCATTAACTAGCCCAGTAAAATAAGACAAATTGGCAGTAGGGATAATGGGATGAGAACAGCACTGGGAGCCAGGAACACCTAAGTCAGCCTCTGGCTATGCTCTCATGACCTGTTCCTGGATCAGAGTATTCCTTCCTCTGGAAAAATTTGCTGGAGAGAGCTCAGGGGGAAGAAATCTCTGTGAGGCTGAGCTTCCCCATCTCATCCCCTTGGGAGAGCTGGAGTTTGTCATCCCATGGAAACTGATGCCGGGCCTCAAATAAAAGGGGACTCATGAAAAGCCAGGGCCATTGCTGTAAATCCCTAGCACCTCCCTTTCAGAGCTGTTCCAAAACCAACAGGACCAGCACCTTGGCATAAAGACCCCATTACAAATGATGCCCCATGGCCACAGCCCCCTCCTCTCCCCCCAGCACAAACTCCAATCACAAGTGTCTGGAAGAGGGGGATAGCCTCAGAGATTCCTGACCTCTCCTGGCTTTCACACACTAAAGGGGAAATCCCCGTACACAGCTGAGGAACAGCAGTTATTTTTCCCTGATTCTGATGCTACCTCTGTTTAGCGCTGGTTCCTCTGGACAGATATAGAGTAGCTGTTTCTGCATAAACCAGATGCCAGTAGCTCTAAAGGGTCAAAAGCACTATGATGCAGGAATGCCCCAGGCTTGCTCTTTTTTCTCCTGTATGCCTCCTAATTGTCTGCAGTGTGGCATGAGTGCTCTTTTGCTGGCTTGCTTTGATGGGAAGAGCACCCATACAGTCCGATGATCTTTGGTCAGCCAGATCCAGTGACTTAAAGCCAGACTCCATTGGCAGTACAAAATAAAACAGCTGTACTGCTTTGGTAAAGTTGATGCTAAAACTGGTAAATGAAAAAAGGGAGGGAGAAAATCTGTTTTAGGCCCATCGGACTGGTTCTACTACTGGAAATTGCTGAAATCTGACTTAGTTTTCAGCTGTCTTGCCAAAAGGACCAATGCCAATTTGCATGCCTGGCTTTGAACACACAGAAACCTAGTACAAGTAAGTCTTCGCGCTGACAGGCACCCAGATAAGTTCTTTGCACAAAATCAGGTCATAGGTTGAACTCTCTTGTGTAAAGCTCTTTGGGTCAGAGTTCAATCCCATGGCATTACTCAAAATAAGAATGGAGAATACTTCAGTTAAGGAATGTGGTCACAATTTCTTCCATCAGTAAGCCACAGGAGCTGCTGTGACTGAATAATGACTAGAACTTACCTATACTACACAGTCATTGCCTTGCTGGTGTCTGACAGATTGGCAAAGCAGCTTGATACCCTTGATGGAAAAGTGCAAAACAAAATCAATTTATTTTGTAGTTATTTCTTGATAAGTTTAGTGTTGTTAGGGATGATAGCCCCATGAAGGGCAAGGGAGAGAGGGTGACAGAAGTGTGTATGTAATGTAGTTACATAAACAGTCCATGCTAGTAGAAACATTTTTTTTTTAAAGCAAACTGTAGGTACTGCCATATGTATTCACAGTCTGATGAAATGAAAAGTGACAAACTGTAAATGTGTTCACTGAGTCATTTGTATGAGCTGTTTCTATGTATTGAGTCAGGAGATTACAGAAACTTGCTGTACTGTATAATTCCAAAGGGGTATGTAAAGTTTTCATCCAATTGCCTCAGGGTAGCTTGATCACTGTATAAAGTACCCAACAACTCTAAATCAAAAACTTTTCACTAGATATAAAACATCCTGCATGGGAACATCCAGCAATTTAAAATAAAACCCTGAGGTATTTAACATGAGTATCTTTTTGCCACAACATCTTTGTTTACGTGAGGAAGGAGCCAATTTCCAAAAAAATTTAAACAAAGTCTTCGCACCATAACCATGTTAACACGCATACTAGACAACTGTGTCTCAAAGTCTAGTTACACAATGAATTCATATTGGATGTGGTGTCCTTTGTAAGCATTTTAGATTAACAGCTTTTCATTTAATCAGAAAAGTAAACAGGGTTTGTTTTTAGCTGTTCAATATATTTGAACCACAAGCATTTTTCCAAGTGAGAGGGTATGGGGGTTTATAATGCAACTCAAAACAAGCACAGAGATAATAAAATCACAGTTGTTTAAACAGGATTAGGGAATTTATTTTAGCAGAGTTTCCAAGGATTTCTAACACAATATAGGATTTCTTTTTTTAGTTTGGGAAGTGAAAAGTATGCAATATGTAGAAAGAGATTATGTTTTAGTATGTCAAGGGTTCTATGCAGCCTACATCCATGCTGTTTTACAGGTCAGACATGCCAATCACCTTTCCTAACATATCTCATTCTGCTACAAGTTCTTGTAGTTGTGGCTGTTCATAAAAATCACTCAGACTTTATTTTATAATAAAAACTGGAAGCCAGGCTGGAACTAAAGTCCATTTCAGGCACTCAGTCTTTGAAAAAAATATAAATACTTTGAAGCTGATCATGCTTTCCCAAAATATATTTTAACAAACATCATATGAAACACTGATGAGCAAAGGGCGTTCTATATGCTGAAATACGTCCAGAAGCCACACAGTGGGTGCATCTATATGAGACATTTACTGCAGAGCTGGATAATTAGCTCTGCAGTAAACTTCTCAGTGTCTACACATGCACCCCTATTAGAGTGCACAAAACTAATAAACTCCACAGCAGGGTAGTACATGTAAATATGTAAATACATGTACTACCCTACTGCTGACTTTTTTCATGTGCAGCAACACATATGTAGATGCTGCCCTGGCTGGCTGGGGCACAAGGGTGCTTCAGTGTGGGTGCTGCCTGCTGGCTAGCCCTGTGCTGAAGCACCCTCATGCCCCAGGCAGCAGTTCTGTAGCACACTGAGTCTGGCCAGAGCAGCCCCAAACTGTCAGGCTGTCCGCTAGGGCCCCCTGCCAGCTGGGATTGCTCCAACTGGGCTCCATGTGCTCTGCGTGAATAAACTCTGAAGCCCATTCCTCCAACATTAATTGCTCCTGGGCACATGTTCAAATGGTGCATCTGGGAGCAAAAAATTCTGAAGCTATAAGCTGTGGAGTTAATTAATATGTACTAACTGTACATGTAGATGCGCCCAGTAAGTATGTAGCTCCAACCCCAATTTAGTCAAGTAGTTCTTATTCATATGAGTGTCCCACTGACCTGTTACATACTTGGTAGTCTCCTCCTACAAATCCTCCCTCCTGCTTATATCTTAAACTCCCTCCCTTTGCCCACATTCCCATCTCTTTATAATTTCTTGTAAATCCCTCTAAACCAGTGGCCCTCAACCTTCTTAGACTCAAGGGGCCCCGTGTCACTTTTGTGAATTCAGTGGCACCCCATTAAAAAAATGAATTTATTTATTACAGGGCTTTCCTCCTGGTAAAGGGCCTGACAGGAGAATCAGCCAGACAGGGATAAACCTGATCCTGAGCTTATCTCCTCAAACCTCATCCATACCCTGGCTGAGAGCATGGGGCCAGCCATCTTCCCTGACCTGACTTTACTCAGACTGAAAACGGTGGTAGTTGATGGCAAGGGAGGATCCAGAGGGACTGCAGCGGCATGGTCACACGCCCATTTCAGACGATGCCATGGGAGCAGAAGCTGGGGAATTTTAAGTCCCTGAATCAGTTAAGAACTCCCCCCCACCACTTCCCCTTCATGCTCAGCAGCATGTCCCCTCCCCTCCCATTCTCCATCTCCCGGATCTGTTGCTGCTGATGTCGCTGACTGCCCTGGAGGTGGGGAGAGCTCCAGAGTCACTCCAGTCCCACTCCAGGTGGGCTGCCTAGCAAACCAGGTTCAACACAGAATAGCAGCAGCAGTAGCAGTGGGCAGATTCATCCTCCCTGCCTGACCCCCCAACCCCAACTATTCCTTGTCTGCCCAGGAGTAGGCACAAGGAAGGGACCCAGTGCTGCTGCTACTATCCCCAACAACATTGCATTGTACAACAGTTTATACAATGGCTGCACAGAGCAGAGAGTGAGGCAAGGTGAATGGGAGAGGAGGGGAGGTGAGGTGCTGCTGAGCATGGCAGGGAAAGAAGGGGATGCTGTGGTGGGGGGATTCTTACTTCATTTGGGGACTTAAACATCCTGGCTGCTGCTCCTGTGGAATAGTCTGCAGCCTCTGCGATGGCAGGGGGACAGAAGGAAGCTGGGAGTGGGGGAGG
>NW_017728992.1:157399919-157400430 GCF_001723915.1 Gavialis gangeticus | reverse complement strand
CCTCTGCGATGGCAGGGGGACAGAAGGAAGCTGGGAGTGGGGGTGAAACAACCCCTGCAGTGCTGATTTCTCCTCCTACACCCCCCTTTACAAAATCTTCAATCTGCCCATGGTTGACAGCATCTTTTCTGCTAGAAGTTTACATGCAAAGACCACTCCAGAACAACTCTGGGCATGGAGGCATGGAAAATATTACTATAATTACAACATCCCCCATTCTTTTTGCTAAGTGAGCTAATCTGATTGTTTTGTTATGTTATTACTAGCCAATTGCCCATCAAGAATGACGGGGGTGGGGGAAGCGGGACAGAGCCCCCGTCTCCCCCTCACCAGTCTAGGTCCGCTCCCCCTTCCCTCCTGCTGCTTGGGGTCCGGGTCTGCTCCCTGCCACGGCAGTGGGGGGAGAGGAAGAGTGGGCCCAATGCGGGGGAGAACCAAGCCCGAGGGTGGGGAGAAGCTGGGCTACCACAGTGGTGAGGGGAGGGGAGAAGTGGGCCTGGGCCAACCTGGT
>NW_017728992.1:157394492-157394919 GCF_001723915.1 Gavialis gangeticus | reverse complement strand
CAAGTAGCATGTGTAATCTTGCGGTTAGGCAGTCCAGGGGGTAACGGGAGGAGCGGGCTCAGGGCTGACGCGGGGGAACGGGAGTGGGGGAGGAGTGAGCCTGGCTCGACAGGGGGAGGAGGCTCACTCCTCCAGTCCCCGCAGCTGCCGTGTTGGGCTGGGCCGGGCTGGACCCACTGGACCCTCTCCCTCCCCCACCCCACTGCTGCAGCAGGCAAGCTTTTCCCCCAGCTTGGGCTTGTTCCCCCCGCCTCATGTCAGGCCTGGGCTCACTCCTCCCCTGGCCCCACCATCACCGCTGACGCCATGGTGCACCCACTTCTCCCCCCTCCCCCACATCAGGCCTGCTCAGGGACAGGAGGAGCGGGTGTAGCAAAAATAGTTATTTTTCTCTTTGTTTCTTTGTTCCTTGTTTTAGTATTAACCC
>NW_017728992.1:157365158-157394152 GCF_001723915.1 Gavialis gangeticus | reverse complement strand
CAATCAGAGTGCAAATAAAGTGTTACAGACAGACAGACAGACTTAGGGTTTTATAATATCAGAATTCTTACTCCCAATATTTAGCCCTATTGTGATTAGCAGATAATTTATGAACCAGTGCTGATTTCTGAACCATAGCCAGTTAGTCTCTATTAAGGTACCACCCCACTCTGCTTTTTGCCTGCCCTCAGACTAACACACCTAACTACTATTTCCCTAACATGTATATACTGTGCATGAGCATCCACGAAATTGCTTGGACAAATTAGAGCTATGGGCTGCATGGAAACTTTGTTTAGGCTACACGTTATTCATTTCTTATAATGCATGGCTGGCAGTCTAAGCAGCCTGGTATCATTTCTGATCCTACATTAGATGACTGAAATATTTTCAAAGAGAACATTAATCAATAGAGAATAGCATGAGAAAAACCCCAATACATTTCTGCAACCAAGAAAATATTCATGCTAAAAATCATGACACTGCCTAAACATTTTCAGATACCAGCAGTTGTCCTGATATTGTCAGCAGCCAATGCTAGAATTCCCTGGTTCAAAGCATACGGAATCCATTGTTTTGATGAAAAAAATCTGAATATCTGTTACTTTTACTATTTACCCAGTTTTTGGAGCGTTTACAAATGTGCCTGCTTGCATGTGTAATAGCTACACAAAAAGAAAAGATTAACTGTGGGTAAATACTGTATACAGAAGTTCTCCTGTGCTTTTGCTATGAAAATATGGTATTTTGCAACCTTGTGCAAAGTCTGAGAAGTGTTTAACATAACTGATGGCAGTATTAACTCTCAGAAGGAGCCCTTGATTTAGTGCTCCATTACCAGTCAATAGTCTCAGCAATAACAACTCAGAGAGCTGCATTTTATTTGTTTTAGAGTTTCTTAATGTCTGCGTTTGAGATCAAACAATATCTAGACACCATGATGGTATCTAATTACTACTCCTGCTTTAATCCATGACTCTATGGTGCTCTTGAGAGCTTGGATAATAAGGTGGAAAATGTATGATCCGATTTAAAATAGAATATTATCATCAACAGAAGCCCTGGGAGGAAATAAAAAATATTTATCAACATTTTATTTCCAAGAAGAGTACTATTGATACGAGGCAATTTAGTCAACAAAATGCACAGTACTGCAGTGAAGCATACATTCTCTGGCATATACCCACCCCCCTGCCACTCCTTCCTATCAGTATGTTTCCTAATCTAGTTGAATTGTATCAAGGGCGCACAAGTTCTGTTGTAAGAATTCTACCACCGTCTAATAGACTACAGTGAATTTAATGGGAGTTTAATATAGACTTGGAGCCAGTTGCCTTCCCTCAGAATGAATTGTTCTGACCAAGACCATTTTCAGAAACAGACAGGAAAATTTTGATAATGCCATAAAGCCAAATTCTGTTCTCACTTACCATTATTTAACTCTGTTAAGGTCAGTGGGGTTGCTGGCATGTTCAAGATTGCAGAATGTGTCCTAATCTAGTATTTAAGAAGCAGGAAACATATTCTAATGTTTAAAGTACAGAATTTGCAATAAGAGCTGTGGATTGTATTCCCTATTCTAACAGTGTAACAATGATTTGCTGTTTGATCATAGGCAAGTCATGAACTGTATGCCTCAGTTCCCCATCTGTGAAATAGCAGTAGTAATATTTTCCTGCTTTCCAGGGAAGTTGCTATGATTTATTCATCATGTTTCTGAAGTTTTGAACTCCTTTGCAGGGATGCTCTATTAAAGCACTGAGATTCAGTATTTTAACAAAAGTGAAAATAAACCTTGCAAGTCTTTTCATGGGTAAGCTACATTTTAAAAAGTTTGCAATATTGAATATTAGCTGTGTGTTTTAGGAGTAATGGCATATACAGGAATATTTGAGCATCAGAAAACGATATCAACCACAGAAAGGCTGTTTTGTAACACAAGGAATTCAAACCAGCTTATCGCTTCTCTGTTACCCCCAAAATCTAGTTAGTGGCAGTTTTTAGTCTCCTGAAAAAAACAGTTCGTTTCTCCTTTGGAGTGATCACTACCACCTGCTTGTATTGTGTTCAATAGTTTATCCTGTACTTTAACAACTCTTGGAACTCTCTTCTCTCTAAGATCCATGTGTATGAATAAATACTTTGTATATTCAGCTTTTCCCTAAATATTTTAGCATTAATTGGGCATATTCTGTTTTCATTTTACAAAATCAGGAGTGAATCCCCTGGAAGAAACTGTTAAATTGGTCTCAATGAGAGCAGAATCAATTCTAATACCTTTAAAATTCAGGGAACCTGTATGCAGTTACAGAAGATGGAACAGCATCTTAAATGCATTGACATGTTCCCTATTATGCCTGGACTAAAGTTACAAAGAGAGCCATTCTTCCACCTTCTGTTTTTGAGTACAAAGCATCAGAACCACTCCATTGTCAGGAATTCATGGATTCCTTTTGCAGCTCTTATAAACCTCTATGAAACACATATTAAAAACTACTAAGTTATTAACCACATCTGGCACATAGCTGCAAACTCTGCTTGTCATTTATCTTTTGCAGCTATACAATATTTTTTTAAATTAAAATGACCAGTGCTGTGTACATGTAGAGTCAGAGCCTCAGCTGGTTTCTGAACGAAGGAGAAGAGGTTGATGTCATATATTTAGATTTCAAAAAAGCCTTTCACTTGGTTTCCCATGATGTCCTTATGGTAAAACTGGGGAACTGTGGCCTCAACAATATTATGGTCCGATGGCTGGGGAACCAGCTCCGTGGTTGGACCCAGAGAGTGATAGTCAATGGAACCAAGTCAACATGACGCATGGTGACCAGTGACTCAGTACTCACA
The DNA here is from genome assembly GCF_001723915.1 of Gavialis gangeticus. NCBI lineage: Eukaryota > Metazoa > Chordata > Crocodylia > Gavialidae > Gavialis > Gavialis gangeticus. Next base: position 157,391,305 of record NW_017728992.1, on the reverse strand, counting down.
CCAGTACTCTTTAATCTATTCATAAATGATCTGGATTTGTGTCTGGTTAAGTGGACTGGCTAAGCTTGCAGACGACACCAAATTATGCGGAAGTGCAGTTACGCTAAAGGATAGGCTGGCAATTCAGGCTGACCTGGATAGGCTCGTAAGGTGGCCAGATCAAAACCTGATGACATGCAACACAAAGAAATGCAAGGTGCTCCATCTTGGGAGAAAAAACCCACATCATACTCATAGGCTCAGCAGTGCTACACTCACTAGCACCATGACCAAAAGAGACTTAGGGGTCATGACTGACCATGACATGAACATGAGCCACCAATGCGATGCCACAGTTGGCAAAGCAAATAAAACTCTGGCTTGCATCTACTGATGCATCTCAAGCAAGACCCAAGAAGTGATCCTCCTGGTTTACTTGGCCTTGGTGAGGCCACAGCTAGAGTACTGCATCCAGTTCTGGGCTCCACACTTTAGAAAGGATGTGGAGAAGCTCGAGAGAGTCCAGAGGAGAGCCATGTGCATGATTAGAAGTCAAGAGAACAGGCCTTATGAGGAGAGGCTGAGAGGCATGGGACTTTTCAGCCTGGAGAAGTGAAGGCTCAGATGTGACTTGGTAGCATCCTATAAGTATAGGGGTGTGCATCAGGAGCTAGGTGAAGAAGGTCTGTTCACCAGTGCATCCCAAGGGAAGATGAGATCTAACGGTCACAAACTGCTAGAAGACCGTTTTAGACTGGACATAAGGAAAAACTTCTTTATGGTCTGAGTCTCCAGAGTCTGGAATAGACTCCCCGCAGAAGTGGCGCAAGCACCTACTCCGGATACCTTTAAGAAATGCTTAGATGCTTATCTTGCTGGGGTGATCTGAACCCTACTGACTTCCTGCCCCTTAGGCAGGGGGCTGGACCCAATGATCTCATGAGGTCCCTTCCAGCCCTAATGTCTATGAAATCTATTAAATCAGTGTAGTTTCATGAATATCTCATTCTAGCCGAGGATTCATCCCACAGTGCCTCTTGTAGTGTAAGAAATGCCTCTAGAAACTTCTTATATCAATTTACAAAACCTTCTTTTTTTAATCACTTGCAGACATTGGGAAGTTGGATCAGTATTGTTCTATGCATAATCCTCCTCAGGTTGCTTGCTTGATTTCTATGGTGCTAAATTTTACTTTCAATTAGATTCAATTTAGATTCAATATTTTTCTCCTTAGCAGCTACACACTTGTCTCTGTTCTAATAAAATTATGAGTTACGTTTTTTCTCCAAACTCTAGGTCACTTAATTATAAAAGTGCCTCATTAGCTAGAGTGCTAAGTCCCTGCCAAATGTATATTTCACTTTAAATATTACACTCTCTTAACCCTAAGGCAATTGTCCTCACTTTAAACCAGAAGTATATGCCACAATACTTTGTAACGGCTTACTTAAATATATCTGCTACTTGTCCAGAGTTTCATTGCAAGCTATATCATGTGAACTGGGCAGGGGGGATCCAAACATGATAAAACCCAGTTCAGCTTTTTGGGCATTAGGGAGGCTCTGTATAAGATTTTATTTTGATGCTCTTGTTAGGTATAGCACAACCATGTTACCACAATACCACCATATTGATACTGTATTATTCTGATTCTGGAACTGGAGGTGGGAAAATAAAAGATAGATTTATTATATAGAACAATAAAGTATGAGGGGGGTGGATCAATGGGGGCACCCTGGTGTCTTTGCACCCCCTGCCCTTTGATTCCTGGTACACTCAAAATTTAAAACCACCTGTCTTAGTGGCAGCAACATTTCTAGTCAAGGCAGTGCTGAGGGTGTCACTTGACTTCATGACTCATAATCTGGGGGATCCCTTCTAACTTCTTCATTGCACAGGTGTTAATGACCCTCTCCTTTTTAACGGTCTTGATGTTTCACCAATCAAACTCTCCTGTGTCCTCCAATTCTTTTGTGTTAGCTGCTTCCGGTGATGAAGATCCTATTTCACAACCCTGCAGATTGTTTTTAACTCATTCAAATGAAGTTGTATTTGTTTTTGGCTCAATATTAAAGTGAATAATATAGGCCTAGATCCTTATATTAGCAATGCTTCTAGTTTATTTAATAGAAGAAAAGTGTGTTGGTTTATATGTGATGGCTGATGATGCACCTCACCATCTGCACCCCCCTTTTGAAAATTCTAGATCCACCCATGCAGCGTTTTTAGAGCAAAGAAGTTTTAAAACTGTATCTTTTCATTTCAAATGGGTTTAATTGTTGATGTTCTTTTTTTGTGGGTATAGCAGAGTGGGCAGGATAGGAGAAAGAAAAACCCTGCTTGCACACTTTTCCTTACCAGAACAGCAGCAGCAGGTCCTCCCCACCACTGCCGAGCCCAGGGGAGCAGCAAACCCTGTGGCTCCGTGTTTGCTGTTCTGGACAATCAGACAGGGTCCACTGAGCTCAATAGTATGATCCATGACCAAGGAAGCCGTGACCGGGGAAGGAAATCCTTCCAGCTGGAAGCTGGGACCACAGGACTCCTTGGTCTTAGGTGGCTGCTGGCTGCGAGGAGACCACAAGACTCCTTGGTCTCACGGCACATGGGTTCTTCAACAGGGAAGCCACACAGCAGGTGGACAATGAGGGCAATTCCTGATCAGCCAGTTGCCCTCAGAAGGACCCAGTAGGAACCTTCAAGAGGATCCCAGAACTGAGGGAAGCTCCCACAGGACAGTGAGCTGCGAGACGAGTGACAGATGAGTGAGAGACTTTTTGATTCTTGTGCAGGATGGACTGTCAGGGCTTCCTGGAATGAGACCTGAGGCCCTCCGCTAGGGACTGGGTGTGTGGGGCAACTCTTAGCAACCCAACACCCAGCTGAGGTGAACTCAGTAGGATTTTGGATACAGATACACACTTACAGAGGCTTGAGGCAGGAGTGTAGGGGCAGAAGAGCTCCCAATACAGACCCCTAAGGGTCAGGTCAACAAGCCTTATTGTTTGTTGTCAATAACCAGCAGAAAGTAGCTGGCCAAACTGCAGGCTTCTCCAAATGAAGGTCTGCCTTCAGACTACACCAATCCTCCTATTTCCTATCAAAGTCGTGGTGGGTGAGAAAGCAAGAGTAGCCTGGGAGCAGACTGCTCTTGCAGAAAGACATACAGCAGCACCCAAGCCCTGCATGGGGTGGCACCGAAACAAGGTAACCACAATGTCTGCACCCTTCACGGGGAAACTCTGTGACAGTGGGTTTTGTTTTCCTCTCCTACAATGGCGTGGCCACATCTGTCCTTAACTCTGGAGACAGGTTTGCTGTATAGTTAAAGAGGTCCCTTTGTCTATGAAAGCTATAATTTGGCAGAGAGATTGTCCCATGGACCACTTTTCCTCTAATTGGCAATGTAATAAAATTCTACCTGGCAGCTACCACAACTACTTAGAGCAGGGGTGGGCAAAATGTGGCCTGTGGGCTGGATGCGTCCCACCAGGCCATTCTATCCATCCCACGGGGCCCCTAAAAAATTTAGAAAATTAATATTTATCTGCTGCCTGTCATGAGGCCCTTGGTGGCTTGCCAAAACTCAGTAAGCAGCCCTCCACCCAAAATAATTGCCCACCCCTGTCTTAGAATAATGGAAGTGGAATATTAGGAAATATTAGTGTTTCCAGTTGACTATTAATACAATTTAACAGCTGGAAATAAGAAAGGAGAACACCACCATGTGATCAGCCCATTAGCAAGCTGTCTCTGGGCCACATTCAGAATGCTCTGATTTACCTGTGGTTTTTCAAAACCAAACTCAATTGACACTCTGTGAATCATTTGGCTGCAAAGCATGGTATGTTCTCATTGGCACCTCTCATACCCACAGTCTCTTTCATAATCTATGGTACTATCAATCACATTTCATCACTGAGATTGCATTTCAACCCAAGGAGGTATTTGTAGGTCACACCTTTTGTTTGCTTGTAAATGTATTTGCTTTGTAAAAAAAAAAGAAGAAAAAGAGTGTTCTTGCTTGGCAGCAGTTATACAAAAATATCACATTTTGTGGTGCCTTGGATGAGATTACACCAGTTCTGTCATAAATGTCATGGCCAGAAGCATTGTAAAGGAGTGAAATAAACTATTTCAGTGAGTCGTCTTGTTGCTCTTTTTAAATCACTTCATAAAGGTTATACAAGTCTAAATAACAGAAACAGCATAATTGTCTATAAATCTGATTTCAAAATTTGGCAACTGAATGCTATATCCTAGTTGCTATTTATAATACTGTAGCTTGGAGTGAGGCTTTACGTATCTTCGTAAGGATATTGAGAGATCAGATAACTATGGCCAGGTTGTGGGAACTTGGGGATATACCATATATGTATATGACATCTTGCAAAAGAAAAATACCTCAGATGCTAATGTGCTACTGTGACACGGTACTAGCCTGAGTATATGTGCATGTGTGCATGTATAATAGTCTTACTCACTAGCTATTGTCCATTTGTTTTTTAGGTTGTGAACTCTTTAGGGTAAGAATTGTTCTACTTTTTATCTTTCAAAATCTTATAGAATGTTGTAGGACAGCCCAGAGACAATTTTAAAATTGATAATAAAAATATTGGATTTTGCAGCTAGATACTGCAGTATATATGGTATGTTTCTTTGTGCCTTTGTTTCAAGCCCTGCAATTCATTGACACAGTAGAGTAGTTGTGGACAGTGGCAGCTAGTTTGGAATGGCACACAAGCTTTTTAATCCCTGCCTTTTGTTGTTTCATCTCACCACCTCAACATTATTTAAACAGCATTTTGTCAGTAAATGTTAGAAACTGGTGCGTAACACTGCCTATTAAAATGCTATGAGATGAGCATTCATCATGTGAGTTGGTTATGATTTTAAACAATTGCAGAAAACAGACGGGCAGGAAATGGGCATATAATGACGTTTGCCATTTTGGTTTAAACTGCTGCAGGTTGTGCACTTCATTTGCAATTGCAATGCTCAGGACAAGAATGATACCACTTGTCTTTCCAGGACCATTCTGACCATGGCAATGAAAGCAAGAATGTTGTAATTTTAGTAAGTATTATTCCCAACTGCTTCATTATGGAAATAAACATATTATTTTAAAGATAAAATATGAATAATGATTAAGCTACAAAAGGCTAAAAAGGATTATTTAGAACATTTTCATTTTCTGATGCACTGTTATTAATATTTAGACACCTGTGAGTACTTATCTATCTAATGCTTATTTCTAATGGGCCTCTATCTGGCTTTGTTAACAGCCTGACAAAATGTAATTTAGAAGTGTAAGCTGCAAGCCCCACATGGAGAAGAAAAGGCTATAATTCACGTTGCACTTTGGCTTTTAAGACTCGGGAGATGACGGTGATTGCACCGCAGAAAGCAGCTTTCAGGGAGGTATCCATTTACATGCCATTTTAAACCGTAAGGCAAGGATCAGCATTGCAGAGTGTATCTTGAACAAGATCAGTTTAGCTACAGCAAAACTGACATGATCACGAATTAATTCACAAAGAGGGGAAAAGAAACCCTGGTCTCAAAGTGGGAGAATTCCCACTTCAGGCTTTTCCCTCACAACCCTGGTTCACCAGTGCTTTGTTCCCATTTTATGCTGGTGCAGTGCCACTCATTCCACCAGAGTTAAATGAGTAGAGCAGTAGTGAATCAGACCCAATACTTCCCCCAGTAAACAGAAAAGTGTCATCAAGGCAGACATTAAAAAAGAGATTAAATAACTATTTCTTGTTTATTAAGAAATCAAGGTTATTAGTTAATGTTTATTTTCTGCTAATCCAGACTGAAGTTAATAATTACTAAGCCTGTTTTGCAAAGAGGCAGAGGTAGGTTTTGACCTATGTTAAGCATTAATGTCAGAAGCAATTAGCCAGGATTGTGTCTGATGTGCTCCCCAAGAGCCTAGTTTGAGTGGCAAAAGACACAGGTGCAGCTGGAACACCTTAGTGACTTATACACCTCTAATTTACATCACTACAGCTATTTTACGGTCTAAAGCTTTTTTCCTCCATCAGTCTCATCAAAAAATCCCTAAGGTCACCCTTCATGTTTACTGTGGTCTCGTAATATGTGCATGTTTGCTGTCTAAAGGCAGAGTCCAAAATAGGTGGCTTTGACAGGAGTATTGCTACCAGAGCCTTTCTAGGGGTGACTCCGCCCTCCTGTTATGGGCCAACCATCTGCTTACTTGCCTGCCATGCCTTGATCTTAATTGATTAATTGATTGATGTAATTAGTGGGAGGCTGCCCACTTTATGCGCCCCAGTGCCAGGGGGCGCTACCTGCGGCTCCTTTCCCTCCCCTACATAGCAGGGTGGAGTGCTACTCCACCGCAGCCCAAGCCTCGCAGATGGTACCGACATGGTCTTGACCTGGCCCTGTTGTGACTTGGCCCTCTCCTTTACCTCCTTGGGGCTTCTCACTGCCCCCCCTTGCTCTGGGGCTGGGGTCAATGAACCCCAAACACTGCGCTCTCTCTGGTGCCAGGGTCCTCACGCTACTGTGGAGCCCCTGTGATGCCTCCTCCAACCCCTAATAGCCTCACCCAGTCCTCTGGTTAAAACAGTAAACACAAAAACACAAAGCCCCTGGGCTATAACATAAAAAGCTAGACCATCCGGCCAAACAACATTTAATCCCTACCAGGAAAACACTCCAACCCCAGCAGTGACCAGGGGATGCTCACACAGTCAGAGTTCTCCCCTTTGTCTGTACTAGCCAAGCTCCTCCTCCCTCAGTCACCAGAGGGGGACTGCCCTCCTGGCCTTCTGCCTGGGCTTATATGGGCCAGGCCCTGCCCCTTCCTGTCAGCTGCCCTCCCCCCCCAGCGGTTGTCCCAGCAACCAGCACCTGTTACTCTGGCTGCCCTGGTAACTGGCAGCTGGGCCTCCCTCCTTTTGCCACTAGGGGTCTCTCCCGAGCTGTTTTTTCTGTTCTTAGGTGCAGGGCACCTGAGTGCTCTGCGACAATGGCAAATGGAGAAACAGCCATGAAATCTTATTTAAAAGTTTAATAAAAAGCAAAAGGCTTGATGTGTTCATATTATCTTCTCCCACAGCTGAGCCCCACATCCCTCTCAGTAGTGGCCTCTTCCTCCCACCCCCACCAACCTCTGCCTGTGTTACCACCACCTTAGGTCAAAACCTGCAAAGGTTTCTCCATGGATCCAGCAGTCTGTGTGAAGAAGATGGCAGGCAATGGGTTGACTGGGAATGGAGTGAAGTAAGATGGGGTAGGGCCTACAAGGCAGAAATGTTGTCCATCCCTCCCCCTAACAAACCTGGGAAAACCAAGGCAGCTGTCTGCAACATCAATCTGTCTGCAACATCAATTTTTCCTCTGGTAGAGGAGTACTTCATCCAGAGGGGAGTTCTAGAGGTGCTAATAAAAGCTATGCCAGCCTTGGAAATATGGCTTTCAACAAGGAGAGAAGTCTACCAAATACAGTGGGGAAGCAGAAGTTTGCACGCTCCTGCTGAACCCCTGGGATCTGTGAGGTTTGGGTCCCCAAACTGTGCCCCATTCCATTAAATGACTGGAGAACCTTGCAGAGACTTTTTATTTAGTCCCTTCATGAAGGATTTCCCATAGGAATGATGAACTGGTCCTTAGCTCTGGGTTTATGGTGGACTATATTTACTCAGGTACCATACATACCTTTTTCCTTCAAAATCAGTCCCCCAAATTGGGGTGTGTATCTTAAGCAGGGAAGCTGATTCTCTGCCTGGACTAGAAACACCCTGCTTTGATTTCTGCTCCACCCATCAGCAGAAGTGGCATTTCTGTTCAAGCAGCTGAGGGAGTCAACTGACTTGTTCCACATCCCTCAGGTATTAATGATCATCTGTCCTTTTTAATAGTTTTGATGCTCCACTAATCAAGATAATCTTTCTTTGGGCAATTTTGCTGTCTGCTGGCTGCTCCTGGTCTCTCTTTTCCTATCTCACAGACTTACACAATGTTTTTAACTCTTCAAAATCGTTGATCCATGCATAGAAACCAATTTTCAGCAGCAGCTAGGGCAGGGGTAGGCAAAACAGTGGATCCATCCGGCATCCAGATTCCATTTCCCAGCAGCCCCTGCCATGTCACTGTGGCCAGTTTCCGTGGAGACCCTTGGAGCAGTGAGACCATGACAGCACAGGGCCAGGGTTTCCATGGAGACGGACCTCAGCAGCACTGGCAGGGCACGTGACTAGGCAGGGAGCTACTCCTGGACCAGGGCTGGGATCTTGTGGTGGTGACAGCGTGGTCCAGAGCTGGGGCAGAGTCACAATCTGCTGCCTGTGTGCCCCTGCCTGGGGCATGTGGGCAGCAGATCACAGCTCTACCCCAGCTCTGGACCATGCTGTCACTGCCACAAGTTCCCAGTCCTGGAGTAGCACTCCACCCTACTATGTGCCCCACCAGCACTGCTGGGGCTGGTGTCCATGGAAACCCTGGCCCCACATTGTCATGGACCTACTGCTCCTGGGGTCTCCATGGAATCCAGCCACAGTGATGCAGGCAGGGGCTGCTGGGAAATAGAGTCTACTGCAGGCCCAATCTGGCCCACGTGCTGGACTTTGCCTGCCCCTGAGCTAGCGTTTCAACTTTTGAATAAGCAGGAAAGGGAGAGTAAGTTGAAAATTAGGCTGTCCCTGTACAACAATAATTCTGGGAAAACATTATTTTCTTCATTCTGTCTTCCCAAAAAAGAAGGTGAACGTATTACTTGGGGTATGTGGTATATGAGAAAATACAGTATCTTTCTGCCCTTTCCCAGTTTCATTCACGTGACAGACGCACTGTTATTTGTTTAACTTTTCAACTCATGTTTCGATGAATTATTATCATTTTATTAATACTTAGGGAAAATAAGTGAGTAAGTCCTTTACTCAAAGCTGTGACACCAAATTTTCACGTGCAACTCCAACCTGCAGAAACCTCAAGTTGGTATTAAAGAGCATGAACCATCTGCCAAGGTCAGCCTTGGGCCACAATAGGAATCCACCTCTGTATGACAATGCTCCAAGAAGTATCACACCAGTTGCAAAAACAATTCTGCCATTCAAAATATGTAACTAATATATGCTATCACGTCAAGCATATTTAATAAACCAGACAGAGAGCAGGCAGAATTTCCCCTCAGCTATATTAGAACACATGCCTTCATGTGTCATCTACAGAAAATGGCCCCATGCTAAAAGCTGACTCTAGCACCAGGCTCTCTTCATAGGCCTTTGCCCTTTTCCCATTGCAGCTGGAGGTGGGCAAAGGTTACTGTTTCATAGGCAGGACTGACTTTACACCACAGTCTGTGAGGACTCAGTCTGGTTCCTTCCATGTTCCCCACTGTAAGTGGGGACAGTAGTGTAACAGGTGGGAAAACAGGGCACAAGCCCTGGGGCACTTTTAAGGTTAAGCTTCCCTCCACTTCCCCCTCCTCTCTGCTCAGTATTTCCCAAACCTGGTGGGAACTTTCATATCCCCCAGCCGTCCTGCACCTGCTGTTCCATCCCATGCACTACCCTTCAGCCTTGTATGACTCTTAACCTTTTCTCTGGCATCCCCTTCCATGGTGCCTCACCTGCTCCATCACTGACCCTTGCCAACAAATTCGGCTCTGTGAATTTCCTCTTAGCATACATTTCAGCAGCAAAAAGAGCAGGAGATTAGCCCTCAGCATACAGCAAGGAGGGCTGGACTCTGAAAGGGGAGAGGGGGATATTGCAGGCCATTGGAGCAGGCAAAGAAGACAATTATGGGTGGGTGTGTTATTAACCACTAGGTTTGGCCAGGGTGCAGACCTTGCTGGATAAGTCTCTGGGGCATATGGATTTGTTGGAGAATTGCTTCTCTTTGGTGCAACTCTGCTGCTGGGTGAAGACACAGTAACCTTTCTCCTCCTCTGGCTGCACTGGGAAGGGGAAGGCCCTGGTGAACCCAAGAAAAGGCCCATGAGGTAGGCCTGTGTGAATAGGCAGCTATTTGATTTGGCTTCAGATCCAGAGCTCTGGATTGGTTTCCCATTTCGATTCAGCCGAAGCGGCTCCGAAGCTTCAGAGTCGCTTTGGAGATCCAGCCATAGGGTATAATGGGGAATCAATGAAATACTTATAACTTTGTTGGTTTTTGTCTGATTTGGATGAAACTTTCAGGGGTGATAGCCCCTGGTGAGGCCACAAAGCCTGCCAAGTTTAGGTGCAGGGGTTTGGAGGGAACTGCACCCCAACTTCTTGAAAGCAAAACTCATGTCACATGTATGTGTTACACCACAGGGGGGGTGAAAACTGCAGGGGTGGTGGCCCCTGCTGAGGCCACGAAGCATGCCAGCTGTCAAGAAGATAGGTATAGGGGTTTCTGGGGCCCTGCACCCCTAGCTGCTGACAGACAAAACTTGTGACATGGGTGCTTGTGCAACTGACTGTCTCTGTCTTGGGCTTCAGCATCTGAAGCATCCGAATCTTCTCTGGATCCGAAGCGCGGTCTTAAGCCTTGCACAGCCCTACTGTGAGGCTGCCTGCTCTTTTGGTCACACACCTAGAATGGGAGAGACTGTGTTACCAAACCTGCAACTTTCTTGTCTGAAAAATAGGCTTGACTATGGGAGCAAGCTAATTGAACCCTAAGCACTACTAGTTCCTTCCTAAATCCTTGTTGCAAGAACTGAAGCCTAGTACCTAAACAGCCCTAATTGATGTTCTTAATTCTTCCATGTTGAAAAACCTACTGAAGGGAGTTATATCTTTATGAGGCTTTTGCTACAGTCAGTTTTGTGCTGTTCAGAGGCTTTCACTATAGAGTAGACAGGACTCAGACACTAGGGTATGTCTACACATATTTAGGGTCAATGCTGAGGGTCAGTTAGCCCAAGAAATGACCTGTTTCTCCCAGTCTATATCTTACGTTGTAGCCTCTGAAATCAAATGCAGCCCTTCTAGGAATCAGTCTGCAATTTATTTGCTTCTCCTGCTGTAGCAGGCTCTTATTACTGGCAGTAGAGATGGAAAGCGGTAGAAGGGCTGGAAGTTGGTTGGTGGTCAATTTTCTATGCTTGTGGCCTGGAGCAAGAGGCTAGAAGATGGACAGGTTCAACCCTAAATGGTGACATTCCATGGGTCAAGGGGGGCTGCTGCTTATGACTGAGTTTAGGGGTTTTCACTATAGGAGGTAAGCAGATGTGAGGGTGGAGGGCAGCCTTAACTTTTAGCAGTATATTGCCAGTAATGTGTTGGAAAAAATGGCATCAGAAAATCACCTACTAAAAAAAGATTGCAGTCTGACTGATCCATACTCAGCCCTGTTAAATTAGACAATCATTGAAGCCTGGGGAGATACCTGCTAACAAGAATGTCTGTGCTGCTGGAAACAGATGAGAGTCACTGGGGACTTGCAACCATACAGAGACAAACAAGGCCAAACAAAAACTTAAGTTGCTTTGAAGCACCAGGAAATTATTATTAGTGTTTCAGGAGAATAACAACAGGCATGTTTACTATGGCCGCAAATAATGGCAATACAATGAAACCTAGCCCCATTACAGTACAAGGTTGTCACTCCAAATGGACATGCGGAATCACAGAGCAGCAGGGCTGGAAGGGGCTTCCTTAGGTCATCTAGTCTAACCCCATGCTTGAGGCAGGATCATTCCTATCCAAACCATCCTATACAAGTCTATTGTCTAACTTCTTGCATTTCTCAGCATTGAACATCATTTGGTTAGCTTCAGCTTAGCTTTCCAGTCTCTTAACATCCTTCTGAATTGTGCTCCCATCCTCCAATGTGTTCACAATCCTTTCCAGTTTCATGTCATCTGCAAACTTGCTCAAGAAAGTTTCTATGCCAGCATCCAAATCATTAATAAACATGTTGAACATCATTGGACCCAGAACAGATGCCTGTGGGATCTCCTACCATTCTGACATAAATACATTTATAATTATGTTTTGCCTGTGGCTACTGAGCCAGTTGTCTATTCATCTTACACTAGTTTTGTCCAGCCCACATTTCTTCAATTTGTTTATGAGAAGGTCATGTGGGGCCTTGTCAAAAGCCTTGCTGAAGTCCAGAGACACTATATCCACAGCATTCCCTTCATCCATCCAGTGCTTCTTTCTTTGTGAAAGAAGAAAATGAAATTTGACATAATTTTTTCTTAGTAAATCCATGCTGGCTGCTTATGACCAGGCTTTCCTCCTCCAGATACTTGCAATTGGACTTCCTCAGGATTTGTTCCAGTAACTTGTCAGGTATTGAGGTGAGGCTAACTGGTCTGTAGTTTCCTGGGTGTTCTTTTTTGCCTTTTTTATAGAGGGGCACTACACTGGCCCTTTTCCAGTCCTCTGGTACCTCATCTGTCTCCCACAACTTCATAAAGATCATTGCCAAGGGTGCTGAGATCTCTTCCAGTTCCAATAGCATCCTGGGGTGAAGTTCATCAGGCCCTGATGACTTGAATTTATTCAGAGCCATCAAAAGCTCTCCAACTAGCTCATCCCTCAGCTTGTCCCCTCCCTTATCCAAATAATCCTTATTAGATGTCTGGCTGCAGCTTAATTTTTTTATGAAGACTGAGGCAAAGTAGCTGTCAGGTAGCTCCGCTATAGAGAAACAGGTGATACTTTCTCCAGATCTCAGAAAAGAATGAGATAAGGTGCACTGAGTTTTGCCTGAGGAAGTCTTAGCAGACAACCACCAAACTAGACTGAGAGAGTTCAGTCTAAGGTAATGAGGAAAATGGAATTTTAAGACAATCTCCAAAAGCAACATGCCCTAAGGAGGTTCATCCACTAATATGGCAATATGCTCCCTAAGAGCTCAATTCAACAGCATCATTGCGCAATGTCTCTGAAAGAAATAGCAATACCTTCATTAGTGGAACAGTTATTACTGTTGTTTTGCTACTTGTGAAGTAATGAGTTGCAAAATTGCTTATATTTTCTAAATAGTAACAAACAAAAACCAAGGAACCTATTGTTGCTGTAGACACCTTTCTAAGAGGTACTTGTTGCTTTTGGTGGTTAGAGCAATAGTAAATAAAAATATTTATTAGTAATGTTTACTATTGCTGCTAGGGAAAGAAAACAACAACAGTTGTACAGAAAGGCTTCTTGGTGAAGTTCTTCAGTTGCTTCGGAGTCTCCAGCTAAAATATGCCTGCAGATTTAGTAATTAAAGGGGCTTTTGAAAATGCCTTTCAGTGGTCTGCTGCAAATGACAGGCCTTTCCCTGGAGTCCTGCTGCTGAAGTCCGATCGTTACTAAAGTCAGTGTAAAATTTTACCATGGCATCCAATGGGCTTTTGAAATGGGAAGTGCTTGGAACTCCCTGCTGGAATGTACAATATCTTGTCGAGGGTGCCATAACAAGGCCATTCTTTGGGAACAGTGTTTACTGTGTCACCTAGAACTGAGACGTCTAGACAACTATTTTAATCCTAATTTGTTTTCTCTTTATTCTGAATGAGGTAATATTTCAATGATAATGTATCAAAGGTTTGTAAATTTTATGTGCAGCACAGAATCTATTGTTCATTTCTCACATAGGACATTGTTAAATCTAAAATGAGAGGTTATTTATTTAAAACTGATGTTTTCTTTACAACTGGAAATTCAGATTTTTACATTTAATTCTTCCAAACAGCAGCACAGTGTTCATGTTCTGATTCTATACAAAACCAGCTGTAGTAGTAAAAAAGAGCTCTGAATACAACATTAAATCCAGATCCCAATAATGAAAAATTCCTTTTTATTTTCCAAACTTTTCTTTTTTGCATTGGTGGTTTGTTCCCCGCCTCTCACTTGTTGGTATTCCTATAAAATGTATGTTTTCCAAATCCGGGCCTTTTTAGCCTCAGACACAGTCAAATTGTTGTCTCTGAAATCCTAACCATTTAATTTCCCAGATGCATCCCAGCCAAATGATAACTCTCACATTTACCAAATATAGAATCCCAACTCAGCAGCACTGAGGCAGATGTCATAAAATTACTTCAGCACATGATCATTAGTTAGTCACAAGCCCAAACTATTTAGTCACCAGTGCTTTAACTTGATTCTTAGAGACTGAAGGACTTTAGATGCAGTAAAGAGCAAATTATTTATCCTGCCAGAGCCAGATTATTCCCCATGGTATAATCGTTACTCTTTTGTCCTGTCTGTTTTCATTTTTGAACGATGCTTATCATCATGGTTTGAGCATCAGGAAATCATGTATCCCTTGGGAGACTTATTCTATTGACTAACAGGCTTCTTTATTAGGAAAAACATAAAGGCATTCATCTTACATTTTCCTAACAGCCATACAGGGCAATTCTTCAGGCTCTCTGCAGGCAAAATTCCCATTGACTTTGGCATACGTTTGGTTGCACAGTCTGCTGGATCAGTTCTTTAGCTTTAAACAGGGATGGTCTCAGCATTTGTGGGTCAGAGTAACAAGATGATACTTTGACATCCCCAGAAGCCAAAATAAATGTTATTTTTAATCATGTAGTGGGACACGAATGTTTTAGGCTTCATGAATTTCCTTTATTCCCCCTTCCACATTCAAAATATTTTCTGCCCCAAACCCTGAAACCAATTGAAAATGCAATTTTTGGAAATACCCGAGAACTGAACACAGAATTCTATAAAATGAGTGATGGTGAATGTAACTATAAATGTGGTATTTCCAAGTCATAATGACCCGTAGGTGTTCTATGCACATGAACATTACAAATTAGATCCATTTTTATGTCAGAATAAATAAAACTGGAATAAATAAAGCACTTTGGTGTAAGCTATTGAAAACAAGGTACAGTGACTGATTTCATGCTGCATAACTGCAGTTGCTTAAAAGCAAGAAGAGAATCCAACTTACAGTCAGATCATGCTCCACTGAAATCAAGAAGCTTTGTCATTGACTTCCCTGCTTGTATAATCCAACTCTAAGATGCACAGATTCTCTAAAATAACCACATGCAAGTTACTGTCTACTTGATTCTGGTAGAGTGTGTTTGTGCATGTGTATATAGAAGATTTATGGATCCAAGAGGAATGACATTGCTTTTAAGTGATGTGACATAGAATGCTTTATGCCAAATGTATTCCTTCCCATTGAAACGTGTACAAACAATTTTAATAAACACTAGACACTTCCTGCATGTCTGTTTTATAATAGAATCTTCTAAGCTTTATAATGGCTACATTTAGTTATGCATCCTCTCAGTTACTAACTAATGTCCTTATAAGGAAGCCATTCGTTTCTCACAAAACACCCTTCCTGTAATGTTTTTACAGCGTACACACAACAAAATGTAGTTTTGTAAGCTAAGTAGTCCTAAGTACTACACAATCAGCATGCACATATGTAACTTGAATAAATAGAATGACGAGGCCCTCTAAAAATGTATGGCATGTTTAAATACATCATTTCTGCTTGTCTGCCCTCCAGCAACTTCCTGTACAAATTTCATATATTTAAACAATTTAATTTTAGACT
Organism: Gavialis gangeticus; assembly: GCF_001723915.1. NCBI lineage: Eukaryota > Metazoa > Chordata > Crocodylia > Gavialidae > Gavialis > Gavialis gangeticus. The sequence continues at coordinate 157,375,828 of NW_017728992.1, read as the reverse complement.
ATTGATCCTGGGAATGTTGCTTACAGATGCAAAGAATGGCATTTTCAATCACATTTTCAGTTCAATTTTAAGGAGAGAAACTATTTTCATAATCTGACAAGCTTAGTATTTCCAGCTGAGTCACTTTTCCTTATGGCTTTACTTTCTACTAGCTCCTGGAACTGAAAAAATATCAACCTGGTTATGCTTTCCATACAGAAAGTACTATTGTATACTTCCACTCTAAATGACCTATTTTACATTAAGGGAAAAGCAACAAAACATGGAAGATCAAAAGTAATCTCCCTGAGGCAGCACTGTGTCCTCCCTCATCTGTACCATTCTGTATCTGAATATAAAAGGGAAGGTGCCTATAACTGACAGACTCATTTAAAGGTGCATCTCACAAAAAACAAGATCAAATCCATTATACTAAGCTCTTCAAAATATGTATGCTCCCCTGGGGGTGGGGCAGATGGCAAATTTCTAGAGGGTACACAAGCAGGAGGAATAGAAAAGCAGAAGGGAAAGCAGAAATTATGATGAAAAAAGAGACAGGAAGAAAGGTAAAAGGAGAAAGAGAAAAAAAGAAAGATGACTTCACAGCATCTCGTCAGTTGTTGAAGAAGCTAGTGTGGCTGTAGTGACGTGAAATGTTATTATGTCATTATCTATAACATGGACTCCTAGGGTTACAGCAATATAACAAACTTTAAAAAGTCTGAAACCAATTGTATTAGACCTTTCACCATCCTGTTTTATGAACATTCTGTAGAACTCATCATAATAACTATAGATTTAAAAAAAGGAATGTATATATACAGGTAGAAAGAGAGAAACAGCTTCTCCATACTAATTGGCTATTGATGTTTAGAAAAAAATACAACATGATTAGAAAAATATAATGATATGTTAATTTAATGATTTTTGCCCTTGCAGCTTATGATGGCTCTTGGGCTTCTAAATGGTCAGACATCAGAAAAAGAGAATCCAGGTAATTTCATTGTCCATTTGCTTAGATCCCTTTTCTCCACAAGGTCCCAGACAGTCTGTCTACTGTCTTTTTATTCATAAACTTGATCCTTCTGCCTTATAAGAGACCTCCTCCTACTAATCAAAACTCCTGGAAGGAGCTTAGCTCTCGTACAAGTGACTCCAGACATTCCAGAAGTCATAGGAATTTTCATTTCCTACTTTGTGGGGCTGATGTAGCTGACGTTGTTTAGTATTAATGGCAGTTGCACATGCCTAGTCCTCAGTCTTTTCTCCACCTGTTTCTGTTAGCTAGTGAGGCAGATCACCTGTGCCAGCAAGGAAGAGAGACAGACTTACAGTCAGGTTGTTCATGCTGCACTATAGTTCTATTCTTGAGGGGCGTTTTTTAATGTCATAGTTTAAAAAAACCAAACACAAAACCCAAGGTGGCTTGGTATAGATAAGGGATCCTGCAGCACACTTCTATTTTGCATAAGCAGGAGTTGCTTTTTGCTTCCCAGCCATCAAGCACCTCTTATAGCTAAGGATATACTTAAATTGCGTTTTTTGTGATTTTTGTGGAAACTGTGAAAAACAGCAGTTTCCACAATCACCATGAAAAATGGCATTTCTTGCTATTTTGTGCACAGAATTGCCCAAAATAAAATAAAGCTTCCTGGAGTACAGAGAAAGCGTGGCAATCCCTGCAGCCATAGAGTACATAGTTTCAAAGAGAGCTACTGATTGAGCTAGTGATTTAGACTCAGTGAAGGCACCCATCAGGAAAGCTAAAGGCTTTTGGCACAAACTTTTAATAAGCTAGATGCAATGCTGCAGTCTGAAGATGATGGATTGGCCTCTTGGTCAATCAGTGGCCGGGGTGCTCACCATGAAAAGACTGCGAGAAATGGCTCAGTGTGCTGTGAGTAGCCTGTGAAAATCCCTTCATCTTGCTATGATTTAGGTAGGTCCCTTCTTACAGCATTCCTCTACATTCCTGCAGAGCCTGAAAAGATTATAAAAGACTTCTGGTTTAAGTCACACATTTTCCCCCTCATGGAGAAAAGATGGACTGGGATATATCCAATGTTTATGAATCAACAAAATGCTGAAGTGCAGGCATAGAGCTGGGGCACTGTTTTCTAGACGTTTAAGCTACATGTGATTCAAGAGAAACCCCTCATTAAGCAAGGCAAATCTTGAACACAGTTTTTGGTTATAAAACAAGAAAGAACAGTATTAAACCTCACGTAGGTGTTTGCATAAAGCAGTTGCAATGAGAGCCTTAATTCTGAGTAGCATGATGGGTAGGTAAGGAGGAGACATTTACAATGAATAAATAAACTCTTTGGGCCAGCAACCATGTTTTTTGGTGTGTGTCAACCCAGTGAGCCCACTGGTGGGGCTGTAAGGCACTACCACAATAATAATGGCTCCCAAACTGATGGTAAGTAGGAAGTGAAGCCATTCTATCACCTTAAAAAACCCTCTCTCTGAGAACACATTGTGACGGCTGCCCTTGCACACCAGAAACTCACAGAAATGGATAACTAGGATGCTCCAAGGCAGAGCCTTACCAATAAATTCTCTCTTCCTCCCAGTTTGTGTACAGACATGATTACTGCCTTTTAAAGACACTCTTCAGGCCTGATCTTTGACATAAGCTTATCTTCAGCATCAAAATATGCCAATATGTGTCATTCCATTGTCACTGAAAACAATTCACTGATACACTTCCAGCAACATAGTACTCACTAACCCTCAATAACAACAGGCCATTTGCAGGTATTTGGGCCTCAGCCTTGCAAATGCATACTCATGTGAGCCATGGTATATACAAGGAGAAGGCTATACTTAAATGTTTGAAAAATCAGGGGCTTCATGAATAAAAACAATAATAGGAGTAAACAGACTTCAGTATGAATTTTCCAGGGGAACACTGTAAAGACCAGTGAGAAGAAATGTGTCTGTCACCTAGAATGTAGCTTTTCAAAAATAAACTGATTAAAAAAATGGGGGTCTCCTTTTGTACTGGGCATAAAAGAAATACAAAAGGCCCAGTTCACTTTTGCCTTAGGTTCTGAGTGGATGAAGAAAGCTATCATATCACTTAAGAACCGTTTGACCCAGATGGAGTCCATGACTCTTGATGGTGTAGGGCAATGGTGATGCCACAGTTTCTGCCCTGAAGAGCTTACAGTTATAGACCTCAATTCAGGCATCTAGTGCTTATTGCAATCTCAGTTCCCACTGATTTCAGAGGGGATTTCATAGCTCCCATGCTTAGGCTTTGCATTTTAGCTGAATATGTGGTATGACACACAAGAAAAACCCCTGCAAGTGTGTTTTAACTGGCAGTGCTGGAAGCCCTGGAACTTTGGCAATGGTAGGGATACTGCTGTCTGGTATCATATACGTTCTAAATTGATTTGTTTTAGTTTATCTTTTAATTACATTCATGCATTTAAGCTACAAAAATAAACACTTCCCTAGAACTCAAACATCTGTGCCATATGGATGGACATTTTTTACTTTCAAATCAGACCCCTTTGCTAGGTCATGCGCACAATGAGAAAGGGCCCAAACATCTGGAAACCAGCTGACAACAATGGCTCCTCAAGGGACTTAATCAAAATATTCTAGAAGAATATTTGTGTTGCAGAAACAGAGACAACATCGCTGAGGCAGAGATAGAACTCCATCTCTTGTGTGAATAAGAAATCCCCTTACACAAGGAACATTTTTCCCCCTCTACATATGTCAAGAAAGACTGAAGCAGTCATTCCTCCTTTTTTTGGACGATGCAAATAAATGTTTACTGATATCTCCATATTTAGCTAGGTCAGCACATCTTATACTTGGTGGACAGAGTCACATACTTGGCAGCAATGACTCCTTTGTTTGTAGAAATAAAAATAGAATTTGTATAACCTTTAAGCTAATTCTTCCAATGTAACCTTACAGCCCACTAAAGTCAATGCTACAAAATGGCCTTCAAAAAAGTTGCCAGAGTGACCTTTTCTTGACAGAAGAATAGATAGGGTCACAGGCCTTTGCTCCCTGCCAAACGCCTTTTATTTCCATAAATTCCCTTTGAATTTAGATTCTCCCAGGTTGGGGCCAATATCCTTCCACCAGTGGCTCATTGGCATTACTGTTAATTAGAACGGTGCATATCTGCCGTTGTACATCACTGCAGAGTGCAGCTTGCTCCCCTCTTCTCTGTGATAGTTCAGATCTGAGGGCCTTTGTGGAGGGGCTGAGATCCAGCATTATTTTCCCTGCTATACACATGTACTCTCCTCTTTGCCCCTTTGGGGGAGTAGGTAGTCCCAAGGATAAGACAGTAGCAGGAACTATCCCACCACTTTGAGACTTTGCAAAGGTGGGGGAGAGGCCCCTGTGTAAAGGCTAGCCACAGTCCCTCCCAGAATGATTATGGATGGAGGTATGGCCTCACTGAAAGGACTCTGAGCTGGCAATCCCGGGGCCTAATCCAGAGGAGGGCAAAATATGACTCACAGGCCAGATCTGACCTGCCAGGCCATTCTATTCATCTTGTGGGGCCCTTAAAAAATTTAGAAAATATTTATCTGCTCTTGGTTGCCTGTCAAAGATGGCAGGAGCCAGGGGCAGTAACACCCAGAGGGAGCCTAAACAGGAACATGACAGCCCAGTCCCGTCCCACCCCCAGCCATTTCCCTGCCCCCACACTGCTCCAGCACCATGGGGCTTCCAGCTGCATCGCTAGACCACGGAGCACAGGGCGAGCTGGTACCCCCGTGTGTGTGTGTGTGCGCAAATGTAGAGAGGAGCTGTGCATGTGTGTGCATAGGGAGGGCGTGTGTGTGGGTATAGGGAGGGCATGCGTGTGTGTATGTGTAGAGAGGGTATGTGTAGGGACGGTGTGTGTATATGTGCAGGGAGGGACAGAGTGTGCGTGTGTTCATAGGATAAGTCCCACACACATACCCCCCCATACACATGCACCCACACCCCCACTCACACTGCTATACACGTAGACCCATCACACACCCCAACTACCCTCTTCCCACACACATCTCCCCACAAACCCCATACCCACAGACCCCCCACATATCCACACCCCTCCACATGCTCCCTCCTCCCACACCCAGATCCCTACATCTATCCACTCCCACAGACACACCCACACCCTCCTCCACACCTGACATACCCACAGCCCCACAGAAACCTATGCCCACCCCCCCACAATATAGAAGAGTAAGACTTCATGTTAATCTATTATATACAATCATCTCTATGTACACTACACAAACACATGTAAACCAGGACAAAACTATTTTTTAAATTAAATTAACGAATGTTGTAGATGTTCACTTTTTAGAATATAATTTTGTTTTTTCTAGTTTCAAGATGGCAAAGGTAAGGGGTTAAGGGGAGGGACTTCCAGTCACAAGATGGCAATGGGGGGGTACGCACACCGGTCAAGGGGTGGGGCTACCCATGCAGCCTGCAACAACTTGCCAAAACTGGGTAAGCAGCCTTCTGCCCAAAATAATTGCCCACCTCTAATATCTAAGCTGGAGAAGATGGGAATCAGAACAAGAATCATCAGACAGGTAAGAAACTGGGTATAAGGAAGATGACAAGTGATGTTTATAGGGGAACTTTTTGGGTGGAGGGAGGATGTCTAGTGGATTTCTTCCAAGATCTGTCACAGGAATGATTTTATTAAATATTTTCACTAATGGAGCTTGACATAAAAGGTATACTTATGCTGATGAAATTTGGTTGTGACCCAATTTAGGAGACATTGTCAATGGAGAGAGGAGTAGAACATTATGCAAGAAAAATGAAATGACCTCAACAACAACTGAATGAAATGCAACCAATATGCAAGGACTTGTACTTAGGAATAAATAAAAAGTTGTTCTGCTTTGGATTGGTAGCTTATCAGTTGGAAACAATAGAGGAGGAGAAAGTTGGGTGTTCTAGCTGATCTCAGGATAACTATGAGCCATCAATGGGATGTGGCTTGTGAGGCAAATGTGATTCTAGAATGAATGAATTTGATTCAAGGCAAAATGCTTGAAGCAGAGGAAGGGAATTGCTAATACCATTTCACAAGGGGCTTTTGACACCCTGTCTGGAAGCCTGTGTGCAACACTGGCCACCCATGTACAAGAAAGAGTAATTCAGCCTGAAACAGGTGCAGAAAAGGGCTACTAGGCTGGACAGAAGAATGGAATGCCTGTATTACCACAAGAAGCAAAAACGTTGACTTATTTAGCCTAGCAACATCAAGGCTGAGGGGAGATGTGGAGAGGTCTATAAATATATCAGTGAGACAGGAAAAAAAAGCTTAAGATGTAGGACAAGCTTAAGTGTTTGTAAAAGAACAAACCATGTAACTGACTGTGAACTATGGTTGAAACTGTAAGAGCAGGGAATTTCCGGAACTGCCTTCAATAGTGGTAGTGAGGACAGTGGGGGCAGATGAACCTAATTAGCTTTATTATGGAACATGATTAGCTTATGGAAGAGGTTTTTTTTTTCTGGAATGGCTGCTTGTGATAGCAGAAGACTGGTCTCTCAACCTAGAAGGCTACTTCCAGTGCTGTGCGCATAGTAATGTGTTCTCTCATTTGTACAGTGATCACCTACTTCACAGAAATGTACTGTGAAGAGGTGTAGGTGCTAAATACTTCTGTTGTCACATTACAACCTATGATGACCTGTGCTTTGCTCATAATATGGAAGCAAAGGGGTCATCTTATCCTTACATTCAACTATTCTCTAAACTCTTTCATTACTGTTTTCTAGGGGGGGGGTTCCACTTAGGGTGTTTTAAATTTCAAGGCAGAGAAAAAGTAAAACAAGGGGTTTTAAAAATAATGCTTTCAGCTTTCTTGATTTCTGATGTTTCTTTGTAGGCAAAAACTGCTATTGCCAACCTCTTCCCCTTGTCTCCATAGGAATAGTTGCCCAACTTATAGCTGCATTTATTAGGCTGCACAATTGCATTTGGAGCACTGTGTGTAGTTCTGTGTGGACTCTTCATTACTGGGGGTGTTCCAAAAGAGGTTAGATAGGACATGGAGAAGTTAGAGAGGGTCCAGAGGCAGGCAACAGAGATGATCAAGGGCTTAGAAGGCAAGTCATATGAGAAGAGTCAGAAGGAGCTAGGTACGTCCAGTTTGCAAAAAAACTTTCTTAAGAGGAAACATGATAGCAGTCTTCAAATACATAAAGGGCTGACATAAAGAAGAGGTAAAGCACTTTTTCTGTCTTGCTGCAAAGATGAGGATGCAGATAATGACTTGAAAGTTGCAGCAAAATAAATTTAGACTGGATATCTGGAAAAATTTCTTCACCATGAGAAAAGTGAGGCCGTGGAATAAATAGACCTCCTAGGGAAGTTGTGGACTCTTCATCACTGGAGGTGCTCCAGAAGATGTTGGATAGGCAGTGGTTGGGGATGATCTAGATGTAGCTATGCATATTTTCTATCATGGGTATTTCCCATGCTGCTGGGCTTTCCTAGTTGTTCCTGCCCACCTCTCCACTCCCTTTTTTGTCTTGCTATGTGTCAGGGTATTTTTAGCCTCACCAGAGGCACTGGGTGTTGGCTACAGCTAAGGCTGGAGACTTCAGTTGGGATGTGCCAATTCTCTTGCTAGGAGCAAACCCAGAGGTTCCTGACTAGAAGGTCTTGCCCCTCTGCTCAGGGTCATGCTGATACCCATATTTGGGATCAGGAAGGCATATAACTCTACGGTCAGATTTGTATGGACTGTGGGGGCTTTTGCCTTCCTCTGTAGCTGGGGGCATGGCCCTCTGCCTGGGACCTCTTTAACATATATTGACAACATTTGATAGAAGCAGGACACTGACTGCTGTCGTTCTCTTGCTTTACGTGTGGCAGGTTAGTTAGCAGTTTAGGTCTATGTGTGTCAGGGTTGACAGTAGTCTTAAGTAGTATTTAGCTTATGGTTGTATGAGACGGTTTGTATAGGGAAGATCCTGCCTCAGGCAGGGGGTTGGACTAGATGACCTCTGACATCCCTTCCAGCCCTACTTCTCTATGACTATGACAGTGTAACTGCAGTATTTCCAAGGTGAGTCAGATAGTTTCACTTGGTAGCTGTCTCACAGAAGTCGATATGCTCAGCCCTCCCAATATCTGACAAATCAAAGCCATACCTTTTAATTAATTGGGCCTTGTTAGTTCTGAGAGTGAAGCAAATATTAGGAATGAGGTAAATGGAAAAATGAGAAAATGGCAAGACTGGAGGATTGGAATTCAAAATGTAGTGTAATGTGGCACATGGTAAGATCCTTTGCTTCAACAGTAATATTACATGACACACGACATGACACACTAGAAGCAGTATTCAGCTGGACAATGAGGTTTTGAGCCTGCAGAATGATTACTATGTGTGAATCTTTAGACCTACAAAGTCCTACTGAAGTCAGTAGCACTCTGTTCAGGTGCTTCTCTGTATTTGAATTTACATGATCAGGGCCTGCATTTGTAAGGATAGTTGGAGTGAAAGGGCTGTTAGAGTCACTGGCAGTGTGATCACAAGTAGACTTGTCCTTGGAGATTTTGTACTTTGGTAATAACCCCAGTTTTTTAGACCAAGCAATTTCCTGTGGTCTACAGCATGTTTCCAAGGAAGAAACTCAAACTCTCTGTGTCACTGCCTTCCAACAACAACCACCAAAAAAGGAAAAATATAAGCTGCAGAATTCAGAAACAACCAAGCTCCGCAGTCATCAAATGCCTTCTATTCAGAACTATCAATTTCTCTGGTTAAAATAAATGCCTTGTGTTCTGTGGTTAAAACAAATGCTTCTGTTTTCACACCAAGGTCCGTGGAGTTTTCTCAACATCAAAATATCACCATGGAGGCACATACATTGAATTAAACTCTAGTTGCTTCTTAACAACTACCAAGCTATCATCTAGCAGGGAAAAGAAGCATGAGGGAGACTTTGATTATGGTGTTCAGTATAATGAAGGATGTAATAAGAATAGCTTAATGCCCTCCTGCCTCTGTGGCACAAGACATAAGCATATGTAACCCCAAAATACTACAGAGCAATACATTACTCTAATAGGGCACCCTTGCCCTGTTACTGGGGGAGGGCTATGCAGCTGGCAGAACTAGTGAGGGCCCTTTAAGAGAAGGTTTTTTGTGCAAAGGCAGCTGGCAGGGCTGTGACTGTGAGGGGTGGTGGAGATCACATTGCAGACTCTTTAAAGAGATTCACCCCTTATGGATGAGGGGTCATATTTTGAGGGGGGAAGGGGTGGGATTTAACTCCTTTTGGGCTGGGGAACCAGGAAGACCCACAGCCCCATTGTGGTGCCTAATTCCCAGCTATGCAGCTGCTACTACAGAGCCCAGGCTGGACTAAATGGGCCTAGGGCTAAGGGGAGCAGCTGGAGCAAAATAGGCCCCAGCATGCCATGCAGGCTGTAGCAGTGTATGCCACATGCCCGTTAAGTCCACATTGTGCCACAGGCCCACTTTCCCCCTCCCCCGTTGTTTTCATCCATGCTGTTTTTGGAGGCTCCCTTTATCCCCTCCTCTCTGCCTGCTGTAATGCATTGCATTGTGCATGGGTGCTCCCCTCCCCTGCTGAGCTGTCCCCTACCCCCTCCCCTGGGCAGTGCCACACATATGCCCCCTACCTCCTCCCCAGCTCCCTGAGCTGCACTGCCCCACACTGTCCAGAGGCTGGGGCAGGATGCAAAAGCGAGTAGGAAAGGGGAGCCTGGAAACCCCAGCTGCTGCTGCAAATGGAGCAATGGATGGGGAGTTGAGGCTGGGACCACAAACTGACCCCTTGCGGGCTGTACACAACCCACAGGCCCTCAGTTGGACAGCCTGGTGTTTGAGAGAATTCCTGCCTCAGGGAACTGTGGGTGACATGGTTACATGGTACACTTTGACCACACTAAATCTGTGGAGTGTTAAACAGTGCCCAAGTTAGAATGTGCTGTGAGCAGTTGCACATTAAGGGGGTAATACCACTTCTTGCCTGCACAGCTCTGAGTTGCTACTAGAGAGCTGGCAAGCAAGGGCATGGCTAGGAGCCAGAATACCTGGGCTCTAACCCTGCTGTGGGCATGTGAGCTGGGAGTGGTGCATCCTGGGATGCTAGAGGAAGGGAAGTGATTCATTTTAGCTTTATGGAGTAAATCAAAGTTACCTTAACACAAGCTAGATAGCACAGTCCAGGTGTTAATGAGCTTTAGGTTTAGCATAGTTTCATAGTTTCTAGGGTCGGAAGGGACCTGAGCAGATCATCTAGTCCGACCCCCTGCCATGGCAGGAAGAGCACCAGGGTCAAATGACTCCAATAAGGTCGTCATCCAACCTCCTCTTAAAAACCCCCAGGGTGGGAGCCTGCATCACCTCACTTGGAAGCTGGTTCCAGACCCTAGCCGCCCTGACCGTGAAGTAGCGCCTCCTGATGTCCAACCTAAAACTTCCCTCCGCCAGCTTGTGACCGTTGTTCCTGGTCACTCCTTGTGGCACTTGGGGGAACAGGGACTCCCCCAGCGCCTGCTGATCCCCCCTAACCAGTTTATAACAGGCCACAAGATCCCCCCTCAGCCTTCTCTTTTGAAGGCTGAACAGGTTCAGGTCCCGCAACCTTTCCTCATAGGACCTACCCTGCTGTCCCTTGATCATACGAGTGGCCCTCCTCTGGACCCTCTC
>NW_017728992.1:157363242-157364308 GCF_001723915.1 Gavialis gangeticus | reverse complement strand
CCTCCTCTGGACCCTCTCCATGCTGTCCACATCCCTCTTAAAGTGCGGCGCCCAGAACTGGACGCAGTACTCCAGCTGCGGCCTGACCAGTGCCGCATAGAGGGGGAGGATCACCTCCTTGGACCTGCTCGAGATGCATCTGTGGATGCACAACAAGGTGCAGTTGGCCTTCCTAGCCGCCTCCCCACATTGCCGACTCATGCAGATGCTCACATTTTAAGTGCCTTTTGTATGGTGAAAGTGTAACATGTAACTTCACCCTTACTGTCCAACCAACACAAGTTATGACTGACAAATAGAGGCTCAGAGAAAAGTATGCATGGCACAAGCAGTGCCACACAGACATACCAAGCTAGACTTGGAATGAAAACATTAGCCGGGCTAAGCAATGCAAGCAGAACATCATGATAATGGGGCCATACTGCTCCTGCTACCTGAACTCAGCTAACTTGAGTATCTCTGATGTTGTGCTTTTGTAGATGGGCATATCCACAGAGGCAAACTGACATACTCAGGATCATCCCTTCAGTCTTACCTCAATCCTAGGGAAACTCTTTGAGAAGATCATCAAGGAGCACATCTGCGATGGGCCGGCTTCAGGGATGATGCTCAAGGGCAACCAGCACTGTTTCATTAGGGGCAGGTCATGTCAGACCAACCTGATTGCCTTTTACGATCAGGTCACAAAAGCATTGGATGCAGGTGTCGCTGTGGATGTAGTCTTTCTGGACTTCAGCAAGGCCTTTGACACCGTCTCCCACCCCATCCTCATTAAAAAACTAGCCAACTGTGGCATTGATGCCTACACAGTCAGATGGATTGCAGATTGGCTGAAGGATCGTACTCAGAGGATGGTGGTGGACGGGTCATATTCGACCTGGGGGAAAGTGGGCAGCGGAGTCCCCCAGGGCTCAGTTCTTGGGTCCGTGCTGTTCAATTTCTTTATCAGCGATTTGGACAATGGGATGAAAAGCAACCTGTTTAAATTCGCTGATGATACCAAGATTTGGGGTGAGGTGCGCATGCTAGTAGGGAGGGAAAGACTGCAGCAAGACTTGGATAGGTT
>NW_017728992.1:157352170-157358242 GCF_001723915.1 Gavialis gangeticus | reverse complement strand
CGATACAACAGTTCAAATCCAGTGCTGAGAACAGAACACTCCTGAATCCCAGTCCTGTACACCATGCTCAAGATTTCCAGCTAGCACTAGCAATAAAAGTCACTTCTAAAAGAAATCAGGTCTTCGTGTGGTCCCTAAAAGCATTGTGAAAGATACATGGACAATGCATCTTGTACCCTCACTGCTAAAAATAAATATAATGAGACAAATCCAAGTATGCTACAATCTGAGGAGAGATTTGCAGTAATCAAATACAGAAAGTATACAGGGGCATACAATCACTGATTAAATCAGTTGTCAGTATCCTTGCTGAAGAAGGCCCAAGAGTTGAGTTAACAGAGAGGAAAAAAACTACAGCAATAAAAGCAAGTAAATCTAAGATATTATGGGTAACTGAAGACTAAGAACGTTGAATTAACTCCTATTAAATTTCAGTGTAACAATTACAGAAATATGCATGAGCCACATAAAATACTTCTAATTCAAAGCTGCTACAGTAGGTCCCAGATGTGTTAATGAACACACACCTGCGCATTCTTGACATTCTATTGCTGCCCTTCACGTCTCCTTAGCTTTGCGCAGGTCTCTACCCTGAAAGGTACTGCCAGGTTTGGAATGGACAACCTGGAAAGTAGTTCGGAAAACTCATCAGAAGAGAAATTAACTTTCTCTACGTGTTTGGAAGAGTAGGAATTTTTAAAAACCAATCTGTAATCAAGTTGTATTATAACACTTAAATATAGCATTCACCAAGACAGTTGGACTCAGTGCTAGTTTTAGTACCTTGTGAAACAGTGCTGCTGAAGGCATTCAGTGACTATGAAGTAAATATGTTAACATCCCACAGTCAGAAATTACAGGCTGAAGCAGTTTCCAGAGTGCTTTTCATAGCTTAATCATTCCCTTCCTTTTGTAAGACAAACCAGAGGCTTCTCTCACACATACAGAGACATCTGACCCTTATTAGTAAGTATTGGAGTCCTAGCAGGAAGGAAGACAAGTCTCATTGTCACTGAGCCTATGTTACACTGAAGAGAGATGCTTGCAGGGCTCGGTGTCTAAGTACTTTAAAGTCTCTTCTTGGGATCAGTGGGTTTTGCCCCTCCCTTCTCCTAGGGGAGCCTGCCTCTGTCCTTACTCAGCCTCACTGGCCACAGCTTTGTTGTAACAATAATAGGAGATAAGCTAATAGCAGAAATATCTCCCCTCAGAATGGGGCAGGCTTTCCCATACCACTCATAGTTTGTCTCACGTTGGTTTTGTTATCTAGTCATCTGGCTTTAGGCACCAAGTTTGGGAGCTCCTCTGTCTCCAAACACTCCCCCATATACCTCTGGGTCTATAATTAATTACAGTCGGGTCTGCACCCAGTGTTGCAGCTGAAGGCACCAGACTTGGCTCCTGGTATCCCTAAGAGTCCATTCCTTACTCATATAAAAAAGGGTGAGCAGACAGGCTGGTCCTCACCCATCCATTTTCTGGCATGCTCCTTCATTGGCTTGCTGCCATGCTGCACTTCTCGGGAGTCTTTGTGGTTTCCGGCCAGTTCTACGGACCAATCACCAGCTGCCTCCACCACAAAGCTGAGCCAATCTCTCCCATTACAAGGGAGAGCTGCTTCTGATCTACCGGCTCCTGCCTTACCTGGGAGGCATCGCAGGAGCCATGGCCATGCCCCTGAATAAACCGTTGGCTTGAGCCAGTGAAGACTTCTAATGCTGGCTTCTGGCTCGGCCAATCATCCTTGCTCCACTGGGGATGAGCCGTGCCACCGTCCCAGCTCTTCTGGTCCTGGCGGGACTGAATGTAAGTTAAGTCCTGGGGTTTTAACTCATGCAGAGCCCCTATGCAGTGTGGGGCAGTGGGGGACAACAAGAATTGCTTCCCCCCCACCCCGCCCAGCAGCACCCAGTGAATCCGGGATTTTTTTTCCCAGTGCCAGGAGCTGGGGCGGGCAGGGTTAGCCATTGCCAGGCTGGGAGAATGGATGTGGGATGAGTCTGGGTGATTCAGAGATTTGGATTATTCGGCTTAATCAGATTAGGCCGAATTGAATCAGGACAGTGATTCGAATCACTGAATCATATCACTGTCCCCCGAATTGGCTGAATCCAAATCCGAAGTGAATACTAGCTGCCTCACAAAGGCCTATCAAACAAGACTGTGGCAGACTGGGGATTATTTAGTTCACTCCTTTATTTTCCTGGGTACTCTTGGCTGCTCTTTCAGCTCTGCATTATTCCTTCTCTCCCTCTCAAGTGAGGTCTCTGGTGTGGTGCTGCTTCTTTGAGCCTCACAGCCCCAGGGTCTCTTCCCAGACCCTAAGGAAGTACTCTGGCCTTGTGTTCCAACAAATAAACAAGCATCCCCATTTTTCTTATCTCTTCCCACAGCTCCTTTCCCTGGGAGCTTTTTAACTTCCTTTGCACCAGCCAGTTATTTACATCAATTGTCCTAGTCCTCTGCGCAGGCTTACAATTAGTTTTCACCACCCACAGCTGGGCTATAGTCTCTGCCAGCCTGCAGACTGCTACTACTGGATGTATGCAACTTGCTACAAGCCTCTGCGAGCCAGCAGCCTGTTACAAGGATTTATAACAGTGAGTAGGTCAGCTGAGGCTGGCCTATGACAATTACAGCAGGGAGAGATGCTTCATGCTGCTTTGGTTTAAATTGAGGCTAGGCTCCCAAATGTATGCTAATTATCAACAAAGGCATAACAGAGCACTTCATAGGCTCCAGGTGACCACCAGGGGACATAAAATGCTTCCTTGAAGCTGAGACTTGTTACATCATCCCCACCTCTTAGCCACTGGGGCACACTCAGCCTGTTCCTGTCCTGGTGAATCTTAAAGGATGCCATACAAAGTGGAATAGTTCAACAGGAAGGGGCTGAGATCAGCCTCACCCTGACTAAATAATAGCTTGATTAAGGCCTATAGCAGCAGGGGTGGTCAAAATGGCAGATCCAGTCAGTCGTTGGACTCCATTTCCCAGCAGCCCCTGCCCATGTAGCTGTGGACAGTTTCCATGAAGAACCCAGCAATGGTGGGGCCATGACAGTACAGGGCCAGGGTTTCCATGGAGACTGGCCCCAGCAACACTGGCAGCGCATGTGACTGGGCATTAAGTTGCTCCAGGGCCAGGGCTGGGATCTTACATTGGTGACACCATGGTCTGGAGCCAGGAAAAAGCCACAATCCACTGCCTGTAGCCAGCAGCAGATTGCAGTTCTGCCCAGGCTCTGGACCATACTGTCACTGCTGTAAAACCCTGGACCTGCAAAAGCTCCCCACCCAGGGCATGCCCTGCCAGCACTGTCATGACCCCACCACTGCTGGGGTCTCCATGGAAACAGGCCGCAGCAGAGCAGGCAGGGGCTTATGGGAAACTGAGTCCGCTGTGCGCTTTATCTAGCCCGTGGGCTGGACTTTGCCTGCCCTTGGCCTATACACATGGGTAGATATAGGATTTTGAAATGAAGGTGCACATGGTCTGGAACATCATCACATACAACCCAACACACATTTTTCTCCAGTTAAAGAAAAACTAAAAGCTTTACTAAGATGGTAAAGAGCTGGCATTATATTATTAAGTTTAAGATCAAAGCAAAAACAAATATAATTACTGGAATGTTCACTAATTTGCTAGATTATAAATTAAATTTAAAGAAACATAAGAAACTAGGCAAAAAATACTCAAAATAGTCAAACTATATTGAATCATATGTCCTGTAGTCATTATAGTTAAATGTACGTCTTGTTCAGATTGAGTATATTGACAGTACATCCAAATACTTCACTGTCAGTCATTTCTACACCTGAGTTAGCTAGAGTTAAAGCAGGGCTGTGAAACTGAAGAAAGACATTGCCAGGAATGACTAACAGACAGAAAATTGCAAAAGAAAGGGTAGGTTGAACAGTGTAACATCAAGACATTTAAAAAAGGCAGAGGGTTGTTAACACCTGTGCAGTAGAGGGAAATTAGTAGGAATCAGGAAGACAATAATGAGTAATTAAGTCAATTGACTCTCAGTGCTGCCTGAACAGAAATGCCACTGTCCTTCTCAGACCACTGGTTTTAAAGTTTGGGTGGAGCAGGAATCAAAGAGGGGTGTAACAGCTGAATTTGCCCCTGCCTACAGGCAAGATAGGGAAAGAACCAGCCAGTCACAGTCATAGACAAGTAGAGCTAGAAGGGGCAACTTGGGCAACAGCAGCCACAAGATGATTGAGTTCAGGATCCTGAGAACAGGCAGGAAGGGGAGTAGCAAACTAATACCCCTGGACTTCAGAGAAGCAGACTTTGACTCACTTATGGAACTGATGGGCAGGATCCCCTGGGAGTCCAGTATGAAGGGGAGAGGACTCCAGGATAGCTGGTTGTACTTTAAAGAAACATTACTGAAGAAGGCAACCAGCTTGGCTTAGCAGGGAACTCTTCAAGAAGCTCAAACTCAAAAAGGAAGCTTACGAGAAGCGAAAATATCAACAAACTACTAGAAAGAAGTATAAGAGTATTGCTCAGGGATGCAGGGATGGAGTCAGGAAGGCCAACATGCAATTTCAGTTGTAACTAGCAAGGGATTTAAATGGTAACAAGAAAGGTTTCTACAGGTATGTCAGCAACAAGAGGAAGATCAGGGAAAGTGCGGGTCCCTGACTGTCTAGGCCGCCCAGCAGGAGGCTGGGAGGCTGCAAGCCCTGTTGCAAGCAGACTGGGCTCCATGGGCCAGCTGCAGCCAGGAGGCTGCAAACAACTATTCCAGGCTCCAGCATGTCAGCACTCTGGCACTTTCCAAGGTAGACATGGTTTTTTCGGCACTCCAGCCAAAAAACCTTGCCTACCCCTGCCCTACAGTGAAGTTTTTACGGTGCTGTGCGTTAGTACTTCCTTCTGGAATACTTTTGGAATAATACATGCCATTATTTTAAAAATGTGTTTGAAATTAGGGCATATTGCAGTTAATTTATGAAATACCAGATGAAAATAATTAATTTTTGCATCTTAATATTCTTGCATTAGAAGATCTGAAACAAAGTAACTTCACATGGACAAAAAGTATGCTGCATAACCATTTATTTCATATCCCTGCCATTTCTTTTCTCTAAAGAATGTTTTCCTGTTCTACTTTGATGTTAGGGGCAGGAACAGCATTACCCTGCCACTGTTTGTAGTAACAAATAGTTTGTTCTCATCGGCCTGCCTTGTGGGTCTAAGGGCTCAAAATTTATGAAACCGCTAAAATTCTAAGGGCAAAGTTACTTTGGAAATATTGACAAAATATGTGGACTTTATCTTGTGACGGTAAACTCTGAGGCCAGCATGTTGAGAGCAGTTGTGTACTGTTCCGTTGTTTCCAGTTAATAAGAGGTCAGTTTACTCTAAAGTGCCTTCTATTGATCACTCAGAAGTTGAGGCTTTTTACTGATTCATATCAAGGCCAGGATATCAAAAACAGAACAGTACTCGTCAAAAGGAAATTCTGAATAATACAGCTTATTCTAAGAAATTCTGCAATCGCCCTTTTATACATATGTGGTAGTCCTAACTACAAAACGGCTATTCCATTGTCAGCAATTTGAATCGGTGAATGCAAGATTACAAAAATATTTCTAACAAATGATGTTCAATATCTGATATAGGCCTTAAACCATTAGTGCCAATGGTTCAACACAGAAAAGACTTCCACCAAGTTGTAATTCATAATGTACTACTTGTTCTTTTCTGGCTCTTTTCATCAGTAAATTTTAGGGCTGTCAATTAATCACAGTTAACACGTGTGATTAATGTGTCAATTTGTTTTTGTGTTAATTTTTTTAACACGTGTTAATCACTGCTGGTGCTGGGGGAAAAGGGGCCCCTTCCCCTCTCTGCTGTATGCCCACCTGTGCTGCTGGGAGAAAACCAGCCCCTTCCCCCTTACTGCCACTGGCTATCACTTTTCTTGTGAGGTTTTGGAACTTATCTGGGTGCTACAGGTCCAGAAACTCTGCCAGAGGCAAACACAGCAGTTCCCTCTTCTTGTCTGACTCTTTTGCACTCCCTTCACCTTGCTCTTTCTATCAGTGC
>NW_017728992.1:157345879-157347170 GCF_001723915.1 Gavialis gangeticus | reverse complement strand
AACAGCTGGATGCAGGTAAGTGTATGGGGTTAGGGGCAGGGGTTGGAAAGCCAGATCTTGGGGACTGTCTAGGGTTTGTGTACGTGTGTGTACATCCAAAAATATTTAAAATAAATTGGGATTCTATTATTAACTGCCCAATTAAAATTGTGATTAATTGCAACTCATTTTTTAATTTCGTGATTAATTGTAATTTTTTTTTAATTGTTTGACAGCCCTAGTAAATTTAAGACTGCTCCACTAATGAGGTCTGTATCCTGACCCCCATTTCACAGAAGGGGAAAGTCTGGGACACTGGGAGCATCTACACATGCAATTACTGTGCAGAAAACTTACTGCATAGTAAAATACTGTGCAGTAAGTTTTCCCTTGGACTGCATCTATACGTGTGCCTGTCAGGAGCAAATTTGTTCCTGACAGGAGCAGTTCAGGTCAGAGCTAGTCCTGCCCTGCTTTACTCCCATATGACAGCCAGGGGGAGCTCTAGGCTCCCCAGGTGCAAGCCCCAGGCTGGCAGGGGCACCAGGGTCAGGACTGGGCTCTGGAGGGTGAGGGGAGTTGTCCTGCCCCTGGGGCAGCTGATTCCCACCCTGCATCCCTATCCTGGACAGCTACGGACAATGTCCCCTGCTTGGGCAGCAGGCAGTGCCAGCCCTAGTTCTAAGATCAGCTGATCAGAGAGGGGGCTGGGACAATGTCCCCTGCCCCAGGCAGCTGCCTGCTGCTGAGGTTGGCTCTGATCTCAGAGCTGGAGCTGGCTGCAGAGGACTGCCCATTAGCCTATTTTAATGTGCAGTAGCTGTTGCGCATGTTTACATAGTGACTCTTTACTGTGTGGCAGATTAGTCTACTGTGCAGTAAAGTGTCTCATGTAGACACACTGAGTGGAACTGAGTTACTCTGCAGTCAGAGAAACAGAATCAGAACCCAGGGGCGCATCCAGATGAACATATACATGTTTCCCTGTGGACAAGTAACAACGGCACATAGTTGTCTCTGGTGTGCAGCAAGCTGTTGGGTAGGGTCGGTGAAGCTGGGGTTGGCATCTGGGCTGGCCCCAGCAGCTTTACCTGACATCCAGTCCAGTTCTGGGTGCCGCACTTCAGAAGGGATGTGGCCAGCATTGAAAGGGGCCAAAGGAGAGCCACTCGCATGATCAAGGGACAGCAGGACAGACCCTACAAGGAGAGGCTACGGGACCTGAACCTGTTCAGCCTTCACAAGAGAAGGCTGAGAGGGGATCTAGTGGCCATCTATAAACTTACCGGGGGGACCAGAGGGGAATGGGCAA
>NW_017728992.1:157335649-157340879 GCF_001723915.1 Gavialis gangeticus | reverse complement strand
GGTAGGGTCGGTGAGGCTGGGGTTGGCATCTGGGCTGGCCCCAGCAGCTTTACCTGACATCCAGTCCAGTTCTGGGTGCCGCACTTCAGAAGGGATGTGGCCAGCATTGAAAGGGGCCAAAGGAGAGCCACTCGCATGATCAAGGGACAGCAGGACAGACCCTACAAGGAGAGGCTACGGGACCTGAACCTGTTCAGCCTTCACAAGAGAAGGCTGAGAGGGGATCTAGTGGCCATCTATAAACTTACCGGGGGGACCAGAGGGGAATGGGCAAGACCCTGTTCCCCCAAGCGCCTCCTGGAGTAACAGGGAATAACAGCCACAAGTTGATTGAGAGTAGGTTCAGTAGACATCAGGAGGCGCTACTTCACAGTCAGGGCAGCCAGGATCTGGAACCAGCTTCCAAGGGAAGTGGTGCTGGCTTCTACCTTAGGGATCTTTAAAAGGAGGCTTGATAATTACCTAGCTGGGATCATATGAGCTTAAACTTACCAGGGGTCATATGAGCCCAGTATTCATTCCTGCCCAGGGCAGGAGGTCAGACTTGATGATCTGCTCAGGTCCCTTTTGACCCTACATCTATGAATCCTGGAGGCATCCTGGGGCTCTAGTGATGGCAATCCAAGTGTGTGGAGCCTGGCCAGCAGCTGGAGTGTGGCTCTGGCTGACCGGGCTCTGGTTTTGGGTGAAGCACCCTGCTGCTATGTGTGCCATGCTGCTTTTCTCTGCCGTGGATTCTCCCAGTATCAAAAAAATCTTCCAGGTTGTAAATTGTCAGTGTGGCAAATGCATGTGTGGAGTATGCAATTTGCGATGGCACAGATGGGCCTGTGGCACTGCAAACTACACATGCATGCTTGTCTGGACACACCCCATGTGTCCTGAGTCCCAGCTGTACTGTCCCCTAATTGCCACTAAAAAAAAAACTTTAATTGAATACATGAAACTGGAAAAGTTACAATTAAGAAAACTGTACCAGCTCTGTAGCAAATGTAAATCAGTGTAGTATTATTGCAGTCCATGGATGCAGAGGTGAGTTCATTGTGTGAAAGTCCGCTTGAGACTTTCTCAGCATCCCTAGTTCTTCTAGTACAGGGTTTTTTCAGGTTTGTTTCTACCTCTCAGAAGAAAATCATTACAATTAAAATAGTACGAAAATAAAAGAAAGGGATTCAGTAAATCAAATTCCTCTACCCTAGGTCTGTTTTCACTGCATGACTGATGAGGCATTCTTATTTATGCATTTGTATTGACAGTAGGAATGGTTTCTCTTTCCAGCAGCGCAATCAAGAACCTGTTGCGTATGAAGACCAAACTGCTATTTTCCTTTTAATAGTCTAGGTCAGATCAGAAGTACTATAGTGGACAATGAAGAAAGAAGCAAGCTTCTGTTAGGTTTTTTGAAAATCTATATTTTTTTGTGGATAAGGGACTCCAGGATGTCTATCAAAACTATTTTTAAACTGTTTTTTTTCTGAAGAATGGGAATTTTGTGAAAAATTCTTTTTAATGAAAACTTTCAAACAGCGCTGCTTGTTTGTTTGTTTTGTTTTGCTGAACAGTTGAGAAGTTCCAAAGAAACACTGACATTTTTTTAACAGGATTTTTTTATAGGGGCAGAAAAGTCCCCAACCTGTCTAGTTCCAGTTCTGTATTGACTTGCTTCTAATACATTCATTTACTCACCATAAAAACAGGAGAATAAAATTCTACAGAGAATTAGGGTTGAGCTTTCTGTCTGGTCCCTTGTATAAACACTAGGTTTATGTAAGGAATTTTAAATGAAAAATGAATCATCTCCTTGGGTCATAATTTACTCCCCTTGAATTCTATTGTACTTATCTTACATGAGAATAAGGAAGGACTGGGCAGCTCTCCATGTTTTCCATAGGACTATAGACCAGAATCAGTTCTACACTAAATGCATCTCCTTGCTGGAGAACAGCTTCCGTTATTTAAGAAGAGAGGGTGTGGAACAAACCTTTGTTAGTAAACTGTTAGCTTGTACTGGAGAAACAGATGCAGGAAAGAAAAGCTGCAATGACTTAGATTTTTACCATGGACAATAGAACAGCTAATCACAGAAGCTAAAACCAAATTAAGGGAGATGAAGATCTGTTCTCTGGCAGCAGAGGCGTTTCAAATGTGCTTCCTAAGTGCACCTAGTGGAATTGAAATCCCTTCAGCCAAACACAAAAACAAAAGCCCTAATCGAATGCCAAGAAGATTAAACAGTCACTTCCCACATCCCCTTGCCACACCCACACATTTTTCCCTGCTTGAGCACAGACCCTCTGGCCAGATTCCTAATGTCTGTTTTCCTGCTGTCATGTATTGCGCCCACTGTTTAGCCTAAACTCCATTCAGTCTAATGATTTCAATGGGACATGAGTCAATGTAGAATCTACACCACAACATCCATCCCTTGTTCCTTTCTGGAAGATGTACAGTTGTCATTGTAGACTTTTGTTCCGTGCCTCCCTGATTTTCAAGCTGGCTCTTGCCTTCCTTTAAATAAATCCGATACCATATTCATCCTCTGCTGGGCACCTGACCCCAGCCAGGGGTAGTCCAATATAATGTTGGCAAGCAGTTACGCCATTTGGCATTTTAACAAGTTTACTAATATTCAGCCAAAGTTTGTAAAAAAGGTTTATCGAAAAGGTCAATAAAAGAATCTGTGCATACTGCAAATTCAATAATCAGGATAAATTTAATTTATGCTGTTTAAACTTAGACAAGAACCAAAGTAAACTCTCTAAAGAAATTGCCCATATTTCTGAGACTAGGAGCCTAGTAATGAAAAATAGAAATATGTACATAGAGCCTGTTGGGGTAAGAAAACTTCATCTCAGTATATTGATTTAAAGCAACTCTTCCCTTGAATGAATATAGACCCACAAGTGAATATTTGTTTTAGGACATTTAAATAGAAAGGCTTTAAATAAACATCAAATCTAGGAAGAAATAGCCATCTGGACTGTGTTAGTTCAGTATGGGATGAGGGGGGAAACATCTTTTTGAGTCAAGTATGCAGGACTGAAGTAAAAGATAACGAGCATCCTACTACCAGAACAAAAAAAAAGTTTGTAATATATAAGAAAGGACCCCAAATTCTTGAATGTGAGGAGAATAGGGAGTAACCGTAATGTTATCTGAATGTAGCTTAAACTTCAGTTGGTCTGCTGGCATTATGGGAGCCCAGAACCTCTCAGGATCATATCCTTTTATATCATGCTAATAAGCACAAATGTTGTAGTCTCATATGTATATAAGAACATAAGAAATTCCATACAGGGTCAGATCAATAGTCCATCTAGCCCAGTGTCCTGTCTCTGACAGTGGCAGAAGTGGATCTTTTAAAGGGAGAGTATTGAACTGGGTATAGCTAGAATGATCTGTCCCATATTTATTACCTGCCTGGTATCTACCATCATTAGTTTAGACATGAAATATGAGCCTTGGTTATGCTCCCAAAACTTCATTGAGGATTCATCAAGGTTAGTAATGAGTGCATCTGCACAACAAAATGAAGGTATGGTTGCAAAATGAGTTGGCATGTCCACAGAAGTGTTAATATAGTTAGGGCAGTAAAAAGGATGTAGCACATGTTAACAGCCACACTATGTACCTAGAGTCACCAATAGGTTTGTACTCCAGTAACTAGCTACTCGATTTTACTACTATTGTTACCTGTGCTAGCTAGACTAATGCTGGTGGTGTATACCGATCAGACCTTCACTTACCTGCTCAGGATGGCCAAGGCACTGTTTATTTTGCACAGTTGTGCAAATGTGAAATTTGTCTCTGTATGCAGAAGTGTACCCACAAATCTGTGCTTTCAGTTTAAACTAGCTACATTTCTATCCCACAAAATAAACTGTAAAATCCCAAGGGCTTGTCTATATGAAGAAACTGACCAGAACGGCTGTTCAAAAACACTCCATGTGTGGACACTATTCCCAAATAAAAACAGAATTGTTTTGGAATAGCTGTTTTACGTTTGAAGCATGCCAAATGTTCCAGAATGGAGCACCTTTTAATCTGGGGCAGACTGTAGCCACAGAGAAAAGTTATAAAGACCGTTGGCTTTTGCCATTGATTCAGCTCATCACTGGGTGCATCTACACATGCAAATAATCTGAAAGCAGTTTACTCTTCAGTAAACTATTCAAGAGTAAACTCTCCTGGGCACGTGTCTACATGTGGAGGGACACAGGAGCAGATTTACTGATCCTAGCAACAGACTGCTCCTGCTCCCTATAGCCCTGCAATGGACCCCTGCAGCAGCCAGGGGGAGCTCTGGGAACCCCCTTGGTGTTAGTTATGGGGCCAGGAAGCAGCTGTCTCCTGGCAGGGGCTGAGACATTGCTCCCTGCCCCACAAGAACTGCCTGTCGCCACCGGGGTGGGCTCTGCCATGAGACCCTAGGTGGGGACAATGTCCCCCTGCCCTGGCAGCAGGGAGTTCCCAGCCCCTGCTTCCCAATCACGTGGCCCAGGCTGAGAGAACCTTATCTCCCAGTGCCAGCTCCATGGCCACAGGGCCAGTAGTGGGAGATTCTTCTCTCTTAGCCTGAGCCTTATGGCCGCAGGACCTGGGCTGGGTGATCTTTCTCTCCCTATGCCAGCCCTGTGACTGCAAAGTTGGTGCTGGGAAAGAAGGATCTCCCAGCACCTGTCCCACAACTGTGGGGCTCAGACTGGGAGATAAGGATCTCCTAGGCCTGGCCCCACAATCACGGAGTCGGGGCTGGGAGCTCCCTGTTGCTGTGTCAGGGGGAAATTGTCCCTTGCCCGGGGTCCAGTGGCAGAGCCTGCCTTGGCAGCAGGCAGCTCCTGGGGGCAGGGAGCAATCTCTAGCCCCTTGCTGCGCAGCTGACCGGCAGCACATTTACTCCTGGTTAGGTGTCTGCACATGTGCTACTATGCACAAAGTAATCTTGAGTAAATTTGTTGCTTGCATTTTAAGGTTACCATTTTTCCAGGTCCAAAAAAGAGGACACATGTCATGCAGGGCAGGGGGAGAGGGGAAATATGATGGGGAGGGTCAATGAGTGGCTGGTGCCCTGCCCCTGCCCATTCTGTTGTCCCTCACTTCCAAGCCACACCTCCTGCAGCCTTGCTGCTGCCCCTCACTGCTGACCCACTGACCCAGCCTTGCCACTGTCCCTCACTCCTAAACCGCAGTGCCCTGCCTCCATGGGCCATAATAGTGCCCCTCACTCCCG
>NW_017728992.1:157330256-157330649 GCF_001723915.1 Gavialis gangeticus | reverse complement strand
TTGAGAGTGAGACACCAGCACCTGTGCTTCAGGCCAGCCACAGAGTTCCCCGCTGCCCTGCTGGAGGAGTCTTGAGGAGCAGGCAACCCTCCCCTCCCCCCTGCCCTGTTGCACGTGTAGATGTGGATGCTTACTGCCCAGTAATTAGCTCTACTGCACAGTAAAGTGTCCCATGTAGACATGCCCATTGACACTATAACCAAATGAAAAGAAATGAAGCTCTGTTCCTTGGCTCCAGTGGAGTTTCAAATGTTCTGGTTAAAGATATGAAACAGCTTACTTAATAATAGCCCTTGTGCTTAGTGCCTCCTTGTAGACAACTCCTTTTCCCTAAATACTAACTCATACAACTCATGCCTGCTTGCCAAAAAGGCGGCGTACGCCTGGTGGAAG
>NW_017728992.1:157320162-157330245 GCF_001723915.1 Gavialis gangeticus | reverse complement strand
GGTCCCTTCCGACCCTAAATCTATGAAACTATGAAACAACAATGATAGCCCAGGCCACATACAGTCATTTATTTTGTCCTGGGAGAGACAGTGCTCTCCCAGGAGACATGACCAGTGTGTAAGTGTTCAGGGTCCTTTCTCAGAGAAAAAATAGCTGCTCTATTAGAAAAATAACCTGGAAACAAGAAGAGCTAAATCACTCTTGGGACAGTTCCTTCTGGGAGGGTGAATGTCTGCACATGTTCTCTTCTGAGGTAAGCCATAGCAAACTCCTCCAACATCCTCAGGTACTTTACTTACTCCTGCTTTGCACAGGAAGACAGTATGGTTTTTGCTGGACTCAAAGTTAATTAAAGTGCCCACGGTGTCTTGTGTATTCAGCATCCCACACTACAAAATGTTGGTCGGGCCACTTTAACTAAAGCTTGCTGAATACACAAGATGCCATAGCTCGATTAATCAAGTCTGTTCTGATGCACTGTAATTACAGTGCTTCAAAGCAGGCGTCCCGCACATCTATAGGCACCCTACTGCTTCAGCCAAGCAGAGAAAACAGCACAGCTTTATGTTGTGCTGCAGGGAGGTACTGGCTGATCCTGAGCTGTCTGGATCAGCCATCTGGATTGCCCTGTGCACTGTTGTCAACAGTCTCTGGGCAGACTAAGGGAGCCTGCAGAGCACACTGAGATGTGTATACAGGGGTCCCCTTGCCACATAGCATCAGCACTGCAGGCTCTCTGTTCTTCAAGGGCTCAGCATAGAAATGTCTGTTCAGGCATCTCCATGTAAATTTTTATACTGGGAGAACAAACTGGAGAGAATTCTCACAGATAATTTGAACAGGTGTATACAGCCTGAGTCTGCAGTTAGCCTGAGGTAAAAGGCCAAGGGAGCATGAGCTGCTTCTTTTTACCTTAACAGAGTGTTAGTTCTGAAGTCTAAAGGCTCGTGTAGGTTAGGATTGTGTTTACATATTAAACACAATCTTAAAACTACCTTCCATATTTCTGTGAGCCCAAATCTCCAGCTTCCCCCACCAGCTGTATGATGATGAAGTTACGTTTTGTTCAAGACTGGCACAGGGAGCAAGGAAACATACAAAATTCCACATTGATGTAAGCAGAAGGGCTTCTGTACTGACTAAATAGGTCATCCTCATAGTTCAGAGCTGTTCAACTGGTGGCCTGCGGGCCACATGTGGCCTCCAATTGGTTAATTGTGGCCACCAGGCTCCAGTCTGGGTGCTGTTCCTCTTATTCTGGTTGCTTGTATCAGGGTCTCTGGGCTCCTGCTCCCATTTCCTGTCCCAGGCCCTGAGAATGGGGTAGCATGACATTACCTGAAAGGCCAAAGGAACCTGTGGCCATGGGGCTCAGGAGCACCAGCAGACCCCAGCACAACAGTGCATATAGCTCTAGCTACTCAGAAGTTGGACAACCCTGCCATAGCTCATTCAGAAAAGCCCTCTATTATTTAATTTTAACTATTGTGTATGTGGGTATATGTGTACACACACACATACAGAGATACTGTTTGAGGCACGTGGAGCTGATAATAAACTTGTTTGGACAGTTGAGTCACCTTTTCCTCTTGTTATATAAAGATGTTTTGTTTAAATGGCAAACTAGTGAATAGATTTCCCCCCCTCCCTGACCACTGCTGGGCAGCCAACTGCATAAGGAAACTATTTGCCAAGAGGAGTCCATGTTCCAGGAGCAGCTGGAGAAAATGAGGTTCAGGATTTTTGCCCAACTTCATTGTCCAGAACAAAAATCCAAAACCTTCTGTATTTGGCAAAGCTCTCTCAGAATCACCTCTATGGTCCTTGCTGAATGGGACCTCATTCAAATCACTGGTTCTAATCAATATGAGAACATTTTTTGGGAACTGAAGAGACTGATCAGCAAATACTTCAGAAATATATTGAAGACCTGCCATTTAACCAGTAGGTCAAGCTTGTCAAGGTTCTGAATCATTTTCATACTTTCCCTACCATCAAGGCTCCTAGAAAATTAGGGTTGGAAGGGATCTCAGGAGGTCATCTAGTTCAACCACCTACTCAAAGCAGGACCATCCCTAACTAGATCATTCCAGCCAGGGATTTATCAAGCTAGGCTTTAAAACCCACCAAGGATGGAGATTTCACCAGCCCCCTAGGTAACTTGTTCCAGTGCCTCACCATCCTCCTAGTAAGACAGTTTTTCTTAATATTCAAATTAAACCTCCCTTGCTGCAACTTGAGACCATTGCTTCTTGTTCTGTCATCTGTCACCCCTGAGAACAGGCTAGTGCAATCCTCTTTGGAACCACCATAGGCAGAGGGAGAAAAAATTATTTGGGGGCGGGGTGGCTGAGCAGGTCTGTGGGGGTAGGGGCCAGAGGGGAAAGGGCTTTGGGGAGGGGGGAAGATCAAGGCCCCAGTGGTTGGGGAGGGAGCAGGGCACAGGCAAAAGCAGGGGCTGGGGTGAGTGGGGCCCCAGCTGGGCCAGCTGGTGGGACAAGCAGACACCTGGGAGGCATGTACCCTCCTCCCCCCATCTGTGTGTGTGGCAGAGGTGGCTGCCACTGCACATTGGACTTTGAGCCCCACTGCCCTGAGAGCCATGCAATGCCACGTGCGTCCCACCACTGGGTGGGCAGGGGGTGTGGCGCAGCCTAGCGGTGGCAGGCATTGGCCGCTAATGGGGTAGCTGCAGTAGGAGCAAATTGCAGTGTGCAGAGGCAGATGCCTCCGCCCTGTGCACAGATCAGGGGAGCATGTGCCTCCTGGGCCTCCACTTGTCCCATTACCTGGCCCGGCTGGGGACCCAGTCACCCCAGCCCCTGCTTCTGCCTCTGTCCCACTCCCTCCAACATTTCTGGGGCTCGATTTGCCACCCCACATGGTGGTGAGGGAAGGGGTGGGGCTGGAGCAGGCTCTGCACAGCCAAGTCAGAGCATGGGATGGAGCCATGAGCAGTTTGTCCAGGGAGCACCTAGCATGGGGATGGGGTGGCGGCTCCTGCAACTGCATGTACGCCAGGGGGGCATGGGTGGGGGGTGTCCCAGATTTGCATGCAGGGCAAGGGCAGGCTGTCAGTGGTGGGGCACACATGGCATCAGACTCTCACCACTCTGGAAACAGCAGCAGCAAGGTGCAGAGGCAGAGCAGAACCCAGCCCACAGCAGCAGCCTTCCCTCACACTGCATAAAGACTGGGGGGGCATGTGCCTCCTCTTTGCTTCCCCGTGGTACACACAGTGGCTGGAGCATCCCCCTACCCCCGCACCCCTGGATGCAACACCAGGCTCTGATTGATGCAACACCATGACCCAGCTGGGTCCCCATTCACCCCTGCCCCACTCCCTCCCACATTGTGGGGGTCTTGATCTGCCCCCCTACCAAGCCCCTTCCCCTTCACAAAGAATATAAACTGAATCTTACCTGCTGTGCTGGGCAGCCAAACACTGGGGCTGCGATCCTGGCTGCATATGTATCTGAGTGTGTACCCCCCACCGCCCTTCTGCAGCAGCCTGTGCCCTGCATTTTCAGGGGCTGAGCCCCACTAGCCCTCCCCACTTCTGTCGCCTATGGGAACAACCCTTCAACCACCAGAAGGGCAGTTCCAAAGAGGATTGAGCTAGACTGTTCTCAGGGGTGACAGATGATAGAACAAGGAGCAATGGTCTCAAGTTGCAGCAAGGGAGGTTTAAGTTGGATATTAGGAAAAAAATTCTCACTATGAGGGTGGTGAAGCACTGGAACAGGTTACCTAGAGAAGTGGTGGAATCTTCATCCTTGGGGGATTTTAAAGCCTGGCTTGACAAATCCCTGGCTGGGATGATCTAGTTATGGATGGTCCTGCTTTGAGCAGGGGGTTGGACTAGATGACCTCCTGAGGTCCCTTCCAACCTTAATTTTCTATGCTTCTACAATTCTATGTCTCTAGAAGCCTTGACGGTACAGAAGGTGTGAAGATGATTCAGAACCTTGGTAAGCTTGACCTACTGGTTAAATGGCAGGTCTTCAATATATTTCTGAAGTATTTGCTGTTCAGACGCTTCAGTTCCCAGAAAACGTTTTCATATTGATTAGAACCTGTGATTTGAATGAGGTCCCATTCAGCTGTAAGCATCTGGAAGGTGTTCATTATTATTTGGTTCATTAATTATAAATGGATTTAGAGAAGTCTTATTACAAAGGACTTCTAATAACTTCAGCATTGGTTTTCAATTTCTAACCCAAAGGAAGTTTAGATAACTTCTTTCCCACCCTATTCAGATAAAGACTTTTTTTTTGCTTTGGGCAACCCCCGCACAAAAAAAAAACCCCACAAAAAAAACAACAAACAACTCATTATGGATTCAGATATAACCAGAGATGGTATAAGAATGCATCTGTTCATTTACTCCTGAAAAGGATAGAATGTGAAGAACAATTCCTTTCCTATGCAATAGAATAAATGATTAAATCACAGAGAACATAATCCCCAGGGATGGCTAATTGTAGGACTGGATTTTGAGTGAATCTAAGGCCCTGCCTAAGGGCAACTAAGACATCAGTTCTTCACTAAAATTGAACCAGATTCTTGGAACTAAGTTGGATTTCTTTTTCCATGAGTTGAGTAAGATTTCTGGGAGAGCACTTGTGTTTCTCCTAACCGCAGCATGGAGAAAGCCATTAAAGGAAAGGTAAGTGTCAGTATGTAAAAGAAGAACAACAGCTCCTCTCCTGTGACTTTTTGCATTGTGGTGCATTTGTCAGTCTCCAAGAAACCCCAGCTCTTCCATGAAAGGAAAAGCAATGAAGAAGTTATGTTGCTGGTGGGCTGGATCCCCTGTGGCTTCCCAAGTCTAAACCTGCAGGGAACATAATCTTCAAGCTTGGTAACCCCTCCCCACAAGGTTTCATCATTTTCTGTCAGAGGATATGCAGAATCCCACCAGACCAGGGGTGCAGCCGAGATCAGCACTTGCACTAGAAAGGCAAGGGAGCCACCCTCGGGGAAACTGAAGGGGAAGAAAAAACAAAACCAACTTTAAAGAAAAGATCCTACTATAATCTTTCATAAGCCATTCTTGTCATTTATAATGCAAAAGCTTTCAAACTTTAAAGTTCCCTTCCTCCACCATGCCCACAAGAAGTTAAGTTATATTTGTAAGCACCCTTCATCCCATTAGTCATTCTCTCCAAGCTTTCAAATACATCCTATCTGCCTTGTTTGGATCAGAAGCTCTGTCTTTTTGTGGGGGTTCTATATACTGTCAGGCATATTCCCAGCACATAAATAGTAAAAAGTGCAAACAACTGCCTAAGATCCCTTTTCCAGATGCTGATAGATTTTAACAACATCTTATAAAAAACGTAAGCAAAGGGAGTGGGTTGGACTCACATGCTGCAATTTGTATAATCCCCAGAAAGGCTCACACTGAGGGCTATGTTGATAATAATTATCCCACTGTTCTCTCTCTTATGCTGCTCATCTTATACCTTACTTATAAGCTCTTGAGGACAAGGATGTCTGTTACACGGAGGACCTAGAGGCACTACCACAATCAAAGTGACATTTTTACATGGGGGGGTTCTAAGCAGCTCACTCGCCCTTTTAAGAAAATGAATATCCTTATAAAATAAGTAATATAAAACTTGTCAGCATCTGCAGACAGCACATTTTTTGCCTGAAACCATCTGCATTGTCAGTCAACACTCAGTATAGTTTTTAATAAAAGGTATCATTTTAATAAAAGGTATCATAAAAGGTACATTTTCTTTCTAGCTTCCTTGGCCCTTTCCCATCCTCCCACCATGACATGCAGCAAACTAATGTTTTATAAATAACAGAAAAATCCAGAGGATCCCAGACCAGATGCATTTATATTAGTCAAAGAAAATAAGCCAGCAGCAAATGGAGCTGTTTATACATTTTCCACCAGTCTTGGTTTTAAGGATCTTTAAGGGGAACTTTTTAATTAGTTAATATGGTTAATACGGTTATTGTCATAGAATTAGAGCTGAGAAAAATCACAGTGATCCAATCTTTTATTTTTATTTGTATGCACTTGAGTTGGAAGATGAATGGCTTTTGTAAAGGGATTATGCAAGTGTTAATCCGTCTTAGCTATGATAAAGTTCCTTGCTTTCTAGTGAGATGGCTTAACCCTTTTATAGCCCCAGAAGTACATTGTTATAATAGTTGGAGTCAGAGGTGCCAAGTATGTGGGAGCCTGAGGGTCCTGCCCCCTGCCCCGCCCCCCCCGTAAAATGGCAGTCACCTAAAATGTGTATAACATGTCCATCATCTGAACAGCCACAACCCCAGGCAAAAATAAAAGTTGGTGCCTATGGTTGGAGCACCAAGCTAGGTACATGAGCTGCTTCCCTACACACTTAAGGGTGGGAAAAATTATCCTAGATCTTTTCTCCTGCAGAAGATACATTACCACAGGGTAATGGCAAAACCAATCATTTCAGATGTAACATATGCAGTAAGAAATTAACGTGATAGTTCATTACAAATGACAGACCAAACTTATCCTTATGCTTTTCACATATATATATATACAAAATCAGAGATTCCTGAGGCTTCAGAAAAAGTAAATGAGTACCTAGGGTACCATATTTAAGGACAACTACTAGAATAGCACTAGCATGCCCATGATAACTTACCAACATTTGTCTAGAATTATTCATCACTGGCTTGTAAAATATTTACTCACCCAGCAGCCACTCCAGAAAGGTAACCCTGTTTGTGCTCTGGTGTGTTGATTTGCTGCCTTTGGGTCTTTTATAGAAGATTTAAGTTACTGCGAATACCCTAGAATTCTCCATATTCATTGCCAGGAGTACATCAGTAGAAGTGTTGTAGGAGCTGATGCAATGAACAGAAGTTCTCTGTTGGGTCTGGGAGACAGTGATTCCAGCTGCTTGCTGCAAGCCTGCAGCCTGATCTCCACAGCAATGCCACTCCTCCCTCCCAGACCCAGGGCTGTTTTCAGAATGGGAGAGGGGGCAGGGAGCAGAGAGAGCTTGTTTTGGAGGCTCCCCAGCCAGCGCTAGAGGTTGGGGTAGGTGGATTGGAGCCCCCTTGCCCTCAGGGAGGCTCCAGTCCACCCACCAACCCACCCACCCTCTAGCACTGGCTGAAAAAACCCCAGACCAAACTCCTTCCACTCTCTTTCTCCCCTCTCATTCTGAAAAGCAGCAACAGGCTGAAACCTCCACAGGCACAAGTTACAGATTTTTGTAGGATTGGGCCCTTTTAAAGTCATCTGCAGCCATGCACTTCTGTTTGGTCACAGCTGTAGAGTGCTTTCTGTGCCCAGATCAAGCAAAAATTGTCACTTTTGTCTGTGTCCGTAATATCACACTACTACATAGGAAACAGGGCCTAGTAAAGGGAAGAATGGAGCCAAGCCAGAAACCTAGTTGAGATACAGAAGTAGTATTTTTTTTAGCTTCCTAATGGATTGCATCTCCTTACCCAATGTAGGTAATAATTAGTCTTTATGGGAAGGCATTGGTTCTGTTAAGATAGCAGAGTATAGCTGATGAAATCAAACCTCGAGTCACAACAGATTCTTAGATTGTAATCCAAGGTGAAACATGCACAAACTTTTAGACTTAGTAGAAAACCATTTAGTTCTTCTTTGCCTAAATTAACCTCTATGTACATTCAGTAGAAAAAACTAAGGACACCAGTGAAAATGTTGTCATGTGAATGAGATCATGATGATATGTTTTTTTTCCTTTTAAACACACAAAGTCAAGAAACAAGGAATTGAAATGATTTGTATTTATGGTGGGGCTGGATGGAAAACAAGATGTAAAGTTTAGTATAGGTAGATGATACGTGCACCCATGCCTACAAAACAAAAACAATTCTACTACTTGTTTGTAACACTAGACTTATTTGTAAAGGTAATAAATAAACACCATTTTTAAAATGCAGAGGCCATGATACAGCATAAGCATATCCTCAATATGAGGCTGGTGAAGCCTTAGAATAGGATACCCAGAGAGGTTGTGTAATTTCCATTCTTGATCCGGTTGGTTAAATAGACATTTGACTGGATTGGTTTGTCAGGGCCTATTCCCTGCCTTGAACAAGGTGTTTAACCAGTTGATCTCCTAAAGTTCCTTCAAAACCTACTATTCTATGATCTCCAGATCATGATGCCTTCTTAGGAGTGGAGTTGGTTCTCAGTTTTCTGTATTGTAAGACTGTATTTACCAAGGACTTGTATATGATATGAAGCAGAAAGGGTCTGTAGAGTCAAATTAGGGATTGAAATCAAAAGGTCAAGCTAGTTAAGCTCACTAGTCAGATCCACAGCAAGAGAGAGATTCCCTGTTGCAAGAGAGCTGTGGTCAGTTGAGAAAAAAAGGGAATATTGGGAAGATTGGCTCTGCCAGATTAGGGGCAAATGGAAGTTCCAGAGGAAAGCAAATTATTTGAATTAAGATCTCCTTCTCAGGCTAAATTCAGAGCACCTAAGCAAAGGAGATATCAAGATTATGTCTACATTGGTTGTTAGGGCTATCTTTAAATCTTTATCCATGGACCATCTATACTGCGGCCCCTGAAGTTTGACCCCCAGTAGCACCCAGACTCAATCTCAGAAGGTCTGCCAAATTTCTAGGTGTAAGACTGACCCAAACCCTCTACTTACCTCCTAGCCTTCTGCTTCCTGCAGCACATTTAGAATTTACTTGGACACTAGGATGGTGGGCCCATAAAGTCACCTAAGAGCAACCCCACTGGTCTATATTTCTGACTCCTAGTCCTTCTGTCCCCCACAACCTTGATCACTCTATTTCCCAGAGGGACAAGACTGGAAGAAGAGACAAGTAGTTTACCTCATTCTGAGAAGGGCTCCCCAAGGAAACCTAGGATACATTTTAACCCTGCGTTCAAGAAATAATCAATTCAATGTAGGTGGCTTTGGTGCAGGTTATAAGGCATACTGTAGATGGGGAAGGGCAGCTTAGGCTGGTTGAAGGTGATCTTCAAATCAGCCTAGCTATTAGTATAGACATACTCAGTGGGCACGTCTACATGAGATGCTTTACTGTGACATTGCCTAATTTACTGTGCAGTAAGCGTGTGTTTCTACATGTGTACTTGCTTACTGAGTAGTAAAAATTCCTAATCATGATCAAATTTGCTGCTTGCAATTAGTAATGAAGTAACACACTTGTAGACGTGACCTGGCAGCAAATTTGTTGGTGGGTCTGCCCAGACACTAGGGAGACAGCCTGGGGCCTGCCCCAGGGATCCTGGCTGGGAGCCTCTCCTGCTGAGGGCAGTGCAGGCCCTGTGTGAGGCCCCTGACTCTCTGGAGCCCAGCACTGCTCCTTGGCCCTGCACAACCTTGTGGTTCCCTGGCACTGCTGTCAGGCAGGTGGGCACACAAGAGTTGTTGCAGGCTCCTGCAGCCCCTGGCCAGCCTGTCAGCAACCCAGGGCTGCCTGCAGACTTCTTCTGGCAGCTGGGCCAGCAGCACCTGCCTGCTGCACAGCCCCAGCAGCCTACCCTGTGCCTGCAGCTGTTGTGGGGAATAGCCTCTGCCATGTGGCTGCCAGTCTTTTGCCGTGCCCAATGCCGGCGCCCTCTGGATGTGCCAGCTGTGCCAGAGGTGCATGCAGGATCAGACCTTCCTTCTTCAGTGGCTCGTGGGGGTGGCTGAGGAGCAGGAGAAAATCGACCAGGCCTGGTGGGAAGAGGACTTGGCCTGGGAAGAGAGGTAGTGGAAGGAGGACCTGGCCCACCAAGAGGGGTAGCAGGCAGAGGACATCACCTGGGAGGAGGCACTCCAGGCAGACCTCCTGGCCCTGGAGCAGGAGCAGCTCCAGGTCCCATGGGGCCCAAATAGGATCCTGGGTTGAGCCGTGGAGACCATGGACGATGACCATCAGACCCTGGACACCATCTGGGCCTGGCAGTCTTGTATGTGCCTGCTGCTGCCTGGCCCTCATCCCTAGCCCTGCTGGCCCCCTGGCAGCCACCCCACTGCAGGGCCTCACCTGGGCCTGGGAGGAGGTCCTTTGTACCTCCCACCCACAGGAGCCCCTGGCCCAGCCCCTGCCCCAAGTCCGTGTCACCTG
>NW_017728992.1:157314565-157315162 GCF_001723915.1 Gavialis gangeticus | reverse complement strand
TACGTGCCTGCTGCTGCCTGGCCCTCATCCCTAGCCCTGCTGGCCCCCTGGCAGCCACCCCACTGCAGGGCCTCACCTGGGCCTGGGAGGAGGTCCTTTGTACCTCCCACCCACAGGAGCCCCTGGCCCAGCCCCTGCCCCAAGTCCGTGTCACCTGCCTGGGCATAGGCCTGCTGCTTGCCCTGGCTCCACATGGGTGTGGAGCTGCAGCTACCTGGTGCGGCCCCAGGACTAGACATTGGCTCTGCTTGGCCTGGACTCCACCAGCTGGAAGGGGAGTTGCCTGCCCTAGAGGATCACTGGGCAGTGTCGCCCCTGGGCGAGCCCTCTGCCCACTGCATGTGCCACAGCATGTGTACCTGTAGGGGAACATCTTGAGGCCAAGGTGCTAGCCACCTGCCCCTGGGCTCTGCCCCCTAGGTAACCCCACCCCACAGCCCCCCACTCCAGGACACCAAAACACAGACTTTGTAAATAGTTTTCACACTGAGATTTTTTTTTGTTGTCGGTGGGTGGGGAGGGTGGTGGAGGGGCTCTGTTTGTTGAAGGGGGTGGGATGGGGGAGAGGGCTCTGTTTGTTGAAGGGGGAGGGATGGG
>NW_017728992.1:157298904-157314395 GCF_001723915.1 Gavialis gangeticus | reverse complement strand
GGGGGTGGCTGCGTGGGGAATAAAGATTTCTTCTTTGGACATGTGTCTGGCATGAGAGTGGTGCAGGAGGTGGGCATGGGGCAGGGAGCCTGTGGGTGGCAGGGCAGGCAGGCTACAGCAGGAAGTGCTGCAGGAGATGGTCTGCTAGAACCTTCTGCTGACTATGCAGTGAATCTAGGCTGGAGTAAATGCATGTATAGATGCACCCCATGTGTAGCTTTATGCAAATGGAAAGGAGCAAGACAGGATGTGACATCTTTTCATTTCTGTAATATAAGCAACAAGCAAATTAGGAGGCCAAAAATACGTAAAATTATTTATTTAAAAATAATTCCAAACTAATGTTTTCATGTGTGTGGGATTCATGGTGGATATTACAGGTCCAGAGAGACAAGATTTCCACATGAAGTAGCATTATATTCAATTCAGACCTGAGCTCAATTCAGATTTGAGCATTATAAGAACCCTTCTAACAGACTCCAGGTGACATTAATTCTGTAGTGCTGATTTACAGTCAATATCCTTTAGAACTGTTGAGCTGTGAAAAACTCAAGACTGCCAGCACAATCTTCACTTCCTTGCTGTTTGATTGCTTAGAATCAAGGGAAGTCGAAGTATCAGAGTTCTAAAAGTTTTAATGAGAAAAACATGGAACTCTTACACGCATTCAGAATCACAACAGTCTGATATGCTTTTACCAAGATGAAAGGTGCACATCACTGAAGAGACAAGAGGACATGATCCACCAAACTCTAGCTAAAGGAAGGGATGTTTACAATAAAGTCTGAGAGTCTATTTCCTGCCTAGATACCTTTATAAAAATACTAATGTGTTTTTTTTACAACAGTATCTAATTAATTGTGCATGAAAACTAACTGGAAAAGGTAGATAAATAAGATGAGGCCAAACAAAATATACACGAGTTCAGAATATAATGTAGTGTTTCTTTCTCTTCTTCCTGCCTTTTTATTTAGTACAAGATATTTTTGTTTAGAAATGAAAAGCAATGGACAATGCTCTTGTATTTACTACAAAAGATTTCAACAAAAAAGTGCATCCCAGGATGATTTTGTGGTTAAAACATGGGACACCAGCGCTGGGGGACCTGGTTTCTATTCTTTTCTTGTCTCTGCCTCTAACTTCCTGTGTAACTTTAGGCAAGTCACTCAGCTTTTGTCCTACTTTCCAGTGCTTAAATGTGAAATGACTCACCAGCCACCCCTTCAAGTTTGCGACATCCAATGAATTTGTTTTGGCAAAAGGGATACCTCAGATAGGAGTGTCCATAGAAATGTATTTATTCACAGTGACATTGCCTGGCAAAGCAACAGAACCCCAATGCTTTATCTGATCAAGCTTTGGAGTATGAACTACATGCAGTACAGAACAAGAAATGAAACACTTGGCATAGGATGTTTTGTGGCAGTTGAAATCAACTGGAAAACCTACCACTGAGAGACTGATCATTAAGGTAGGGTAAAACTGAGAGGAAATAAGATACATGACTCCATATACTCCTAACTCTGCAACACATTGCCAGGTGCCAT
Source organism: Gavialis gangeticus (assembly GCF_001723915.1). NCBI lineage: Eukaryota > Metazoa > Chordata > Crocodylia > Gavialidae > Gavialis > Gavialis gangeticus. Next base: position 157,312,848 of record NW_017728992.1, on the reverse strand, counting down.
CTGTGCGATTGCTGCAAAATTACCTGTATCCTTTTTATTACAACTAAAAGGGATCCATTGCTCCCTAGCTTTTTCCCCAATCTATTTCCTTGCTCTTCCAAATGTACTCTGGTCAAACAGAATGTGCTGATTTTAGCAAACCTGAGAGTGAAATGTGGCAAAATGAGCTGACACGCAGAAATAAGCTTATGTATAAAAAGTGTAATGCCAACATTTTGCTCTTTGTGACACACACCATTCTTACAGCATATACAGGGGAAAGAAACTACAACATCTTAACTCATTTAATAAAAGGCATATCAGGGTTTTCCAGGGCACTTTTCTGGTTCACAGAAATACCCCTCAGTTAGTAGGTCCTGGACTGTATTCATTTTCTTCTCCCTAGATAGTTCTGCAAGAGTAACTTCTAAAATGAGGTAAAACCAAAAAAGTGATGCTGTAGCAATAGAGAATAGAATTCAGAGCAGAGGTGTCCTGTGTTGCCTTTCCTCAGAACTGTGAGCTCTTTTTTCTTCAGTCATCTGACCATATGTCAGCACAGCTGGAATGGATTTTCTCAAGTACATCTATACATTGTCATATGAACTTCTCCAAATCAGCCGTCACCAGTACCAACCACCCTGCTGAGGTTTCCATTGTAAATAGTAATTTCAAAATCTTTAACCAACACATTGCTTGGCTTTTACTGGAAAAAGTCTCGTTTAGCAGACTGAGACATTTAAATATTTGCAACACACAGACTTTCCATTGCCCCGTTCCCTGCCCCCCCCCCACCTAAAAATACATGTAAGCAATAGGGAAATAGAATGAAACACTTAATGGTTTCAGCTCCCCAAAAGGACCAGAGAGGAAAGGGGAATTGTGTAAGCAAACTTGCAGCCTCATTGCCACTGCCAGGTGCTTGGGCTCCTGAAAGAACACAAGGCATTGTGGGTTGTGGCATGGCACATCACAAGTCACTAGACCTCTGAGGAGCTTTTCCCCAGTGTTAGCCAGTCTATATAAATAGCAATCAGCACTCCAGCCTCCTCCTCAGATCCATATCCCAATGAAAAGGGTACTGGTCAAGGGGGAGAAACCAGGAGGGCCCAGTCCAAAACTCACACTGCTTGCCCATGCTGTTGGAAAGATCTTTGCTTCCCTTACAACTGGACAACAAAAAGTGTGCGCGTGTGTGTGTGTTGGAAACTCTGAATAGAAGCCTCATTCTGCTCCCAAAGACCACAGTTGTTTTTATTTTAAACTATCAAGGTCAAAACTACAATTTAAAGTTTTAATTTAAAAGCTTCCCCCCAAAACTATTCATTTGTGTGCTCTGCTCTACTTCTTTTGTGGTAAGTTTAGCATTCTTTGACAGCATTATTACTTTGTAGGCTTGTGTGTAGAGCACGTGTAATTGAAGTCAAGAGGAGCCATGGATTCTTTTTTAAACCAGGCCAAGGTGTCCAAAGTTGGTAACATAAAATGAGAAGCAACTTTTAAAAATCTAAGCTTTATTAGTTTGCATTTATGTTACAGCATCATCTAGAGGCCCTGACAGACTGGTGTCTACATTACAAAGACAGGAGAGAGAGCCATGGCCCCCAAAAGGCCACAGCTCAAATAGACACCCAGTACTTGGACAATGTTAACCTGAGATATTTATAGTAAATCATGTGGGCTTTAAAAAAAATCACCAAGGCATTAACTTTATTCCCCATTTAATATTTACAGAATGAGCTTTGGATCAAGTCCCTAAAAGAGCCGTAGCTTTAACCATAAAAATAAGTAATCCCATCATTTCACATGCATTTGCAACTCCGGAAGTATGGAAAATACTAAAATTAAATCCATGTGCATGTTTAATACAGTCTGACCTTACCTTATTGCTGATTATAGGAATTCAGTGTTTATAATTTACATTCTTTCCCATACTTTCCTGTTCAGATGTGAAGAACTTGGGTTTACGGTTTTACCAGATTTTAAGTCAGATCTGAGACTGCATTGGGAGCTACTTAGACTGCCCCCTGGTGTAAAGCTGATGAGACCAGTCCCGCAACATGCAGGAAATACTAAAATAAAACTGATACATCTCAGGATCCTGCCTGGGTCAAAATAATCTCAAATTATTTTGTAAACCCATTGAGATGACTGCGATTTACAAGATCCAGCTCTACATTAATTAAAAACATTAGGAAATTCAGAATTTATTATATAAATTCTACACAGGATGCATGCAGTGAGCAGGAATAAACCAAAATTTGAAGAGTAATTGTGGAGGGGAAAAAAGGAATTACTTTTACAGCAGCTGTTGTTCTTTGACATGTGTTATGCACACCCACAGTCCATCACAAGTGTGTGTGCACAATGTAATTAAGCCAGAGACTTTCGCTATTACCACTGGGGTGAAGCATGCTGGACATGAGTAGATGTGGCTGCCTTCTTGCTTTCAATGATCCATCATTAAAAATGTGGGGGTGGAGAAAGTGAAAAATATAGCTGTGCACAAGACATCTCACAAGTTACCACAAAAGCAATTATCTCTTCTCCTTCAGGTGACTGTGTGCATAACTTTAGTGTTCAAACTTCCAAGAAGTTGTCTATTAAGGTGGTGGTGCTAAGGACCTTCTAGTATAGAACAGCCTCACCAGCATCAGCATCAGGTCAAGCTTGGAGTAAGGAAGCATGTCAAGACAATGTAAAAGTGATGATCATGTATCTGTCTTGCAGACATCCACAATAGTAATACTTTTCAGAAAAGCTGCTGAAGGATCCCTCACTCATATAAAAGGGGAAGGATACCTTTAATAGGTGGAGTTCTGTGAGCTAAAGTGGAAGATCTTATACATGCTAGAATCCAGCTGGAGATTTGTTAACCTAATATTGCATTACCTTTTGATCCCTCTGCTAAAGAATAGCCATGCTATTCCCCTATGCTTCCTCATTTTGCCTATTTGGCATAGCACCCTGAAAAAAAAGACGAGAGAATGAAGCCTCTTCATCTTTTAGAAGTGCAGCTAAGAAAAGCATATAGGCGAGTAAACTATTAGATTTGGGCAAAAGCCTGATGCAACTTTTGGCCTGAATTTAGGTTGTGGCTTCTAAGAAAACCTTATCCTTGGTGAGTATTGTGTAAGATGGGTCTAATCTCAGGGTTTGTAATAGACAGTTAGTATATAAGCCTTAAAAGACTCTTTACAGCTTAGGGGGTGGGTGTGAGAAGAGAAAACTATTCTGTTGTATTGGAGGGTGCATCCCTGAAATGGCTGATAGATTAACTTTAACTGAAGAAAGTGAGCCTGGAAGGTTTTTGGTGTAACAGATAATATAATATATGTTGAATGTCAGAGTGGGGTGGACAGAATTGGTTGGAAACAGCCCTGGCTGAGAATCTTTTCCATGTAGTGAGATAAGTAGTTTTTGTAAACTTCTGTTATTAGTGAGTGTAGTCTAAACATCTTCCAAGGATTCAAAGACCTCCTGAACTAATTTAACCACTAATGAGATCTACTAAGTGTGGTTTTAGACAAAGTGATTGACCTTGCTTCTGACAGGAGGACATATATGAGTGGAAGGAGCCAGGGTGGCTGGATGGACAAGTTTGACAAATTGAGATACTTCAGCTAAGTTTGTGTTAATTGAACTACTGTGGCTTAATCCTGTTTCAGTTTTTTAAATAACCTCATCATTAGTGGAAACACAGATAACATATAAGGGAGTTTATACTGAAAAGGAATGCATGTGTCCTGGAACTGTGTCTTGGTCCAAGCTGGAGTAATATTGCCAGAAGTTGTTGCAGAGACTGGTGGAAGCAGTTCTGTGTGTAAAGTATGGAAGTGGAGAGGATAATCCAAATCAATGGCATTCATTACTCATTTGCTGGGAACCAAGAGCATTTTGAAGTCTTCCAAAGACGGGACCATGACTCCATCTTCAGGATTAAGGCTGTCAAAGGAGCTTTTTATTTGATAATGCAACCTGAGATTATGACATTATGGTGCACATGTTAAGCAGACCAAGGTTTGTTAAACAATGGAGTATCAAGAATGCAAGAAGGCCTTTTAGAAACTCTCTCATAGGGTGAAAACAAACAAAGCAAACAAATGCCCATGATTTGTGGCTGCAACACAGGTGGTATAAATTTGTGCCACTTTATTTTGGGAGAGGTCTGCCAGGTCCATGGCAGGACAGCGTGGTCAGCCCAGAGCTGATCTTGTGGGACAAGGGGTGACATGTTCCCTGCTTACAACAGAGATGCTGGATGGAGATGGCTGGGGAAACCCTCACTTTCCCTGCTTACAGACTTGCCAGGGAGATTGTACTGGAGCAAGTTGGACACTCCAGTGTGGCCCCTGGAACATCTCTAAGCAGGAAACATGTCACCAATTGTCTCTGAAGATTAATGGGTGGGACAAGTGACATATGTTTAATCCAATAATCAGCTGTGCTCGGACACATCCTGGCAGAGCTGATCTGCTTCGTTTGACAATCTATTTCTAGCCATAGCAAAGCAGGTCTCAGTTTGTATCTGCAGTGTCCAGATACTTTAACAGCCCGGTGATTTTAAGAATTTGATAGCAATGAAAAAGATGGCATTAGCACTCCGTTTGTATGGCATGTACAAATAATGCTGTTTGGGCAAATGCACCATGCCTATACATTCCTCCTACTTAAATGATGGTATTTCACTTCCCTAGCATAAGCAGAAACCCTTCTGCTAGTAACTTATTCTTCTATGACAAACTCTTCTCTTCAAAAGCCTGCAATCAAAGCCAACTTGCAACATCTCTATTACTGCAAACTATGTAAACATGAAAGAATGGAGTCACACACTGGAAATATAAAATCAAAAGCCTTTTCATTAGGAAAGATTCATTTGGCATTCTGGAAATCTGAAGTGCATCTAAAATAAAAGAAAGTTGTGGTTTTACCATACATATTTTAAAAGCCTGTTCCTCCCAGGTGGCCAACTGCAGTGAGACTTCTATGCATGAAATAATCTTGAGAGGATTTGGTGAGCTCTCAAGAGGCAGAATAAAAATTAACAGCTTCAAAGGTAACATGATCAACCCCAATGTCCCATTGTATACAGATGACAAACACATAGGGGTGATTTTTTTTTACTGAGTTACTGCAAAACACAGTAGTTCGCAATTGATACAGAGCAATTCTATGGGAGATGCTGTTAAATGCAGGGTGACTCCTGTGCCATCTTGTGAGAAATGTAGTAAATATCATGGTTTTAATAGATAGAACACCAAACAGTTCTTGTCACAGATGAATAAGGAAAGTAAACTCCTCCATGGATTTCATTTGACACCATACTTGATTTAAAGCACTTGCCATTGAACTACAATACTGGCAGCTGCTGGTCCCATTTACTTGTGGTGGCTTCCTGTTTATTCGATGCGTTCTTTCTTGAAAACTGTCTATTGCTATTAAATCTACTCACAGTGTTGTAAACTGTGGACACCACCCCCTTGTTTCTGCCAAGTTGTTCTGAACTGGCCCCCCTTCAATGACTGCCATGAAGGGCTGTCTCCAGAGGGCAAATTCAGTCCCTTCAGTGACAGGGGGCAGATGTTTTAAAACTGGAAGATAAAAAAATAAAAAGGAGAGAAAGGAAGACAGGAAGGTAAGAGTGGATTATATGGAAAGACAGAAAGTGGTTATAAGAAAGACAATGCACTGGTCAAGCAGCAAAATTCTTGATATAAGGATATTGTTACAACAGCTTAAGTTATTCATGACAGGTGTCACACAGGGTCCAGCAATAATGCTTTGAAGTTTGATTATGAGATCACGTTTGTTTTGCAGCTGATCAAAAGCACCTTTCTTATTTCTACCAATGCAAAGGCAATTTCCATGGAAAATGGAGCAGAAATGGCAGTTGTCAGTCAGCAGATGACCCGTGAAAACACTTGTTAATTTCAGCCAAGATTACTGGCAGTGCAGAAAGTGCCATTTTACAAACAGCACCTAATGACTTGATGCTTTCTCCCCTCCTCCCCGATTTTTAAAGGAAATGGAAAAAAAACCCCCAAACACTCTTATGTGAAACATTTAAAAGATACTGTCAAGACAACATCTCTTTCATAGGTATGAGCTGAAGGCCTTGACTCACTTTCTACTGGCCAGCATCCAGAAATTAGAACTTTCAGCTAGTGACTCTCTTATGTTTCCCTTTTTACATTTTTAGATACAACCCATGGGGTGAGCATCAGCTCTGCATTTGCAAAATGTCTGCATGCATCACTACATGAACAACTGAACTTGAACAACTGAGCTTGAAGCCAGCTTACTCAGGCCAGGGTGAGCTTGATGTGTGCTGTGAGTGTATGCACATTTTGCAAGTACAGAACAGGCTTTTGCCTTTGAAAGCTGTGGTCCTTAAAAACAACCTGATGAAGCCTGACACTTGCTTTGGTACTGATTCAATAGAAAACAACTTCACAATGCCATCTTCAGTCTTTCAGTGACTGAATTAATAACCAGAAAAAATACGAAACAACATATTTGAATATCCAAATGAAGTTGCAAATACATTCAACAGTATACAGCATGAAGAGAACAAATGGATATCCAAGGTACTCAGCACTGGTAATACAAAAACAGAATATTTATACGTAAATCTAAATCTTCCTGACCTTTTCATGTAACATTTAACAGAGATGCAGCAACAATGACATAGCAGCTTTCACGGTAAACTGGTTCTGAAGTTGTACATTTGTGTTTGATTGAAAAAAGGGCTTCCAAAGAGTTAGGCAGCAGCATTCAAAATTTTGATAATCTGTGGCACATGCATAGTCCTTGATTTGATTACAGAGGATGCTTCCCCTATTTATTGTATTATACACTCCTATGAGGCCTTTACCATATTTTATAGTATGCAACCTGTGGCAAACTGCAGTAACATTACTCGGATACATTTAAAATTATAGTTACTATAAGGGCATGTGACTTCTAAATACTATTGATTCTTGCTTAACCTGTCTGGTTTTCTGAGCTCTTTGGGGTTACAGGTCCCCAAAACTAGTTGGCACCTAAAATAATTAAGATAACTTGATAACTTAGTATAAAAACTAGCTGATATTGAACGTCTGATTTAAGATTGATCGTTACACTCTGCAGTTCACGCGAATTACCTACTTGAACTGTGGCTGTAATTATTACAGATGTTGCAAAAAGAGGGTTGTCTGCTATAGGCTATTTGATAGCATCTTAGGAAATAGTAATATGCATTTTGACTGTGATTGTAATTATTACGGATGTTTCAAAAAGTGGTTTATTTGCTATATGCTATTTGATAGCATATTAGAAAATAGCAAAATAACACTGTCTAGCACAATAACATTATGCTAACCCCTTGAGGAACACAGTAAACCTTCACAAGTTACTGAAAGTTTACAGAACAGGCACACTACAGTACTTCATGGAGAAGCTGCTTTATCATCAGGCATGACAGTATACCAAAGCCTTCAAAGCAGCCTTTACCATAAATCTTATTTAAAAAAAATACACAGTGGAATCATTTTAGGTACTGTTCAGATGTAGGCAAATAAAGGCATAAGTATATTACAAATAATGAAACAGCTGAAAAAATACTGTCTAAGTGATATCCTACACTTAACACCTGATGCAGTTCATAGCAGAAAATACACAGAAGTAATGGGGAAAATGTAAGTAAAACTAAATAACAGCAGTCCCTGGGGGCAGTAGGCAAAGTCCTCACTACTTTGTAGTGGGTTTTCATGTATGCATATTAATTAGGCCTGAACAAATAAGAGCGTGTAACAGAATGAGAAGAAAAGAAAAGCTTATTTAAAGTTCAGTCTTTGACCATTACAAGAAACCTGGACATACTCCTTAGTTGGTAAAAGCCTGCCACCAAGTAGAAAGTCTGTAAATCAAATCACTGACTGGATACAAGCATGGAATTTTAAAAAAATGCTCCAAACCATTAGTATAAAAAAACTTAGTTCTCAGGCTGAGAATATAGAGCAGAGCTGTCAAAAGACTGCATGCACTTCAAAACAAAGTAATCAAAACAAACCAGAAAAACAAAACCAAGCCAACTGGGTATCAGTCCATTAACTTCTGGGTTACTGATTCTTAACTAATAAAGACATTAAAAATACAACGGCAATACCCGAACATAAACCATCCTATACCTGCTGTGAGCAAACAATTCTTTTCAACATACTACTAGTTTTTGAGTGCCAAGTGCTGAAGAAATTAGACTGAAGCCAGTGAGTGGCAAGTGACAGCAGGCGATGGTTTGCAATACACTGATGGCTCCACTTTTAGAGATACTAGGCCCTTCGATTACTGAAAGCATTTCTCCCCCACATCTTCCTCCTGTATTCTTAGTAACCTTCCACTTGGGAATTCAGAACCAGGTGCAGTTTTCCTTCTCATCTTTAGGGACACTCTGAAACATCTTTAAAGACTGGTCTTATTTCTTGCCAATTCCATTGGTTACTTTTGTTTTGGAATGACGATTCCTCCTTCTCGATGAATGGCTCTCGCTGTTGCCTGAATGTTTTGGTGGACTATCTTCAGTACCTGCAGAGAAATAAAAAATACACTTCAAATTTGCAGCTACTCTGTTCCAAAAGCCTCTTTGTTTTTCAGTTTTAAAAGCTTCCTAGACATGTAATATTTGAATTAATTATTGATAAAATTTGGTTGATACTAGCACTCCATCTAGTGGCTTAATTACAAAAAAGACTGTTGGTTTTACAATATTTCTTTTTCTGGATCTTTATCACGTGCAGTCCCACACTTGGACTTGTGCAGGTGGGGAGGTATATTTATTACCAATACACTCTATTATTAACTTCATTCACATTTTACTATATAAAAAAAATTGAAAATGATCAGATAATGTAAATGAAGTTAGGGATGCTATAAAAGCTGCTAACCAAAAATTAAAGTTTTTCCTCTGATGTGGTGGAAAATCCATCTGAATACAAGTATGTTTTTAAAAGAAATCTGGTGCTTCCCTTTTAAGTAACAAACCTAGAAAAAATTAATACCTAGAAAATCTGTACATGCGACTAAGAGAAACATGTTGCACTGTGTCCAGTGTCAGGACTGCAAGAAATTAAATGGAGAGCATTTCTTTTTAATACTCCAGTAGTATAATCACTGACAGGCAACTTCCAGGTGCTAAACTTGTTTATAAGAAGGGCCTTTCAAAAGAACAAGTAAAAAATGAGCTGCCCAATTGACCTCCAACATAAGAAAAAGGAAAGAAGACAAGCTAGATGACTTGGTTTAGAGAGAGAAAAAGCTGTCTGTGATCATCAGCCTTGCACTGACTTGGTGAGTGGCAGTAGGAACATAAGCCCCAGGGCACATTCCTGACTGCTCACTAACAAGCAGGAATAAAAGTATATTTCACATTCAGATGTTTACTTGAAACCAAACGTGGACAAGGTCAGTAGACACCCTGCCTGACCTAGTTATGAAGTGCATTAAATTCTCCAGGTGAAGAATTCAATATTAGGACAGAATGGAACAACAGGAGAAAGGGTTATTTGTTACATTAAAAGTTAAATTCTAACAAAGCTGAAAGGAATTCAGTGAAAACAGTGGGCATGGTAGTCTATACCTGTACCCGTGGGCATGTGCAAGTGAACCAAATAATCTGTAGTGCAGATTTCTCAAGTGTCATTTGGACAGACTAAGTCTCATTCCTAGTGAACAGCCCTGAGAATGAATCCACAAAGGTAACAATACCTTTTGTGAATTTAGAATGAAGCCAGGAGGCATCTGGGCTGTATGGGCTGTCTTCGCTTTCTGACAGGGTCTGTAAAAAGCAAGAAGAACAAGTCATTGGGATGCTGCTTTTAGTAACCACTCACTGCTACTCTCTTCTATATTAACATTTCCTGTTAGACAGATTTAAAGCATCAATAGGAATTCTGATAAAACACTGTTAACAACGATAAAAGCCGTTCCCCGACCTGGGTAGGAAGCACAAAAAACTGATGTAAGAGGAACATATGTCAGCTTCTATGTGTGAGCTGTTCTGTTACAAAGCTTTGTATTGTAATATTCTTCCATCTATATGACGGGGACATTAGTTTTCCAGAGCCCACTGATAAAATCACAGGCCTATTTTGAATAGCTTGGATTGCAGATTACAGTAATGTTAGGCCTGATCTAAAACAAGAATTCTGTGAAGAATTTCTATGGATTTTAATGAGCTCTGGATCACATCTACTTCCCCTCTTTTTTAACATTTTATTTGTTTTTACAAAGACTTAAATATACGTTGGCCTTCTGTACGGATTTAAAATGAAGAAAGAAAATGGACTCCCCCAAAGTACCTTTTCTCGGTGGCCATAGTATTCTGCATACCAAACCATGCCATATAAACACAGGAAAGTAGTAAAAGCCTGTAAGGAAGAGAAGAGCTATTTAACACGTTTACAAACTCAACCTAAATTCCCTGCTGGCTTAACAGCAACAAATGAATGGCCAACAGAATCGGGCCCTTTGTTTCACAAGCCACTGGTAAATCCATATTGTTTACTAAGCAAAGAGCACTTACAAATGCAAATATCCTCATGATATCAGGGCGTCTCTCTACAATCCATTATGGCAGGAGTAGTTCTTCCTCACCAAATTCAGTGGGACTGCTCATATGCACATATTTTATCATGTATATAAGCTTGGTAGGACCAAGGCCCCCATTTGGTAATTCCTTCCCAACACTATACACATTATCATGCAAAGTTACAATACTGTAAACACATAAGCAACATATGATTGCACTTAAGAACTGTCAGGGGTGGAAAAGATTTAGGGCTGAGATGAAGGTTGTTCCAATTTAGCAAAGTACTTATACAATTTTAAACTGAGTGTAAAAAATTACACAGTCTAGTACTTTGAGGGAGGGGGCCTTTGTGAATAAAGCCAGACCCCAAGAAAGGAATAAAAGTTTGACTTCCTATAACCTGTATAAAATATGTTCATAATAGTCTGGGCCCTGATTAAAAGGACATTTTTCTCACTAGTTATAATACATAGGTTTGGCATCAGACTTAACTCCAAGTTAGGCAAGATCAGCAAGATGAGCACACATTAATGTCAAAGTGGTTATTTTAGATTGTATTTGCACACATCAATGCTGAAATAAGGAAGAAAAGTGCGTAAAAATGATCTGGCTGAATATATATATGGCTATTAAATTTATTTGAACCTTTAATGCACAGGTATTTATTCTGGAGCCTGTTGCAATACAAAGTAAAGACCACTCAGAGATACACTTGAAGCAGTTTCAAAAGAGAAAGGGAGATGTGTTGTTCAGGACTGTGCAGCAGCTGTTATACTGTAACTGTCATGCCACAGTGTTGCAAAACTGCTCCTACTTTAACCCTGCTTCATCCAGAGTCAAAGTTGGGGCATGATGGTGCATGGGCAGAAGCTCCCTCTCCCCTTCTGAAACCACTCCAAGGGAGCATTTGTTTCTCTATACCCAGAAGGGTGTCTTTGTCTGTCTCTTTCTCTGACATGAACCTGTTATTTCTAATATTTTTCTTTATAAAATAGAAAACAAATAAAACTGGTGACAACTTCAAAAGTGTAGATGAAAGGATTGTATCCCATTATGTCACAAACAGAAAAACACATCTACCTTTTTAAAAAAAACTTTAGAGAAAGCATGCTTTGAAAGATGCCAGTCAAACCCAACATTTGCCAATGTAGATTTTGGTATCTGATGTTATTAACAGACTCTCAATGCTCTGCCATATTTCATGAGAAAGAAATTTTACTTACCACACAAAGAAACCAAAACACAACATACAATATCTGTGTTTTGGAAAAGAGATCTTGTCCAAACTTTATGCACACAATAGCTTCAAGGAAAGCAATGACCCTGGCGGAAGAGAGAGGTGGGGGAAAAGGTGAGATAACAAATACAGAAGATTTAATACAAAAAGGTTGGGGTTCCAGATTTGCAGTGGCTCTCTGTAGCAACCTTTATTTGCAGCAGCATAAGCAAAAATTTTGAAGGGGATATCTTGTTTCTCCTCAACTGAAGAACACATGAGGAGTGATGGGCTGACGGCTTGCAAGCTGGACTCCTTTGCTAATTTACAGAATAGCTGAAGTATGTGCAATGGCAATAAAGGCTTCCCCACCCCCACTAATGCACTCCCACTAATACACTTGGAGGGATAAGTCGATGATTGCACCTCCATGTACATTCAGTTGCTCTGTAGACACCTGTTCACTAGACTGATAACAATCGATTTATTTACCCTAGGCCAGTCAAGATAAGAGCTGCCTTGGAAGGATTTTAATTGATAAGGCAGCCCCAACTCCTGAGCAATCCATTTACCCTGTACATATTTCCATTCCCTCCCTGCAGCAGCCTGAGATTTGTGGGCAAACCCTTAAGCTAAAATAGCTGTAAAAACTAAATCCTTTTTTGTTATTATAAGAACTAACAACAATCATCTTTGGTGCTGGGTTCACCAGTCAACAACCCACTCATTTTTACATCTTTTCCAGCTCATGGATACAGGGGAATCTTCAGAAACCTTGCCTCCTTATTTTTCCTTAGCTGTCCTCAACTCATGGTGGCAAGAAGGGGTGTCAGGGAGGGGATGGAAGTACAGACAGGGTAAATGGCATGGCAGGAGGTACCATGTTTGAAATGGGTCATAAAATCCTCCAGTCTCATTGTGCCATTGTTTTAACATCTCTTGGGAGCGTAAAGAGCTTTTTGAGGTGCCATTTTATGTCACAAATATTCTCCACAAAGGGATCCATTTAAAATAGGTCATACATTTTCCAGCCTGGCACGTTTAGTCCCTTAGTAATTAAATTTTAAAATGAGACCACAGGGAGACACCATGGTCCTGTGGACAGAACACAGGACTGAAAGTCAGTAAACCTGGATTATAATCCTGACTGATGCCTTTGGAAACAGCTTAACCTGCAGTCCTCAATTTTCCAATCCATAAAAATGGAGATAATACAGGCTCTTTAGGTTTAATTCATTAACCATGAGATCTTCAAACAGAAGGCTACAAAGCTGCAGTATTATTACTGCAATATCGTATTACCAATGCTGTTTGTAGATCTAATACCTGGTGTATGCAACCTGTACTCTCAGGGCCAGATCTTATTCCGTGTGTTGGGCACCAAGCATAATGCTATTGCACTCTGTTCAAGCCCCTGAAAATCACTGTCATCTTAGCCTTAAGACTAAATCACAAAAAAGCACATGACAATGCCACCTGTTAGATTAATATTTTTAAGGGTTCAAGCATGGTAGAATAGGGTCGTGTTTAGGGGCCTAATAGGTGGAATAGGAGCTATTCAGATGCACAGAACTTTGGATGTGACAATCAGACCTCTTACTGAATCAGAATTGTTTTTGTCTTTGGACAGTAGCTCATTTCCTTGCCAAAACTTGGTATAGTTGGTCATGAAGAAAAGCCTTTATTTTAATAACAATAACCATTTTTATTAAACCAAACAAGGAAAAAAATAATTGGGCTAGGTAAAATAATGAGCACCAACTAAAGACTATGTAGAAGAGAGAAGAACAAAACATTTCTGAAGACTTCTTTTTAGATCCTTTTCGTCCTGAATTTCACTCAATCTTCTTCTTAATTTATTAACTGTATTATCAGCCTTATTTCACTGCAATTTCTATATGCATTCAAATGATAATTTTTCCCTTATGTTAAGAATTACTTTTTTCCCAACGTGATGAAAGGGGACTGGGTAGGTTGTTTCATAGATTCATAGATTAAGGGTCGGAAGGGACCTAGTAGATCTTCTAGCCCGACCCCCCGCCAGGGCGGGAGAACAACAAAAAACCCCAAAAAGAGAAACGGGACTCAAATGAGTCCAGCCAGGTAGGCATCCAGCCTCTTCTTAAAGACCCCCAGGGTAGGGGCCAGCACCACTTCCCTTGGAAGTTGGTTCCAGCTCCTA
>NW_017728992.1:157286736-157293904 GCF_001723915.1 Gavialis gangeticus | reverse complement strand
CAGCGGGCGCTAGGGGAAACAGCGTTTCCCCCAAACCCTTCTGGTCCCCCCTAGTGAGTCTATAGACGGTCACCAGGTCCCCCTCAGCCTTCTCTTGTTATCCACTCCCCACTATTCTAATGTAGGGGTCAGCAATGTTTTTGGCCAGAGTGCCAAAAACACCCCAACCTCCACCCATGCCTTGACTTGGTGTGCCAGGGGCAGACAATGGGGGAGCTGTGAGGGGCCCAATCCTTGTTGCTGGTGGCAGCTGCATGCGTACCTCTGGGTGGATACCTCCGGGTGGTTGTGTTGCCCCTGCCCCTTCCCTGTCCTGAGCCCTGAGGTATGCGTACAGTCACTGCTGTCACAGAGCCAACGCTAGGGCTCTGAAGCCTGGTGCAGCTGTACCAGGCTTCAGAGCTCCAGTCAGGCTCCATGGTGGCAGCAGGCACATGCACCCCTATGGGAGGACAGTGAGGGAGGGGCCTGGGGCAGTGCAACTCCAGCCCCTCTTCTGCTGTCTGTCTGGACATGTGCATGCAGTCATCGCTACCAGGGAACCTGGCCATGGGCTCCAGAGCTCAGTGCAGCTGTTTGCAGCCTCCTTACTGCCTGCCACAGCCAGCCCAGGCAGTAGCAGGAAGCTGGCTGGCTGCAAACAACTGCAACAGGCTCTGGAGGACCAGCACTGGCTCCACGGTGCCAGTGGTAGCTACATATGCACCTCCGAGTGGATGGCGGGGTAGGGGCCAAGGCTACACTGGCCCAGGCCTCTCCCCCACCATTCACCCAGAGGCATGCATGCAGCCACTGCTGCCATGGAGCCTGGCTAGGGCTCAGGAGCCAGGTGCAGTGGTTTACAGTCCCCCAGCTGCAGTCGGCCCAGGCTTTGGGCAGCTGCTGCCGGCCATGGAGCCCAGGCTGCTTGCAGCAGGGCTTGCAGCCTTCCAGCTGCCTCCTGCAAACAGCCCAGGTTCTGTGGCCGGCCTGGGCCAGCTGTGGTATGCTAAGCAAAATGGCTTCACGTGCCATGCTGTGACACGTACTGGGGGACTTCTGACCCCGGTTCTTATGGGTTGCAAACATTGCCACTTTTCATACATATAGCAGGGCCCTGAAAGCTACTGCTAACTTTTAGTCTCTCCAAGAGCAGCAACATTTCCAATTACTCCATTACAGCAAGGTGAGCCAGGCTCTTGGGATGGTGTTTTTTTCAGTCTGAAACATGCATTGGTTAGTGACTGATCCATTAGTATGCACACATTCACTTCATTTCTTGATCCATTCTTGAAAAGAAGTTTAATCCTTACAAAAGATTAGGCAATTTCTTTGTCTTACCCCTCTGCTCAGGGTTAGACTGATCGCCACATTTGGGGTCAGGAAGGAATTTTACCCCATGGTCAGACTGGTATGGACTGTGAAGATTTTTGCCTTCCTGTAGTGGAGAGCATGGCCTTCTAGCTGGGATTTTTTGTGCATATATTAACAACATTTCATAGAAGCAGAGCATTGGCTGCTGTGGTTCCCCTACTTTATCTGTGGCAGGTTAGGGTGTTAGGTCTCTGTTGTTAGGGTTGATGGTAGTCTTATGTATGGTTTAGATTATGCAGTGTACAGGATGGTTTGGATAGGGATGATCCTGGCTCAGGCAGGAGGTTGAAATAAATGACCTCTGAAGGTCCCGTCCAGCCCTACTTCTCTGGTTCTATGACTCTCTTTGAGATCCCTTCAGGGGTGTTATGGGGTGTGACCTCTTATCATTCTGAATTCTTTGCAACAGAAGAATTGCTTTATTATTAACCTATAGTTAAAAAACGAATGAAAACTAAGAGCTTGTATTTTTCAAGGGGTACCTTGTGTCTAACAAGAGGTCCCTTAAGTCTAAAAAGGTTGAGAACCACTGGTTTAGAAGCTGAGCTTTTATGTGAATCATAGAACCAGAGAAGTAGGCCTGGAAGGGACCTTCAGAGGTCATTTATTTCAACCTCCTGCCTGAGCCAGGATCGTCCCTATCATGTGGGTGGCATCAGCACACAGGGTGAGTCTGTTGGTGCAACCTGGTGAGCTGTTGCTCTCTAGTACATAGTGCTCCCCATGGAAATTTGGCAGCAAGGGAGCAGCAATGAACATTGCCACTCCACCACCCCCTCCAAATTTTCAGACTTGTGTGGCTGTCATGGCTTCAAAGCCTACAACTCCTGCCCTGGAAACGTAGGCCCAAATGAGGCTCAGTTAGTTTCACAATTTGCTGCCCACTACTTTGTCAGCCACTTATTTCTCCCCATCATTGGTAGTTTACGCAAAGAGCTCTTATATCCCATTTTTCTCGCTGCTTCCTTTAAGTCTCCAACCACGCTTAGTATCATCCTTTTTGTCTGTTCTACAGCCAATTATTAACATATCCAAAATGGAAGGGCAGGCTATATAAACTCAGCCCATCCTAATAATTTTGCAGCAACTGTAATGTTTTTTTTTCTACAATTGCATTAAAGAATGGTAGGGACAGTGCATCCTGTGAGGACGCTAAATAGAGCAGAGGCATCACTCCTTATTTGTATATGACTTAGAGCCACAAACATGCAGCTGTACCATCCTAATAATTGTACTGGAAATTCCAAACTCACTGCACCCCAGCCCAGAGACCACTCTCGATCTGCTTCATACTTTAGGGATACTGCTCTGTAATACAGTATAATTTAATTATTGAGATTGTAGGAAGCATACTGTGCCAGAAAACAGGTAACTGAAGACTAATTTTCACGTTTACTTACAAATATAAGATTTGTTAACCAACAATCTATCTAGGGTTGATGGTGGAGAAAAAATATTGGACAAAATAAATACAGAGAGAATAAGTTTTCCTATGCAGAAAAAGATTCATCTTGCAAGATAACATGGTATATGAGCAGCTACAAAAATAATCTTTATCTTTTAATATTTTGCATTCACAAAACACCTTTTGCCAAAGGACCCTAAAGGGATGTATAAACATTTGCACAGTATATAGCACAATGGGATTTTGGTCTCCAACTAAACCTCTTAAGCGCTATCAGAATACAAATTATTATTGTTTATTATGGACCAAAAATGTTATTCTCATGTAGGTAATGGTTACTGAAATAAGGAAATTGTGGCCTCATATAAGACCATAGTCTGCTCTCTAATTTAAGCTTTTCATATTCTTGACAATAAGCAAGCATCACTTTGCAGCCTTAAAATTAATGCCCTTAGAGGTAAGTAATTTGCTGAGGCCAAGTCATCAGTGGTTACGCAGAAAAAGAATGCAGATGTCCTATCACTCCATAGTCCTTACATAGCTTCCTTCCCTTGTCTCCTCATCCCTCAAATCTAATATTCTCTTTTCTTCAGCTTCCAAGGAGCCTTTTTTATGCCCGTCTTTTAGACTGAAAGCAATGTGGAACAAAGACTAGCTTCACATCATAGCTAGGACTGCACTGAGCATATTGCTGACACTTAAAAACAATAAAAATACGGCATGCAGTATTATGTTGGTAAGACTTCTGACAGATGAGAACACTTACCCAAACACCCAGCACTGAGTTCCTACCCTTTTGCACTGTGTGTCTGTGAGGTAGGCATAGTATTGCCTGCAAACAGAAACAAGATAAGAGAATTCTTTAATGAAGCTGAAAACAAGAATGGTTAACATTGCTGTTATACGTACACATTATAAAAGCAGAGTACTGATGATTTAATAACTTATGTTCCCAGTTAATACATGCTGATGGCCTACTAAGGTTGCTTCACTTTACTAGGACAAACTTGGTCTATGGCTTGAATTTCTCACTGGTTAATCCCAGTGAGAAATTCAAGCCACAGACCAACTTTAGACCTAACAAATTTTAAAGAATAAATTGTATTTTAATTCTCAATGCTCTAAACTTTGGAGCTATTTCCCCCATTTTAAAACACAGTTGTTCCCAAGAGTGTGCACTGGAACCTGGGAAGTTAAAAGTAGTACACTGATAGTACAACAGTCTTAAAAAAAAAATTCCAAAGTGGGTTTTTAAAAAAACAAATGAAAACAAGAAAATAAATGCCAGATTATGGCCAGCTCTTGCTCTGAAACTATTCTGAAAAGATTGCGTTCTGATGTTGGGTTCAGCATGGGTAAGTGTAATTCTTCATTCATTCATTCTCAGAATATGTACAGCACCGATAGCAGAAAAGTGCAAGCTCTTCCCTAAAATACTCTGACCACCTGTGAGTGGAAGGTATTGTTAGGTAATACAACTAAAGAGAATGCTTTCTGCCAGCATAGATGTAAGAATTCTATTTGTATGGGATAACAGCCCTTTCCTAACTCACCAGGATGCTTTGAGTGCAAACAAATATAAAAGCTTGTGAAATGCTCAAATACAACACTAAGATGAATCATGTAAGTATTTAAGAATTTGTCTACACAGTAGGGGTACACCGATAGATTTTTGGGGCTGATACCAATAGCTGACATTTAAGGAGGAATATCAGTCCATACTGATCTGATTTCCGATGCAGCTGCCTCCACCTGGTAAGTCCAGTGTGGTGGAAAGGGAAGGGGGGGGGGGCAGATCAATGCCCCCTACCGTGAGGGAGAGGGCAGGGTGGGGCAGAGCTGTACCTTGTGTGGGGAAGGCAGCTCCTGCTGCTGCTTGCACCCTGGGAGGGCATGCCCCCCGGATCTGTGCGGGGTGGGCTGCACCTGAGGCTGGGCTTGGAGTGGGTGCCAGTGGCGCTGGGAGAATGCTGCATCCACCCCAAATTTTGCTGCCACTCTGCTCCCAGTGCCGCTGCCACCACCAGCCACCTGGCGCAGCCCTGGCTCAAGGCCTCACTTCCTCCCACACGCCAGGAAGAGCTGGGGTGGCACCGGGAAGCTGGCAGTGGCAGTGCTGGGAGCAAAGCAGAGGTGAAATGTGGGGTGGATGCAGCATCCTCCCAGTGCTGCTGGCGCCCACTCCAAGCCCAGCCATCACCAAAAAGAGCCCCACGCAGCCTTGGCTGCAGCATTCCCCGCACATATCTGAGAGGAATGCCTACCATTCCCTCCCTGGGTGCAAGCAGTAGCAGGAGCCACCTCCCTGCCATGAGCCATGGATTCTCCCCTCTCCCCCGACCCTGACAGTGCTTGCCCCTGCCCCCTCCTTCACCGCAAGGGGCATTGATCTGCACTCCCAACACCCCTTCCCTCCCCTCTCCCCTTCCACTACACTGGACTTACTAGCTGGAGGTAGCTCTCCATGCTGCCAGCTGTGCTCCTTGCTGCCTGAGTGAGGCTGCGCGCAGCACAGGTATTTACTGGCCAAATTACTGGCCCCATTGGACTGATATCTGATACCTGACTGATGTATTGGTACACCTCTACTACACAGGAACTCTCAAGAAGAGAGTTATGGGCAGGGGCCAGGGCAGGCGCAGCCCAGCCGGGGCAAGGCAAGGCGGGGCAGGGTGCAGGATGGAGCTGCGGCTCGTCCAGGGGGCATGGGGGGGGGGGGGGGCAGCTCCTGCTGCTGCATGCGACCTAGGAGGGCATGGGGGTACGTGCCCCCAGATCTGCATGGGCCGGGGCAGGCTGCTGCTGTAGGCTGGGGCCAGGAATGTGCTGGGCTCTTCCCGGTAGGCGGCAGCGGTGCTGGAAGGGAAGGTCAGGGAGGCTGTGGCAAATTTTGGGGTGGCTGCATCCCCCCTGCCATAGTGCCTCCCAGCACTGCCACCACCTGCTTCAAGTGTGGCCTGGCCTGCCCCCCTGGGAAGACCCCAGCACTGCCCCAGCCCTAGAGGCGGCCTGCCCTGTCCCATGCAGATCCAGGGGAACACGTCCCCTGTGCTTCGCGGGGTGTGCATAGCAGCAGAAGCCGTGTCCCGCCGGAGTTCCTTTTGGAAGGACTAAATGATGGCGTAGTAACAACAGTGCTGTAAGTGCACATGTAGGTGTCCAATAAGTTGCAACATATAGTTTTGTAGGGTGACCACAGAGTGATTAGTCCTTTAGTTCTAATCATGGTTCATATATTGTAGCACAAGTTGTGAGGAACTGTAAGATACTCACTTAGGATGCCTCCCCGAGCAGGGACACAGACCTCACAGGAACAGAACTTTCATGCTGTGGCGGGAACTCCCAGTCCGTCCCAGCCTGGCTTTATCACCTCAGCAGGTGAAGTGGATTGGTGCAAATCCACTGCTGGGGTAACATCCGGGGGCTGGGGGCAGAACCAGGGGAGGGAGAAGAGCGAGGACGGTGGAAGAAGGCAAGAATGAAGCCTGGGAGTGAGAGACACTGGGAGAATGCCCCAAGGACAGGGTAAGCGTCCGGTGGGACTCCAAAGAAGCAGTGGAAACCTCGCCTAAGGGGTGAAGAGGAGGGTGAAGAGGAGGAAGAAAGAGCCCCAAAGCGGGAGAGATCTGCAGTGGAGTCGGAGGTGGATGCTCCCAAACCACTGGCTCAGTTTTTTTTC
The DNA here is from genome assembly GCF_001723915.1 of Gavialis gangeticus. Taxonomy (NCBI): domain Eukaryota; kingdom Metazoa; phylum Chordata; order Crocodylia; family Gavialidae; genus Gavialis; species Gavialis gangeticus. Next base: position 157,287,467 of record NW_017728992.1, on the reverse strand, counting down.
TTTTCTCGGCTCCGTTTATTTTGAAGATATGGCTCAATCGTCACAGGCCGCCCACTGAGCCTGAGATGGCCATGGCAAGACAAAATACTCAAAGAGAGAGTAGGTGCCTCCCAGACGGAGGGAAGAAGGACCTGCTTCCCTGGTGGCTCCACTGTGAGACCTGAGGGACTTGAAGCCAAGGCAAACTGGGGAAAGAGGGATGGGGAAGGCCAACCCACCCATCTCTCATTGCCTAGTTGTGCTAAGGATTTCCTCTGCTTGTTAAGCGACCACATGCCATCAACTGGGTCCACCACGATCCGCTGGCTGGAGAACTGGCTCTGTGGTTGGACCTGGAGGGTGGCAACTGACGAAGTCAATCATCATGGTGCCCTTTGACCAGTGGGGTCCCCCAAGGCTCTGTCCTTGGACCCATATTGTTCAACATCTTTGTTCATGGTGTGGAGACTGGAGTCAGAAGTGGACTGGCCAAGTTTGCTGATAATACCAAACTTTGGGACAAAGCATCCACACCAGAAGGCAGGAGGGCAATCCAGGCTGACCTGGACAGGCTCAGCAAATGGGCAGACGAGAACCTGATGGTGTTTAATGTTGAAAAATGTAAGGTTCTCCACCTTGGGAGGAAAAACTTGCAGCATCCTTATAGGCTCAGCAGTGCTACACTGGCTAGCACTACAGAAGAAAGAGACTTGGGGGTCATCATTGACCACAAGATGAACATGAGCCTGCAA
>NW_017728992.1:157281453-157286570 GCF_001723915.1 Gavialis gangeticus | reverse complement strand
GAGGGAGGGGGGGGGCTGGACTTGATCTCCCGAGGTCCCTTCCAGCCCTAATGTCTATGAAATCTATGAAATTAAGCCAGGCATGGCCGCAATTAGCAGGGGATAATAATAGATCTCCCCGGCATGTGGGGAAAGCCCAAGGCGGGGGAAAAGCCTGAGACACTTGAGGTACGACTGGAAGCCAATTGTCTTAAGACCTGGTTCAACGGCTATCCTACCGATAAAAAAAAAAAGAGGAAGGAAGGAAGGAATCGCTTCAGGCTGATTATTTTACCATCCTTTTCCCGGGGCTTCAGGAACTGGGGCGAAGACCAGTGGTCGGTTGCGGTGGAGGCGGGTAGTCACCACCTCTCTTTCATTAACATCTCAAAAGAAAAAAAGAGCAAGAAAGAGATCTCTTCAACATCAAAGTTGTGGCAGGTGGGAAGATAGAGAGTGTAGCACCCCACCTACACTGACCAAAAGTTGTAGCCGCCTTGAGAGGGCCAGTGGATGTCAGCAGGTTGTAAAGGTATGCACCTGTACCCAGTGGCTACCCGACACAACTAATTAAAATAAGGTACTGTTCCACCTCTCCTAATTGTCGTATTTTCCACGCACAGTCCTAAGTAGATAGCTAGAGTCGTGTGTGTAGACTAACCCACAGATGTAGATTCCCTAGTCTGTATACTGTCAAATGATATAGCTCACATGAAACCCTACATGACTAATCCACACAGCACTGGTAGTTAGTTACTTTGTAGACAAAACAGAATCATAGATAATTCCTGTATCTTTAATCAAATGTAGATTTCCATATGAACCACTAGGAGCATACATCTAGACAACTGAATTTTGCTCTTAATCTTAACCTAACAGCTAAAAACATAATAATCATCTTGTACTTTGAGGCAAATACATAATTTTTCACATATTATATTTATTTACAAAGCTCTATGTATGTTCCTGAGTCAGACCTACTTCACCATCAAAAAGAGCCACAAACACAAATTACCTGACAGTGGGCGCCGTGATAATTCCAATGAAAAGAATTCTGCCCCAACTCAAAGGGTGGCTTGCTTGGAACACAAAGATATGTTTCAAAAAGAAAGTGTTCAACTCAGTCAGCTGAAAATTAAAAGAGAGTCAGATAACAAGGTTTTATGTCACAAACAGTTGCACACAAAACTCACAGGACTCCCCACTAGAGACTGTTCAGAAAATCCTCAAAAAGCACCTGGAAAGTCCTGCAGGGTATACTTCAGCACAATAACCACGTCTGCTGATTGTAATATTAAAGAGCCTCAAATCCCTGCTTTAGAATGTGCATACAGCTTTTGTGTACCTGAGGTAATCCAACAATAGTGCCAGTTAACAGGATCATCGTGAAAATTATGTCCCATTGACTTCACTTGTGTAGTTTTTATTAAATTTACTTATAAGGTAAGGTATTTCAGCAAGCTCTTAGCTTTGAAAACATAAGCAGCCTTACTAAAACTTCATGCACCTGAAGTCTGGCATGCTGGGGTAAGCTTGTTGAATGAGGGCCAGAATTCTGATTATCATACCAGTACATCTACAGAGGTTGGGAAACACTTGTCCCTCACTTCTTATAGTTCTCCATTCCAGCAGCTAACCACATGGCCAGCATGTCGATCTGTAACCATTTGTTTCTTTCACAGATACTGTAATTTCACTCCTAAATTAAACTATCGTCTAACTCAGTCATATAGCATCCAGATTAGTTTTTGGTATCAGTTCATTTAATTGAATATTTCAATGATGGACTGAGATAAGAATTTAATATCTTCCAGCCTAACACAGCCAGTAAGTAAAGTGAGCTGATACAAGCTCTGATTTAACATAAGTTATTTTTTACCTGCCAGATGATCATGAAAAGGTAGATTCCAGCAACTCTTTGAAATGAAGACTTGGGGTCAAACCAGCGGACATAGGTCCAGCTAGCTGGAGTGAACTGTAATACAGCTCTTTTGATTTTCCCTGTGGTGGTGTGAATGTCCCTGAAAGAAGAGAATGGCTACAGTAAAGACAAGGAAGAGGAAAGGAAAAAATGTGATACCTCATTATAGCTGTTCTATAACAAGTCATGATACAGTACTCTTTTCCCATTAGATTATTCAAGGGCAAAGGCTTGCATATGATTTTGCATTATAATGAAGGGTGTTGTTAAGAGACAGAACTCATTCAGCATTTCAATAAAGAGGCAATCTACTACAAAAAAACAGTGTTCTTTGTAACCAGCTAACTAAGTCAGCAGCAAAAGCAAAAATTGGACAGCACTGAAGTCTAATTCCAAGCGCTGTTGAAACTGACCACATTCAGTGACTTTCAAGTATTATCCTTTTTCCCTCAGGGAAAGAAAATAGAGGGACTTTATTAAAATGACAGATGTAGCAAGTTCCCCATTTTCATCCTGCTCTGCAATTTCACTGTCCTCATCAAGGAGAAGGAAAGGGCAATTCTTCTACTGACTCCATCCTTTAAGTACTTGCCTTAAAGTTTTATCTGTTTAGAAGCATATAGGACTCCTATTTCACAGGCCCAATTGCATCGCTTTGGCAGCACTCCTGGCATTTGCTGGACTATGACTGGGCTCAGTCTGGGCCCCTTGCATGGCAGTGTGCAAGCTATGGGACTAGCCATCATTTATATAGCTCCCTAAATTTAATATTTCCAAATATGGGAAGAAGGAAAGTCTTGTGTCTGGGTTACAATGGTTTTATTAACACCCATTTAATTCAAGCAAATGACAATCAGGGGGAAAGGTGAACTCGGAGAAAGCTGCCTAATCTCTCCTCCGGATGATGGCTGTGAGAGCTAGAAGTCAAGATATGGCCTGAGGCAATGTCACTATCCCACTCTAGATCTTTGCACCTCTAGCTGAAGCAGGAAAACCTAGATTTGACAGTTCACATATATGTTGGGGGGTATTTTAATTTGAGACACTGTCTTTAGCACAAAAGAAGCAGTGAAGAACATTTTTTCCTTTGCGATTCACCTTCACATAAACAACCAAGTCATTTACAATGTTAGGAATGTGCATATGAATCTAAGATAATGGAAAAAGAACTGCAGACAGTTTCCTTAACGGATAATACTGTACATCTGTACTCTATCTACATCTGCAATGCATCTTTTCACAAACTAAAGGAGCATGAACAATACACCTACATCTACAATACTTCCTCTACCTCTGATGGACTGAGATAATCCCAGGCCTCCTCCTGGGAAACTTCTCTAGCTAAAGGAGGTAGATTGATTTAGTATATATGTTCAAACTAAAGGGTAGTAGATTTGCGCTCTATTATTAGCACTGACAAATTCACTGCAAACAACTTTGGGAGAAGCACTTTTAAACTATTTGTGTTCCAAGTTTCCCCTGTAAGGCATGGACAAAAAGGCTTAACATCTCTGTAAAATCGTGAGAGAAACTAAACAATTAGGATCTACGCATGACTTATTACAGAATAGATTCTGTCTTATTCACAATGAATATTAGCCTGTTTTGCAAATGATTCCACAGATACTAACAGAGCCCTCACTACAGAAGGGAATCAGAATTTGACAGACTATAAAAGCTAGGCATTATTACTGTGTCACTCATTAGAGCAAGACACGCCAAACCTTTACAATTAGAAGGTTAAACAGGACAGACAATTCAGGTATCTGTGCATCTGGTTCTCCATTTTCTTCAAACAATGTTTTTCTGATATATAAGACTAAAAATTGACAAATCATTTCCATCATTTTGTATTCTTGTCATCAACTCTCACATATCTGATTACAAGCAGAATTTTACACAATTATAATTGAAAGAATGTGCATTAAACAATAGATGGTGCCCCAACATTATTAATCATTTTATAACGTTGTAAGCATACATTAACTACACCCTATTTCTACAGAAAAAGACTTTTGCATTAAAAAAAAAAATCCATTTCCTGAGGCACTACAAATTCAGAATTGTACACTGCAATATCAAACATGCTTATTGGCTTTTATTTTAGAACCTACTTGAAGCTTGCCCAGTGATAGGTCCTCATCTCCAAGAAACGACAAACTACCATGCCCAGCCAGATCCCACCTCCGTTACATAGCAGGATGTCCAAAATGACTTGATCCCACCAGCATTCAGCAAAATTAGGCAGAAGATGCATAAAGAAGAGCTACAGAATACAACAAAAAGATTCTGGGTGTGAAACAACATAGAATTCAAACAATTTTATAAGGTTGTTTTTCCTGCTACCAGTGATGAATGAATGAACTAAACATCTTATAGCTTACGCATGGTCCAAAGCCCACTGAAGCCAGTGGAAAGACCCTTATATTAAGCTTTAGCTAAAATCCTGATGAAAATACCTAAAGTTTCTTTCCTCTTTACTTTCTGGTGCCACACAATCTACAGGAATATAGCACAAATTTTGACTTTTGAGGCATAATTCAACATTGTAACACAAAACCATTTCAGAAATGCAGCAATTGTGCAGAATAACTGCATGCCTTTGTGGGAAGGAAAAATAATATTTTGTTGCTTTTCTAAAACCAAATATTCACATTAACAATCTGTTTTGCTTATCAATGTTAAACTGACTGCTCCCAGAACTTCCAGCAACATATAATAAGTAGAGGTGCATTGATACATCGGTCCGATATCAGATTGGCACCAGTATAATGAAAATTGACTGTATCGGGAATCAGCTTTTTTTGCCTGACATGACTGATAATTTGGCCGATAAATGCCCCATGCATGTGCACAGCATGTAGGCACCAAGGAGCACAGCCTGGCAGCTTGGAGAGCTGCGTCCAGCTTGTAAGTGTGTTGTGGTGAAAGGGGAGCAGGGAGGGAAGGGGTGTGGGGCCTGGGGCAGATAGAGGCCCCTGCAGTGACGGAGGGAGAGGGGCTGGGGCTGGGGCAGGGGCAGGATACAGCTGCGGCTTGTCTGGGGGGGGGGGGGGGAGGGGGGCTCCCACCGCTGCACACACCCTGAGAGAGCATGGGGGCCACATGCCCTCAGGTCTGCATGAAGAGCAGGTGGGCTGCCACTGCAGGCTGAGGCCAAGGCTGAGACTGCACCAGGCTTTTCCTGGAGGGGGCTGGGCCAGGCTGTGCTCAGGGT
>NW_017728992.1:157270864-157276453 GCF_001723915.1 Gavialis gangeticus | reverse complement strand
GGGTGACTCCCACCGCTGCACACACCCTGAGAGAGCATGGGGGCCACATGCCCTCAGGTCTGCATGAAGAGCAGGTGGGCTGCCACTGCAGGCTGAGGCCAAGGCTGAGACTGCACCAGGCTTTTCCTGGAGGGGGCTGGGCCAGGCTGTGCTCAGGGTGGGGGGCAGTGCTGGGACAGCTACAGTGAATTTTGGAGTGGCTGCAGCCCCTGCAACCCCTGTTCCCAGGGCTGCTGCCACCTGCCCTGAGTGCTGCCTGGTCCAGCCCCTGCTGGGAACAGCCCAGCGCAGCCCGCCCCACCCCGTGCAACTCCTGGGACATACGCCCCCCATGCCCTCCCAAGGTGAACCAGGGCAGAAGCTGCCAACCTCCACCTCACCCCGGACAAGCCGTGGCTCCATCCCGTGCCCCACCCTGCCCCGGCTGGCAGTGCCTGCCCCAGCCCCAATCCCTTCCTCACTGCAGGGGCCTCTATCTGACTTCTCAAGCCCCTTCCCTCCCTCCTTCCCTTCCACTACAACAAACTTATCAGCTGAACACTGCTCTTCAAGCTGTTGGGCTGCTGTCGGAAATCGGATTGGTACTGACTGATACGCCTCCCTAAAAATCAGCTATCAATATACACCCCTAATTAAAATATAAAAATATTCTAATTATTATCACAATGGTCAATACCGAGATATGTTGGGGAACAAAAATATTTAAGACTTGTTCTAACTTAACTCCTTTGAGAACATTTTGTCTTTTTCTGTTAAAGATAGTTTTAGGGAAATGAATGCTTATAAAAGCTTAAGTGCCATTTTTCTTTTCCCAGGTGAGCCACTTAATGACCATGCAAGCTTTGCCATATTGTCAAACCGAAGTGTTTCGTTCTTGTTCTGAAAGGACCTCAGAGAAGGTGGATACTTCACTCTCTATGCTCATGCAAGCAGTGTCATCTCTGCAAAGTGTGAATCCAATGGTAATGAAGTTTTTCAGAACCTGTGACTTAAGTCAGATCAGACTGTAACAACTCCAAATCATACTCAGGCTATATTCAACTTGGCCTCACAGGGCACATCCAGATGAGTGTGGATACGTGGTATGCAGTGCTAGAGACCTGCTTGAGGCGCCGCATGCCACACATGCAAGTGTTTCCTGAGCTGCTACTTTGCATTGCAGGGGGGTGGTACGACTGCAGGAGATCCTGAGGACGAACCCCTGCCACCCCCACACCTAAAAAAAAGCGGGGTGACATGTGGCGGCAGCCTAGCCAGAGCCTAGCTAGCCGGTGCCATGCTCTAGCTGCTGGCCAGGCTTCCTGCTTCAGAAGTGCCATGGCTGCAGCTCCCAGAGGCCCCCAGGACCCCAAGTAAGGCCGCTGGGGCCAGCCCAGGTGCCAGCTCAGCCTCCCCTACCACACCCAGAATAATGTGCTGCATGCTAGATTGCACATGGCATAGCTGTTTCCCAGGGCAAGTAGCAGTGGCACAAAATGTGCCAATACTACCTGAGCCCAGGGAAAACAGACATTCCCACTTGTGGGAACACACTAAGGTTGCCAACCTTCCAGGACTGCCCTGGAGTCTCCAGGAATTAGATTAAATCTCCAGGAGACTGCTGATAGTCACCCAGGAGATAAATTATAGGGTATTCATTAAAATCAATATTCAATGTTGAATCTGATGTATATAATAGTCCAGTGGGTTTTTAAAAATGTAACAGCAATGTGCATTTGCCTTCCTGACAAAGTCTCTGCGCTGTAATTAGCACCAGTATGCCATGTGATGAAACCTCCTGGAACAGATTCAAACAGAGTTGACAACCCTAGGACACACCCATAGGGGTCAATGGGGTGTCTCATTCTTGTAGGAACTTTGCCTAACATTAGTTTCTGAAACTCTTGCTCTCTCTCTATCTGTGCTATGCTATATATTTCAAGCACAGCATACTGGGATCAGGCATATTCCCTGCTTCTCAGGAAACAGCTATGCTCTAATCTTGAGTGAGGAAGACGGAATGCAACATTGAGACAAAGTAAAACAGCATCTCACTAGAAATGGATTGTGGAGTTTCTTTCATTCTGTTTTAAGTGAAAACAAGTGAGCTGCTTCAACTGCAAAAACAAAAACTGACCCAAGGACCTGAGACTGGATAGCATTCAGCAATTCATCAAAAAATTAGGAAGTGGCATTTTAGGCAACCCCTTTAGAACATTCAAGGAATTCCTGAGAAAAACATCTGAGGAATATTTTTTCTTTCATAATACATTGAAAATTGCCACTCAGTCCTGCTCCCATATAGCTTTTTTCTTTTTTAAACACAGTAAAAGCAATGGACCTGCTTGGTCCCTTGCATATGACTAGAATTTCACACTGAAACATCTTCTTGGTGCCAGAAGCATGCAGAAAGATGTTAATCAGAAGTAGGGGAAGGGGCAGAAATAATGCTTGTAGAAAGAATGTTGGTTATTTTATAAGAAGTTACAGTGATACTCTCTCCTCTTGGGAATGACCGCAATACAGGAACTGTTTAACAACTTTATCACTTTTAGGAAGAAATTTACATTTCTTCTACAAAATTAAGTTGCATGTGAACGGTTATGCTGTTAATAACAATTTCAAGTTTTTAAAAACCAAATCTGAAATTGTAACTATATCTACTTCTTATACATCTTAACTCAGAATATTTGGTGATCTTCTGTACTGCAGTACTTTGGCCAAAAGCATTACACATTACAGCCAACAAGGCAGAATGTGAACAGAACACAGATGTTTGATTTTTAAACTTTGCTGGGGTGGTAGCGTGCAGCAAAAGGAAAGAGAAGTATGCTTGAATCCCACCTTTAGTAAGAAAGATTGCCACATGTTTAGGCATTCAATTTCAATATGTAGACTTAGCCAGCTGACAGTCACCAATGTTAACAAGAGAGGAACAACACAGGCTCTCTGCAATACCCATGATAACTTCTGTAGGCTACTTCTGACTCATTTGAGTCAATACATTAAAAATACATTTAGTGGGAGCAAACTCCCTATAGGTTGAATGTGGAAGAGACGTAATTTATTCCAGTATCTTGCCCTTCACCAGCAGGAAATACCAGTCATGACATGATGTTAAGTTGTGGATGATGAAATGCAGAGAGTCAGTTTTTTGTGAGAGAGAAGTCAGGATTTAAACCTGTGCTACAGGAGGCAAAGACAAATGTTGTCCCCTCATTGTCACCTCCTGCCTTCATGAATCAAATTTTATTTTTCAGGGTAGTTCTGAGAGTGGCCTGGAAAGAGAGGTATCCTCAAACATTAAAAAATAAAATCACACATTTGTAAAAAAGAACTGATAGGGCCAATCCTTTACAAATTGCATTCCTTAACATTCAGCAAATATGTTTTAGAAATATAAATATGCCTAAGTGACTTAATATTCAAAGGAGTCAATCACCCTGAAGACTCACTGAAGTCAGCAAAAGCTGTAGCTTTGAACATTAGGCCTCTACAAGCACCAAAATATAGTTTCAGGAGCCCTAATTCATACCTTAATGTTTGCAAATTTTGTCCCAAGAACTTTTGGCTTACATGAATTGGAGATAGTTTGTCTAAATTCCTTAATAACTGACAATAAAGTTCAGAAAATTGCTTTTTTACAAGATGTATCATCAAACTTTCCTATAAATGGTACCTTCCATACCCCGATCATGCAGGGGATGGAACAGGATTTTATGTTCATAGCAATGTGGCTTCACGAGTTTCAGTAAAATAAACATTCTTCTCAGGTGGGTTTTAGATTAGATAAAACCAAGTTATCTAGAATAACAAGTAATAAAGTTCAATACTACAACATATCCAGTAACAAGACACTGTGCAGTCCTTTTAGCCAAGTCAATCTGAATAGCAATGATTATCATGCAAAGCAGGACTTGAGAATGATAAGTCAGTTGTAGAAGTGAGCTGTAGGGTAAGTGTGGCCACATTTCACAGAGAACTCTTGTAACACTAACACAAAAATGAGTCATCAGTCATTAGATTATGACAGTATTTTAAAATCAGAATTCAAAACACTAGCACAGGTTCTATATCTGGGGTGAGTACAGGGTTGTAGGCGAAGGGGCACATTACTAAAGGGTAGATGCATGTTATGTGGTAAAATACTGCAAGACTAGGGAACAGTTCCCATTCAGAAACTGGTGTGGCTGCACTGGCATTGATCCAAAGCTGCAGAGAACTGAATTGCTCAGTGTTTACTTTCAGTTCAAGCAGTAGTAAACCTGCTATAGCAAAACTGCCCATGCTTTATCCCAAATGTTGTAAGTCAGTATTATCTCCTTGACTATAATTAACATATAACCTACCTCAGTGAGCTCCCAGGTGATGCTAATAGTCCAACATAGGCCATAGCTGCGGATCAACAAGGCCTTCATTGACCAGCCCCAGAAATGCCCGAAGGCAAATATATCAAAATGGCTAAGCATTCTCTCCCAGGTGATAACATGACAGTTCACAGCATATTCCTGTTAACAACACAACAAGAATCCTCAGCTACACTCTAACATCTGCAGTCAACAGAGAAGTAGCGTATTTTCATTTCAGTGAAAAAAGTACACCAAGCTTAAAAGGTTAACATTAGAAAGATTTTGAAACACATGTTACTGCTCCCATCTACATTAGGAGTGCCTTTCTCCTTTTTCTAATGCCAGGCATGTAAGTTCAAAAAAAGGCTACTGGGAAAATGAGCAGTAAATACAATAAAGAAGAAGGGTTTTGATGCAAGGGTATTACAAGAAAGTGGCAGCAGACATCAGGGAGGAGATGGTGGGGATCAAATGGAAGAGGATGGACTGGCACAGACTGCTCAGGAGTGGGACCCCTGAAGACAGCAAAGATAACGATGGTAGTGGAGCTGATGAGAGAGAAGATGACAGTGATGACTGAAGAGATTGGGAAAGAGACATAGGAAGGGGAGGGGGAAAGGAGGGTTAGGGGTGAGGTTGTGTCACTGTGATGGGCCAAGGGTGATTCATAGATCGTTAGGGGCTGGAAGGGACCTTGCAGATCATCGGGTCCAGCCCCCTTGCTCTAGGCAGGAAGACAACTGGGGTCCAGTGACCCCAGAGAGGTGACTGTCTAGCCTCCTCTTGAAAACCTCCAGGGTAGGTGACTGCACCACCTCCGGAGACAGTCTATTCCACAGTCTGGTCACTCTCACTGTGAAGGAGTTTTTCCTGGTATTAAGCCTGAAGCAGCCTTCCAGGAGTTTATATACCTTGGTCCTGGTCTTCCCTAACAGTGCCCTAGTGAACAGTCGTTCACCAAGATCCTGATGCACTCCTCCTTTGATAAGCCACTATCAAGTACCCTCTCAACCTTCTCTTCTTTAGGCTAAAGAGGCCCAGGTCCCTCAGCCTTTCCTCATATGGCTTGCCCTGCATATGAGGCTCTTTTCTGGACCCTTTCAAGTTTGTCCATGCCCTTATTGGAAGTCCAGCACCCAGAACTGGATGCAGTACTCCAACTGCGGTCTCACCAGTGCTGAGTACAGTGGGAGTATCACTTCCTTAGTTTTACATGAGATGCATCGGTTGATGTATGCCAGCGTGTTATTTGCCCTGCTGA
>NW_017728992.1:157265325-157265864 GCF_001723915.1 Gavialis gangeticus | reverse complement strand
GCAGTACTCCAACTGCGGTCTCACCAGTGCTGAGTACAGTGGGAGTATCACTTCCTTAGTTTTACATGAGATGCATCGGTTGATGTATGCCAGCGTGTTATTTGCCCTGCTGACCACCACATCACACTGATAGCTCATGTTCATGCAGTGGTAAATCATTAGCCCTAGATCGCTTTTAGCTGTGGTGCAGGTCAGGCTGTCGCCTCCGAGCCTGTATGTATGTTGAGGGTTATTTGCCCACAGATGGAGCACCTTACATTTGGAAGTGTTAAACTTCACCTGGTTCTGGTCTACCCAACTCTCTACCCTGTCCAGGCCCACCTGTATCAGTAACCTATCTTCTGGCATGGCCACACTACCCCATAACTTGGTGTCATCTGCGAACTTGGCCAGAGAGCTTTTCATTCCCCCATCCAAATCATTGATAACGAAGGAGGAATACATGGAGCAATACATGTATCCATGGATCCTGGACACAATACATGTATCCTGTCAAGGAACAATACATATCCTCTGCCAGCAAAATGGGGTCAGAGGAG
>NW_017728992.1:157260644-157262843 GCF_001723915.1 Gavialis gangeticus | reverse complement strand
GAAAAGCACCGGTCCAAGCATGGACCCCCGAGGGACACCACTGGCTACTTTGTGGCAGGACAATACAGATCCGTTCATGAGAACTCTCTGGGTCCAACCCTGTAGCTAGTTTCCCAGCCGCTGAACCGTTGAGCAGCTGACCCCACAGTCTTCTAGTTTTCCCACAGGAATATTGTGGGATACTACGTCAAAAGCCTTTTTGATGGTGATGGGTATGCGGGTATGCAGATGCGCGGTGAGGATATTGTGACAGGAATGTGTACAGTGTAATTGCAATGATGTATTTTGGACTGTCAAACGAGCCATAGCAGCCACAGGACAGGTTGGCAGAGATACAGGCACACAAATCTGTGGGGCATCTTTCTTATCACTAGACCTGTTTATCATGGTTTCTGTAATGTACTTTGGCAAATCCTGTCCATGGCACGTGACCCCACTTACAAACGCTGGATTTGTGCAGTGGTTGGGACTGAAGGCAGAATCTCTCTTCCTGGGCCTCAGAGTCATACGGGATAGCTTGCAACCTGCTCCCTGACTGTACAGAATGGCAGTGTTGCTGCAGGCTGGATCTCTGTTTGTTTTACAAGGAGACAGAATTTATCTCCACATAAAAACAATAATACTTTTCTTATCTCTTCAATTTTGTTATTAACTTTTTAATAATCAACCACTTTGTCCTCATGCACAAATCATCCCCAAATAGGGAAAAGCAAGGACAAATCTGCTTCAAGGAAGAGGTCGGCAGATCTGCATTCTTTACTCTTGAATTAATTTCCCAAAATGTTAGCCAATCAAAGGCTGTGGTAATCAAGAATGGAAAAATACTTAGTGTCACCATGATGCAACCTGAATTTGAAGGGATAAGGTTGTCTCTGGGGCAAATGGTGTACATACGACTTAAGAACAGAACATCAGTGTGGAAAAATACAAATAAAACCTCAGCTGACTGAGATTTTCTCATGTTAATGCTGTCCTTGACATTCTGTGCTCAGTGCTAAATCCGCAGTCCGCTGCCAGGGCTAGTTTCACATACAAGCTGCTGATCTGACTCTTTATATGACTATGCTCTTGTTTTCTTTTTCAAGCTGTTCTCCCAATAAACACATTCACATTCAGGATATTTAGTCTGAGGGCAGAAGCAAAAAGCTGGAGTGAACCTGTAACTGTCATTTGCTAAGGAAAGGGTGAGCTAAAGTTTCCTTAAAAGTAACTACAGGCCATTAATACCCAAGAACATGAAAGAAAGCTGGTTTGTTTATGCTGGTTTGCAGCAAGCAAAGTTAATGCCCAATTAAAGCATCTCTACTGCAAACTAAATGTTAAATAAGACTCTCAATGTATGAGAATATTCCATCCATAAGAAACTAATAAGAAACTCTGCCCTCTCTGCCTTGTGAAAATATTCACTGACCTCTGCAGGTGATGAAACAACATAGCTCAGTGGTACTGGATTTATGATGCTTTCACAATGACACCTGTGCAGGGATCGCCACAGTAGGTGGGGGTTGTTGTGGCTGAGGCTTTAGGGACCAAGCTCCTATTCACACAAGCCAGTCAGGCTGATCAGATACAGATCAAAATGCACGTACGACCCATCGTAAGGAAAGCTGCAGCTGAACTGTGCTGCTCAAGGGCAATAAAAGGTGATCCGTTTTATTTTAGGGCTCTTGCTGCGGTAGCCACCCCTAATTCTTCTCCAGCACAGACTACATCTTAGCAATTACAACCTGCACCTACATTCTTAAAAAAACACTTTTACCATAGTCTAAATACACTGTTAATCCCATCAAGCTTCCTAACACAGTAAATAACAGCCCTAAGCTACCAAAGAAGGGGGAAATGGGGCAGCGGGTAAGCAGCAGCTGTGGCTCTGACCCCAACTCTGGACTGGAGCCAGAGCATGTCCCTGACATCCCCTTTTATTTAAATACAAGACAAGGGTTTTTTTTTTGTGCACAGTTCTGGGCTCCACATTTTAAAAAGGACATGGTGAGGTTAGAGAGGGTTAGGGCAGATTTGATTTAAATCATATTGATTCAAATCATGGTTTGAATCACGATTTAAAACCCTGGTCAGGAAACTTCAATTTAATTACAGTTTTCTACAAAAAGTGAATTCCTGTTGTTGGATATCTTTAATTTGTTTAACTTCTTCAAACTTTGCACTTTTAGAGAAAGGTAAGGGCTTGACTGTCTGTAC
>NW_017728992.1:157255190-157255644 GCF_001723915.1 Gavialis gangeticus | reverse complement strand
AATCATATTGATTCAAATCATGGTTTGAATCACGATTTAAAACCCTGGTCAGGAAACTTCAATTTAATTACAGTTTTCTACAAAAAGTGAATTCCTGTTGTTGGATATCTTTAATTTGTTTAACTTCTTCAAACTTTGCACTTTTAGAGAAAGGTAAGGGCTTGACTGTCTGTACACAAACTTGTAGAGACACAATAGGGCTGATGGGTGGGTGATCAGCAGGGATCCAGGTTTTCTGTTTCCCAGAGAAAAATGAAGAAAACCACAGATTTCCCAGCCTTATCAGAGAAAACAAGGATTTTCCTTTTTAGTAGAGAAATCCGCAGATTTCCTGCTTTTGCAAAGAGCTCTGCAGGCTCGCTGAGTTCCAGCCTGCAGGAGCCAATTGCAAAAGCGTCAGGAAAGTCCCAGCCCTGCCTGGAGTGGGGGGAGGGCAGGGCCTGAGGCTTTAAAT
>NW_017728992.1:157245748-157250190 GCF_001723915.1 Gavialis gangeticus | reverse complement strand
TCTCTGCCCACATTGTGCAGTGACTGAAATGCAAGGCACAGTGGATCGGCATCTAGAGGAGTATGGGGGTAGTGGGGTGGGGCTGGGGAGCTGAGGGAGCAGGGAGGTGTTAGTGAACAAGATTGAGTGCCCGGCTGGCTGCACATGGACTGCCCACAGTGTTAAAATAGGTCCAACCGGGCTCGATGCCTCCATGCGTGTCTTCCCTTAAGGGCCCATAGTGCTGCTCACGGTCCATATGCAGCCAGCCAGTCATTCCAGCCGGGAGTGGGGAGGTGTTGGTGAGGGACATGGAGTGCCTTGCTCTCAGAGGGCAGAGGGGACCCACTTGTTCCCCCAGATCTGTGCAGGCTCCTTCTTCCCTTCCATGGGGCCTCTGCAGCCCCACAGGCATGACCCGGTGTTGCTGGGAACAGCAGGACCATGCGAGGAGCTCCTCCTTGCCCCACCACTGCCCTGGGGACATGCCTCCTACACCTGCTGCTTCCCTCAGTGTAGCCCCATGTGCAGGAGGCACGCCGCCGGGGTGGTGCAGGAAGAGCAGCTGCTAGGAGATCCCCAAACAGCTCCTCTGTCCCCAGTCATGCTGGGCTGTGGAGGAGGGAAGCAGAGTGAAAGGGAACAGCGGCGAGTAGCCATGGGCCCAATTCCCTGCTGCCCTCTCCCACAATGCAGCGCAACTGGGGGCAGAGGAGCCACATGGGGATCTCCTAGCAGCTGCTTGCCCTGCGCCACCCCAGTGGTGACTTCCTGCGCACAGGGCTACACTGAGGGAAACAGCAGGTGCAGGAGGCATGTCACCAGGGCAGCTCACAGCCTGCCCAAGCACAGATCTAGGGGGCACGTGTCCCCATTGCCACCTGGGAGCCCTGCCCCACCCCTGCCCGAGCCCTCAGCCTGCAGCAGTGGGGGAGCCAGCTCCATGCTCCTTCTGCTGCAGCTGCCTTCTGTTGGGGGCAGGGAGCTGTGGACCTGGGTCCCTGGCCCCATGGCCCTGGCAGCTGGGAGGCACCTGCAGGGCAGGGAGGGCTGTGGGGGGCCTTTAATTTTAGTAACAGATTTTGGGGTTTTTATCAGAGAATTTGTGATTTTTTTTTTTATTGGGGAAAACCAGGATCCTTAGTAATCAGGTCTGTTACCTTGCATCTCCATATACTGCTGTTAACAAGGATGTTATCTCTGGAGACAAACTATCCCTGTTCCTGAAGAAGGGCATTTGTTCCCAAAAGTTTGCAAAGAACATTTTTTCCAACTATTTAGTTGGACTAATAAAAGATATCACATCTTCCCAAAGAATCATGTCTGCCTATGTTTTCTGGAGACACAAATCCACAGTTTTAAAACTGAAACTAAGCATCACAGAGACACTTCATGCGAACTTCTAGACTAAGGACTGAGTCCAATTGGGTAGAGTGGTTTGTTTTAATCTTTACTAATCTAGATTGGGCCCCTAATATAGTTCATGGCCTGTTGTGACCCATATAAAACTTTTAAAAAGGTTACATGAATACATTGTCTCAAATAGTATATAATTAGAAGTTATAATCCCTATTCCATGATGAAATCTTTGAGCTTTAACATATCTTAAATTAAAACTATCTTTATAAAAGGGTTTTTTTTAAATCATCTTGACAAAAAAAATTAATAAAAAGGTTAAATAATAAAAACAATCTGATTTAAATAAAAAACCCTTTAAAAAAATGGTCGATATTTATCCACCTTGGAGATGGTCCAAAGGTGTGTGACAAAGATAATAAAGGACTTGGAAAGGAAGTTATATAATAAAAGGCTGGAGGAGCTAGGCATGTTCAGCTTGTGGAAAAGATGCTTAAGAGGGGTTATGAGAGCACTCTTCAAATACACGAAAGACTAATATTAACAAGAGGAAAAGCACTTTTCTCTCTTGCTGTAGTGAGCAGGAGACAGACCAATGGCTTGAAGTTGTAGCAAAGCAAGTTTAAGCAGGATATCAGGAACAACTTCTTCACTGTTAGACTAGAGAGGCAGTGGAACAGACTGTCTAGGGGAGTTGTGGATTCTCCATCACTGGAGGTGTTCAAGAGGAGGTTGGAGAGCCACTGGTTGGGATGACATAGGCATAGTTATGCCTATGTTCTACTCTAGGTATGTCTCATGTTGAGGTGCTTTTAAGCCTTCCTCAGACGCACTGAGTGACAGCTGCAGCCAAGGCTGGGCATTTTGACTGGGGTAGTATCCTGCCAACAGTCCAGGTGGCACCAAAGCTGGAGGTTCCTGGCTAGAGGGTTTTGCCCCTCCACTCAGGGTCAGACTGATCACCATATTTGGGGTCAGGAAGGAATTTTACCTCATGGTTGGATTGGTACAGGCTGTGGGGGTTTTCGTCTTTCTCTGTAGCAGGGGACATAGCCCTCTACTTGGTATCCTTGAGCACATATTAACAACTTTTTATAGAAGCAGGACACTATACACTGGCTATCATGGTTCCCCTGCTTTACGTGTGGCATGTTAAGAGTGTTATGGCTTGTGGTCTCTCAGGGTTGTTGGCAGTTTTCTGAAGAGGTTAGATTATGGACTGTAAAAAATGGACTGTATAAAATGGTTTGGATAAGGATGATCCTGCCTCAGGCAGGAGATTGGATTAGATGACCCCTGGAGGTCCCTTCCAGCCACATTTCTCTTAAGATTTCTATGATATTCCCCATGTTAAATGGTGAGGGGGGCTCATCCTGGATTTGAATAAATACGGTAATGTGAGTAATCAAGTACAGGGAAAGCAGAAAAATGATAAAGTGTCATTGCTTAGTATTGTCAGAACAGTGAGATTTATAGATTCCATTAAACATAGCTCTGCATAGATAGGAACAGTATGTCATGTTTTGACTTGATTCTGGGTTGCTGAGACTACAGTCCAGATATTATGTTGACAAGTATGATATCCTGCATCATACCCATTCTTTACACAACAGGCCCAGTAGAGCCAAATTTTATAGATCTGCATCACAGACATGGAAAATTAATTTGCTTCCTGGTTAATTTGAATGTAGAGATTGATAGTTAATATGGAGCAGCTGTAACTGGCAGATTGATATGACCCGTACATACCATGATATCCGCTTCCCTAGTAGCGTATCGGAGATTAGGGTCCAGCCAATACATCACTGATTTTACCTGCTCAAAGTTGAGGAAGAGCACGAACACCAGAAACAGGAAATAGAGAACGCTGAGACCTGTAAGTAGTAGAATCATATTTATACAGACTGTCTACAATGAAATTAGCTGGGCCAGATAGTCAAAAGTTGGTTCCAAAGCAACATGCAAAAGCTGACACAGACAATAGCAAAAAGCACACAGAAATGACAGTTTACACAAGTCTGGATTCTGGGTCCACAATATTTTGCAGCCACAAATGAAATCTTGAAAATGCACCTGTTATACGATCCCCCATTGCATACTATTTAAATACCGAGTCAAAAATGTAGTGGGGGGAACCCCCAGAGCACAGAAACACAAGGACTGAAGGAATGAGCTTTCTGCTCCCAACTCCACAGGCTGTGGGTTTCAGTAACACAGCCCTTAAACCAAAGAATCAATTGCAAAACTAATCACCAGATTGACCAGTATACTATTTGGCTGCTATGAGCTACTTGGGCAATGCAAAGGGGCTGTAAGCTGAGCTTCACTGCCTGGAGTCCACTAGCTGCTTTGGTGAGCAGTTTAACTTGGTGGACTGATTTCTGCCATTAAGAGTCAAAATAAATAAATAAGGGTGATATGACATATCTTCAAATCAGTAGAAATCACATCTGGTAGCATTCTGTTTGGGTTTCTTATTCAGTGTCTGTGCATGAAACTTTCAATAATTAAAATAAATTCCTAGACAACAAATTTATAGATTGTAGCTGCGTTAGTCTAAGGACATAGGCAGACAAGGTTCTTTGGGTAGTTTCATAGTTTCTAGGGTCAGAAGGGACCTGAGTAGATCATCTAGTCCGACCCCCTGCCACAGCAGGAAAGAGTACTGGGGTCAAATGACCCCAACAAGGTGTTCATCTAACCTCTTAAAAACCCCGAGGGTAGGAGCATGCACCACTTCTCTTAGAAGTTGGTTCCAGATCCTAACTGCCCTGACCGTGAAGTAGCGCGTCCTGATATCTAGCCTAAATCTACCTTCTGCCAGCTTGTGACCATTATTCCTGGTCACTCCTGGCAGTGCTCGGGGGAACAGTGACCCCCAATGCCTGCTGATCCCCCCTGACTAGTTTATAACAGGCCACTAGATCCCCCCTCAGCCTTCTCTTTTGGAGGCTGAACAGGTTCAGGTCCCGTAGCCTCTCCTCATAGGGCCTGCCCTGCTGTCCCCTGATCATGCGAGTGGCCCTCCTCTGGACCCTCTCCATGTTGTCCACATCCCTCTTGAAGTGCGGCGCCCAGAACTGGACGCAGTACTCCAGCTGCGGCCT
>NW_017728992.1:157240769-157245737 GCF_001723915.1 Gavialis gangeticus | reverse complement strand
CTGGGTTAGATGGAGGTCCTGCACTGTGTCTAAGAACCTATGTGAGCGGTCAGCAGTTAATCCAATATCTTTTATTAAACCAACTCAACCCAACTACCTGGAAATACCAACCCAAATACCTGAAAAAAATCTTCTTTGCAAGATTTTGGGTACAAACACCCTTCCTCAAGCTGAGGAAGCTTCCAGATAAAGGGTGTTTGTACCCGAAATCTTGCAAAGAAGATTTTTTCCAACTATTTGAGTTGGGCAAATAAAAGATACAGGTTGCCCTTGCTTTATGCAGGTTCTGTATATGCGAATTTGCTCTTATAAGATGACCTTTTTTATACCCAAAATTCATTATATGAGGTAAGTTCACTCTTATGCGATCAGCAGGAGGTAAGTCCGTGGGGAGAGGCTGTGAGCTGTGGGACAGATTGAGGCCACAGCAGTAAGGAAGGGAGTGGGGCACAAGCAGGAGCAAGGGCTGGGGTGAGTGCCTCTATCTGCCCTCCTGCTGGTGGTAAGGGAGGGAGTGGGGCTGGGGTAGAGGCAGGCATTGCACAGCCAGGGCGGGTGCAAGATGAGGGGTGCAGCTCCTGCTGCTATGGGCTGCCACTGTGGGCTGGGGGCCATGATAGGCTCTTGCCAGCGAGGGCTGGGCTGCATTGAACTCGGCTTGTGTGGCGGCAGCACTGTGAAGGAGGACTGTGGGGACTACGGAGAACTTTGGAGTGGCTGCAGCCCCACCCTTAGCCTGCCTCTCAGCGCTGCTGCCCTCTCCCTTGAGTGCAGTCTGGCCCAGCCGCCCCGCCAGGAAGAGCCCGGTGCCACCCTGGCCCCAGCAGACTTACCTGCTGCCAATGCTGTCAAGGTCTTGGAACATATCCCTATTTGTTACCTTGTAGAGTGGTTTCCCTTTATGTGAATTCAAGTTATGCGCAGTTTTTCAGGAATGCATCTAGAGCAAGGGAAACCTGTACAGATTTACCTAAATAACCTTGTCTGCTAGACGCCAAACTACATTAGCACAAAAAGAACATACCAGTAACTTACAAGTTTAAAGAACAATTACAGGGACAGTTACAAATCCAAAAACAAATCCAAAAACATCAAGGCAATAAATGTACTATTCAGACATTCAAAACGCTAACTTAGTCACACAGCAATATCAGGAGAGGAAAAAGCAACATGAGGAAAAAAAGTCCTAATTTGTTTAATATGTAATAATCAGAAGGCAACTGCATGAGGCCTTACACAATAAGGGGCAAATTCTGCCTAGAGTTATGTGGGTAGAACAAATGCACAGCTCTCCAGTCCTACAAACTCATGCACCAGTACAACATCAAGATGGAACAGAAACTGAACTAAACAAACTGTGGACTTGTGGCCTGCAATTTGAGATACTTGCTGCGCTTCTGGGATATACCGTTACTCCATGGAACTACATCCTCTTGAACCATGAAGATCTGCCTATTCCGAATAGCTGAGACCTTAACTGTAGCTGACAAAGCCATGCCAGGGGAAAAAAAATAATTAGGGGTGCACCAATAGAGATTTTGGGAGCCAATACTGATAACCTATATTTAAGGAGGCATATGGCCGACACCGATACAATTTCCAATACAGCTAGTTCCAGCTGGTCAGTCCCGTGGGGTGGAAGGGGCAGGCACTGTCCAGGTAGAGCAGGGCAAAGCTGTGGCTCATGTGGGGGGGAGGCAGCTCCCACCATTGCCTGCACCCTTCGGAGGGCATGGGGGGGGGGTGTCTCCCCCCACCCCTGGATCTGCATGGGCCAGGGTGGGCTGCAGCCAGGGCTCTTCTTTACAGGGGCTGGACTGGGCTTGGAGCAGGTGTTGCTGGAACTGAAAGGATGCTTCACTCACCCCAAATTTCACAGCCGTCCTGCTCCCCAGCTGCCCAGTGCTGCTCTGGCTCAACGCCCCACCTCCACCCATGTACTGGGAAAAGCTGCAGCAGCGCTGCATGGCTGGCAGCAACAGTGCTGGGAGCTGAGCTGTGGCAAAATTTAGGATCAATGCAGCATCCTCCCAGTGCCGCCGGCTCCTACTCTGAGACCATCCCCCGCTAAGAAGAGCCCCATGCAACCCCAGCTACAGCCCACCCCACCCCAGCAACCACACTGTACATACAGATCTGGGGGCACATGCCCCCCGTGCTCTCCTGGGGTGCAAGCCCTGGTTGCAGCCGTCCCCCCCCAGCAACCACATCGCCTGGGCAGCTCCTGCCCCCACTCCCACTCCCTCACTGCAGGGGGTGCAGATCTGCCCCGCCATGCCCCTTCCCTCCTCCCTCTCCTTCTACCACAATGGGACTGATCAGCTGGAGGCAGCTCTCCACACTGCTGGCTGTGCTCCTGGCTGCCCGAGTGCTGCATCTCGGCAGCACACAGCATGAGCATTTATCAGCCAAATTATCAGCCCCAAAGGGCTGATATCTGATACAGCAAATTTTCTTTATATCGGTACTGATCTGATATTGGATCGACGTGTCGGTGTACCTCTAAGTATAATAAAAAGCAAAAACTTTTTTTAATAGGCATGCATGCTCTCACAAGCACACCTGCAGTCTTCCCCCAGTAATACAGTAGGTCAAGTTCTGAACCCATCTACTTCAAGTGTTGATTTAAGTTGGGCCTCTGCCACAATTTACACTTACAACATGATTAACCAGGTAATCATGTCTTAAGTTATGACTCCACCACAAGTTCAATCAAAACAATCACCTACTCTGGATATCTTCAAAAAACAGCTGGAAGCTCACCTTTGCTGGGTCATCTGACCCCAGCACTCTTTCCTGCCCAAGTGACCTGATGATCTCAAGAGGTCCCTTTCAGCCCCTAACTTTTATGAACCTATGAATTAATGGCATGATAAAAGAAGGAATAAGCTACAAAAAGTTATTCCACAAAAAAACATGCAAGAACTTTGTGGCTTGCTCCTATCATGCCATTAATTAAATGCATGGCCAGGGGTGCCCTTGTGGCTGGGAGCTCCCAGGTGGGGGGCACATCTGTGCCACCAAGCCTGGAAGCTTGCAGCTGATGTAGGCCTCAGCTGCAGGAGTACATGCCCTTGCAGCTGGGAACCCCATGAGCTTGCTACTTGTTGGTGAAGGGGAATCATGATCCCAGGCAATGTGAGTTTTCTAAATGCTATCTTAACATGGCACAACTATGGTTTAATGCTCATAAGATTATCCGTGCATAAGAACTCTGGTTTTTAAAAGCTCAAATCACCGAGCTGAAGCATTGAACAGAAGTAGTAGTGCTATGTTAAGATAACATTTAAAAAACCCACACTGTAATAAAAAAAGAAATAATCCTAAGTATGACAAACTACAATAAGGTCTATACCTACTACAATGTAGTAAAAAGACTTTAAATTAAATATAGTATATGAAACCACTATGTTTTCTGAAGTTCATTAGTAGAATTCGCAGGCTAAGCACAAGGTACTAGAGTTTTCTGATAAACTATGAATAAAATAAAAAAATTAAAAAGTGAAGTATAAAGATAACAAGATCTACTAGTTCTAAAATCTGAAAGATGTGGGGATCTGAAATAAGCTATTCTAGTCACTTGTTAGAGAAAAATCTCTCCCCTTTGCTTAATACAATTTGTTTAAAATGAAAGGTTGTTTAGTAAACTTTACCTGTTTTCATGGATCAGTCAAGTTCAAGGTAGTTTTTAAACTAATGAAATTAAATTCTAAAATGCTATTTTGTGCATTTTCAACTGAATTTCAACCTCAATTCAGCTAGGCACAAAATTACAAATTCAAAATTAAACACCTGGTAAGAAAATTATGGTTCACTATTTCCTAACATAAATAAAGAAAAAAGAATTTATATAAACATATGATAAAATATATAACAGCTTAAGTAAGTATGTATAACAATGGTATATACTCCTGGAAATAAAAAGTTTAGCAGAAATGCTATATTTAGTTATAAAGCAATGTCTTTTCAATGTCTTTACCAATGATAACTGTATCTTCTTAATTCGGAAAATAACTAAAGTACAAATGCTAAACAAGGTTTTTGTTTTTAAATAAGAAATAAACCTTCAATCATCCAAATGAATGTGGCTTTTTGGGTGGCTTAAAAGTGCTCCAATCATAATCAGACTACCCTGATATAGAATTACACTGCTCACATTTACCAATATAACTAAGTACAGAAGATTACCTAAACTATCAAAGAAAAAAATCACTGGTTCTTCACAAGTTTTGAGCACAGCTGTGCTCCATGATATTTGTGGAGGTTATTATACAACTGTACAATTTATCCATGTTAAAACTGGCACTGTATAAGTAAAATTATAAATATGAAACTTACCAAAAACCATTCGCCATATTGCAGGATGTGGGCGAGTAAAGGGCCCTGCAGACAGAAACATTTGTTAGATGAAAGTCAATTGATTAAAAAGAATGGAAAGCCAGCACCACAGTACATTATCAACATTATCATTCTCAATCTCCCTTCCAGCTGTATAAGGGTTTCACTTGGAGACCTGGCTATAATTAAATAAAATATGCTCTTTGGTAATTAATGTTAAATTAATTCCAAAAAGTATATTTTTGGCCAATTACCAGGTTATAGAAGAAATGTGCAATTACCTTTTACTGGAATTTTCTCCCTAGTGGTAAGTAAATATATTTTGGTCAGATTATCTGTCACTTGATTATATCTTGATTTGTTTTGCAGATTACATGCGTTTTATAGCTTGCCCCAATTAGAGGTAAAAGTAATCAAAAACAAAGTGTGAATGGGGGTGAGAAAGTAAGGTTTGGTTGGCCACAGGAAAATGCTCTTCTATGCAATGTGGAGTGGGAATGCATGGGGTAGAATAGATTGTTTTGAATTCTGGGAGGAGGGTGCTCGACCATCTTATTTAATACTGTTTAAATTGTCTTTTACTCTTATGTTGTATTGAACCTTTTTTGGGAAGGGGGCGAGACAGAGAAA
>NW_017728992.1:157226778-157235769 GCF_001723915.1 Gavialis gangeticus | reverse complement strand
GGAGGGTGCTCGACCATCTTATTTAATACTGTTTAAATTGTCTTTTACTCTTATGTTGTATTGAACCTTTTTTGGGAAGGGGGCGAGACAGAGAAAGAGAGAGAGAGAGAAAGAGAGAGAGAGAGAGAGAGAGAGAAAAAGAGCTAACCTTCCCATTTCTGCAGGTTAGCAAAGAAAGAAAGAAAGGGTCCCAGCTCTCTCTAACTCCATATCTTACTAAAGTGAGCTTGAATTTCTAACCAGTCAGATACCAGACACCACACAGGATATCTGATATCATGGGAGAAGTGCTGGTTTGTGTGTGGGTGGTGGTGGGGGTGGATGGTCACAGGGATAATTACACTTTCAGCCATTTCCCAACTGATGGGAAAGAAGGGCACTGGGATTCCAAGTGGATGTTTTTCCTAGACCCTGGCTTGGAATAACTGCTTCACATGTCCTATATAGAACACTCCTTTAAATACATTTCAGAATAAGAACTGCCTTTTTTTTAAACAGTATTACACTGTTGACTATGATTCAATTTTTGGTATGCTATAACTCCAAGATCCTTTGCTGATTTTGTGTTTGTCCACCTGATTTCTCCTTTCCAAGTGCTGCATGCTGCACTTTGTCTTTACTGAATTTCACATTACCTATTTCAGATCACCCCTCCAATTAATGAATATCATTCAGACAGAGGTGCACCAATAACACTGGTCCCATATCAGATCGGCACCGACATGAGGAAAATTGAGAGTGTTGGCAATCAGCCTTTTTTGTCTGACATGGCCAATAATGTGGCCAATAAATGTTGCATGCATGCATGCAGCTGCAGCACAGCACGCAGGCAGCCAGCAGTGCAGCTGGGTCTGGCCGGTAAGTCTGTTGTGGGAAGGGGTGAGGGAAGGGATGTGGGGGGGCAGATCGAGGCCCCCGTGGTGAGGGAGAGAGTGGGAGTGGGGCTGGGCCCCGGCTAGTCAGTGCCTGCCCCTGCCCCAGCCCCACACCCTCCCTCACCACAGGGGCCTTGATCTGCCCCCTCCCCCTGCACCTGCCAATGCCCCTTTCTTCCACCCCTCCCTTCCCCCACAACAAACTTACCAGCTGGACACTGCTCTCCATGCTGCGGGGCTGCATATCAACAATCAGATTGGAACTGGCCAATATGGCCGATTTTTAACAAGTCATAGGTATTGGCCAAAAAAATCTCTATCCGTGCACCCCTACATTCTGAATTCCTTATGCTGTCCTCCAAAAAGCTTGGCGTCATCCTGTCATCCACAAATTCCTTTAAGTGCACTCTTTATTCTGTTCTCCAAGCTGTTAATGGAAATGTTGAATAGAACCAGATCATGACAGACCCCTGCAGAACCCATTTGAAATGCTCCTCCACAGGGAACAACTGAAGCCAGTTTTTGACAGTGCTTTTATGGAACCTGTGGTTGCAGCTGATGTTAACTTGGGGAAAAGTTAACCTGCAGTTAATGTTTATACAAACACTTCCTGCATTTCTATGGAGTTAAAAATCTGCTCCTGGAGACTTCTGAAAAAAATCTGTTCCAATGCATTATGGGCCCGGAATCTCCATTTTTAGATGGACTTTAGTGTAACAGATATTTAATTCCCACCTTCCTATGAGCCTTCTGTTTCTGTTAACTAAACAAGCTTAAAATACTTTAAAAGGTGTATTAGTGGGAAAATTACAGGTGGAAGGTTTAAAATGATAACTTCTGTTAAATTATGGCCTGTAGCTCTTCAGATAGTTTTGTAGCCTATGAGGACTGAAGACAGAGCTGATCAGATGTTTTAACAAGCTCTCTCCGATACCCTAAATTTTACTTTTTATGCTGTGTGTAGCATGAGTACAGCTTCCTCCAAACACTTGACTTAGTGTATTTAGGGTATTTTCATTAAGCATCTCATGCCATTGTACCCTATTTATTCACCTTTCACACGCACCTTTTTCCCCCTAAAGTTAACAGTTGAAAATTTGGGTGTCTCTCTGAAATGAGGGGACTGATTCTTAACAGTTTGGTTAAAAGGAAAAGTCTTGTCTTCATTTTGCCTTCCCCAGATGAAGTGCGTGTCCTAACAGGGAACATGTGGTATTCAAATAAATACAGTAAAACTCTTGTGAAATGTGCAAATTTATATAGGAAATCAGCACGTAAACACAGAGGTATGCTATGTGCAAAAGAGCTTCATGCAATGAATGTAAAAATTAAAATAAAAAATTGGATTTCTCAGCACATACGGAATACACAAATAAGACCCTACTGTTAGAAAGAGAGGATTAGGAAACTGTTAGAAATATGAAAGTTAGAGGTACTCCAGCAGAAAGAAAATCTTCAAACTCCCTGTACTTTCCCTCATCTCTCGAATTCATCATTTCTATGACCAGGCTGTGAAAAAGGTTAGTTAATGAAGTTTAAACAGGAGACAGCCTTTTTAGAACTAGAATTCAGTCCTGATAAGCAGTTGGTGAATACTAATGCTTAGTATTGGCAACCTAGTAATACCAGAACTTGGAGTGGCAAAACTGACCTATAACATACAAAACATACAACATGACAACAGGAAGCTAGCAAAGACTATAATGCATTTAACTCAACAGTGTCCAGGTTCATCAGAGCTTTACCCTTTGCAATACACAAGCGAAGTAGGGCATAGAAATACTGAACAATTATTTTGATTTACTTTACACCCCAGTAAATTATTAAAATATCCTGTTAGATTTCATTCTCTTATCGCACAGAGATTCAAATAATGCATTTCTAACGTTTTCCATCCACTGGGAGATTTACAATGGATCCTATTCCCTTAGCCTACAATGAGACCATAGAGTTATTTCACCGGTCTCTGTTTGCTTCAGCTTTTTTATTAGTAAAATGGAATGACTGACTGACTTCCTTTGTTAAGCACTTTGACACTTACTGATGTAGATCACTATATGAGAGTCTTCAACCCGACTTCAGTATAATTTGGCAAACTAATCTCCTGCTCTGCAGTTGAAAAAAAGGAGGCTATTTCTATTTTAAAGTGACAGGGCTCTCTATTTCAGAAACGTGTAAGCCAGAAATACTCTGAATTTTGTTAATATTTCAGTTCAGCCATTAAGAGCTGATTATGCATGCAGTTACTTAACTTGCAGTAATGTAAGACAGCGATGAAAGATTAAGCCACGCTTTCCAACTCAGAAGAAACATGACCATAATAAAAGAAAACGTGCAGACAAAAGAAAGGTAGAGAATAAATTAACTTACCATTTGGAAAAGCTAGAACACTGATGATTAGGAAGAAGAAAACCACAGAGAGGATGCCTTTCCAAATATTGTCTTCTGGGCCAGAATCATCCCTGAAGAGAGACAACAACAAGCTGATAAAAGCATATTTTTTAAAGGCAGCAGCAAGTGGCTCTCTTATGCATCAAACTACATATCTAAATCAAGTACATTGAAAATAAACACTGAAAAAGTCAAAGGGTTAACAACCAGTAATAAAAGAGGTTAATTCTATAATCAGGCAGTAATGGTATGCATTCAGTGGAAGTGAGGTAAGCTACCTTGGGTTAGCTTTTACTTACCAAATGGTAAGAACGTACCTAGCGGCAGTAACTATTGAACAGCCAACATGTGGTAAATCTGTGCCCCATTTTATCCCATGGTTGACTACCTGTGTCCCCATGCTCAGAGACAATTCAGCACTTTTTTATTAGCACCTTGAGATCTGCTAAAGAAAAGTGCCGTGTCAGCGGCTAGATGTTAGTCATAGCATCGTTCTGTTACAGCCAGAGGACAGACTTTTAATGTTTCAGTAGTCTGAAACAGAAAGACAGAAAATCCTGGCAAGCTTGACTTAGCTCTTCTTTCTTTCAGGTAGCTAGACAGAGTTCATGAATACTTTACATGGGAGAGTCACATATTTCAGAAGAGAACTGGCTATAGAAAATAAATCTTCTGTTCTTCAGTCACTTTCTAGGAAATTTAAAATAGCAGCAATAACCACCTCCAACTATTTCAAGCATCCACCATATTTTACCATCCCTCAAATATTAAAATTATATTGTTTGTTCCTTGGTGACTTTACCCAATTTATCTATTCCATTATTGTTCCCAACCTTTTGATATCCAGTTTTCTATCTAGTTTTACTGTGACAAGGCTAGGCAGGATGGAGGCAGCTTCTTATTTCAGGACAATTTAAAACCAAATTTGCAACAGGGTAGTCTGTCCAACAGTACGTGCCATGAGATCAGTGAAAATATTGATACAGACTCTCAATATACAGCACTGACATTTAGACTCAGCCAAGCCACAGGTATAGACAGCTATACCTTGTACAAGAGAGATCGCGCGGACAAAAGGGGCGGGGGTGTAGCTCTCTGTCAAGGAAAGCTACGCATCCCTGCAAGCCGACGCTGGCGCCCAGGGTGGATGACTGGAGACGGTTTGGGTTAAAACCCATGGGGAACACAGCACAGGGGACACAATAGTGGGAGTCTACTACAGACCTCCAACCCAGGATCAAGAGCTGGACCAGAAGTTCGCCAGGGAATTGGCCAAGGCCGTACGCTCCTGATCCATGGAAGACTTCAACTATGTAGACATCTCGTGGGAAGAGTGTTCAGCCAAATCCGAACGGTTGCAAAGCTTTCTTATGTGCATGGATGAGTGCTATCTGACATAAAAAGTCTACAGGCCGATGAGCGGCAAAGCACTGCTTGACCTGGTACTGGCAATGGGCGACAACCTTATCAGCGACCTAACGATTGAAGGGAAGCTAGGTGACAGTGACCATGAGCTGATCACCTTCACAATCTGCCGTAAAGCTGGCAAATTAGTCAACAATACAGAAGTCCTTGACTTCAGGAAAGCTGACTTTGACAAGCTCAGGAAGCTTGTCAGTGAGGCCCTAAGGGACCACGACCCAAAGGGGAGGGGAGTTCAGGAACAGTAGTTGCTCCTCAAGGGAGCGATCCTCAATGCTCAAGCAAAATCTATCCCATTTCGGAGGAAAGGCAGCAAAAAGGCACCGTGGCTCCCTTGGCTCTGCAGGGAACTAGAAGACCTCCTGCATCTGAAGGCAGACCTACGAAGGATGGAAGGGCTGGGATCCACCTCCAAGGAGGAATATTCTGCACTGGTCTGGACCTGCAGAGAGTGAACCAGAAAAGCCAAGGCTGCAATGGAACTCCAGCTAGCTACAAATATCAAGGACAACAAAAAGTCCTTTTTTAGATAAGTGGGAAGCCAGAGGAAAAACATGGGCAACACTGAACCCCTGTTAAACCAGATGGGACAGTTGACAACCGACGCCCAGGAAAAAGCCAACTTGCTAAATGGGTACTTTGCGTCAGTCTTTCACCAATCCCATGGGATGCCCCTGCCCATTACGGGATGGGAAGGCCTGGGTGAGGGAGATTCCTTACCCTCCATCAATGTTGACCTCGTGAAGGATCACCTTCAGAGGCTGGATTCCCTCAAGTCAGCCAGCCCTGACAGTTTACACCCAGGGTACTCAAGGAGTTGGCAAGCATCCTAGCCCAGCCCCTGCCACAGATCTTTGAGAACTCTTGGTGCTCTGGTGAAGTGCCCAATGATTGCAAGAAGGCCAACGTGGTGCCTGTCTTCAAGAAAGGCAGGAAAGTGGATCCACCAAACTACAGGCCCATCAGCCTGACCTCTATCCCAGGCAAGATCCTAGAAAAGAGACCATTCTCAACAGACTGGTCAATGGCAAATTCCTGAGGGACAGGTGGCACGGGTTTGTCGTGGGTAGGTCTTGCTTGATCAATCTTATTTCCTTTTACGACCAGGTGACCTATCACCTGGACAAGGGGGAAGAGACTGATGTCATATATCTTGACTTTAAAAAAGCCTTCAATCTGGTATCCGATGATCACCTTTTAGCAAAACTGGCCAACTGCAGCCTCGGCTTCACTGCGGTCCACTGGCTGGGCAACTGGCTCCGTGGTCAGACCCAGAAGGTGGTGGTTGATGGAAGTCAATCATCGTGGTGCACTGTGACCAGTGGGGTCCCTCAAGGCTCTGTCCTTGGGCCTATATTATTCAACATCTTCATTAATGATGTGGCCACTGGCGTCAGAAGTGGACTGGCCAAGTTCGCAGACAACACCAAACTTTGGGGTAAAGCATTCACACCTGAGGAGAGGAGGGCGATCCAGGCTGACCTTGACAGGATCAGGAAATGGGCAGATGAGAACCTGATGGTGTTTAACACCGAAAAATGCAAGGTTCTCCACCTTGAGAAGAAAAACCTGCAGCATCCTTATAGGCTCGGCAGTGCTACGCTGGCTAGCACTATGGATGAAAGGGACTTGGGGGGAGTCATGATTGACTGCAAGATGAACTTGAGCCCTCAATGTGATGCTGCAGCTAGTAAAGGGAGCAAAACACTGGCTTGCATTCATAGATGCTTTTCGAGCAAATCCCAGGATTTTATTCTCCCGTTGTACTCGGCCTTGGTGAGGCTGCAGCTGGAGTACTGTGTCCAGTTTTGGGCTCCACAATTCAAAAAGGATGTGGAGAAGCTTGAGAGTCCAGAGGAGAGCCATGCACATGATCAGAGGTCAGGAAAACATATCTTATGATGAGAGGCTGAGAGCCATGGGACTCTTCAGCCTGGAAAAGCGCAGGCTCAGGGGTGATCTGGTGGCCACCTATAAGTTTATCTGGGATGTTCACCAGGATCTGAGGGAACATCTGCTCACCAGAGTGCCCCAAGGGATGACAAGGTCCAACAGTCAAACTCCTCCATGACCATTTCAGGTTGGACAAGGAAGAACTTTATTGTCCAAGCCCCCAAGGTTTGGAATAGACTGCTGCCGGAGGTGGTTCAAGCACCTACTTTGAATGCCTTCAAGAGACATTTGGATCTTTATGTTGCTGGGATCCTATGACACCAGCTGACTTCTTGCCCCTGCGGCAGGGGTCTGGATTCGAAGATCTTCCGAGGTCCCTTCCAGCCCTATGTCTATGAAATCTAAGCTATTACCTGGCACACAGATATTATTTCCCATCTCCCAGAACTACAACACAACCCGTGGCTGCTTTTCCTAATGGTGAAGCTTCAAGCTTTAAAAAGGAGGTTCTGCTGCCTAGAAGGGGAAACTAAGCTGCACTGAAGCAGAACTCCTCCCCTGTAAAGCCAAAGAACTTCTTAAGTTGTCCTACAAGCTCCCCCTTTATACCACCCAAATACACTAGTGCCCATTCTCTGGTTGTAGGATAACACATCAAGTCATGTTAGCAGCGGCACTGGAGCAAGAATTCCAGGGTCTGGCATCAGGCATCCTGGACACCTCTCGAAGGTTCACCTTTACCAGAGAAGGCTCCCTGGCTAAATGTACAGGCTCACATACAGAAGGAAGTATTCGTTTTCCACATCATGAATAATAATATGTAGTCTTTACTTTCATTTTGTTGATGCTGTCATGTAGCAGAACTCTTCCAACAAGAACACTGGTGAAAAAAAAAAGACAGCACAACTGAGTGCATAAGTGGGTTGAGAGAAAATTATCAGGACTGCTAAGAGTAAGTCAGGATTAATGCAACTGAAAGTACCTTTGTACAAGTCAAGACTCCTGAATTACCTATGAAGCACTGTATTTACTTTTTGGTCACTACAGGAACAGAACAGTTTTTTCTGACCTTTCTAAAATCACAAGAATGATTCATCTTGAACACCTTGATTTAGCCTACTTTCTCTGACTACAGTCTACTAGATAGCAAAAACCTGATTAAAATAAAAGGGAATGCTATAAATTAATCTGGGGATTAATATGATGATTGTTTTAAGGACTATGTTTAGCCTATCTTCTGTCTAGAAGCAGGTAAGATGAGATGTGAGAGATGGCCTACTTACTTTTTGCAAGCTAGAAGAAAGTCCAGGGAGTCAAAAATAGGTTTCACTAAGAACCCTAAGGCACCCTAAGGGTAACAAAATGACTATTAGAGACAAGGTAACTTCACAACAAGCTACGATGAGGAAAATGCACTTAAACATTAAGTTAGTTGATCCTCAGCCCTAGGGACTTCACTGCTGAGTCTGAAATTTCAGTTTTTACAATGCAAAGTGAAATCTCTAATGCTTGTGTGGGAGAAAAGATATACTTCATTTAAATACATCCCACTGATATTTTCTCAAGTCTGCAACCTAATTGGAGGGAAAGGGGGATTAGCACAAAATGACAGTAGAACAACCTGATGACAAATTCAGATCCCTAATTAAAACTGAAACGAGGAAAAATGAGGTCAGTTTCAACTTTGACCTCAAAAAAGCAGCTGTAATCCTACATGTACCCAAAACTGAACTCAGATGTACGGTACTCTAGTATGGTTGGTTAACCAGCATTGGAAACAGTTGTATGACCTTGTGTGATTTGTTTCCATTACTAGGGGTGCACTGATAGAGATTTTTTGGGCCAATACTACTAGCTGATTTTTAAGGAGGCACATCAGCCGATACCAATCTGATTTCCGATATGCAGCCTGGCAGCTTGAAGACCAGTGTCCGACTAATAACTTTGTTGTGGTGGAAGGGGAAGGGAAAGGGGCGGGGCATATGGAGGCCCCTGTGGGGAGGGAGGAAGGGAGGGAATGGGGCGGGGCCTGAAGCAGGCACTGCCCAGCCAGGGTGAAGTGAGGAATGGGACGGAGCCATGGCTTGTCCAGAGGGTGTGGGGGGAGGAGCGGCTCATGCTGCTACGCACACTCTGGGAGGGCATGGGGGGAGCCTGTGCCCCTGGATGTGTGCAGGGCAAGGGCAGGGTGGGCTGCTGCTGTGGGCTGGGGCCGGGGCTGCACCTGGCTTCTTCCCAGTGGGGGCTGGGCCAGGCTGCACTCAGGGTGGGCAGCAGTGGTGCTGGGAGAAGGGTTGGGGGGGGGCACGGCAAATTTTGGGTTGGCGGGCTGCAGCCCCCCCCACATAACCCCCGCCCAGCGCTGCTGCTGCCGCCCATCCTGAGTGCAGCCTGGCCCAGCCTCTGCCGG
>NW_017728992.1:157225362-157226588 GCF_001723915.1 Gavialis gangeticus | reverse complement strand
CAGCCCCATTCCCTCCCTCACCACAGGGGCCTTGATCTGCCCCTCCCCACTACACCCCCTTCCTTACCCCTCCCCTTCTACCACACCAGAACTTATCAACTGGACGCAGCTCTCCAAGGTGCTGGGCTGTGCTCCCAGCGCTGTGCATACTGCACCTGCGCACATGCCCAGGGCATTTATCAGCCACATCAGGCAAAAAAAGCTGACTTCCCATATAGTGAATGGTCTTTATATATCGGTGCCAATCTGATATCAGACTAATGTATGGGTGCACTTCTACCCATTAGAATACTATTTTATTGATGTCACTCCAGGAGGTACCAGCTAACAGTAGTGCTGCAGGGTGCGTTTCACAAAACAGTTCCTCCAATAGTCCTATCCCTCAGCTGCCTCTTGCCGCTGACTCCTCTGTGAAAGCAAAGGGGAACTGAGGGAGGAAACTGAGGGTAGAACAGACGTTGCCTGACATCCCAGCTGTGCCACTGTAACAATTTTATGGTGGCACAACCAGTGAAGAAATCGACATCCCTACCTTTTGTTAGGCCACAACAGTGGCACAAAAGGCACAAATATATTATGCCCATTTATTGTGGCAGACATCTACTTGCTCTGTGGCAGTAGAGTACAGACAGCGCAGAGCTGCCCACACTGTCAACCCAGGCAGGTGCTTCAGAGGCTTAAGGTGCCTAATCCTGCACATCCCGAGTAGGATTGGAGCCCTCAAGCCCCTGGGCACTTACCTATCTTTCTCTACTTAGACCTGGGAAAATCCTCAGTGCCCTGTGCCTCCATACCAGGACCCAACAAGACACAAGCCCTCCATGCTGAGCTCCACACTGACCCATGCCACTGCTATTCAGAAGGCAACCCACATGTCTTGGATACTGTTCTGAAAAATGAAGAGACAATGACATGCTGGTATTGCTCTGATGTTTCTGTGGCAGGTGGGGAATGACAAGTGAGGACAACTGTCAGCCCCCATACTTCCAGGAGAGGCAGACAGGTTGAGGTATAGGAAATGAGCAACCAATGAGCAGCTAAGTACAGAAGTGAAAGGGAGCTATGGAAATAACAAAGGGAGCTGAGAAGGGGTGGAGAAACAGAGGAAAAGCTGGAAAGCTCCAAAGAAAGCAAAGGCTGAGGAAACTATATCCACCTAGAAGTTACTCAAGTGTTTACTTAACATTCTGTGCCTTGAAAATACAAATGTGTGTGAATTGCTGCTT
>NW_017728992.1:157193150-157220362 GCF_001723915.1 Gavialis gangeticus | reverse complement strand
ACAAAGGGAGCTGAGAAGGGGTGGAGAAACAGAGGAAAAGCTGGAAAGCTCCAAAGAAAGCAAAGGCTGAGGAAACTATATCCACCTAGAAGTTACTCAAGTGTTTACTTAACATTCTGTGCCTTGAAAATACAAATGTGTGTGAATTGCTGCTTGACCCATTCTTTATCTGGGAAAAAATAAAAGCTATCTGGCCTCCCCCCTCCCCCCCTCCACTAACAAATCCAAATTCTTATGGTGCTTGCTTAGTTGATATCTACCGATATCAATATATTTTGATAAAGGACTACAGGACTGGGTCTACACAAAGGGATTCACAAGCAGCTGTTCAGCAAATGTGAAGTTTGATCCTTCGGCAAATGGTGAATTACAAATATTTAAGTGTATACAATAATTCAGAAGTCTGCTGTGGAGCACCTTTCCGCCAAAAGTCCTACTTTTGCAAGATCAGCATACACTGGCCCCCTGTGCCAGTGCTGTGCCCAATGAAACAAATATGGCTGCAGTCCCACAAACACCTGCTCATGTCCTGAGCATTATGATGAGCTTCTCCACTGGGATTACACACAAAGGTGAATTTAAATGGGGATCTGCAGAATCAAGGCAGAAGCTTGTGCATTACTTTCCCAGTAGTGTCTCTGCAATGTTTATATTATATATCTCAGCACAGACTGATATATATAGCTAAAGCCACACATATATGGTTTTATATACTGTAGAACAGGGCTGGGCGATTATTTGGTCCCGAGGGCCACATAGGAAGTTTTAATGAGTTGTTGCGGACTGGGAGGTGGGGGGCCTGCATGGCAGAGCTTGCCCAGGCCACAGCTGACCCCACGGCACACTGTATGGGGCCAAGCCCCAGGATCTTGGACTCCTATTACCAGCGTGGCTGCAGCTAGCTGGTGCTGTTCTACTCCCTTTGCCTCCAGCGTGAGCCTCCTGGCTGGACCTTCCCCCCTGCCTACCCGCCCAAGGCATCGCTGCAGGAGCAGGAGTGGGAAGAGGAGCCACTGGAGGCAAGGGGAAAAGAGCAGCACCCCTGTGGAAGCTAAACAAAGGAGAGTCATGCTCTTGGACAGTTTATCACGGGGGGTGCAGATATGAGACTGGGAAAGGGAGGGCCCAGCATGACAAATGAGAACGTGACAGTGAAAGGCTGGACTACCCCCACCAGCACTGGAGATGCTGGGCTACCACGAGGAACATATAGATCAGTGTCGCTCAACCTTTTTGGCTGCTGGGCCAGATGAGTAGTGCCCAGTCCATCCATGGGCCAAATCCAACCACTAGTCCCAAACCAGCACCCGGGGCGGTCGAAGCAGGACCCCAACCCGCCCTCATGGGGGGAAGCAGGTGTGGCACGGCCCCAACCCAGCTCCATGGGAGCAGGGGGCGTGGTCTGCTCCACAACAAGCACATGGGAGGGACTTGGCCAGACCCAGATCCACCTAAGTAAGGGAGGAAGAAGCCCTGCCCCACCAGGCAGCAGCACATCGGAACAGGGCAGCGGGGTAGGGCGGCCGTATTAATGGCCACTGCTCCCCCGCTGCCAAAGCCTGGAGCTGCAGGGAGCCCGCGGGCTGGAGGTTGAGCACCTTCTACACGCGGTTTTGCGCGGCCATCCTGACCGCCTCGACGGGCCGCCCCGCGGCTGGTGCCTAGGAGATGAAAGCAGGCAGAGGCGGGTGCGGGTTAGTGCGGATGCCCGACCCCAGGACCAGCCCGGGCAGGGAAGGCAGGGACGGGCGGGCGCGCCTCAGGGCAGCGCTTCCCAGCCATAGCCGGCGGGAGGCCCTGGGCGCTACCCGGCGGCGGGGCGCGGCGGTACCTGGTGAAGGCGAAGGCCATGAGGCTAAGGATGGTGAAGCTAAGCAGCGTGATGGTGTGCGGGCGGTAGAAGAACTCCAGCGTGATGTCCTCCACCTGCTGCTCGTTGATCATGCGGAAGTGCACCCGGTAGTTCACATCGTCCTTGCTCAGGGTCCGGCTCCCCACGCACGACGCCATGACCCCGCGGGCCCAGCCGCTAGCTGCGGAGCTCGGAGGCAGCTGCGCGCGGAGCTGAGGCTACTCCAGAGCGGCGCGCTGGGAGGCTGGGCCGAGGGGGCGGGCCCGGGCCATACCACGCGCTTAGTGCTGGGGGGGAGGTAGGAGGAGCGTCCATCTCCCCCGCGGGGATGGTTTCGGCCGTGCAGGAGGGGGCGGCCCACGTGGTGCCGGTGAGGCGGGGCAGTACCTGCGCAGTCTGCCTCTGCGCAGCTATGGCTGCGCGCGCTAGCTGGCTGATCCGCAGCTGCGCTTGGCTGAGGCTTGTGGGGCCGTCGCCCGCCCGCTGGCGCTCCAGCCCCGGCCCTGGCCCCGCGCTGCCCGCCCCTGCGCTGCCCGCCCCTGACTCGGCCGCACCGCCCGAAGGTGAGAGGCCGCCCCGGGCCCCCTCCGACCCCACGCGTCAGGGCTGGCGCCTGCCATGGCCAGGCCAGGGGCCATGGACCGGCTGGAACGGGCGCTGCACAGCGCTGGATGCCGCGTGCATGGCATATCCTAGCCTGGCTGGGCCGCGCTGACGTTGTGTGGCTGACGTCCTGGGCCCTGTGTGTGGGGCCTCTCTGACATGCTCTGTGCGAGTTAGCTGAGACCCAGGCGCAGCCCTGAGGATGCCCCACAGGCTGGTTGCAGCCGCAGGATATGTCCCCGACACGTCTGTTGTCATATTTGATAGGGATCTAGTGACTGGAGTCTCTGTGGATGGCTTGTGAAATGCAGGTAGCGGTGCCGCGCACGGGGGCACAGGGCTGCGCTTGAGATGAGGAGGGCTGGATTCTCTTTGTGTTTTGCTGCACACAGTGCATCTGTGCTGCAGTCCTAGAGTGTGAGCCCTGCTTGGGCAGATCCACCTGAACTAAGTGTAAAGTAGCTGACTGGTACCCATTGCAGTGTAACTACAGCAGTCTCTGTGTAGCCCAGTGCTTCCCAAACTTTTCCTCAGTGTGATGCCATTTGTGGCCCCATTTCCTCAGCATGGCTGCTCACTCCCAACCCACAGCCTGTGACGCCATCCACTGATGTTGCAAGCCCATTTGGGTGACCCACAGTTTGGGAATTGCTGTCTTGCTTCTTTTCCCAGGTAAGTTTTGCAGTCTGCTTTGAGTGAAAGGCCGGCAGTGGTTCTAGCCGGCCATTTATGTATCTGAGCTGCTTTGTTGTAAGCTGGGCTGCAGTAACACATCTGTATTACACTGTAGATGTAAAACCAGTAGTATGACACATATGGCTTGTAGAGCCACTGGACCTGGCCTGCCAGACCGGGTGTGACCTGCTGCAGAATTTAGGGCCCTTGGGCTTTTGTGTACATGACCACAGGGCAAGCATGGGCTGACAGCCCCGGTGGCTCTCCAGCTGTTTTACTTATCACCACTGCCATGGCCCTACCTCCCTGACCGCTGCCCCTGCCCCGTGTTGGAGCTGCTCCCACGGCACAAGACACACAGAAGCCTAATTCCAGCTCCAGAATAGGGCGTGTGGTGGGAGCTAGAGCCAGAGCTGCCATCACTATCACTTCCTTGTGCCCAAAGGAGCCCAGTGGTCCAGATCCAGCCTGGGACACGAGGTGAGTTTGACACACCTGATGAACCCAAAGTCACTATGTGGTTTTGAGCAAGTTCACTAACCTTTTTGTGATTTGGCAGCTAAATGATAAAATTATCAGACCCTGAAAAATAATTTTGATAGGTATGGAAGAAAATTGTATTAGAATGTGCCATGTATTAGAATGATATTTTATAATAGTGTTTATCTATATCTCAGAATAAAGTATTAGAGATTAAGTGCTATCTTTGTTTAAGCATAGTAACACACTAATTAAAGTTACTTTAGCTGATGCTAACCAGGCTGTCCTCTCTTACACTCAGCAGAGGGGAAGGTTGTCTGAGTATAGTGTCAGGAGCCAGGAACTTCTTGTGTAGTTACTTTGATTCTGGCAAAAATTCTTCCTGTATCCTTTGGCAAATAATTTAGCCACACAATGTGCTTTCACCTTTTTGTATGTAGGGAATGCTATAAAATAATTTAAACAATGATTTTCCTAAACATTGTTCATAACTTGCCTGGTGTTCATTTGCAGCTAACCCACAAACAGCTGTTGATGTATGCATGTCTGATGCATACCAGCAACACGTACATTTTCTAGCATGGACCAGAACAAGGGCAAATCCAGGATTTCCGAAAGGGGTGTGTGGGAGCACTACCCTCTGCTTTCAGCCTTCTGCCTCTGCCAGCAGATGTCTGTGGGAATCTCCTGAGATGTTAAGTCCCTAAAGGAAGTGAGGGCCTGGTAAATCCCTAAAGCAGGTCCCCCTCCCTTCCCTTTCAGCAGTCCCCTTCCCTGCCCTTTCCCCACCTGCTGCTGCTACTTTCCATGCTGTCAGAGGGAAACTCCAGAGAAGCTTCTGCCTCCTTCAGCTGGATTGTGCTGAGGAAGGGAGGGAGGGACAAGGGCAGTGTGGATGGGCAGAAGTTCCCTTTCTCCAGCCTGCTCCTGGGGGACAAGGCTGAGAGGGGGAAATTACTCCTACCTTGCTGTTGCCCCCCTCCCAATTCCTGGCTGAATCTAGAGCTCCCTCCCCACCACATTGTGGCAGCCCAGCAAGAGCACACAGAATTGGGTCTGGGGAAAGCAACGGTGGCAGCCAGGGGTGGGAGAAGGACTGTATCTGAGCACCAAGTAAAAGAGAGTGGGTTCTCATCTGCTTCAGGGCTTTAAAAAAGTCCCCAGAGGCTCCCAGGGTATGCTTCAATCCAAAAGGAGGGTGTAGTGGTACCACAGCACTCCTCCTGGATCTGCTCCTGGACCAGAATTTTAATGGAAACATTAATTACGTTCTAAAACCCCTGCAGAGATGCCTTGACTTCCCTGGAATTTTGTCTGCTTATCCCAAAGCTGAATCTGATCCTTCAGGGGCAGAAAAAACAAACTATGGTTGGAAAATTAAGAACAAATTTATAATGGCTCACTTTAGACAGTTACAGAAGTGCTGGAGTTGATGTTACAGTTAGGGGCATCTAAAACTAGACTCCCCAAAGCATGTGATGAAGAAGAAATAATTCTGCAATTGCAGTCGGAAATGGATAATTAAGCTAAATAGTTCTCACTTACGTTCTGTCCAGCCATACTGGATGTGCATTTCTGCTGCCTGTTTCTGCTGAAGTTGCCAGCAGTGAAGCACTTCATTGATATTTAAAGTTTAGTCATTAGAAACCACTAGCTTTACATCTAGTCTATTTGGAAAATAAAAGTTACGAATAGTTTTAGATAGTCTAGCTCTACTA
The DNA here is from genome assembly GCF_001723915.1 of Gavialis gangeticus. Lineage (NCBI taxonomy): Eukaryota > Metazoa > Chordata > Crocodylia > Gavialidae > Gavialis > Gavialis gangeticus. Next base: position 157,215,034 of record NW_017728992.1, on the reverse strand, counting down.
CCCTGTCAGTTTTAATAGGGGTTTGTTTTGTTCTGGTTTGTTTACATTTAAAGAAGAAAAATAAAATGAGAAGTTTCCTGTTTTGCTCTGTGAGGCTCGCACAGCTGACTCAGTAAGGGAATCTTTGAAAATTAATATGTAGAAAATGCTGCCAAATGCACAAATTAAGAATGCAGAAAAATTTCCTAATTTGAGATCTTGCAACAAAAGTATGTCTAAATCAAACGGAAACGAGCAGCAGGATAGTACCGTGAGTTAAGGTACTAGACTAAGAATCGGGGTGGGGGGGAAGTTCAGTTCCCAGCTGTGCTTCAAACTTCTAATGTCATCTTGGGCAAGTCATTAAATTTCTGCATCTAAATTCCCAATGTGATAAACACATGTAACTATACTTTACCTTACTGGAGTGTTGCAAAGAGAAATGCTAATACCCTCCAGAATTTTCTCCAGGTCAGATATAAATATCTCAAATTATATGGTTTTGACAACTCCTTCCCTTTTGTAACTATTCCATAACTTGGCAGATCTTTCTCTTTGGAAGTTTTTGTTAATATTTCTATTGTTATTAATTAATGAAATAGAAATTTAACAAGTAGGTGTTGAAGGCTTGCTTCACTGGCTGACGAGTCAGGAGTCAACATCATGATAGAGAATGAGAGAGAGTGCATCTAAAGGACATTGAAAATAAAGGCAGCTAAGCAATAGAAGTGGAGGGTCTGTGGAGGTATGTGGAATGGGGTGACATATTAAGAACATATTCAGTCTTTTGTAGCACCATTCTGAACGAATGCAAGTAGGGCAAGATCAGTTATGTTGGGGCTGCAGAGAAGGTGGTTTCTGTAAACAGAATAAAAGACTGTAAGAGTTTTAGCTGTCTGGATGGATGGGAAAGGCTGTTTGTATCTTGGAGAAAGAACTGGAAGGCCTTAAAAATGTTCTGAAGGTAATGACTGAGAAGAATCGGAGTCAAAGATGGTGCCTGTGTTAAGGGCCTGAATGATCGGCAGGATAGTAGTGTTTTCCATTTCCCACAGAAAAACAGAGAAAACCACAGATTCCCTGTTTTTATTGGAGAAAACGTGGATTTCCCTTTTTAGCAGAGAAATCTGCAGATTCTCTGCTTTTGCAAAGAGCTCTTGCAGGCTGGAGCAAGCCTGCAAGAGCTGATTGTAGAAACAGTGGGAAATCCCAGCCCCGCCCAGAGGGAGAGGGGGAAGGGTGAGGCCTGAGCCTCTGAGTCAGCCAAGGCTGGGCTTGGGCGCAGGCTCCCCCTTTGCCTCTGGAGCCTAGAGGAAAGTGGGGCTTGGGGGCTGTGGGGCAGGGCTGGGGAAGGTGGCTGAGGGAGCGGGGGGTGCTGCCTGCCCCAGGTGGCACACCACAACCAGGAGCAGGGCCAGGGGGTGAGGGTAGGGGTGTCCCTCTGCAGGGGGCTTTGTGGGTAAGCGATGAGGGGTGCACGTGCCACCTGGCCGGCTGTCGGGGGGAGGGGGAGGCTGGCATGTGGTTGGCTGCACAGCTTTATGGCCAGCTCTACAGCGGCAGTGAGGGATGGTGGCGGGGCCTTGCACATGGTAGCTGCTGCCACTTACCTGTAGGGCCGCCTGTGCCAGTGGTGATGGCTGCTGCATGCAAAACCTCCCCGCGCCACCACAGAGCCATGCCTAAAGCTGTGCGGCCGACTGCAGGGTGGCAGCGGCAGTGTGGTGGCAGTTGGGTGGCACGCAGCCGTCCTCACTATCATCCCACGCCATGTGGTGGCCATGGCTGCCACCACATTGCCACCATGCGGCCAGCTGCACAGCTCTGGGCACAGCTCCACAGTGGCAGCGCAGGGAGGTTTTGTACGCAGCAGACATCGCTGCTGGCAAGGCCCTACAGGTAAGTGGCAGCAGCTGCTGCATACGAGCCCTCCCTGCCCCCCAGCCGCCATCCCTTGCCACTGTTGCAGAGCTGGCCACAGAGCTGTGCAGCAGCCACATGCCAGCCTCCTTCTCCACTGGGCAGCCAGCCAGGTGTCATGTGCACCCCACATCACTTACCTGCAAAGCCCCCTGCAGAGGGCCACCCCTGCCCTCACCCCCTGGCCCTGCACCTGGCTGCAGTGTGCCACCTGGGGCCAGCAGCACCTCCCACTCCCTCAACCCCCAACCACCTTCCCCAGTCATGCCCCATAGCCCCCACGCCCCACCTACCGCTAGGATACAGAGGTGAAGGGCATGGCTCCGCAGTGGCAGTGCTTGTTTGCAAAGCTCCCTCCCCCCAGCCAGCATGCAGCCACCACCACCCCGCACCACTGTGTACCTATGCAGCTGGTTGCGGGGCATAAGTAGCAGTGTACTGGTGGCTGCTGCATGCAAGCCCCCTTTCCACCCCCCAGCCGGGCGGCATGTATGTGGCCCACACACGATTGTTGCCACTGCATTGCCGCTGCTGCGCCCTGCGCTGCTTGCCCACAAAGCCGTGCGGGTGGCCATGGGATGGTAGCACAGGGTGCAGTGGCAGAGTGGTGGTGGCAGCCTCCGTGTGTGAACCCCCTGTCAGGCTGGCTGGTGCGTGTGTGGCTCGCAGAGTGGCCCTGCTCCTGGGAGTGGGCACAGGGGCATGCTCCCCTCCTTGATCTACCCCCCAGCACCTTCCCTTCCCTCCACATACACTTAACCTGCTGGGGTGGGTGTCAGTGTCTGTGTGTGCCTCTATGCCTGCATGTGTGGATCCGGGGGGCTGTTGTGAGGGGCATCAGGAGGTGCTGTTGAGGCTGTGTGGGAGAGTGTAGGGCACCAGCAGGGCTGGTGGGGGGCCTTTAATTTTTATCACGGATTTGCAGTTTTTAATCGGAGAATTTGCAATTTTTTAATCGGAGAAAATCAGGATCCCTGGTGATTATGAAACAAGCTTGTGGGAAGGGCTTGTGCCTGAAGGTTAAGACTGTTTTGGTTATATTGAACATGAGTTTACTGCTAGAGATTAGTGAGAAGATGTTACAGAGGCTGAACTTTGGATTTTACTTTGGACTATTAAAACCAAAAAAAGAAACGGGTCTCAAATGGAGAGGTGGCAGCTGGAGATGTGTTTGCAGGTGAAAAGTGGTGTAGGGGAAGAAAAGGTCTAGGGATTGAGCCCAGTCAAGGAGATAAAGAAGATCTACACTAAGATTATGTTTGAGAGATGAGGCATAGAAGAAAACTCAGGAGAGGATAGAGGGATATGGATTTTCTCAGCTTCAATAACAAGAAAAGTATAGTCAGAAGTATTAAAGGCAGCTATTAGGTTACTCCAATTGTATCAGTTGAGGAGCTTCAAGAATTTTCCAAGCATTAACTTCTTGTCGCCCAGCGCTATGATATAGGAAAGAGAAATTACCTCCATTTGAGAGACTGAGTGACCTATTGTTGTATGTTACAGCTATGGTTCTACAAATGCGTATGGACTATTTTAATTTGCAGTCATTAAACTAATTTGCTTAGTCCTTAAAGTTACACACTTGTATAAGCACTTGCATAATTTGTGAAAAGGCAATCCTTCCTTAAACATTTTTGCTGTTCATTTCATTACATTATACCTAATTACCTATGCTGCTGTTAGCCTTCATAGTTGCTTCACAGAAGAATTGCACATAGTAAGCAAAAGCTCCAATAAGATTAAAACCCTGTGGTTTTAATTATTCTGGTACTTGAGACAGACCTGGAGGGATATTCTATTTATTTCTTTACTGTAAGTATCCAATAATTTGGTCATGGTGTCTTCCAGATTGGGACAGTGTATTGCCTTTATCTGCTTTGGAGGAGATTTCCGAGGAAGAAGCTGTGCAGATCGTGGCCGAGCCGCTTCTTCCCTTTGAGTCCTTCACGCTTCGAGATTATGTTGATCGTTCAGAAACTCTGACCAAATTAGTGCATCTGGGTAAGCATAATGATATTTGAGCAGGTTACTTGTACTTGGTGTGCTGGGAATTCTAAAGATCTGAGCATCTCAGTCTTACTGATTCAGCAGGAAGCTTTCAAATTGTAATTTTATTGGAGCAGCAATACACAGCCCATAATATATGGGAAAGATGCAGGACAAATGCATCTAAGGAGAAGAGTGGAAGCTACATCTGTGGTTTACTAGAATACCATAGTAGTATAGGATAAAGTTGCGTCCCTTGGTGCTTACCATTGTAAAAGCTAGGAGTACTAAAAAGGCATAACCTACAGCTTCTAGAGGAGTGATTCTCAACAGGAGTGCCATGGCAGCTGGGGTGCTGCTAGATCTTTTAACGGTGCCTTGAGGTATGAGGAGGTAATCAGACAAGCATAGGCTGCGGCTTGCCTGGCTAGTATCCCATCCCACTGCTCAGCCCTTCTGCAAGAGGGTAAGGAACCGTAATATATAAATCAGCTCTTAAAATTGAGTGTCACTCAATTCACAGAAGTTATGAAGGGATGCCTCAAGTCCAGGAGGGGTGCCAAGTCCAAAAAGGTTGGGGACCACTGTTCTACAGGAACAGGAAATATTTCCTCCCCCTAGCACAGGGGTGAGCAAAATATGGCCCGCAGGCCAGATCCAGCCCGCCAGCCCATTCTATCTGACTCATGAGGCCCCTAAAAAAAATTAGAAAATTTATATTTATCTGCTTCTGGCTACTTGCCAAAGATGACAGGAGCCAGAGGCAGTAGGACCCAGGGGAAGCTGGCAGGGCTCAGTAGCAAGGCCAGCCTGCCCCCAGCCCCCCTCCTCCCCAACTGGAAGGCTCTGCCTGCTGCCGCTTTCACTGCTTCCCTGCATGGCCACTCCAGCACCACGTAGCCCGTAACTATGCATGCACATCCCTGCAATGAGGGAGGGAGAGACTGCGTGCCTGTTCATAGGGCAAGTCCCACACACACACCCCACCATACACATGCCCCCAGACCCACCCCCCCCCAGCCACTCTCCCCCACACACAGCCCCCCACAAACCCCATATCTACCTACATCTCATGTCCACACCCACACATTCCCACACCCTTCTCCATACCCCACAGACCCACACACCAACAGCCCCCCACAAACCTATACCCACCTCTCCATGCCCCCCATCCCCCAACAGTATACAAGAGTAAGACTTCATTTTAAGCTATTGTGTGATCGCCTCTGTGTACACTACACAAACGTGTGTAAATCAGGACAAAAATATTTTTTGGAATCAAATTAATGAATGTAGATGTCCAATTTTTTTTTAGAATATAATTTGGTATTTTTCTGGTTCTGAGATGGCAAAACCCCTTGCTGAAAAGAGTATTCTTGGGGGCAAGGGGAGGGACTTCTGGTGGCAAAATTCAGGGGTTAGGGAACAGAACTTCTGATCACAAGATGGCAACCAGGGGGTGGGGCATCTAAGGAGCAGGGCTCGTATAAATGCATTTATTCATGTTTTGTTATGTACATGTACTATGGATTAGCTGTCTGTGGCCCTAAAGTTCAGAAGTACCTCTGGTGGAAATGATAATTGACCAAACTGCAATTGGTTCAGTTCCACGTGACTCTTGGCCATACAGCCTGGTCTATTTATAATGATTGTCCCTTTCCCAGATGGATGTACTGGGGTGTAATTTTCTATGCTGTTACCTTTATCCTCTTGTTTGGCAACTTCTACTATTGGACATATAAACTACCCAAAGAAACCTGTGAAGAATGGCAAAATAGCAGGGCAGGGCTACTGATGCAGTTTGCTTCAACTCGGTAAGCGGCCCTCTGCCTAAAATAATTGCCCACCCCTGCTCTAGCAGCCTTTTTGTCTCTGGCTGAGAGGAATTTTTCACTGGGTATGAGCAAACCTGTGCATGTCTCTTCTCGGTGGCCTTAGAAGAGAGGATAAATGAAACCATGGGGATGAAGAAGTGGGAAAGATTCTGCCTCTGTCAAAAAAGAGCATAGACTGAAAAGGAGGGGTATCTGCAAACAAGGGTAGAGAAAGGGAATAAAATACTGCACAATTGGGGAGGAAAGGGGTTGTTAGCTTAAAAAACCTCTCATAAAATAAAATTCATTATAGTCCAGTAATAATAGGTATTTGGATTGGGAACCAAAGGTCCTTTACAGTGAAGCTGTCACCTTTTTATGCATTGTCCATATGTAATAAATGTGGGAGGCTCCTTTACATGCACAGGCCTGAGCAAACAAAATGAGCATTCTGTTTTGAACTCTGAATATGTCTTACTGTGTTTATCTTTCTGCATTGCAGTATTGAAACCAGAAAGATTTTTGTTCAAAAAATGAATGATTAGTTGAATTTTGCAACCAGAATTTGTATTAAAAATACCATAATTTGGGGCTTGTTTTAGCAATGAGTCTCAGCTGGGGTGGTGCAAAATCCTTCCAAGGGTGACATGATGCCTTGTTCTTGTGCCAGGAGGTAAGCAATTGCTCCTCCTCATTCTCAGTGCTGGGCATCCAGCATCCCATAGAGAAGTGATGCCTGTAGTTGTTCTCTGCTCCAGCAGCTTCCATACCAGTCCCCATGCTTCCAGCAATGTGCTGTGCTGTGCATATAAGCGGCCATGGGGCTGTGAAGCTGCACTTTTCAGCCTGGCTCAACCCCTGTTCCTCCCTGCCCCGCTCCCTCCTGGAGGGGCAGGAGGAACCACAGGTAGATCTAGCTCCAGTTGCAGGTGTTTAAGCCCCTGGAGGAGCAGTGCTTTTCTCCTCAGGTACTGGGGCTGGGAGGGGGCACATGGTGGGAGAAGTAGGGCACAGTGGGACAAGTGCCTGCCCTTCAACCCTCACCTAGCATTAGCTAGATTCTAGCTCATTAGTTCTCAGCCAAGCTGCCCCCTAAATTTAAAAAAACTATGAAGGAAGACCTTGAGGCTAAAAAGGTTGAGAACTACTGTATTAGCAGATTTTCTTTTAAATATAGATGGTATTTTGACTACATCTTAAACAGGAATCTGGATCTTTGCACAAAAGTAATATCCAAGACACACAACCTCTAGCATGTACTTGTAAAGCAGATGTTTGTAAGAATCATAACATTCATTTTGCTCAGTGTTCTACTAATGGGCTATCCAACTTATTTTCTATAGGAGTTGATTTGTCCAAAGTGGAAAAGCTTCGGAATGCAGGCCAGCTCCTACTGAGGCTGGATTTTGAAAATGACATTAAAAAGATCCTATTATTTCTTAAGGATGTGGGTGTGGAAGACAATCAGCTGGGGCCCTTCCTGACAAAAAACCCTTACGTTTTCACTGAAGACGTGGAAGCTCTAGAGACAAGGTATTTGTTTTATGAATCAACAAGCTCCAGACTCCTTTATGCAGTGCCAACTAACTATAATTGCACATCTAAATGAACCCATCTAGAAACAGGTATAACATTACTGGTATTTTGTTAAGTCTAATATTTAAATACTTTTACAGTTTCACTGTGGAGCTGATGCTGTGTTGGCAGGGTCCTAGGGAAGCATGCTTAATGTGGCCACCCATTTCCAAGTTCTTATACCATAAACCAGTGGTCAGCAGTGTTTTTTCCAGTGGTGGGCTAGAATGACCCAGCTCTGGTCTCAGGCATGCTGGCACTAGCATGCAGCCAATGTTGCAACTGCTGCTTTTCCTCTAACTCCAGCTGTGGCACAGCATGATCAAAACTCACTAGCTGTGGCCTGGTGCAGGCAAAGCCACCCACCACCAAAGCCCTTGCTCCTGCTCTTGACAAATGCTAGAGTGCCCTCGACTCCAGGTTGGATCCATTTGCCCTGTGGCCTTGATCCTGCTCATTGGCCATAAGTCAGGGGTGGGCAAAATACAGCCCATGAGCCAAATCTGGCCTACCAGGCATTTTCATCTGGCCCACAGCACCCACCAGTGAATTGTACCTCACCCAGCTCTTCTGCTTATGAGGGTGGGAGCATGTATATACCCTCTCCCCCCAACATACCTTTATTGTACCTTGCTCCCTTCCCCTCATGGGCGGAAGGAATCAGCCTGGGTAGCCAACAGCCAGCTTCCAGACGGGACTGCTGCAGCTGTTTGAGACCTGCTTAGCTTCTCTGGCATCCTGCTACCCCCAGGCAGCAGGTAGGGAACCAGCAGGGGCAGAGCTGCAGATAAACAGGAGTGTGAGGCTGCGGCTGGCAGCAGCATGGAGCCTGCACTCGGGGGCGGCGGCAGTGTGGACCTTAGGTGGGTAGTGTGTGCATGTGAGGGAAGATGGGGGAGTATGGGAACCCCTCTGCCACATTCTCCTTATGGCGTGCAACCCTAGCAGGCAGGGGAGGGACTTCAGGGGTCAAGTGTTAGGAGTGAGACTTCCAGTTCCAAGATAGTGACCAGGGGGTGAGGCAGCTGTCAATGGGTGGGGCTACCCATGCAGCCCTCGAAAGCTCACCAAACCTCGTTAAGCAGCTCTCCACCCAAAATAATTGCCCACCCCTGCCATAAATTACTGGTTGCCTTTTGCCTTTCTCTGAGCCCCTATCATCTTGTTCCACTTCTTTTCATGCCCTCCTGTTTCTGGTGGTCTGCACTTTTGGGTACCTGCCACCTTTACTGGAATTACCTAGCACAAATAAAGACTAACCACGTTGGACTGAAGTCAAACAGAAGGCCCCGCCCCTCCTTGCCTCCTACCTAACAAGAATGCAGAGAAGTGCTACTTTCTAAACAGGGAGCAGCAATGCACTTATACTTGTTGTTGCTAGAGTTAGAGCTAATAATGATTTGTTGTGTGCGATAAAGATTTTCTTGGCTGATACCAACAGCCAATGATTAATCAACCATATCAGCCGATGCTGATCCGATAACCAATACTACAAGGCATTTTAAACAACTTACATACATCTGTTTGTTTGTTTGTTTGTTTTGCATTTATAAACACACCTGTGCACACACCTGCTCCAGCCCTCAATGAAGAAGGTGGTGACCACCTTTTTCTCATTCACATCATCCCCTCACCCATGGCTCCTACCTGCATCCCTGCTCCCTGTGCACCCCATGCTGTTGTCTTGGGTGGCAGGGCAGACCCTTGTGCAGACAGCGGTGCCAGGTGTGTTTGGAGCCCCAGAGTATACTGCTGCTTCAGCGCTGGTGGGCTCCATGCAGCCAAGCTCCAGCAGCGGCTGAGATGAAGCCGATTTTGCAAAGGGTGCTCAGTTCCCTCGGTCCTAGGGAAGCTCTTTGAGAAAATTATCCAGGAGCACATCTGCGAGGGACCAGCAGGTGGGTGCCCCTAAGCATGATCCCAACATGGGTTCATTTGAGGCAGGTTCTGTCAGACCAGTTTGGTGGCCTTCTATGACCAGGTCACAAAATCCTTGGATGCAGGTGTTGCGGTGGACGTAGTCTTTCTGGACTTTAGGAAAGCCTTTGACACTGTCTCTCACCCTATCCTCGTTAAGAAATTAGGTGACTGTGGCGTCGATGCCTACATAGTCAGATGGGCCGCAAATTGGCTGGAGGGCTGCACCCAGAGAGTGGTGGTGGATGGGTCTTTTTTGACCTGGAGGGATGTAGGCAGTGGGGTCCCCCAGGGCTCAGTCTTTGGGCCCGCACTGTTCAACATCTTTATCAGCAACTTGGACGAGGGAGTGAAAAGCACCTTGTTCAAATTTGCAGATGACACAAGATGTGGGGAGAAGTGGGCATACTGGAGGAGAGGGACAGGCTGCAACTTGATCTGGACAGGTTAGGGGGGGTGGATGAGAACAGGATAGATTTCAGTAGGGACAAGTGTAAGGTATTGCACCTGGGGAGGAAGAACCAGCAGCATACCTACAGGCTGAGGAACTCCTTTCTTGTCAACATAGAGGCAGAAAAGGATCTTGGAGTCATTATTGATGCCAAAATGAACATGGACTGCCAATGTGGGGATGCGGTAAGGAAGGCTAACCTCCCCTTGTCATGCATCCACAGATGCATCACGAGCAGGTCCAAAGAGGTGATCCTCCCCTCCTTTGCGACACTGGTTAGGCCACAGTTGGAGTACTGCGTCCAGTTCTGGGCGCCGCACTTCAGGAGGGATGTGGCTAGCATCAAGAGGGTCCAGAGGAGGGCCACTCGCATGATCAGGGGGCAGCAGGGCAGGCCCTGCAAGGACAGGCTACGGGACCTGAACCTGTTCAGCCTCCACAAGAGAAGGCTGAGGGGGGATCTGGTGGCCTGTCACAAACTAGTCAGAGGGGACCAGCAGGCATTGGGGGAATCCCTGTTCCCCTGAGCACTACTGGGAGTAACTAGGAATACCAGCCACAAGTTGACTGAGAGTAGGTTCAGCCTAGACATCAGGAGGCGCTACTTCACAGTCAGGGCGGCTGGTATCTGGAACTAACTTCCAAGGGAGGTGGTGCTCACTCCTACCTGGGGTTCTTCAAAAAGGAGGCTGGATAATCACCTAGCCAGGGTCGCTTGACCCCAGCATTCTTTCCTGCCCATGGCAGGGGATCGGACTTCCAACCCTACATCTATGAAACTATGCCCAGCAGAGTGGAATGTCCCTTGTGCGGCAGCACCTTACCCTGCCCATGCGCAGACCAGCATCTTTGTAGCAGCCCTGGCGCTCAGGCCCCTAATGCATGCACAGCATTGTCATGGCAGCAGCAGCAGCAGGAATCAGTAATGGTCCCTTTGTTGCTGGGTCTCGTTGCTGTGACTGCTCCCTGGCATCCCCTTCCTCTTCCACTGCTCACTGGGACCTGTAGTTTGCTGTGGGCTCAGGCCAGCAGTGGCACGTTGAGACCGGACTACACTCGCCAGGGTGCTCTGGGTACGTGGCCATAATTATCGGCTACAATAACTAAAAAAATCTGACGGCTGATAACATCAGTTTCTCCTTTTTGTTGGTGCTGATCCAATAGCCATCCGATAAATCGGTGCACCCCTAGTTAGGGTTGAATAGCTTAGGAATCTCACTTTACATGCATCTAAGGCTGCTACTGCTCAAGAAGACCATAAAAATTCAAGCAAATTTATAAGACAGAAAACTCTAAAATGGTGCTTTTAGGTATAACAATGTAACAAAATTACTTTCAGAATGAGAAGCTCCAATTAAATCGCAACCAAATTCTGATGGGTTCACTGCAGAAGTGAGCATAACTATCTAAGAGCAGAGAAAACAGTTGGAAATAGTGAACTCCTTGCATCCTTTTCCAGGAACCTGATTGTGTCCTGCCCCAAGGGAAGAGGTCTTGGCTGATTCTCTGGACTGATATAGCTAGAGCTTGCAAAAGCTTAATTTGCTGGTAAAGGGAAGTTTTGACATACTATCCTGGTGCTGTCTGTTACCATGATAAAAGTTTAAACCAAATTGAATAAATAATAGTCTAGCTACATTGCCTTTTTGCCTGAAGTTGAAGGAATAATACAGTAATTATCAAACTGGGAAGTATAATGGATTGAAATAGAACAAAACTAGATAATCCAGGAGCAGGCAAAATATGGCCCACAAGCTGGATCCGGCCCACCAAGCCATTCTATCTAGCCTGTGGCGCCCCCCCCAAAAATTAGAAAATTAATGGTTATCTTCCCGTGGCTGCCTGTCAAAGATGACAAGGTACCAATGGCAGCGGCAGCAAGGCCCACCTGGCCCCATTCCACCCCCAGCCAGAAGCTTCTGTCTAGCAGAGGCTTCAGACTGGTGACCCTGGGGCTGTTTCTTTGCTCTCCCTCATCTGATTCTCCACTCTCAGACAAAGAACAGGTGGAGGTAGGGGGAGGATCACTGGCACATCAGGAGCCAGCCTGGCCCACGTGGCACTATGCAGTTCCCAGCTGGCTCCTGCTGTGCCGTGCTGTGCAGTCCTGGCATTGCAGCTGGGGACCACATGCTGCTGGAGCATAGAAGGAAGGGAAGCAGCAGGGGAAAGGCAGCAATGGGAGTGCAGTGCCCTGGGGGTCAGGGCTGGCAGCAGCAGGATCTGGCTGGTAACCACAGGGGTCAGGCTGGCTCCTGCTGCGTTCTGTGGTCCTGGCATTTCAGCTGAGACCCATGTGCTGCCAGGAGGTGCACAGCCAGCTGTGCTGTGCGGTTCCCAGCTGCAATGCCGGAACCACAGAACACATCAGGAGTCCCCAGCTGGCTCCTGCCGTTGCCCCCATCACGAGGTCCATGTGCCTGCAGCTCCTGCATTCACTGGGGAAAGCCCCTCACTAGACCCCGGTTGCCTTCCCCACCCCATGCTGTGCAGATCTGCGGACTCGGAGCCCCACCCCCTGCTTCCCCATGGAGTCCAGCACGGTGCTTCTCCTGGTGCAAGTGTGGGAACTGCTTGAAGTCTCTGAGATGGAGGCGGCCACCCAGGCTGTGCACACCCTGCTCCCCGCAACCCCCCACATACAGCCACACCCCCTCACAAGTCTCCCCACACCCCTCCACACCTCAACATATACTCCCCACACCCCCATATACAATATAAGAGTGAGACTTTATTTTTGAGTTATGCAGTCCCCTCTATATACAGTACAGAAACACAAATCATGACAATTTTTTGTAATAAAATTAAAATATGTTGTAATAGGTGTTTGATTTCTAGTGTATAATTTGGGGGGGGGGTGTTATTCTAAGATGACAACCCCCCCTCCCAAAAAGAGTATTTCTGGTGGCAGGGGTTAGGGGATGGGGCAACTATCAAGGGGCAGGGCTTCCCATACGGCTCTCAACAGCTCACCAAAACTTATTAATCAGCCCTCCATCCAAAATAATTGCTCGCCCCGAGATAATCCCTTGTGCCAAACATAAAAATAGCATATTGCCTTATATTTCCATTTGCTCAGGCAAACTAAAATCTCTTGTAGCTTAAATACTTGGCTACGTAATTGAGAAGCAATAATAGAAGTGGAACAGATCTGCCTTTATCTGGAGGAGGGAATAATAGAAATGACAGAACAGCTCTTCAATGGGGACAGTAACCTTGCTTCTGAATTTCTGGCTCAAGTAAGCTGAGCATGTGCATGCTTTTAATTCACTGAGTTCTTGGGGTGTCCCCAGTAACTGCAGGAGTTGAAATTTCAAGTGGTGAATTCATTGTTTAATAGCAGCTAAGTAATGATTTAATTTTCAAAAGACCTTTAGATCTTGAGCCATACAGAGCTGCTTAATTTGAAAAGGCCACCTTTTAGACTTATTCTGTTCAGTAGTACAAATCTCATAACTACAAAGTAAGCTGGATAACATACATAGACATCCATTAAAATTGAACCTGATTGTTCTGACAGTTGCATCTTAGAGCTGCATCCCATGTTGCCACATCTCTTCATCGGTGGGACATTATGTTGGCATATGATAGCACTTCAATTTCCCTGGGTTTTTTTCAGTTTATTGGGAGCTGATACATTACATGCCATGATCTGATAGGCATGTATATTTAGGCTATCTACACTGCTAATTATCTTTAAAGTCATTTTTGTGACCAAATGTATGGTTAACCGTTAAGTCTGCCTCAGAAAGTGGTCCACCCTGAGCCTGAAAGCTCTGCTAAATTTCTGAGTATGAGATTGACCACATTACCCCTTGCTCCTAGCCCTCCAGTTTCTGCAGTGTGTCCAAAACTTACCGCTGTGCTGCAGTCCTCTGGTGCAAAGGATCCACCATTATCAGTCCTGCAGCACCCTGTTCCTGCCTGCTACTCTATCTGCAGAGACAAGCCTGCAAGGAGAAACAAGTAGCTTGCAGAGTGAAGATAGATTTCAAAAAAGGATTTGCTGTGAAACTGAGGGATTTTATACCCACACTCAAAAAGTACAATGTGTTGAATGGCTTGTATTGTATGATACAGCATATAATATTGTCAGAAAAAGACCCCTTGCATGGGTCAGGCTAGTTGAGGATGACCTAACTATTACTGTGCTTGAAAGCAGATGCTGGGACACCAGGGCTTCCAGTTTACACTGCCTGTTTTTGGAACCTTGCAGTTTGTGACAGCCAGTATAAATTACAGTGGGAGACAGGTACACTGCCAATCCTGGACTGAGGAAGCACAAAGGCTATTTTTGCATTTCCATTACTAATCTGTGTGGCTTCTGAGCAGTGTTGAAAATATGCACCTTAATGTTGTTTCCTGTTTATGAAGTTTGTTTGCTCTTGTAACCCAGGTCCACTTGAGGACTGAAATAGACTTGTCAGTTTAACTTTCTGTCTCAGACTAGCGGAGTGTTTGGGATGCACATAGAATCAGGGGAAAGGGCTTTTTTTTTTTTTTTTCGACTAGGGGGGGGTTTGGGGGGCACAAAAAAAAAGGGGGAAGGGGTTTTTTTTTTTTTTACTTGAAAAAAAGTATCTGAGACAAATATATTTTGGTAAAGTAATCAGTTTTTATAAACCTGAATTTATTTTACAACCCACTGTCCCTGCCCCCCTTTTCCCAGCTTTTCTTTTTATGAATAATGTTTTAAAATACAGTTTGCCAGAGGATTGGCTCTATTTCCTGGATTCTGCACACAGCAAAGCTGTCCATCTAAGAGAGAAATTCTTGGAAATGGAATTTTAGAGTAGAAATGTTAGCAGACCTGAAACAACAGCATTCTTGTTAGCAGTTTTAAGATCAATACTTCTTTCTTTCCATCCCTAGAACAGCAAAATGGCCCCTCAGAAAATACATGGCCACTGACAGGAATTCATTTAAAGGTGTGATGGGATCTGATTCATGATTTGACAATCACACCTCCTGCCATGCCATATGTGCATGGCAGCAGGTGTGACTCTGAGATGGAGGATCAGATCCCACTCATGCCCTATTTCCAGTGTAGGGGGAGCCTGGGATTACAAGTATTATTCTACATGCATCCCAAGCATCCCCTACTGATTTTATATGCATCTCAAGTACTGTGATAGTCTGAGGATTATCATCCCAGGCTCCTCTTGCATCAGCAAGTACCAGGCTAGGTGCCTGCTGTGCCTGTGGCTCATAGTGCCAGTCAGCTGATTGGCACTCCCAGCCTCAGGAGCATGTCAGAGGCTCTTCGAGGCTCTGGTACACTCCTGTGTTGAGAGTTTCAGTTGGTTGATAGGCACTAGCCACATGTTCAATTTAAGGCATGATGGGAACCAGCCACAACTTTATTACACATCATTTTTTGTCTAATAACTTTGTGGATTTTTCCCTGCTTTATCATGCCATTAATTCCATGAACATGTGGCTGAGTTGCTACTTAAGACATGATTAACTGGTTAATCACATCTTAAGTGTAACATCTTTCAGGGGCCTATGTCTTATTAAAAACATTTTTCAGTTGAATCTTTAAAGTGGGCTTGTTGGGTCGGTGTTAGGTGTACAGCTGTTTAGAGCATTCTTGAGAGACACTGTTTAGGGTAAATGTCACTCTGCTTGTGCTATAAAGTCAGGCATTTATTTTGGTGAATGTTCTGAAATACCATCTGGCAGCAAGGTTAACATTCCAATTCTTTGTGAATATGCTAGTTTGATTTTAGTGAGTTGACACTTTATTTGGCATTCATGAATGTTTATGTGCAGCTTTTAAGTTAAATTAATATTGAAGATCCATGTGTTGCAAAGCTGTATATGCAAAGTATGTATGTTGCAAAGTTGTATATTTGAATGAATATCTTTTAGATGAAAGGAGGTGTATCACCTGTGCCTAAACACTTCCATGCAGATGGACCCAAAATTGGTTATATCACTCTTTGGAATGTTATATTGCTAGGGATTCCATGTTTCCAAGGAACAAAACACAAGTTTCAATACATTTGGCATTTATGACTTGAGATAAACACTGTAAAAGTCAAAACATTCCATAATTCATAACAATTGTGACTGTTGCAAATTGGTATTTGTAATGCAGCTGCACCAGATAGATTCAAATCACCAACAACAAAATTTCAAAATAAACTATTAACATACTTTATAAAATTGCTGGTCCTTTTGTTAAGTTGAAAATTCACGGGGTTGCCAGGTCTTACAAGATTATCGTAAACCTTGTCATACTTGGTATTTGTTTTTAAAGTGCAAGTTCTTTGAGTTGCATGAACACAAAAGAATCAGTCTTTTACTTTTTAAATTTATTTTTGTAAAGTTTGTAGCCCTTGCTGTTGTAGAGGAAAGCTTGAAAATATGAAGACTGATGACTTGCCAAACCAAAAGGAAAGAAAAAGACCCCCAGACTTGCGTGTTTTTTTTATTTCATTATGAGGCCCATTTCATGTTAGGAATACTTTGCAGGTTGTGTTTAATGACATATGGGAAATAGAGGCTGGCTGTGAGGTGGAATAACAAAAGCCCAACTCTTATAGCCAGGGGGTTGCACAAGGGACTGGTTCTCTCTCTACTCTCAACTCCATGATGCACATCTTGCTGCATTTTCATTTTGGATCCTTACTGTCTAGCAATTAATATGAAAGATGAACCACACACACTTGGTCCCAGGTCAGGACCCAAGAGAAATCCCAGTCTTGTTTCTGTGTCCAGCAAATACAGCATAGGACTATTTTTCTCATTGGGGGGTTTGCCCAAGGGACCTTATTTTTCAGTTGGGTGGGAGGTGTTCTTTTTGTGAAGTGACAAAGCAGGCTTAGTTTTCGGGATCTTTGCTTCCTGAAGCATTCTTCAATCTACTCCATATAAGTATTTTCAGATAAGATCTATTCTTATGGGTACTAAATTGAGATGACAATCAGTAGGGCTGTGTGAAGCTTTGGGTGCTGATTCGATTAGGAGGAGATTCGGCCTGATTCAATGGCTTAATCTCCAAATCCAAATTGAATCAGCACCAGTTAAAAGGTCCGAATTGATTTGAAGCTCTCCAAATTGATTTGGAAAAGATTCAGAGAGTTTTGGTGATTTGGGCAGTCACTGCTTGCTCTGGCAGGGGGACTGGACCCAGACTCTGAGCTGGTAAGTAGGAGGTGGGGGAAGGGACTTCAGCGGGACCTCTGCCAGGCCCCATCCCTTGCTTGCTCCCCCCACCCCCGAGTGCCCCCTGATCCCTGTCTGCTCCCCCAGCCCCCACCATGGCTGCCCTGGCCCTTTAAACAAAAAGTCCCCACTCACTGGGTGCTGCCAGGCGGGGAGCGATTTCTGCTGCCCCCCACTACCCCATGCTGTATGGGGGGCTCTGCGACAAGCTCCTTGACCCCTGCCCACTCTCCCAGCCCTCCCATGGCTACCCTGCCTACCCCAGCTCCGGCCCTTTAAGGAGAAAAAAATACCAAAACAAAAAACCCCACACTTACCAGCTGCAGCAGTGGTCTCGGGGCTTCGGGGGGCTCGTGTAGAGCCCCCCACGCAGCATGGGGCAGTGGGCATTCCTTCCCCCTTTCCCCCCTCCTTGTTAGGCAGCAGCTAGTGAGTCTGGGCTTTTTTTTTTTTTTAAGGGCTTGAGTAGGGGCAGGTGGGGCAGCCATCGGGGAGGCTAGGGGAGTAAGCAGGGGTTGGGGGGCTTGTGGCAGAGCCCGCATGGGGCAGTAAGGGGCAGCGGGGATCATGTCCCCCTCCTGGCAGCAGCCAGTTAGTGGGGGTTTTATTTTTTAAAGAGCCGGGAGCTGGGGTGGTCAGGGCTGGGAGAGCGGGCAGGGGCCTGTGTGATTCAGCTGAATCAATTTGGGACAGTGATTTGAATCACCAGATGGAATCACTGTCCCCTGAACTGGCCGCGTCCAAATCTGAAGTGAATACTAGCCGCTTCGCACCGGCTTAACAACCAGGTACTGCTGTAGTTCTGTTTAACTATGAACAAAGAAAATCTTTTCAAATTAAAGTAATTTCTCTCTGGGAGCCATGATAATAATCTACTGCAGATAGTATTTTAAGTAGGACTTTACTTTTGCTGAAGCAAGCAGATTCAGGAGAGGTAAGGGGAGGAGAAGCTGGAAAGGAAAAAACGTCTGTTAAACAGAAATGTTGACCTTCTCCTTCAGTATTCTGACAACCAGATGTTTTATAACCAAGTCTTGGTTTTGAAAACCAAAAGTATGGATCTTTTGTTACAGAAGTAATTTCAGCTGACTTCTGATGCACATGTTTGGAAGGCTTCTCCATAGGTTACATTGTTGTATGCTTCTATTCTTTGATATTGGCAGAAGAGGAATGTGAAAGGGAGGATGGCACTGAGCTCTTTGAGTTTGACCAAAGCAAAAGAAGCAGGTTTCATTAAAACAACAGAAGGCATGGCCTCACTGCTTGGTTTATACTTAATCCATAAAACAGGCTGGTACTTCAACACAGGTTAAAATAGCTATCTGGTTAAATACAGCTGGAAAGAATTAAAAGTCTGTCTTCAGTATTAATGTTTTGTTCTGATGTTTATTTTGTTTTTAATTAATTGGATGGGATGGGATGGTATTTAGCTTTTATGATAACTGCAGATTTTTTTCCTCTAATTCTTTTCGGCTGGGTTCATGTTAAATATTAAAACATCTGTCTATTTGCAAGATATCACTGAGGAATTTGAGCAGCTAGATGGAAGCAATAAAATTTTTGTCACTGCAATTTATTTTTTCTCTTTCTTAGAGTGGCTTACTTAAAATCAAAAAAATTTGGTAAGGAAGCAATTGCACGAATGGTCTCGAGAGCTCCATTTTTGCTGATGTTTTCTGTGGAAAGATTAGATAACAGATTGGGTTTCTTCCAAAAAGAACTTGGATTAAGTGTGCAGAAGGTAAGTAAGATATGTCGACATGTTGAAGTATTTTGTTAGTGAAAGTAGGATGATCCTGAAACACATGTTTGACTAACCTAATATATCTTATTTTGTTAGTCTATAAGGGTGCATATTTATGCTGCCTTCTGACTGACATCAGACTAACGCAGCTGACTACCTCTCTCTAACCTAAAAATGCTCATGCGGTATTACAAAGGTTACAGATTGGCATCCAGTGACCTACTACAGAAGGCTAGCAAGGACCTCTGATGTTGTAGGTGTCCCATCTTTTCAAAATGTTGCAATGTAATTAAGTTGTTGGTTGGCAAGTCTACACATGAGCTTTTATGCACGGTAGCCTATTGTACTGCACATCAAAGTGTCACGTCCAAAACAGTGCTAATATGCTAATGGACAGTAGAATTAGTCTATTGTGCATTAACTGTCACTAAAAAGGCATTCACTTTTCCTCCTGTGCATTAGAGCAGCCTAATGCACTTTTATGTAGTACCTCATATTAGAGGTACTTGACTTAATGTGCAGTCGCAAAAGTGCATTAATGAATGTGTAGATGTGCCCAGTGATAGGTATATCATGGTGTTAAGTGTCATAACAGCATATGCTCCTGGCTGTCTGCTGAGTCCAGTAATCTATTGGCAGTACAGTATATGATCACATAGGAGATCAGGTGTCTGGTTTTGTGGTCTTCAAGGCCTTGGCAATTGATTCAGTCTTCTGAAAGATGGGTTAGTTGTTTCATTCAAACATCATTCCTTAATTATCATGTTCCAGAAAGTCCTGTGTTCTTTAGCCAAAAAGATAACATTTGGCAATTGGGCTTTGACATTGGAGAGAAGAAAGGAGAAATATTCAAACAGTACAAAACCACACATTTTTCAGACTGATGGTAAATCCTTATGTCAGCCTAATAACAGAATGGAATGAAGATGTACTGCCAATGCTCTTTTTCTCAAGGTATAGACAAAGAATCAAATTGTGGTGAGTGAATGTGGGGTGGGGACTTTCTGCAAAGCAGTTGAGGTATAGTAACTGTCCATCTGCCCTTTCTTGCCCCCCACAGTGAGCAAAAGCTAAACCAAAACACTTTAGCCATATTTATTCAAGGCAAAGTTGCCCTTACATTGGGCTAGGAGCCAAGCAGATTCCCAGTTACAATGGAGCAAGTGTTCTGTAGAAATTCCCTGTCCACTGCTAACTTTCTGAAGTTGGATCGCTGTTCCATGCCTTTAGGCTGCTGTGGGAGGGGTAAAGTGTATTAGTTGATAAGTTCTGTACAGGTACGAGTACCTGAAGATTTCAAAACTGATTGGCTACAAAAGAACAAATACTAAGAACTGAGAGAGGGTTGGTGGTTCAACCTGCTATTAGTCTTTAGGTGTCTCTGCAGTTTCTTCATGCATCTAGAACCTAGCCTGTTTCAAATGGGGAATGGTGAAATTTGACTCCAGCTTTTGTACTTCTGTCTATCCTATGTTCTTCTGTTTGAAATGTGAGAGGGTACAGAAGTAAAAATGTGAACAAAAGGCATGTAATTGAGTTCCATGAGTGGATTTCTAAGCTGTTTTTTTATGAACAATAACTATTTCCATTTTTAAATTGTAGACTAGGGATCTAGTAAGTCGTCTTCCAAGGCTACTAACTGGAAGTTTGGAACCGGTAAAAGAAAACCTAGCGGTAAGTTGATCGTTATATACCAGGGATGCTCACCTCTGGCCTGCAGGTCAGATCTGGCCCCAAGCACCATGTAATCTAACCCATGGGTCTGTGGGGAGCCTTTTGGGCCGTGGCCCTGCATGCTAAATGAGGTATGCAGAATAAGTGAGTGCCTGATTCCAGGGAATGGGGGTGTGCAGAGTGGAGCAAAGCCAGACCCTGGAGTATGAGGGCAACGCAGGACCCTGAACATAATGGTGCAGGGCCAATTTCATCTGACCCACAAGACCAAAAGGTTGAGTGCCACTATTGTATGCCCATCCAGTTTAAAAACAGGCTAAATTTTAAATCCCTTAGAAGGGCATAGAAGGAAATGCATTAAATAGCATCATACATAAAAAAAAAAAAAATTATTTTGCTGGTTAGCATTCAAGTTTCACAGCAAACATGTAATTGCACCTTCTTTTGTCTTTTAAAATTTTAGCCCCAAAGGGGATTCTCTGGGCTGCTTCCAGTTCTCACTACCCAAGTCAAATTCTGCTGGGATTTGCTGTCATATTTTTGACAGCTTGGGTTGTCTCTGATGATTTAGGAGCAAGAAATGTGCAGCTGATTATCTTCTCATGGCAGGTTGTTGGTCTGCCAAATGTAGTTTTGACACCTATTGTCTGATAGCAGATGTTTGTTGTTAACACCTATTGGATAAATAATGTTCAATCCTGTAGTAGTACTACTTATTCCTTTGAAAATATTACCATGTATTGCTTTAATCATTGTGTTGTCAAACCAGGTAGACCAACATTCTTTTGCAGGGTAACTCAGTTTGAAAAATCTCATTGCCATATAATCCATAATATGAATAAAAGTATATCTTTCAGACAGAATGTCTGTTCTTAAACCATTAACCACTGGGAATGTTACAATCTAAAAGGGATGTGGTTAGGGAGAACGTTTGCAAAGGAGCATATTGTTTAAATTAATAGTATTTTTTCCCTCTTATAAACATTGGGTCCCTGGCCTGTGGAAGTAATGTGTCACAAGGAATGTTTGAAAACCCTAAATGACTTTATATGCATCTCTGTCAGAATACTAAACTTTAGTGTGCCACCCTTGCTTCTTAGGAGTGCTGTAGGGAAAAAAGCAGTTCATATTAGATTGCCACTAAAGAAATCTAGTGATACTTTGTAGACAACAGTACTCTCAAGATTGGGTGGTTCAGGGATTGCTAAAAGGATACATTTTTCCTTTCTAGATCAGAACTTCAAATCCAGTATGGGACAAAAAACTGCTTACCTGTTAGACAGCTATTAGCTGATAGCTATGGAAGAGAAATAGTGGTCTTTCCAATTACTGCAAGTCCACTGTCATTGTTCTAAAACAGCTGTCATTTGGCAGTTTTTTGTAGTGTTGCAAAACATACAAAACATGGATTAAATGGGCTTTGAGGCATAACTGTCCTTCCCTAGAAATAAACTTATTGAGCTATGATAGCACGTAGATAGCGTGTGCTAGATAGTGTTTGAAAGCTTTCACTGCCTCTGATGTGCTTGTATCTGTTTGGATAAATAAACGCCTGAAATCTTCAGGTCTGTAACCTTATAAAAACTTTAATTTTAAAATGTCTTATCTGAAATTAGGGAGGCAGGACTGCTCTGTACATTAGCTGTTTTCC
>NW_017728992.1:157177094-157188150 GCF_001723915.1 Gavialis gangeticus | reverse complement strand
TTCACTGCCTCTGCTGTGCTTGTATCTGTTTGGATAAATAAACGCCTGAAATCTTCAGGTCTGTAACCTTATAAAAACTTTAATTTTAAAATGTCTTATCTGAAATTAGGGAGGCAGGACTGCTCTGTACATTAGCTGTTTTCCGGTATTAATACAATTTAGTGGGGCCTGAAAAAAATGACTAATATGTATGGTACCACTTGCCCCCAAATAAGTGACTTGTTTTGGAAACAAAAAGATATTTTTCCAGGGTCTTCCTAGCCACAGCAAATGCTTACGCTGGCTGTGTTGTTCCCAACCCCATGCACATGCGATACCTCTTCCCAAAATCAAGCTTCAACACAGTAACACCTGATGCTCAGCTAAAAGCTGCTGCCAGTTCAGTGGTGGTTTTGATGGGATTAAAGCTTGAGCTTTGGAGCTGGAAGTAGAGGGTGAGTGACCTGGACTACACTCTGCCTCTCCTGCATGGGACTTGGAAAGGCAGCACAATCTCTGTCTTTCATTACAGCATCCCTATGCCTTCCTTCTGGCATGGAAATCAGCTTCCATTAGATTAGATAGCTAATTTGGGCAGGAATTCTGCATGTGGTAGGAGAATAAATATGGTAATTGCAAATCTAAAGGATAATTAACTAGTTATTACAGAATTGGGTGTTTCTGTTTAAATACTATTAATCTTTTAGTACCAACATTTTTTTGTGATTATGAAGCTTTTGTTTTTAACAGTGCTGTCTGTTGTCAGTGTTTACCTGATTACAGTAACAGGCAGCCAGTGACTGGATATTTCTGTATCGACATGTCTCACATGGCCATGATATTTTTATTTACTATAAGAGTCATAATTCTTATCGTGTTAGGAAGTGTCATTTTATGTCTGCCTGCTATAAGGCTGAGGTATAACTACATTTAAATGGATAAGACATGTAAAATACCTGCTGTAACCCTAGTACATTTATTAGTAGGTTAAAGTCAGAATTAAGGTAACTGGTCCACAAGTTGACCTTAAAATTGTTTCCCTACCAGAAAAATGAGGGTTGTGGTACTTGGGTTTGTGTTTGTGTGTGGGGAGGGGAGAGGGGTGTTGGTTGTTTTTTTTACATGTATATAAGCATTTTTCCCCGAGCCCTGTGTAATATACAGCCAAAGGAAGAATTCAGCATATTACAATGCCTGCCTGGCAAGTCATCCATTTCTTACAGATTTCAGTAGCATTTACAAGGAAGTAATTATTTTTAGCTGCAAAATGGATATGCTTGTCCTTTAGTGTACCCAGAGGTTAAGTTCAGGTCAGATGCTTGTTCATTTGGGAGCAGGATATTACGTTTTGTTTATCTGGTTTAGGAATTTATCAGTTCTGACCTGCCATGGACTCGAAGGAATCTATTCTGGAAGTGTGTGCAGATCAAAGGGTGTTGCAGTCACCTTGGGAGTCATGAGTTTGTATCACAGTAGAAGTGGTTATATTGTGCAAAGGGTTGCATTCCTGTCAGCAAATCTGACCACTTCTCTCAACATCTGATTCACCTCTTATCACCTGACACACAAACTTTGGACTACTGGAAGAAATGCCATGTCCTTGTGTTTCTTATTTCCACCTTTTATGTGAAAAAACACTAATTTGGATGGAGTTAAAGGCATAGAAAGGAGACAGAGTCTGAGATGGTGGACATAATTAGGACAATTAAAGTTGAGAACAGGCTGGAGATACTTAAATCAGTTGGGATGTATACCTGGCTCTTCTGCAGACTTCTTCTCAGCAAGTTTCTTGAAATCTTTCTTCATATGTGAAATTGGAATAATAATTCTCCTACATAACACGAGTAGCAAGATCAAACATTAATTTGACCATGAGAATCTCTGTTTGATTACACTGGGGCATTCAAGTGCAGAAGTAATGTTTGTTGATACTAGACAACAAATGCTTATATCCTTATTTGGTGAGTGTTGTTGGGGTTCATCCATGTTCTCTAATATGAAGAAACTTAGTCTCTGCCCTCCAGGAGCTGATAGATTAAAGTGGGCAAGCACCCTAGTTTAGATACAGATAATTGGATGCCCAGGGATTGGAAAGTATAAGTTACTTGTGCTACTTATTGTTAAAGGATCTAAATCATACACTTTGATAAGAATAACAAACAGATTTTTCTACCTCCATTGTGAAGATAAAACTATTTTTTTTCCTCCCCAGGTGTGTCGGATTGAATTAGGTTTTCGACCTAATGAAATTCAACATATTGCCCTTAAAATACCCAAGATTTTAACTGCAAACAAAAAGAAATTAACAGAAACATTTGACTATGTCCATAATGTGATGGGCATTCCCCATCACATCCTTACCAACTTCCCTCAGGTGAGATACTTTTTAAATATTAGTTCAAATGAAAATGCTGTTGGCACAGGCAAGGTTATAGTCTTCACTGGGCCAACAGTAAGGTCAGAATTATACAGTTATGTATAGGCTTTTTCAAGTGTTGTGTGGCAGCTTTGTGTTTTTGCTTAAGCTAGAACAATTTTTATCAGCAATCATGCATCAGTGTCCAGTTCGGTGCAGCAACAGGACTAAAAATTCCAGTTTGGGGGTTAATTCAGGGGCGACATATAGGGGGGTGTACACAAGTGCACATGCGCCCCCTGACTGTGGTGGTGCACCCCCTACAAACAGGCACCACTGCTTACCACCCTGCTGCCGGTCTCCAGGCAGTCTGCAATCCCTGCTGGCTGCTGCCCTTGGTCCGTGCTCACCCCTTCCCATCCCCCTGCCAACAGAGCTGGCGGCGGCTGCAGGAGCTCCCCTGCTTACAGCTACTGGGCTCTTGCTGCTGCCACCACACTCCCGCCCCCACTGTGCCCCACCAGCTGCTGGGGGCACAAGTCATTCATGGGTTCATTTAATGCTTTTTTTTTTTTCTCCTCACTCAATCCAGTGAATAAGTTCTTTTGCTGTAGAAAACAAGTCTTCACATTGATCTCTACTGGCTTGATCCACAACATAAATCAATATCTGTTATGGACCCCTTGTTATTTTCCCTCTCCACTGACTTAAAACTTGATGCCTAAATATGAGGAACAGTAGAGTGTTCTTTCTAAATAATTGAAAAAACAGAAAAGTATCCCCTCTTATTTAGCCTTTAGCTCCTTCTTAAAGTGAAGTACTCACAATGTGACCTATCAGCTGATTGTTGGAGCAAAAATCTACAAAAAAAATTTCATTGAAGCATTGCATGAATAGTTAAGACCCTCAATTTAATATTTTTTCCTCTGCTGTCTAGTTTAAATATGTTCATAAAACTTACATGTATTGCCCTTTAATAAAAGTAAACAATATGTTTGAATAATCTCATGCACTGCTGAAATGTGATCACTGTTGACTGGAAAAGAGAAACTTTTTAAAATAAAAGTAATGTGCAGTTTATTAACTACAAGGGAAGTAGTGCAGGAAGGAAGGGACTGTAGTCATGTCACTTAATCTAATATCTCTGTTCTTGAGTAAAAAGTTGTGGGATAATATGGAATAATTACCAAGAAATCAGGACTAAGCACAGGGAATGTTAAGTAAAAACTGGGGAGGTGGCCCTCCTTTAGCTCTGCTTGTGATTTCCCCCTTTCCCCTCCAGTGCCAAAATCTGGTGTGATCTTTCTCCAAAGCTCACCTCTTCATCCTTCTCTGCTCACATTCTATAACACTAAGGCCTATGGCCTCACTGCCTATCTTCCTTGAACTCTGCTGCCTTAGGTACTGTTCATTTCCTTTTTGTTGACCTCATGCACTCTTCATGATGGCATCGTCTCTTGTTTTTCTTCAAAGTGCATTTTTAGCATTTTATTGCATCTCTCTCCATGGTTCTTTGCTCTTAAGAAGCTCCCAGAACTTTCTGCTCTTGGCTCCATCATCTCCTACTGCCTCAAGACTGAGCAGTGGGAGAGGCAGGCAGAATCTCATCCTTTTAAACCTCAGTTCTGGCTTATGGGAAGTCAAGGGGAGAAAAGATAACTTTTAAGAGAACCATCAAATTGTGTGTGTTCCTTGTTGTATAACCACATGATCTCAGTATGCTTATCCTTATTTTAGTCTCTTACTGTCTTTGTGCTTGCTTAGTATCATGTGATATTTAGACCACATTTTTCAATCAGGGAAGACAAGTATTGGTATACTGGAGTGGGCCAGTGGTTAATCTAGTATGGTATTCTGCTCCTGACAAATGTTCCCCCTTTGGAATCCTTACTATAAGATCTGTAATAGGATCTGTATTATAGGACCCCAGTAGTGGCCTAGGTGCACCTCTGAGATCACTTTCAAGGTGCTTTCATACTTTCAGGGGCACCTGTCAGCTCCAACTTCCTCCCTGCCTTCTGCTTCTTACCACTGTAAACCGGCTAAGATGTGTCAGGGGCCAGCTCTTTGGTATATGGTGACTCAGCCTCAATGGTCTCACCCAGACCCTGCCAGTTCTTAGCAGAAGTAATTTTGCCAGCAAGAAGAATCACACCTTTGTCTGCTTATGCACTCAGAAAAGATGGATTTCCATTTCCATAGAATAGGCAAGCCCATATGGTCAAATGCTCTGGAATTGCAGTTAACACTGACAATAAGCAGTAAAAAGACAGCAAAAAGGATCTATTATAAAAAAACAAACAAACAACAATCCTAAGAAATAAGTAACTATATGTTGAGATACAGACTGAAATATAAGAATAAGCAAATGAAAATATCAGAATAACTTATTCTTACCCTGCACCTTAAATTGAAGAATGTAATCCCTAGCCAGATTCAAGAGGTTAAAAAGCAGTTTCTGCCTGTGGTTCCCGTCAGACCCTCCTGCAAAGTTTCCCTTCTGTCCCAGGGAAACTGAAGACAAGATCATGCTTTCGAGGCAAGTTAGCTACGGTTACTTGTCTGGCTACTCACAAGTGTCAGCTCTTGGATTCTTGTGGGGCCAGCATTATGTATATACCTTCATGTCCCATTTCCTGCCCTCTCCCCCCACAAGTTCTTGTTTGCCAAAACAGTAATTTTTCCTCATCTAATTAAGACCAGGAGAGTATGTGCATCCTTTCAGACCTGGAGACTGTCAATCTTAATGATGTTGTGTTTTACTTAATTTGCTCCAACAGTTTGACTAGCCAAATGTTGTTGTTTTTACAGCTTGTTTTGTATGATGCAAATTCACCATTTTTCCGGGGAGACAAAGCTTCATCCATCATGGACAAGCCCCGCCCCCCGATAGCGAGCACTCTGGCTGGTAGTGGGGTATGGAGAGCTCTACTGTGCTGCATGCGGAAGTGCCGGCACTTCTGCCATTGCCGTGCTGCAGGCATGCTCAGCAAGCCTTCCTCCCCCACTGATGCCCCCCAGACTCAGGAGGCACCAGTTGTCCATGGAGGGGAGCAAGGAATGGGGGGGGGGGGGCAGGCTGCCTCCATGCCCTGTGGTTTCATAGTTTCATAGTTGGTAGGGTTGGAAGGGACCTGAGCAGATCATCAAGTCCAACTCCCTGCCATGGTAGCAAAGAGTACTGGGGTCAAATGACCCCAGCAAGGTGTTCATCCAGCCTCCTTTTTAAAGACCTCCAGGGTAGGAGCCAGCACTTCTCTTGGAAGTTGGTTCCAGATCCTAGCTGCCCTGACTGTGAAGTAGCGCCTCGTGATAGTAAAATAGCGTCTCCTCCCTGTGTTACCCCTGCCCTGCCAAATGAGGCATTCTGGCCTGGGGAAGGCACCAGCTCTGGCTTCAGCCCAGACCTGGAGCCAAAGCCGGAACCGGGCTGGTACTCAAATCTAAGATAAGGGGGTTTTTCCCCTTGTTGATTGGGAAATACAGCTCTTTGGATTTGAGTAAATACTGTAATTTGTCTTAGAAGCCACATTGCGCAGTGAAGCAGAGAAGTTTTAATCCTGTCAGAATTCTGTGGTTTTAACCCTGGCTGTTTTAACTATGGATCTTGTTTTCTGTATAAAGTCCCACCCTGTTTTTGAATCCTACAGAGTTCTTTCCCTTGATGATATCTTGTTTGAGTTCCACAAACATATATATTATATAAAGAATGTTTTCTTTTATTAGTTACATTATCTTTACCTGTCAGGTTCATTGCATGTCATATTGATTTTATATATTATGAAAGTGTGCCTGTCCTTCCAGCATTCATTATTTTGTACTGTCATGTCCTCACCCTATTTGTCTCCTTTCCACAGTTTTGCCTTGCTACTAATCATTCTTGGCACTAGCTCTGAACTCCCTTTTATTTTTGCTGTATCCCATTTTATTTTCTAGACCATTTCAGCTTAAATGTTATAGTATTAATTTGTAAAGAGTGCTAGTATATGTGGGGGAGGTAAACGATACACAACTCACCATTCCTAACTCTGTGTTGTCTATGTACAAAACTCTTCAGTGTTACATGTATTTTCTAGTCTCGTGCCTATAAAATTCAGCATCTCTCTTTTTTCTTTTCATAGGTTTTCAATTCAAGTCTCTTAAAAATCAAAGAGAGACACATGTTTCTTACATACTTGGGAAGAGCCCAGTATGACCCAAGACAGCCCAGCTACATCTCTGTAGATAAACTAGTATCTGTGCCCAATGAGGTGTTTTGTACAGAGATTGCCAAAGCCTCAGTACAGGATTTCATGAAATTCTTAAAAACACTTTAATTAGTAACACATGTAAAAATGAATAGAATCATGTTGTGGAATAAATTTGTTTTGGAAAAAAAAATTGCTTTCTTTTTCAGTCTCTCAGCTGTTCACTTACTGTTTTAAAAGTTACTGCTTATCAAATAACTACAGTGCATAAGAAAAAAGACTTAACTCCAGACTAAAGTGGAAAAGGGCGTAAGCACATTCAGTAAGTTATTGATGTAAATCTTGTAATGAAATCATAACATATCTATGATGGATGAAGCAGTCAACTGGGAACATAGAAACTTATAAAGCAGCAGTTACCATGATGTTATTTATGGACTGCACCATACTGTTGTTCATGGGCTGCCCCGGGCACCTCCAACCTTGTCAATTTGAAGTTTGATGAGAAAGCATAGTCACATACAAGAAATGTTGAGGACTGATAGGCCAGAAAGGTGGGAATTGTTTTGTAAAGCATGATAAAATGGAGTCTCTTCTACTTTTTCCTCACAACGACATATTGCAATAGACTGTGAGATTAAAAACTTGATTTGTCTGGAAAAACATAGCTGTACCTTTTGGAACAAGACTGAAAACTCAGACTGTAAGATCTGGAGAACCAATCAGTGAACAGACATGATGTCCCTCCCACTAAAGGGTTTTTCAACATCTTATAAAATCAGCTGACCAGATACCAAATGCTGTTAAGTGCACAAAGTTAACTGAAAAGAAGAGTAGCATATTTTCCTAATCTTCAGTTATAGTGATGTTGGATATTATAATACCAATAGGCAAAATTCAGATAGTCAGTTAAATTGGTGGCACTCAGTTAATTCAGAATTATGAACACTCATTATCTGCTACAAAGACAAGTTGAATGAAGGGTATTAAGGCTGAAGAGTATTAAGTCTCTTATCCCCACTTAGGTTCTATCCCTCTTCTGTTCCATCCCCCCCACCCTCTGTTCCCCAAAAATGTGAAAATAAAGTTGGAAAAGCAAGCACTTCTGGTTGCATGTAATGGAATAACACTGAAGAACTTTGTCAGGTGAATGTAAATTGTAGCGGTCTATCTGTAGACTATGATCATGATATTTGTGAAATTCATCTTGAATAAAAATTATTTTTAAATGAGACAGAAGGTAGGGCAGAATGCCATTTTACTAAGACAGTGTTAATGAAATGGGAGGTCATCATAAACATAAGTATTTCCATGCTGTTTTGACTGTTGGTGTGCTCTTACATGGCTACCAGTTAATAACAAATATTTCTACCTGATAATGGTGAAAAGGCAGTGGCCAGGAGGGATCCCCCACCTCCCACTAGAAACACCCATCTTCCTTCCATCACCTTTGGCCATGTGGCAGAAGGAATATGAAATACTTTCTTAATTGGACTGTCTGACAGAAGGACCTAACACAGCATAACCAACAAGATTTCTGGGCTACTGACACTTTTAAATGGCTTTGACTGGGTGTGGTGTTGCCCCTCTTGTTAACTGTTATATACAAAGCATCAGTCTTGACCAGTGTTAATTCAGGACAACTCAGGTTAAGGGGCTTATCTTGGGCTTTAACCCTATAAAGCAAAGAAATCTGAAATTAGGATTTAAAAGTTTAGGATGTTTTATCTGATTAACACTGATGCTTTTTGGGGGTTCTACGCTTAAGCAAAGAGTGAATTTTCTTGGTTTTCTATGGGAAGCCCCATGGGCTGGATCTGGCTAATAGGCTAGAGGTTGAGCACCCCATTGTAGAATGTCACTGAAAATCTCATAAAGATTTGTCTCCGACTGCAGGATTTATGAAGCTGGAAACTTAGGGGCTGAAAGCCATAGCTATTCCCCCTAGGAAACTACTTTTCAAGAGTGTTGCAAGTGGTCCAACTAGATCACGTCTGCTACTCGGTTGAAACTCCAACAAGCACCAGCTTTGCTGCCATCCCTCCCTAACTGGGCACGATTAAGGCCTGATCCCCTAGCCCACAAGGGTGCCTGCTCCATGCTTGTGTGGCAGGGCAGGAGCCCCGGGGCATGTGGAACAGCCCCCAGCAGCATTGCCAGGTCTTAAATATGAAATCATATTGGAAGCTCAAAATTATCATATCTACTGAAAAGCTATCATACTCTGAAAAATTATGCAAATAAGTCTTAGGGATGTATTTAGTAGCTGTGTTGGTCTGAGACAAGAAATGCAAAAACCTAAAACTCTTGGTTCAGAGATGAGACCTTTTGGTATCGTGCTGGAGCATTTATTTGGAGGCAAGCAAGCAGTCATCTGAAAGCGCTGACAGCAAACCCGGAAGTCAGGTAAGACTGAGAATGACTTGGGCTTTGCATATGAGCTGCTTCAAAAAATATCGCACATTTGAACACTATTATTGATCGTACATGCTACAAGGGTATGAAATTATGGGACAAATACGAGAGTTATCGAACATCTGGCAAAATGGGACCCCAGTACCCTCCTCCAAACGTCCGGCCACAGTCTGCACAGACGCAGCGCCTGCGCCTCCCCGGGCCCTGCACTGCGCATGTCACGCCCCCTTCCCTCCCCAACCGCTGTGGGCTGGACAAGTCTCGCCCCGCCCCCTGAGGCGGCCGACCCTGCCCATGGCGCATGCGCAAGCGCCAGCCACCTGATCGCGCCGCCCGCTTACCAGTGCGGACGTTTTCAGTGTACCCAGTAGGCACCGCGTCTCACTTAAGTCAAGATGGCGGCAAGGGCACCGGGTGAGGCGAAGCGGGGGACGTGACGCAGTACGCTTCCCCGCTGTTGCAGTGGCGCGCGGGGCGCCGGCCTGGGGCCGGGCTGGGAGCGGCTCTGGGAGCGGGGGTCGTGTGGGACTTCTCAGCTGGGTCTGGGGATAACGCCTGGCCTCGTTTTCACGTCGGCTCCTTATTGGCTGTTGCTCTCGGGAGCTACGGGCCAGGAGCGGGGCCCTGGTGCTGCGCTGAAGGGCGGAAGGAGTGGTTCCCAGGGCAGAGGTGGAGCTGCACGTGACTGTGCGTCTTTCGCTCCTTTAACTCCTGTCATGTGGCTGCCTGGCTTAGCCCTGAGTTATGTTTGTTTAAGCACCAGGCCTGTTTGCCATCCTTCTCGTGCATCCATGTAACCTTTTAGGCTGCCTCAGGTGGGGAGGCTACAGAAAAGGATGGCAATTGATTCCTTGGGATGAAAAAAGAATGGGAGTGATGGTCAACAGTTTAAAATAAGAGTGCTAAGGGAGGGCATGGAGCAGAGTGGACAGCACCCACTGGCCCTTTGGGTGCTCGGTGGCTTAGGGATTGTGGTAGCGAGGTGCAGGTGTCATAGAGTTGTAAAACATACTGGTTGGAAGGGACCTCAGGAGGTCATCTGGTCCAGCCCATTGCCCAGAGTAGGGCCAGCCCCAACTACATCATCCCAGCCAGGGCTTTGTCTACCTGAGGTTTAAAAACCTCTGATGGTGCTTACCACCTCTGGGTAATGTGTTCCAGTGTTGTACTACTTTCCTAGTGAGAAAGTTCTTCCTAATATCTAACCTAAACTTCTCTTGCTGCAACTTGAGATGGTTGCTCTATCAAGTGC
This sequence comes from Gavialis gangeticus, assembly GCF_001723915.1. Taxonomy (NCBI): domain Eukaryota; kingdom Metazoa; phylum Chordata; order Crocodylia; family Gavialidae; genus Gavialis; species Gavialis gangeticus. The sequence goes on along the minus strand of NW_017728992.1, from coordinate 157,177,961 downwards.
CACCACTTTCTGTAATGGCAACACCTTGGGAGGTTCCAGTCCAGTGCGGCAGGGTAGGCACAACAGTCTCCATCCAGCAGCTTGGAAGGGGGAGGTGGGGAGCCTGGCCCTGCAGGAGGAAGAAGGGGGTTTGGCTGAGTCAGCAGGGGAAGGGGACCCAGCTTGTCCTGCCTGACTGTACAGGGCATAAGGTTTGGGAATTTAGCAGGGGGAGGGTTGCTGTAGTAATGGCCACTGCTACCCAGCTGCCAAACTTCCTTTGTCCCATGGAGAGCCCTGTGGGCCATATGGGATGGCTTCATGGGTTGTATTTGGCTCATGGGATGGAGGCTGAGTATTCCTATTCTAGAAAACCATGCTGTTAGGAGAATACTTCATAGTTTCTAGGGTCAGAAGGGACATGAGTAGATCATCTAGTCCAACCCCCTGCCATGGCAGGAAAGAGTACTGGGGTCAAACGACCCCAGCAAGGTGTACATCTAGCCTCCTCTTAAAGACCCCCAGGGTAGGAGCCAGCATCACTTCTCTTGGAAGTTGGTTCCAGATCCTAGCCATCCTGACAGTGAAGTAGCACCTCCTGATATCTAGCCTAAATCTACCCTCTGCCAGCTTGTGACCATTATTCCTGGTCACTCCTGGCAGTGCTCGGGGGAACAGGGACTTCCCCAGTGCCTGCTGGTCCCCCCTGACTAGTTTGTAACAGGCCACTAGATCCCCCCTCAGCCTTCTCTTGTGGAGGCTGAACAGGTTCAGGTCCCGTAGCCTCTCTTCATAAGGCCTGCCCTGCTGCCCCCTGATCATGCGAGTGGCCCTCCTCTGGACCCTCTCCATGTTGTCCACATCCCTCTTGAAGTGCGGCGCCCAGAA
>NW_017728992.1:157174724-157176414 GCF_001723915.1 Gavialis gangeticus | reverse complement strand
CTGTGAGCCAGACTTGCCCCACAGGCTGTAAGTTGTCCCACTACCCTATGTCTAGTACTTGAAGATCCTGTTTGGTCATGCATATGTCAAAATGATGAAATGCTATAATATTGTGTTTAGCATAATGTTAAAAAAACATCAAGAACAGGGAGAAGCCAAGTTGGATATGATGCAATTCAAAGTTATAGTATAATACATAGCAAATATAATATTATCTAATACTAATTTTGTGTCAATATGTACCAGTGTTATGCTTTAGTTTATCTTTAGACTAACAGTGATCTCTTTCAGCTTCAGTTGGTCGGCTGATGGAATCCTTTCACAAGTGGTATTACAATTTATGTGGATTCAATAAAATGGGTAGGTATATTATGGGTTATGCATTGCCAGTTAAACAGCTTAGCAGATGCAACTAAACAGCTAAAAGATTTTTTACGTGTCCAGGTGTATTGAAATCAAGGTAGTGTAAAAATAATATTCGCAATGGGTAGAGTGCTGATAATTGGTAATCTAGTGATTAATCAGGTACATTTTCTCTAAGCTGTTATAATAGCTAGTAAAAGTTCTTTCTGTAGAACCAGAGAGCCCAGGTATAAACTGATGGGAACTGGAGCTTCACAAAAGGAGTTCTGAACATGGAACAAACATTTAATCGTCACATTCTTAGATTTCACTGTAAAATCTACCTTTTCAGTTTGATCTGACTGTGATTTCAAGTTAGAGAGAGTGTTACAGGTTCCAGTGGTTTGGATCAGGTTACAATATGACTTCCTAGAAGACCAATCAGCAGAATCTGGAAACATTCTTGGAAATAAAATCTGAAGTCAGTGATTAAAACAAAGTCAATATGCTCCTCACCGGGTCCATTCTTTTCACTTTTTCTCAGTGCCTAGTTACAGTAATAAAACTTTTTAAAAAAAAACCGAAAAAATTTGTCATCAGTGTCATCAGCAAATTTGTAACTTCTTTTTGTGCTGCTGATACGCTTTTGCAAGTGCTTATGAGGAACTGGTAATTCTAGATCTGTCTACAAGAGTAGTAATAGGAGCATTTTCTTACATTGGTTCCATGTTGTGTCGAATGATCCTTGCTCCATTTGATCAGATTGTATTATTTGATTTGTATATTTTCTTTTGACAGAGGCACCTGGGAAATAGGATAGTTGTTTTTCTGTACCTACAGTAAACTCAGGTTAACTTTGCACTGCAAAGGGAATGCAAATAATGTGAGATCGTCTACTAGGGACCAGTTATCAGGAGCACAAGTGCTGATCCTGGGAGCAGGAATGCTGATAGGAAACTAGAAAAAATGGAAAATAAAGCAATAATGGTAGATTAACCAGACCTTACTTGTAAATTGAGATGAATAAAATTAGATTTTTTTCAGACTTTCCTTGTTGAAGCAGATGAATTTCCCATTGTTCTGGCTTAAGCATTCTTTATTTTGATTTCTATAATACAGCATACCATAGATACCAGGTAACAGGGTTCCAACTGATGAAAAATGAATGAATACGGTTTTCATTAGAACTAAAATAATTACATAGCAAGAGAAAAATGTCACTTTTAATATTTTGATCTCTGAAGTCCCCTTGTAAATCCATCCACACCTTGAATACTGTGCCCAGTTCTGGTGCCCCCCCCCCCCCCCCCCCCCACACCACAACAACAACAAAGCAGATGCACAACAC
>NW_017728992.1:157167617-157169724 GCF_001723915.1 Gavialis gangeticus | reverse complement strand
CCCCCCCCCAAAAAAGGATATTGAAGAACCAGAAAAGGTACAGGGAAGGGCACCAAGGATGGTCAGTGATATGGAGGGGCTTCCATATGAGGGGGGACTAAAGAGGCTAGATCTGTTCTATTTAGAAAAGAAATGTGTGAGGTGGGACATGATAAGGATTTGGAAAATGGCAAAGGCAAAGTAAATAAGAATTTTCTTACTTACCATCTCTCACAAGAACTAGGGGGTCACAAAATGAAACTAGTCAGTTGTAAGTTTTAAACTAACAAAAGGAAGTTCTTTTTCATACAGTATGTAATTCAGGTGTGGAACTCATTGCCACCAGATATGGAAGCTGACAGTTTAACTACATTCAAAGAGGAATTGGATACATTCTTGGAGGAAAAAGGCATCAGTAGCTATTGAGTATGGGAATTAGAACTCTGAGTCAGAACTTCCTAGACCTTAAATGCTGGAGGTTGCAAGTGAGAGAGAAACTCTGTAAAAAACCCTGGTCATACCCAGCTCATTTTCCCTTTTGGCATCCACTCTCATGGGATACTGAGCAAGATGGACCTATGGTCTGACCCAGTAATTGGCAACTCTTATGTTCTTAAGTAGCGTAATGTTACATGAGGAAGGATTTTTGGATTTTATTTCCTAATGGATTTTAAAATGTCTTTCCTTATTGGGACATTTCCTTGTTCCCCTTCACCCTCACTCCCCAATCCCTGGTTCTGTTTATTTTTCTGGAAACTGAACTGTGCAATTCATACGTAGATGGAGATCAGTGTTTATGAGCTGTTCTATAAACAAATAATCGGCCCTTGTCCTGGAATAGTTACAGAGAAACCAAATTATATTGAATAAGTATTGGTGTTTGAACAGTGTTATGAAAATACAAAGTATCATACAAAGTTTACTCCAATACAGTGATGTTATTGTAAAATTTTACGGTTACAGGATTAATGCGGGATGACACATTATATGAAGATGAAGATGTGAAATTAGCAGTGCAGAGGCTTCCACCAGAGCTATACCATGAACGAATGTTTCGCATCAAGAGAGCCCTTGACTTGAGTATGAAACATCGAATCCTTCCTCCAGAACAGTGGACGAAATATGAAGAGGTATGTGATATTAGAGACAAGTTACTGCCAATATCTTAAGTATGTTTTATATTGGCCATTCATTTGTTGTCATCATGAAAGTGTTTATGTCATTTAACTTGCTTACTGCTATGTACTTACACTGTCACTCTCATTTACTGGTATCAGCAAATGGGACACGGACAATTAACTCTACAGTTCTTGGGGGAGAGGGGACATTCCCTGCATATGTGCTTACCTTAAACTATGTTGTTCTTAATATAAGTTGATCCTGCATACAGGTCACTCCCACATTTTCAGTTTCACAATTAGGAAAACCATCTATTTCCCCCAAGTACAAGTGGGTGGTCACAGAGACATTTCTTCAACTACCATTGCCCTTGCAACATCCCACAATCCTGCAGATTGCCAGATGGCCTGAAACCACATCTTAATTACCCTGATTAAGCCCATGGAAGTCATTAATCCAGGCGTTAAGTATGGATTAATGACTTCCCTGAGCTAAATCGGGGTAACTAAGCCACTGTTTCAGGCTGTTCCTAAGCAGTAAGCTCCATGCTTTTTGTGGGTTTGCTGCAAATAAACAAACAAACTTACGGGCAAGGAGAAAAGCATGTGGGAAGCCCTTACGCATTGTTTGGTTTGTTTTGCAGTGAACCCACCGTAAGTGCAGAGTCCAGCCGAAATCAGTTTCTGCAAAAATTGCGCAGTTGTAACTTTGTTAAGTCTCTTTCAGCATAATGATGGTAGAGCAGGTGATACATGCAATACTCTCATTTGCATCACCCTTAAGACCAGCTAATGCAGCATTTAGTACAGCACAGTTGTATGTTTTGTACAGCAGTGCCATGTTTCTTAAGTTAAAGATTGACCCTGTGTAAATCAAGTGTGACAGTTGTGACTTGATTTGATCTTTTTCCTTTTTTTTTTTTTTTTTTTTTTTGGGCTGGGTTTTTTTTGGGGGGGGAAAAGAGAACAGATTGACTTAATGTACCAATATTCACTCTTCCATTGAAGTT
>NW_017728992.1:157163118-157167592 GCF_001723915.1 Gavialis gangeticus | reverse complement strand
TGATCTTTTTCCTTTTTTTTTTTTTTTTTTTTATGGGCTGAGTTTTTGTTGGGGGGAGAAAAGAGAACAGATTGACTTAATGTACCAATATGCACTCTTCCATTGAAGTCTGTGGATCATGCGAAGTTAAATGGAACATGTACAAAGTGTTAGAGAGAGTGGAACCTAACATAGCAGGAACTCGGAATGTCTTTCAGATTTACAGTGTATTTAATAAAGAACGCATGTCTTTAGAACACTGAGCAAAACTAATCCTGTATCTCATTAATAGAAAGGGTGTGTGTGAACCAGCTGCAGAAGAATAAGGTAGGGTTTGACCTTAGTATGTCCCTACTCTTCAGTAACTGACTATAGGTAGGATGGAGTTTACCTCTCTTACATTGAGAGAAGCCACCTTCCATTTGTTGAGGGGTAGCAACGTGCATAGGGACAGTTATTGTTGAATAGCTGATATGCTAGAAGTTCATGCCTTGGCTTACCTTGTAGTAACTTTTTTTGTGTGCCCCAATCTGGGGGTCACTTCCTAATAACAACTTGAAGTTTTTTAAATGCTCAAATAAGGCAGTTACTCGTGTAACTTCATTGAACTTGCAGTCTTGTAGTAAACTTCCTTGTTATGATTTATGGCATTTACAAGTATCAAAAATTTAATTATGGGTAACTACATTGAAATTATTATTCATCTAAATATAATTGCTGACTATTAATACGACACATCCAACTACTTTAAAGTAAATGCTTTATTGCAAATTCTGTGCATTTTAAAGTTTGGAAGTGCATCCATAGTTGCTGTTTGACTTTCAGTTCTTCCTTGTGGATTTATGCGTTATTCTCTTTGCAGGTACATATCCTATTCACTGAATATATGGTATTAATGAGGGCTGTGCAAAACAGCAGCCTTCCACTTCAACTTCCATTTTGACAGAACAGTGTTTTGTTTCAAAAGTACTGTTCCATTCCATTACATCAAAATGGTTTTGCTGTTTCAACATTTTGCCCATAGGCTGTAATGGGGAAACACAAAACAGCCTATAACTTTGTCATTTCGTGCCTGATTCCGATGACACTTGCAGGGATGGTAGCCCCTTCTGAGGGCATGAAGCCTGCCAGGTTTCAAGGACGTAGGTGCAGGGTTTTCTGGGAAGCTGCACCTTAAAATGCTGACGAATGGGACCCGGGAGCAGGAGCAGCGTCCTGTGATCCGGTAGGCAGATTGGGGTCCCGCATCCCTGGGAGGAGTCCAGCAGAGCCCCTGCAGCTCTCCCGGGGGTGCAGGAAGGCCCTGATCTGCCTGTCAAATCACAGGAGGCTGCTTCTGCCTCCTGGGACCCAGTGCTGACAAACTGAGCCCAGCTGGGGGAAGTGCCTCCTGCCTCCAGGCTCAGTTCCCAGCAGTTCGCAGTGCTGGGAAACTCAGCCCAGCTGGGGAAGACTCCTCGCCCAGCTGGACTGAGTTTCCCAGCACTGGGGATGGAGCCTGGCTGGGGGAGGTGCCTCCCCCTGCCAGGCTCAGCTCCCAGCAGCTTACAGCCAGTGGAACTCAGCTCAGTGGTGGGAGCCAGAGTGCAGTGTCGGCTCTGCCCGCCTTCTGCCACCGGGCAGAGCTCCATGGTAGTGGCAAAGCTGATTGGAGTGCAGCCTGGCATTGGGAGGTAGGCAGAGCCAGCTGCACTCCAAAACGCTCTGCCAGTCCCACGGAGCACAGCCCAGTGGTGGGAGACAGAGAGAGCCAGGGCTGTGTTCCCCCTGGGCTGAGCCACTTGGGCTGCGGAGCCGTTCAGAGCGCAACCCTGGCTGTCCCCTGCCTCCCACCACCTGACTGCTGCTTCAAAAGTGGAAACATTTCGAAACTTCTGAAATATTTCAACTGGCCTTGTTTTATTTCAAGGCTGTTTTGAACCCTTCATTTTGTTTCGATTTAGCCGTTTTGAGCTCGAAATGAGTTGAAACAGCCTTGAAACGAAACAGCTGGCAAAGCTTTGCACAGCCTTAGTATTAATTACTAGGGCTGTGCAAAATGTTGACTGTTTCATTTTGACGCTGTTTCGACTCATTTTGAACTTGAAACAGCAAAATCGAAATGAAGGGCTTCGAAACAGCCTCAAAATGAAACGAGAGCAGTCAAAACGTTTTGAAAGTCTTGAAACGTTTCGAGTTTCAAAGCTGAAGCTGGGCTTCCGTGCAGGGAAACTAAGTAAGCAGAGGGTGGGGAAGGACTGCTCTGATGGTAACTGTGCAGCTGGCCAGTGACTGTTGCGTAGAAGCCCCAACGCCAGTGGGGGCATGCCTTAACACAAAGTCACATGTCACAAGTTTTGCTTTTCAGCAGCCTGAGGTGCGGTTTCCCAGAAACACCTGCACTTATCTCCTTGAAACTTGGCAGGCTTTGAGGCCTCAGAAGGAGCTACCATCCCTGCAAGTTTCATCTGAATCAGGCAAGAAATGACAAAGTCATAGGCAGTTTTGTGCTTCCCCATTATAGCCTATGGGCGAAACATTGAAACAGTTTTGAGGAAACAAAACAGAACAGTGCTTTCAAAACAGAACGAAACTTGAAACAAAATACTGTCCTGGCGAAATGGACGTCAAAATGAAAGAGTGCTGTTTTGCTCAGTCCTATTAATTACTATATGTAACTTTGTTTCCACTTTTCCTTAAATCTATGTTTTATGTAACTACAACCATAGTATAGCAGATTGTCAATTCAGTACCCACTTAGCACTGCAAACTAGGGCTGTGCAAAAATTAGATGGGTGTTTTGTTTCAAAGCTGTTTCGACTTGTTTCGAGCTCAAAACAGCGAAATCAAAACGAGGGCACTTGAAACGTTTCAAAATGTTTTGAGTTTCAAAGCCTGGCTTGCTTGCAGCTAAACAGAAACTAAGGGGAGGGAGGAGAAGAGCGGGGAAGGACTACTCTCATATTGACTGTAGCTGGCCAGTGACTGTGATCCTTCCCTGAGGTCCCTTCCAATCCTAGCGCTCTGGGGGAGGGATGGAAAAACAGCATAAAAAGCATTGTTTGAACTGAGCTTTCTCTGTGTCTTCACACTTGCACAAGTTTTGCTTTCAAGACTTTGAGGTGCATTGTCCCAGAAATCCCTGCACCTATCTCCTTGAAACGTGACAAGCTTTGTGGCCCCAACAGGGTCTACCATACCTGCTGTTTTCATTTGAATCTGGAAAGAACTGACAAAGCTATAGGCATTTTCGTGATTCCCCTTATAGCCCATGGGTGAAATGTCAAAATGTGTCAAAACAGAGAAACAGTTTAGACAAAATGAAATGGAACAGTGCTTTGAAACAAAGAAACGAAACACTGTCCCTTCAAAACAGCGAAATGGAAGTTGAAATGAAACAGTACTGTCTCTCACAGGCCTACTGCAAACCACTTAGCCAGGGGGCTAAGTCTGTCGCAACCATCTATTACTAGACATAGAAGACTTGTGTCGCAGGGAAAGGTGAAACAGACTTTTCTTAAACCCAGCCTAGTCTCTTCCTATTGGAGTGCTTCACAGAGGTCAGGTTGTGGGAACTGGGTTTTTGGGAACATTTGCTGGGTACTATTTGTGGTAGCCAGTGGGTAGAAACGAGTTTAGCTTGCTGTTTTTCATCTACAGCTGCTGTGGCTACCTCTGCATTCCAGTGCAATTTTGTGTTTGATGTTTTGGTGCTATCAGTCTATTCCTTATCTTTACAACATTAATGCCTGGTAATTTCTGCTCTATGAACTTTTCATGAGGAGCTCAAGAAGAGAAAAAGCATAATTCCTGAATTTGAATATAATGCTGTATACTTGTCATCTGAGAGTTTTCTATTTGCTTTCAAATACTCAAAATATTCCTTTACTTTAAGAAGCTCCTATTTTATAAGTGTTTCTATCACCTTCTACTCTTATACTTTGTTAAGGAATTAGCAGAAGGCTTCTTTTCTTTTTTGGATAGTGAGTGGGAATGGATTTCTCTATTTGAAGCAAAAGTGATGAATTAATTTCAAGGCTTGGGGGAAAAAAATTCAAGAAAATGATTTGAAATACACTACATATTCTATTTTTTAAGTTGAGAAAAAACCCTGAAAGAGTAACTTGTAGTGGAAGCTGCCAAGATAGGATTTCATTTTCACACTGCTATGCACACTGTATTTTAACTATTCTGCTAGACCAGATCGCATCAGAAATGGTATGTCAGAAAAAAGCTTGTAAACTAGTAGAATATCCCCCCCACCTCTTTCCTTATGTTCTGTTGTTTTTAAATGACTAGCCAACAGGTAAAGTGGCAGAGAGACTGTGTCCCCCCTCTTGGCACAGTTTAGTTTAATCAGTCCTTATGGCTGCTTTCAAACCACTAAATGTACTGTCCACTGATGGGTGTTTTTAATCGCTGTGAGTATAGTATTTAGTATTTGGCACAATAAAAATGCAATTTGGAATTTTCCAAAGATCTTTCTTTTCAGTTAAAAAAAAAAAAAAAAAACCAA
>NW_017728992.1:157160608-157162971 GCF_001723915.1 Gavialis gangeticus | reverse complement strand
TAAAAAAAAAAAAAAAAATACCAACAGAAAATTGCAGTTCAGTGTATTTTAACTTCCAAGGAGTGTAAATTACTTTAGACATTCTGTTATGAAATCTTATCTGAAGCTTTTTGCAATCTAAGTGAAACCAGTGACATAGTCGAAAAATTGTATACATGTTATGTGATTCGAGGTTAAAGCAGTGATATGGTATCTGACTAACTTGGGGTAGGCAATTATTTGGGCCTGGGGGCTACTTACGGAGTTTTGGTAAGGGCCCCACATCCCAGACAGCTCACCAGAACTCCGTAAGTGGATGTCCTATGCTCGATCAGGCAGCTGGGATGGAGCTGTGGGCAGGTGGGAAGAGGCATCTGGGAGTGGGACAGCTGAGTGGGGTAGGGCAGGCATTGCAGGGCCTGGGGCTGAGTCATAATCTGTTCCCTACATATCCCTGTGATGGGCACCAATTCTGCAGGCAGGGGCATGTGGGGAATGGATTGTAGCTCTCCCCTGGCCCTGTCACTGCCCTGTGAGCCCAGGGTCTCCATGGAGCCCAGGCAAGGTGCATGACTGGGTTAGATGGGATGGGGCCACAGGGAAGCAGGGAACCTAGAGCAGGACAGATGGGCAGGGCTGGGTCCAGGATTTTGGGGCAATGCTGGGGCCTGGGGCAGAGACGTGACCTGCTCCCCATACTCCCCTTGCCTTGTAACTGGTACCAGTCACAGGGACACACAGGCAGCAGATTGCGGCTCTGCCCCAGGCCTAGGCCCCATGCTGTCACCATCTCACCCTGTGATCTCGGCTCTGCCTGCCCATAACACTCTTGGACACTGTTCCCAGCTTGCATGGGTCCCAACCCTGGCGGTGGGTGCAAAGCAGATGGACTGGGGTGCCTGGGGAGTGGGACTGGGCATGGCAGCAGCTGAAAAGAGATACCAAGGCTGCTGGGAAGTGGAGTCTGGCCACTGCACCATGCCAACCTTGCTGCATACCGAGGGGCAGCTTTATCTGGTGCACGCACCATGGTCTGGGATGCCCCTCTGCTCTAACCTATGCTGGGTACATGTAACTATTGGAAGGTCATTTTAAATAATGCACAGTTGCGAATAAGGACACACATATTATTGACAGCTATTTTACTATGCTATCTGTACTAATCCTACCTTATGCTATGATCCTGCAAGCTAATGCAAGTATGACAGGATTGGTCCCCAGGGGCAGTAGTGATGCCCCTGGTGGTCATGTGGCTCCTGCCCCACTCCAGTTCCTCAGGTATACTCCTTTTCTGCTCACCTGCCATGCCTTGATGAAATTATTTGATTGTAAAAAGGGAGGCTGTTCCAGGGTCCCAGAGTGATCCCTTCTCTATTCTTCAGGCTCCCAGATGTAGCTGATTCCAGTCCTACCCCTCCTGGCTCTGTTCCTGCCCCACGGCACCAGTTGCCTTAAGGGCTGTTCATGGCCTCCTTCCACCCCTACAGCCACACCTATGCTTCACAGACCTCGACTGTACGGACCCCCAGACCTATTTCTACCACTTTTATAAGACAACTTTGGTACTCCCCAACAGCAGACAGTACACACAAGCACAGGACACTATCATAATGGGGTTGGCAAGTACAGAAACACAGGTCACAGACAACGAGCAAAAAGCACAGATCCATATAGGAGACTATATTTTATTATGCGTCACTCCCACAATGCACCACACAAAGTAGCTGTGGTGCCCTCCTGTTATCCTGGTGGGGAATGCACAGTTTGGGAAGGAAGACTGGAATTGCTTATGAATTAGGTGCTTGATTCAGTTAAGGACTTGCACTCTGAGGTCAGGAGTAGTGCATAACCCAGAATCCTTCTAAAGTAACGGGGTCCTAGTAAAGTGCATGGGGAGAGTTAGTCAACGTACTGAGCCAGGGGGCTGTCTGTAGCTGGCCAGTAGGAATCCTTGTAGCCTTTCTGGGGTGGGAGCATTTTTCACTCCTTATATTGGAGATGTCCCAGTGCAGAAAGAGTAGCTCTCTGGACCGAAGAAGGGCACGACTCTAGCCTGACGGCTAGGGCATGCAAGGGATTTGAATGCTTTCAGGCTGAAGAGAGAATTTCATAGATTTCTAGGGTCAGAAGGCAGTTCATCAGGTCCGACCCCCCTGCTCCAGGGAGGAAAGAGCACTGGGGTTAAGTAACCCCAGCCAGATGCCTATCCAGTCTCTTCTTGAACACCTCCAAGGTAGGGGAAAACACCACCTCCCTTAGGCCCATTCCATATTTTGGCAACCCTCACCATAAAGAATTTCTTTCTTATGTCCAATCTAAATCTATTCTCCTTTAGTTTGTGGCCATTATTTATGGTAACCCCAAGGGGCACCCCGGTAAACAGA
>NW_017728992.1:157146948-157155608 GCF_001723915.1 Gavialis gangeticus | reverse complement strand
TTCAAGTCCCTCAGTCTGTTTTCATAGGGTCTTACCTGCAGGCCCTCAACCATATGAGTAGCCCTCCTCTCAAGGTTCTCCACATCGCTCTTGAAGTGTGGTGCCCACAAAACTGGATGCAGTACTCCATCTGCAGCCTCACCAGTGTCACATAGAGGGGAATTAGCACTTCCCTAAACCTGCTTATGATGCACTTGCTGATGCAAGAAAAAGTGTGGTTAGCCTTGCTTATTGCCTTGTCACACTGGCAGCTCATGTTCATTTTTGCATCAGCCAGGACTCCAAGATTTGTTTCCACTGTTGTGGTACTCAGAATGGTACCTCCCAGTCTATAGGTGTGTTGGAGATTCTTTCTCCCCAGTTGCAGTGCATTGCATTTATCCTTGTTAAATTGCATCCTATTCTGATCAGCCCAGTTCCCCAGTCTGTCCACATCTGCCTGAATTCGCTCCCTGCCCTCCAGTGTGTTAACTGTACCCTATAGTTTAGTGTCATCTGCCAATTTGGACAAGGTGCTTGCAACACCTTCATCCAAATCACTGATGAAGATATTAAACAGCACTGGTCCAAAGACAGAGCCTTGGGGGACACTGCCCACGTCCCTCCAGGGGGAAACTAACCCATCTATCACCACTCTCTGGGTGCATCCCACGAGCCAGCTTTTCACCCACCTTACTGTGGAAAAAATCCACATCACAGCTACTCAGTCGGCTCATAAGAATTGGGTGTGACACTGTCAAAAGCCTTTTTAAAATCCAGGTAAATAATATATACTTCCACTCTTGCATCTAAGCACTTTGTGACCTGGTCATAAAAAGAGACCAGGTTAGTCGGGCAGGATCTGCCTGCTGTAAACCCATGCTGGTTGCCCCTTACCATAGTGTGACTCAGTGGCCCCCTGCAAATGTGATCCTTTATGATTTTTTCTAAGGTCTTGCTGATAATAGAGGTGAGGCTAACTGGCCTGTAGTTACCCAGGTCCTCCTTCCTCCCCTTCTTGAAAATAGGGACCACATTGGCCTTTTTCCAGAATTGAAGCTGTTCTGTTATTTTTTGCTTAACAGACATACAACCGTAATATACATTTGTTTTTGGGAGCATGGCTTTCAGCCAGAATCCTCCATAAATTGAATCAAATTGAATTGAAGCTGGATTTCTACTTTCTGAATATAAATAGACATTGATTTTCTGTGCTGGGATGTGTCCTGGCACAGCTGATACATTTCATTGGGTGAAATGCGTGTCACCAATTCATGCTGCGGGACAACAAGCAATGTATTCTTTGCTTTCAGAGATGTGCCCAAGGGAATCTCTGATGCACATTTCTAAGTGGGGAAAGCTAGCTCTGGTGTGGTCCTGGGGCTGGGACTGCCAGTTAGCTGATTGGTAGTCTCTGCCCTGGGTCCACACCAGAGTATTAGTGTGCACCTGGAGAATGCCAGACTGGAACAGAAGTAGGCACCCACAGGGTCTCAGGGGCCCATTCCAGCATGCCCCAAGAAGGGGGATTCCTGGGATATGGAGGATTGGGCCTCTGAAGCCCCAGGAGTTACTGTCCAGGGTGGCTTGAGAACATGGGCAACTCCAGGCTGCCTGTGCTTTCCTGCCTTAAAGCAAATAGATGTCAGACAGAAAATAGTGGCAAAATCATACTACCAGTATTGCAGCCACAAACTTTGGTCATATGTGGTGGAACAAGGGGCATGAACCGTATCAGCTTGCTTGGTATTTGTGCCCCCACAATTTTTTTTTATAGGGGCATAAAGATGATGTCTGGTTTATACCCACTCAACCACTGGGCATCAATAAAGGAGGTGGTGCTACCACATCTCCCTTCTCTTTCCCTCTATATTAAGCACAGCTACCAGTGTGTTTTAGGGAGAACCTGAGCCTTTCGTTGTGTTTGGCCTGCTTTGAGAGTATGAGCATATGAACACGTAACTGATATTAAGGAGGTTGGGACTGCATATTAAATCAGCTGATCCAATAGTAACTGCTTCTTGCCTCCCAGTAGATGAAATCTGGACACTGGTAGCTTGCTGTCTTTCGCTGAGAGGTACTCTGCTATAGATCAAATTTCCATTTTCCACAGGGTAAGACCATGAATGTGGCTAGTTACTAAGGATCAGATGGCATGTTTTAATGCCTACTGGATTGGATCCTACAGGGAACTTGGGCACTTCTCCATTTAGTTTATGAATCCTGATCAGGATCAGGTGGGAGGTAGGTCCTGAGTTGCATGCTCAAGAACATAATTCTAGATCCCTAGGGGGGAGAAAAAGAAGTTAAAGAGGGAGCCACTTAATGAGCTTGGGTGCCCCTAGGAGTGGGTGGCAGCTTAGCTGGAGCTTTTGAAATCATGCAGATGGAATCGAGGCACCCATGTCCAAGAAAGTTCTTTATTGAATCTAGCCCAAGGTACAGAGCTCAACATCCATTGGATCCAATAGATTGCTAAAGTAATTGAACACTTGTTTGACAGATTCACAACTGTTGAGCATATTTGGATTTATGCTGGATGCTGTTGCTGCTGCAATTTAAGGAATGTATTATTGGGCAAGAGTAAAACTCAGAGACATCTAATACTTTAGTACAAAAAATGCATTTCAGCAATATAAAAACAAGTGTTCAGTGCAGGCATTTTAATGGGCCTTTAATTTGTAGATTTTGAACCTGCCAGTGAAATAACTGAACCTATCTGAACAAGGAAGAAGTTTCCCAAATGTAGTATTGGTATTCTGAGCCTGGTTGTCACTTGGGCATATTTTGAATTGAGCAAGCAAGTAATATGGCAGCCTCAGTTATCAGAAATCCTGTAAGGGGGCAGAGCCCATGTTTGTTGGGTTGCAGAGACGTAGCTGAAAGCATTTGCTTGGGTAATAAAGGGGGAACAGGAAGAAGTTAAGGATGCAGCTTAACCATTGGATATAAAGCTGTAGATGTAGCTAGAAAATTCTCTTCTTTACTTTTTTAAAAAATGAACAGGGTTTGATAGGTACCTGATATTATTTTATTTATTTTTATATTTTTATATATATATTTTAAAAAAAAAGCACCCTTAGGACTCTGGAAGTATGACTAAAAGGGAGATGTGTATGTATATATGCATGTAGTGGAATTTCTTATAATCTATTCTTTTTTTTTCAGGATGAGCCTTATCTTCAGCCCTATCTGGAAGAGGTCATCCATGAACGGCTTGAAAGAAAAGCGTGGAAGAAGAACTAACTGCTCTTGAAATCCTTCATGCAAACTGCTGGTTTTCTTTCTAATAAATCTTTTAAAAGATATGGTTATTGAAGAAATCTATTGGGAGGAAAATGTGAAGCTAGAGAAACAATTGATTCAGCTTGTTCACTGAATTTGTTCATCCAACCAAAATAAACAGTTCAGAGTACAAAATCTACTTGCAAGATTTCTTTGAACATTGGTTTATTAAAATTTACAGACCTTTCCTATGATTGGATGTATTACACATTAGTGTGGTGATATGTAATCTTCATTCCAGCCTCTTGATTCATACCCTTGTCATAGTACAGCTGTTTCGTGCAGCTGGAAGGGTAGGTAAATGAATCTTGGGTGTTTATGCCTACTTTTTTGGTTAACTTCTGAAGAAGAATCCTATAATCTTATTTGCCTCTCTCCCTTGGAGATAGAAGTATTATGACACATGCTCGATTGCTTATTCAACAGTATCACAAAATTTGTGTAGATGGAGTTCTCCAGTAATGGAATTTAGTACTTTGTTAATCACAAAATAAAGAACTGCCTCAATTTAATCTTCTGTAGCAAGTAGAAAGGGTGCATCTAACCTAGTAACGTCGACTAGAACATCTTAAGAATTTAAAGTTGTATACTCTGATACCCTTTCTGAAACTAACTAATGATACAGATCTTCCTCTCCCTTTCTTTGTTCAAAATTAGGCCTTTAGAAATTGGTTGATCACAAAGATTGTTTACACTAACAGCTTAAGTATCAAAGATCTTGAGATCAATGAAGTTAAAGTATTTCCAAAAAAGCAGAGCTTACAAATGCAATATCAAAGCTGACAATGGATCAAAAACCTTCTGTCAGTTTTGTGCCAAAACTTGCCTTGCTTCGTAAAGCCAGCTAAATGCACGAGGTATGTACAATAATCAGAAGCTTACTTCTTGCCTTATAACAAGATGCAGGGCAAGGATATTATTATTATTAATTTTTTTAAAAATACAGGAAATTTGGAATGAGCCAAGTCTGATGTTAATATTTAGTGTGACCTGATAAACTGCATGTTGGACTGGTCTTATGAGAAGTGGCCCTGCCCTTTTGGGTGACTGGGCAGAGAGAGACTTCAATTACCTGCTTTATATAATGACCCTTGGATTAAGAGATGAGTAATTCAGAACTTCACATTTTATGGTAAAACATTTTAATAGATAAATTTAAGTAGCCAAGATCCATCTGCAAACTTGTGTATAAGCCTCAGACTAAAAGCTTGGGGAAAAAAAATTATTATACTGTCCTGAAACTCCTTACCATTGCATTCGTACAATTTCAGTTGTTTCTTTGGTGAAAGTATTCAGTGATTTGTTGTTGTTATTGTTGGTTATCTTCCACAAGGAAATCGTTCTTGATCATTAAAGTAGTCTTCACATGGCAAGTAAGTTCATTATGTATTGTTCTCTGATATAATCAAACTCCTAAAACAGAAGTATGAGAATGTCTTGTCTATATTTGTCTGTTTTAGGAATTTCAGAAGTAGAATTTAAATTTCTTCAGCAGGCTGGAGACAAGGTGCCCAATTAAAAATTTAAAGTGTAGGATGATTAAATAGATGTTCAGATATTTAGGTTTTAAGCTAAAATATCTTGGTTTCTCGTTGGTATTGCAGTGTATTAGTCTGACTGATGTTAATTACTGAAATACTTTAAAACAAAAACGAGACGCCTTTAAAGTGTTCTGACCTGGAAAGTGCTGGGGAGTCGCCTTTTGAAAGGTGACTCCTACAAACTGACACAGTAACTGCTAGTTAGTAGTTATGCTTGAAAACCTGGTCTGCAGTAGATAAGGACAGTATTTAAATGTCAAAAGACAAATTTACCAGCCTTTTGAACTGTGTTAACTCTTACAATAAAATATTGTGTTCCTTTAAATTTAGAATTTAAATTATCTGCAGGGGAAGATCTGTCTCTAAAAGCAGCCTTGTCTATAGGATTGTCTGACATTCTCCATGAAGTCGTATCTTCAGTTACCTATAACTTGGTCTGAACAGATCTGCCTCAGACTGATGTGTTTTGGAAAGTTTCAGCTGCGCCTCAGAACAAGGATTGAGAGAAAATATTGCTATGTTAAAAATAATTTTTCATCCATTTAGTTGAGAACCCTTGGTTACTTCTGTGTCTTGGAGCTGTTTGGCATGTGCTTTTTGCTGACCCACAGAATTTTATAAATTGGACTGTTATGAGCTTCTGAAATTTGGGATGAAGGGAGGAGCTAGGATATGGAACAAGGGACCAGGAGAGCACAACAACTCGTGTAGAGGCTTGTTCCTTAAAGTATTGGAAAGCTTTCCAAAATTAGTCTTTGCATTCTTCTGCTGTCAGCAAATAGCTGACAAAACTCGCTGCCAAGGTGTCCATCTTATCCCCTCTGCCTAGCCTGTGCACACAACCTGTTGGTGCTAGAAGTTACTCCCTCAAGTGTAGAGGGTTCTGCTAGACCTGTGATGTCATTTGCCTTTTGCTGAATCCAGATGGGGTTCTTCAGGGGGCCAGGTATGCAGAGCTTGAAATTGAAGGTCAAAATGGTTCCTCATGACAGATTTTTTTTGTAAAACTTTTCCCTGTTCATTCTTTAAAAAAAAAAAAAAAGTTGGGGGAGGTGAGTGGGAGAGATGTTTCAAAAATGTGAAGGAGTAAGACTGCAGTCAAACATTCAGAAGTTATAAAATGGTAGACACATGGTTACCAATATAGCCTTGACTCCCTTTGTGCATGCACTTTTTTTCTGGTGGGTCCATCCTTTCTTCCATTCACAAGATGGGTAGATCTTTGGGAATGATTCAGTCTTGTTTGTAGACTCTTTACCTTAATTGTAGCAGAAATTGTAAATTATGTAGTGGAAGAGTGGAAAAGGTGGTCTTGTAGTGAAGTTGGATGTCACCAAGGAGAATAATATTTTTATCTCTTTCTCTATACAGAGTTTCTGTGTGAAGCTGAACCATAATGTTCCCAAAATTTTACAAATTAGGTTAAGTTATGACTGTCTGAAATCTGGTATGTTCCCAGCTGGTCACTAAAGGTACATTTATACTGTTCTTCAGCATCAACGCCATAAATGCCAACCATTAACATTGAAAAACCTTAGTTCTGAGGCCTACCAGGAGGCTAACCTGACCCCAGCAGCAATGCTAAACTTCAGGCTGTGTCATTAAGCCTTTTAATCCACCTGTCCTTGCATTGCATATGGAGCTTGTTTGGATGCTATAGTCTCGAAGCAGGAATCCAGGGGTGATGCGTAGGGGATGCACATGGGTATACATGCACCCCCTGACCGTGGTGGTACACCTACAAAAAGGTGCCGCTGACACCGTCATTCACCACCTTTCCGCTGACACTGCCAGCGGCATCTACAGGTGGTCACTAACCCCTGGTCAGCACTCGCCACCCCCACCACCGACAGCACCAGCAATAGGAGCTCCTGCTTATGACCACCGTGCTCCCACCGCTGCTGCCATGCCCCTGCTGCTGCCGTGCTCCCCCAGCTGCTGGGGGCACGTGTTGTTCATGCAGGAATCCCATGACTTCCTGATTTCCAGCCCTTTTTGTAACCCATTCTTGTCTCATCATCCCTCAAATTGCAGGCAGCAAAGTAGTTGGCAAACCTGATTCTTTGAAGGGTGCCACTTAAGGAATGGGTATCACCTGGACTCAACTGCAAGACAAGCTGTATAGAGAAAAGGTGACCCTAAATGTCAGTACATACACACCACACTTGTTCGTTTCCTGGATGCTCAGTGCAATATATCCTGCAGAATAATTGCAGCTTCGATAGAAGTAAATGGAGCTGTTCCTTGAACATACAAAGTCCTATATAAAAGCTAAACAGCTTGAAAAGTCGAGCTCTGAGTGTCCTAAATTGTACATCCCAAACTAGAGAACAGGCTAGATGTAATCCATCTGTGTTTTCCTGTGTACAGAGCTAAGGTAAATGGTGTCATGGAATCTCAGATTTTGTGAAGATGAAATCAATAATAAACCTGAAGCACTCAGCTGCTACAGTGAGAGCAAAGAGAAAGAAATGCGTAATGTATCTTGTGCTGAGTTTGAATGCTGCATGGTAAATACTTGGTTGGAGACCAAGCGCTGAATGACAAGATCATTGATTTCAACATTCATTCATTGAAGGAGGGGAGGAGTTCTATGAAAAAAATAGTATAGGAGCATGTAACTAAAGACCGTCAAAGAGCTGAACTATGTGCCCATGCAACAAGAAATCTGGTGTTTCCTAACAACAACTACAGCTTTAATGATCTTTTATTTAGATAAATAGATAGTAATCTACACAATTTGTACAGAAATTACTGGGATGCTTCTGTAGCTAGAAAATGTAGCACTTTTCTGATGCAGTTAAATTGTTTATATGTGTCAATTTAAGACGAGAGCCAGAGCTAACCTTTCTCCAGTTCAACGGTTGTTATAACTTGAACTCACCTTGCACTCCTGTTTAGCCCACTCACCCTCTATTTGAAGCCCTTGGGCATGTAATTTGTGCTGCTGCTATTTTTGCTACAGTAACCATGTACCCCTGCATGGGCACATGGTTGCTGCAGCAAAAATAGCAGCAACACAAATTTGTGCCATTGCTTTTTGCTGCTGAGCGCATCCCTGCATGTGGGGTTGGTGTGAAGCAAATTGTCTCCGGTGAGGTAGGAGAGGCTGTTCTTGCCCTAGCAGCTGTACTGGGGTCCTGAGGACCTCCTGGGTCAGCAGTGGCCCTGATCCTACTACTGCCCAGAGCCTGGCTAGCAGCCACAGCATGGCTCTGGGCCTTCTTTCTGGTGGCGCACACTGTTGCAACATGCACCACATTGCTTTTCTTGGTGTTTTATTTATTTATTTATTTTTTGACAGTGGGATCTCCCATTGTCACCCCCCCCTCCCAAAAAAAAAAAACCAAACCCAAAAACCTGCTACGGTGCAAATTACCAGTGCAGTGAATGGGTGCACATGCACCACGTTCAGTTTGCAGCACCTCAGACAGCTTTGCAGTGCTTGTCAGGATGTGTTTCTTGTGTTTTAAATGCATGTTGAAATGCAATGCTTAAATTGTTTTAGATTGCTTGCTATAGCAGCCTGATTTCGTAAACTAAATTTTGAATCAGCAAAATCAGAAACAATGGATTTTTTGCTGCTTGGTAACAAGAAACATATGTTTGTTTTACATCCAACTTCCACCCTAATGAAAACTGAAGCAGAGATAAACCCCTGAAGTTTTAATAAAATATTTGTGGTTGTTATTACGATGGAGCTGCTAAATATTAATATGATAAACACATTCCTAGTTCAAGCAATCTGTCTGTAGATGTGCACTGACTTTTGGTCTCTGGAGGTTTCACCACTCAGGTATTAGGCACTCTTAACAGCAGTTGAAATTGGTAGGGTAACCACCCATCTTAAACTCA
>NW_017728992.1:157137015-157141948 GCF_001723915.1 Gavialis gangeticus | reverse complement strand
CACTCTTAACAGCAGTTGAAATGGGCTGAGTCATTGGCCCCCAGAATGGCTGCCTAGCAGCACAAAACAGCCCAAAAGAGAGAGTTAAAGATTCCCCTGACACCATAGGAGCCTCAAGTAACATAAATCCCGCATAGGTCCACCTTGAAACCATTATCATTGGAATTTTACATAGAAACCTTCATCTTCTTTCTCTCCATCCCAAATAGCATACAGCTGTCCTAACTGCTTTCTTTGAGGGGCTTCTTGATTATTGGACTGTTCTCCCAGTTAGTATAGGCCCAGCACTGTGATGCACAAGAAGACCCGGGCTCCTAAGTACTATATAGTTGCAATTGTAGCTGACCACAGCAGAGATTTAGATCCTTAAATTCCTGGTTCTCTCCTTAAGCACTTATGTTTCTTCCAATAGAATTGCTTAACCACCTATTTCTGGGCATGCCCAGAACTGCTTAGTCATAAAGTGACTAGGTCAGTGATTTCTTATCTTTTTCTATGGCAGCTCTACTTCTGGTTTGAGTTCACTTCTATAAATGAATTTATATGGGGCTCATGGCTCTACTTGTTAAGTGTCCCACGCCTTAATTTGGCAGCTGCTAGTATAGGTACTGACATTGCTTTTTGCCGTTGGGTGCTTTTTTACATGTGTGTTCCCACACCGAGCCCTGCGAATGCTCAGAAGAGGCAACGCATTATTTCATCCCAGCTTGCCCAAAATGGCTTGTGGGTGCTAAGCACCTGCTGATCTTTTTGGGTAGGTGCTTGGGCCCTGGAGCACCCATGGAGTCAGCATGTATGGCTACTAGGCCTAGGCACTTAGCTCATGTATAAAAGCCTGTTTGAGTCCACAAAGAAGAACTTCCATCTATCTTTCTCAATGTGGTGGGTATGCTTGGGGGTGCCTATCAGATTAAGTCTTGCACTAAGAACATATGGAAAAGGAGCAGCGCTTACCTCTTCTAGGAAAAAGCTCAGCAGAGCATTTGCTTGGGGGTTTGAAGCCATGCCATCCCTCTCCTAGGCTTAAGTTCTAAGCTAGAAAATATTCTCCCAGACAGGTGCCCTAACATAGGGTTGTGCGCACCCACTTTCTCTTGCCTGATTGATATTTTTTCTATGCAACCAGGACACCTTAGTAGGATGTCTTATAGAGCAGGGGCTGGAACATTTACCTGGGAGGTAGCAGATAGGTGTTCGAGTCTCTTCAGTGCAAGAACTGAAACTGTCTCTGTAACTACTGCTGTATTTTACAAGGAGGTGCTCTACCTTATGCCCCTACCTTTGACTGATGGTTCAGAGTTGCAAGTCCTGATCACAGGTAGTATCTGGAACTGTAAGAGGAGTGAGGCTGAAGCCATGCCCCTCTCCTTAGTGCTTCTTGCTAACTGGGTTAGGTTACGTCCCATTCCATGAATCCCATTTTTAGGCACCTAACTCCACCTGTGTATTGTAAAGGTGTGTACATCAGGGCTGCAGATTTCACTTGCTGGTGTGATGTGAATGAAAGTCAGCCGCGAAAATGTTCAGCAGTGCTGTACCCCTGCATCCTTTTGTGAATCTAACCCTTGGTGTTTTACAGGTTGGAGGTGTAACAGGGCAGGTCTATACCCACAACAGCAGCGCTGCATGCGGCAGTGCCAGCTGCTGTGTTGCTGGCAGGGGCAGCTAATTTTGCATGCCCTCTCTCCAAAGGTCCACTCAGCTTCTGCTCTATCACCCCTCTCAGGTACACAGCTGTAGCAGACAAACCAATCACAGCTCACACACAAGGGGAAAACTCAAGTGTTCAGGATCCCAAACTCAGCTCTCTTCAGGACATTGTGGAGGCTTTCTGTTTACAAACTCTCCCTCCTGTTTTGAAGGCAGCTTTAAAAGCACCCTTAACTTGATACCAAAGACTGGCATGAGGCAGCTAAAGTGGCTGTAGAGAACCAAGTCATTTTCTCTGCTGAAAGGAAGACCTCCAAATCCTACATGGTTTTTGACCTGCTATTTCATTTTCATCAAGCACCACTGTTGGAGGCCAGTGAAGGGATGCAGCTCAGCAGAAAAGCTGCCTCAGCACCCATTGTGGGGTGCTGGACTTTCCCTCTGCTTTGTACAGGGCACCCAAGAGCCTCAAGGAAGTCTAGCTTCTACCCCAGGCACGTAAGTCTTTTCTTGGATCTAGCCTGAAGTGAGTTGCTTAAATCTAAATAGCAAGTTGATGGCAGTGGTAATATTAAATCTTAGAAGGACCAGGTGGCACCCAGCCTGTGCTCATCATGCACCCTGAGGTCTTTTTAAACTTCAGAAATATAGGAGTTAAAAGTTCAGGGTGCCGTAGGTGATTTCACTCACAGGGATCACAGAGAAGTGAATTATACATAAATTAACCAGTTAATAATTGGCAGCTCTGGATAGCTAATGGGTCAGCCTAGCAACAGCACTGTGAATTTCTAAAAGAATTTAATCTTCATGTTAAATGTGATTATGAAGAAAAAATGTAAATATGCTGTTTAACTTAACATTGCAGGGTCCTGTTGCATGCTAAGTCTTCACCCTGACGCTAGGTGGGGCTATACCATAGGTTTCTAAGGCACAGCTAGAAATATCTTGGCTTTATCTTTTCTTCTTTTTTTTCCCAGAATGACACCACCTTAGATGTTTATGACCATCAGGAGAATTTACTACTAAGTCATATACTGATGTAATGAAATCTAATATATGCTGTGTAATGAATTATGAGATGTTATTTAGTTTCAGGGTTTTATTACTTCAATCAGTTATGACCATATTTCCTTTTATATGATTGCTCACTCTTTAAACATACCAGATGACTGTATGAAGAACACCTAATAAAGTCTGGAGATGTTAAAATATAAATGTTATAATTTTTTTGCCATAAATTTGTTTTAATTCTAGCAATACTAGCTTTCACATAGAAAACAGAACATACCTTGTTGCTATTACCACTAATTTCTGATAGGAAATAAATGGATGACACTATCTAGTTATGGCTATTGAGAAAAATTATTAGTTGGGCATGGTAGCAACTAGGGGGACAGTAGTTGGGAATGAAAAGTGTGTGCATTTACATACGTGTGTACGTTTGTGGAGGGAGTTTAATACAACACTAGAGACACTGTAAACATGCCATTCATGATGGAGGCTCTTTTAATTCTTTCAGTGAACTTGCTGCATATTTATAGCACTGTCACAGAGATGAATTACTCTACATTTATAGGCTACGGTAAAATCAAATGTATGAAAATTGTTATCCTGGTCTCTATGAATTTACTTCTAATTTGTGCTGCAAACCATTTCTTGCTTTACATTTAAAAGCTTCTCATCATTTGACATCTAGAGCTTTATGTAAATGTAATCTGAAGTAACTCCACTGAAGCAGAGTTACATAGCTATAAAACAGGCATGAGTTCAGAATCAGTGCCTTAGTAAATCAGTGTATATCTGTCCTTAGCTCGCACAAATTACTGTGTAACAACAATGGATTGAAGTTTCCTTATTAACATGGTTATGACAGGTGTTGAATTTTCAATGAAGGTATTCTGAAATTGATTTTGTAAGCATTAATGTCCTCTATGCAGTAAAATAGCAAATAACTTTGAGCATGTTAATGGAACTGGTCCCCTGTTATATAAGTCAGCACTCAAGAAGAATTCCAGGAATTGGCTGAAGTAATTGCAAAACTATTGGCCATTATCCTGGACAATTTATGGAGGTTAGAAGAGGTCCTAAATGACTGGAAAAGGCAAATCTCACACACATCTTTGAAGAAGTAAAATGGAGGAGCCAGGGAATTCCAGACTGGTCACTGAAAGATACTGGAGCAGATCATGAAGACCCTGCTGAGAAACAGTCCAGTATGGATATGTTAAAAGCAAGCCACGGTTAACCAATCTGATTTCCTTCTATGACACAACGTGGGCTTTGTGGATGGGAGAGAGAGTAGATGTGATAAACCTTAACTTTAAAAAAGTTTTTGATATTGTCTCCTTCAATATTATGTAAGCTAAGGAAATATGCTCTAGATCACTGTCAAGTATATGGTCTATGGGCTGGATGCAGCCTGTAGTGCCATTCAGTCCAGCCCACCAGGTTACCAGTAGGCTGCTAGAAGTTGGGGGTAGGGGTTGGCAGTGTGGCTTGCTACAGAATTCAGAGCTCCAGAGCAACCATGAACATGTCCATCAGTGGCAGGGGAGTGAGCAAGGGCTGTGCAGATAAAACCCTCTCTCACCATGCAGCAGCCAGA
The DNA here is from genome assembly GCF_001723915.1 of Gavialis gangeticus. Lineage (NCBI taxonomy): Eukaryota > Metazoa > Chordata > Crocodylia > Gavialidae > Gavialis > Gavialis gangeticus. The sequence continues at coordinate 157,137,693 of NW_017728992.1, read as the reverse complement.
CCCCTCCCCCACTACCCCAAATCCCCCAGACCCACCATGTCCAGTTCGGGGCACTGCATTTCAAGAAAGGAGTGGGCAAGTTGGAAAGAGCCCAGCAGAGAGCAGCGAAAATTATTAGAAGTCTAGAAAGCATGACATAGAAGAAAACAATGGAAGAACTGCGGTTATTTTGTCTACAGGAAAGACTGAGGGGATTTGAAAACAATCTTTAACTACAGAAATGATTATTATATAAAGAGGATGGTGAGCAACTGATGGTGGTCAGGCAATAAGCACTGGAGCAGATTATCTAGAGAGGTTATGGAGTTTCCATTACTTAAAGTTTTTAAGCACAGGTTAGACAAATGTTTGCCTAGGATACTCAACCTGCCTTGAGCAGGGAGATGGACTGACTAGGTGACCTCTTGAGGTCCCTTCTAATCCTAATTTTCTATCATGCTAAGTGTAGATACTTTTTATTTTGTAAGGATTATAGGTATTACATCCTGTCACTGTAAAGCCTGTCCCTGCAACTCCAAGGCTTAACTAAACAAAAATATCAATAGGCTAATATGACAAAAGACTCCTCCTTTTGGCCTTCCAAAACTATTGAGTTTTGCTTGCTTTTCATTATCCCATGTTCTGATGACTCCAAGATCCTTTTCTGCCTCTGCACTGATGAGAAGGGAGTTCCCCAGC
>NW_017728992.1:157096204-157132015 GCF_001723915.1 Gavialis gangeticus | reverse complement strand
AGTGTAGATACTTTTTATTTTGTAAGGATTATAGGTATTACATCCTGTCACTGTAAAGCCTGTCCCTGCAACTCCAAGGCTTAACTAAACAAAAATATCAATAGGCTAATATGACAAAAGACTCCTCCTTTTGGCCTTCCAAAACTATTGAGTTTTGCTTGCTTTTCATTATCCCATGTTCTGAGGACTCCATCGCTTATTTAAGATTTGTTTACCAATGTTGCTACTTCTAAACAACATCAGCTTCTAGGACACGTTGGTGCCACCTCAAGTCATGCTTAGGAGCACTGTAGTGAAGCATAGCCTACCCACTCCACAATGCAGCCCCACAAAATGTAATGAGCTGCTTCTTGGCACATGCCCAGAGCATACTCAACACTGTTCTCAAGCTCCTGGCCTTGGATGGGCTTATTGGAACATATCCAGTGTCACTCCAACAGTGGCTATATAACATCTTTTTACATCATTTGGTGTATTAAGAGTGGGCATGAAGGAATGCATTCTGTTTTCATGGTGGTGCTTCCTAGCACAGTCAGAAACAGTATAGACATGTCTAGCATAGTTGGAGGTCGAATTCTCTCTCTTAAAATAGTTCTAGTACAAAACGGTTTTTCATTTTTTATCTAAGATGTTTAGTTTAGGAACAAAGTATGCCAAAATGTTTTGTGAGAGGCCCATCTTCTTTCTCGCTGCTGTTAACAACCGTATTAATAATTTTACAAATTCTCAGAATGTCAGGTGGATATGAAACAAAGACCTTAATATTACACAAGTTTGGGATAATAATTCAGATAGACAGAGGGTGAATCTACATGAAATGCTTAATGTGCAGTAGACTAATTCTAGTGCGCATAAGCATGCATGGCAACACTGTGTTAATATACTAATGTGCAGTAGTATTAGTCTACTGCACATTAAGCATAATGCAAAAAGCATGTGACTACATGGTATGGCACCCTACTGTGCATTTATTTAGTACTTGAATATACAAGTACTAAATTTAATGTGCAGTAGACGTTGCACATTAATGAACATGTAGACGTGCCCAGAGAGACTTAAAAAGAGTGACCAGAATACTTACAATATGCCTTTGAATAGTTAAAGGGCACAATATAGTTCCATTAAGAAAATTCTTGCAATGTATTTGCATTTGGGAATATGTCATTGGACTCTCCTACTAAAACCCAGCGTGGAGGAAAAGTTGAAAGTGTGTCTTCTAGGTCCTTAATAATATAATAAATATGTCCAACATTACTTAGCTGTTAAAAATGTTTTCAGTGCTGTGTGTTGTTGGCAGACCCTAACCAAGAACAAGTTTTGGCAAATACATTGTATATTTAGTTTGCTGTAATTCTTTTCCATCTCCATAAAATTCAGATTCTTGAAAGCTGATTGAACTAGTACTTGTGTTTATTTTTAATTAGCAAGCAGAGGCAGGAAACAAACTGCGTTCCATAAGTTTTGTCTTTAGCAGACAAAAACCTTGTATTTGCTGGCTTAATATTTTAAAACTTTAAGTCAAAGGTCCTTTTTCTCTCAGCATTTACCCTCTACCTTTGTTAGTTCTAATTAAGTTTGCTTTTGGTTTTTCCATAACCTTCTTGGTTGAAGTAAATTAGCAAGAGATCCCAGTGACATTCAGTTGCAGAAAAAAATTGAATTCTTTTACTCCACTTCCAGGCTGACAAGAAACTATTATGTAGAAACCATATAGTACATATTATTTCAGGCCAGGCTATAGCTGTCAGTAACCATACCCTACAATGTTAGCTTAATTTTCCATAGGAAGAAATAATTGTTTAACTATGTAATTTAAGAAATTATGCATTGGTACACCACAGTATAGTTGGGGTTGGAGTTGTATCCACCCCTAATAAAAAAAAATTGACAAATCAGGCAGTTGCTTAATGAACTTTGGGCCTTGTTCTTATCTTGCAAACTGCAGCCTAAACATAGCAACCTCTAGGGGAGGTGTGGGAAGTGACTACCCCCTTTCCTTCCTTTGATTTACAAGATTAATGTTCCAAGTGATCCCAAAAATTTTAATTTTGATACCTGCTTGGTAGAAAGGAATTGGCCAGATAATATTCCATTGGGTGTCTTGGAACTTCTGTACCATGCTAAAAAGTTAATAGTTTGTTCAACCAAATGAATTAGCTGGACATGTCTTGTGTCTCTTTGCTGTAACAACTTCAGCTATACAATATTAAGCTGGTTGTTCCAGTAGAAAGGTATACATAAGCACATAAGCGTACATTTGTTTATGCTTCTGTTTTGTAGGGTAAGGTGATTTTGTGGTGTACATATGTTCACAGGTGTAGGTGCACACATACGTATGTGTATGTAGACATATATAAGCTGTAATAAATATATAAGTGGGAAGAGTGATTATTTTATAAATACTGACATCCAAACAAATTTAGAAAACGTGTTGTTTTTTTCAGCCCTTGTGTTACAAAGTGATTCTTCTTCACGTGGAGGAAAGCTAAGATACTGGCATAAAGTAACCACCATAACACAACATGATGGGTAAAAACTGGATGCTACCCATCCAGTTTTTTTGTTTCTCTCTTTTGTAACTGTTTCAAGGAGTTGGGTTTGAGATGATGGGCTTATAGTCTGATGTCAGCAGAACCACAATAAGTATTAACGGTACAATGGTCCCTTTGCCACTAGTTCTTGGCTATTCTTGAAAATATATAGCAAAATAACTCTGTAAATAAGTAAATATGCATCTGATTCAAAACTATCTTTCTTAATCTTTGTTTTGCCCAAACTTGCTCCAGGCTTTTTCTCTCTCCCCTTCAACTAACCCCATTGTTCTGTTGTACAAGTGTTGGTACAAGAAGCTTCTCTTCTGAAGTTCTTGGTGTCTGGAACCATTTGCTGTATCACACTGACTCTTCAACAGCTAAGATTGCTTTCCTATGCCTCCCATTCATTTATGAATGTGGCGAGTGCATTATTTAACTATATAAAACATTTGGAGCCAGACGTTGTAGATATTAGACATAATTAAGACCTACTACATCCATGGAGGTCAAGGGCAATTTTATCTTTGATGTCAGCAGGAGCAGAAGTTGCTTTGTGCTATATAGTGAAAATTCATTAAACAGTTTAGTGTCAGAACCTGTATTGCTTAAAGAATGATCTACAAAACATTCCCGGTAGATAACCTTGGTTAGATATCCTATAAGAACCATGTTGATGGAAGAAGAAATAGGGCGAAACTGAACACCAAGTTTTGCAGGCGAGAGGGAGTAAAACAAACCCACAAGGATATAAAACTTGTTAAACTTAAATATGTAAATCAGTAACCCCTGTAGTGTTTGGAGATCAAAAGACTTGGAAATCATTACAGGTCCTTAGATCTACGGAGAACTCCTTTCTGGAAATAGGCTGACTAGGCGTAGGCAAGTCAACCAAATCTAGTAAAAGTCACTCAAGGGAGCTGAAGAGAGAATACACAGTTACTGCCTTATGTTGCTAAAAGTCCTAAGGGGTAATAACAAGCAAGCCAAATAAGAAGCAGTTATTTATCACTAAGTAGGCCATTTTTACTGCTTCCTTTTCTGCCTCATACACAATCTTATCTGCTTAAATAACTCAGGATTGTCATAGTAAAATGGCTTGGAAAACTCACAGCTTACTACTGCATGTATCATACTAAATACTGCATAACTTGTTTGGCCATGTTTTTATCAGCTACTTAATGCAGGCTGTATTTCATTGAAAAACCAAAGGTAAAAACAAATAACTTGATTGTCAGTTTAAGTTATGATGTGGCATGGTTAACTTTACATTTGCTGTTTTGATATTTCAGTTGTTAGCACTTTAATTGGGAACAGTGTTGTGTGGATTGACTGAATTTATAACCGCAATATACCACAGTTAAATAGTCCCTATGAGAGAAGGCTCCATGAACTGAACTTGCTTAAACCTCAGAAAAGAATGTGGAGGTGTCTGTGGGGGGCCTTGGACCATGTTTAGATATCTTAGAAGATTGTGCAAGAAAGGAGGGACATTTATATAGGATCCTGATAAGCAGAGAAACTAACTGGTGCTCTACGCTAATGAGTGGAAGTATCGGTACCAGAACTGTGAGATAATATTCATGGAGGTACCAAAAGTACAGCCTGCCCACCCTAGTCCTACTTTCATTGCAGTTTTATCTTTGTACTCTACTCCTCTGTTGTAATTGTACTGCCCCCTGAGTTCATATACAGTTCCTTTAAGCAGGAGCTTGAGGGAAATACAATAGAAATGACTTCAGAAAGAGGAATTATAGAAATGTAAGTTTAGAAGAGAATTCAAGAGGTCATCTTGTCCATCCTCCTGCTCTGGGCAGGATTAAGTATACCTGGATGATCCCTGACTGATGTTTGGTTAAGCTGTTCTTAAAAACGCGAATAATGGGGATTCCACAACATCTCTTGACCAACAACCTCTTCCAGTGCTTAATTATCATTACAGTTAGAAAGGATTTTCCTGATATCTAACCTACATCTTTGTTATTGAAAATTAAACAGATGTTTTATTTTCCTTTCGTCGGTGGACATGGAGAAAAACCATTCATCATTTTCTTTTTAACAACTTTTCACATGACTAATATCATATCCTCCTCCTCTTTTCTAGACTGAGCAAATCCAGATTTTTCAACATTTCTTCCTCCTCCATGTTTTCTAAACTCCAAATAATTTTTGTGTCTCTCTTCTTTACTCTTTCTAATCTGTCTACATCTTTCTTAAAGTTAAATTCCCAAAACTGAACAAAGTACTCCAAAGGAGGCCTCATCAGTGCTGATGAGGCAGAACATTTGCTTCTGTCAATTATATGCAGCATTCCTGCTAATATTGCAGACATTTGTCATTTTGCTACACCATCCTACTGTTGGCTTATATTCAAGTTTGGTTATGTACAATCCCCAGATCCTTTTATAGTTCTGCTTCCTAACCAGTAATTCCCCATTTTGAATTAGCCCGTTTGCTTCCGATGTGCAATATTTTTCACTTATTTTTAATGAATTTCATAGTTTCATAGTTTCATAGTTAGTAGGGTTGGAAGGGACCTGAGCAGATCATCAAGTCTGACTCCCTGCCATGGCAGGAAAGAGTACTCGGGTCAAATGACCCCCAGCAAGGTGATTGTCAGGCCTTCATCTTGTTGACTTTAGACAATCAAGCTCATAGACAATCAAGATCATAGTCAGTTTTCATCTGTCCTCCAAAGTACTTTCAAGCCCTCCCAACCTGGAGTCATCTGCAAATATTATAAGTGTAGTCTGTATCTCATCATCCCTGGAATATAGGTTTTCATGTTAATGAAAATATGGAATAGAACCAGACTCAGGCCAGAACCTTGTGTGATCCCACTGTTCATGTCCTCCTAGGTGGACAGTGAACCACATACATACTTGATACATACTTTTTGACTGTGGTTTTTCAGTCATAGGAGAATTTCTATTAGACCATTGCACTGCACTATACTGATACTGTACCAGCATTTGGGATTATCAGTACTGCTGAAGTGAAGAACAGAACTAAAAAATCATCAATAGCCATATCAGTAGCCCTTGAAATGATAAGTAATGAGATAAAGGGAACATTATCAGTTCTATTTGAAGGTAAATTACCTTCTCCCTGGATCAGAAATGAAAAGTTGAAGTCTCGGCCAAACAGCTTATTATGGGCGCAGCATGTTGGCTGTTATAGCCACCAGCTATTGAAGGAAGCTACATGGCTTCTAGTCCTCTTTGACTCTAGCTGAATTACCAGGTACCAGTTTACATCTGGGAACAGCTTCTAGCATGAGCTGGAGTGTGTTTCAAGTTCACGCCTCTAGAGCTATATTAAGAGGCCATAAACAGTCTGCTGCCTTGCCATGGCTGGATCAGAGACATGAAGGACATACTAGAATTTACACATGATACTTATAACAAGGAAAGTGGGCAGGAACGCTAGATCATTTTGAGAACGGGGAGGCATGTGACTGAAATAACAAAGATTGCTTACTGTGAACAGCGAGACCTTAAAAATGGAGAATCCCAAGGAGGGAAAGAAAAGTAACTGAACTGTTTGCACAGATGATCTTAAAGGACCAGTTCTGGGAATGGGAGTCCCGGTGGGGGAAGAGGGAAACATCTTGACCCAAAATTTGATTGCAAGGCTGGAGCACTTGCTTTATTGGAATTTTTTATGTGACTCCTGAGATTGGGGGAAATTAAGGGCTAAGTTTAACTGGTATTTCTGCTAGATTTCTAGGAATGTGTTTGGTGTCACAGAGCAGCTAAGCTAAGCAGTATAATAATCTCTCCCTCTGTGCCCCAGCACCCCCTTCCCTGCTCCAGCTCTCAGCTCTTACGACACAGAACTACTGTTATTGTCCTAGGCCCGTTACGTAGGATTTTCAAGCTCTTCACTTTCTCATAGCTCTGCCTGCTGCTCTGAGTGATGCCTTGCTCAGGCAGTGGCTCATACACCAATCCCTCACTAAGTTTCTGAGAATGACTGAGTTCAACAGGCTCTGGATCTTTCATCTCCCTCTTACATATACCTGCAGCTGGCAGCAGCTTATATTATGCCTGACTTATGGCAGAAGACAGCCAAAATGAAGAAGTTGATTGCTGTCAAAAATACACTATGTGCTCCTCACTGTGTCTTGCATTACTTGTACAGATAAGTGTTTCTTGGTGCACCTGGCCAGTAGAGTGTAGGACCTAAACCAAACAGGCCATATAGTGTCTAGTGCTAGATTATGGGACAGCAGAGAGGGCATTTCACCATTTGGTCTACTAAGCCAATTGTTTTAATCTGCTTTGGCCCTAGACGAATGGGAAAGTGACTTGGCCAGAGGCCACATGGAGTTTGTCTTGGTAAAAGTCCAACATTGATCAGATGACTTATGTGTCACCAGGAATACTTTTGTGTGTGAACATCAGGCATGTTGCAGGTGTCTTGGAGGGACTAGCAGCATGCTGTGCACCATCTTGATCTGAGCAGCCACTTGAATCAAGACAGAATGCTTCACTCTGGTAGGTCTGGGCTATGTACGTTGCACCTTTGTATTAAATTTGATACAGCCTGTAGGGTCCTGGCAAATTGCCAGTGCAGCTGCAGAAATGTTGGGGACTTTTGCCATAATGTATTGGTTATTCATGTAGAAAGCAAGTTTCATTTAATATAGACAAGGATACATTTCATGGACCTATGGTTCTTTTCAACCTATGGTGCCCATCTCAGTCTGATAATGTTTAAAGTAAAAAAAAGTTCATTTTAGCAAAACACAGTGTTATAGGAAATCCCTATTGATCAGGGAAAGATAGTGGACGCATCTACATGAGAGGCTTTCTGCTCATTAGCCTAATAACACTGCGCAGTAACGTGTTATGGCAAAAGCTGCACTAATAGCCTGCTGTGCAGTGTTATTAGGCTAATGCACAGTGAGCGTCACTAGATAACTGTGTCCCAGTGCTACTGCACAGTAACTTTAGGTACTGTGCATTTAGTTAGTACTTTATTAAGGAAGTACTAAACTAAACGTGCAGTATCTAAGGAACATTAATGAATGTGTAAATGTGCCCATTGTATAGACAATTTAGGTACAACATGAATCCTGTGTTGTAAAACTACACTGTCAGTTATACAAGGATTGCAATTGTACAAGAAGGGGTACAGGTAGAAGAATAAACTTCTTAGCTCTAGAAGTCTGAACTATAATGATGTTCTCAACGTAGGTTCCAGTGGACATTTGGCCACTTTTAAAGAGCACAGAAATATCTGGCCTAGCTGACAGCTTAGACTGCAGAACAAGGCAGAACTGAAACACTAGATTTGATGCTACTCTGGACTGATACGTATTGACAGAAGGGTGTGAAGCAGTTTGCAGAGCTTCGCCTGTACTCGACTTGGCACTAAGCCAGATTTCAACCCTGGCTTCCAGAAGTGAAATACTAGTACAAAAATGTACTGTGTTACTTAGCACCCCAGATTGTTGCATTGTTTAACAGCAAGAGACTTTTCAAGTGTGCAGGAAAATAACTGCTAAGGCAAAAAATATTTAAAGAAAGAAACTCATCAAACTTTATCTGTGTTATATCAGGAAAAGTGAAGTGAGGTTTTAGGTTAAGAACATCCTAGTTCAGCATTTTGCAAAAGCAGGGTGGTCACTTGATTTTGGCATGTATCCCATCCAAACAGAATTGCACTTTCCATCAGTCAAAATCCAAGAAACGAATAATGATCTCAGAGCTTTGTATTTGTCATTGGATTTGGCCCATTGACCTGCCTAAGGGAAGGCAACAATATGAAAGTTTTCCCAAAGCCAAGACCTACAGGGCTCAATCAAAATTTAATTTTATCCTAAGCCATTTTTAAAAGTGCTCTTTCTCCTTCTTCCTTTTAAGTTTGCATGAGGAGTTATATTATATTTCCTAGTTTCCTACTTTCATAGTAGCTAGGGTCAGGAGGGACCTGAAAAGATCATCTAGCTTGACCCCCTGCCACAGGCATGAATGAATGCTGGGTTCACAAGACCCCAGACAGGTGATCATCCAACCTCCTCTTGAATTTGCCCAAGGTAGGGGCGAGGACCACTTCCCTGGGAAGTTGGTTCCAGATTTTGGCCACCCTAACTGTAAAATATTGCCTTCTGATCTCTAACCTAAACCTATTCTCCATCAGCTTATTACCATTGTTCCTTGTCACCCCAGGTGGTGCTGGGGAGAAAAGGGCTCTACCTATTTGCTGTTGATCTCCCCTGATGAGTTTGTAGGCAGCCACCAGGTCCCCCCTCAGCCTCCTCTTGCTGAGGCTGAACAGGTTCAGGTCCCTCAGTCTCTCCTCATAGGGCCTGTCCTGCTGCCCTCTCACCAAATGGGTGGCCCTCCTCTGAACTCTCTCCAGGCTGGCCACATCCTTTTTAAAGTGCAGCGCCGAGTACTGGACTCAGTACTACAATTGCGGCCTGACCAGTGTCGCATAGAGGGGGAGTATCACCTCTCTGGACTGGCTTGAGATGCATCTTTGGATGCATGACAAGGTATGGCTGGCCTTGCTGGCTGCGGTCTGGCATTGGCAGCTCATGTTCATCTTGGAGTCAATAATGACTCCAAGATTCCTTTCCACCTCTGTGCTTTCAAGAGGGGAACTCCCCAGCCTGTATGTATGCTGTGGATTCCTTCTCCCAAGGTGCAGCACGCTGCATTTGTCTGCTTTGAACCTCATCCTATTCTCATCTGCCCACTTTTGTAGTCTGTCTAAATCTAGTTGCAGCCTCTCTTTCCCTTCCAGTGTGCCCACCTTGCCCTACATCTTAATGTCATCAGCAAACTTGGACAATGTGCTTTTAACCCCCTCATCCAAGTCACTGATGAAGATGTTAAACAGTGCAGGCCCGAGGACCGAGCCCTGGGGTACCCCACTACTCACATCTCACCATGTTGAGTACAACCTGTCCACCACTACTCTCTGGGTGCACCCCATCAGCCAATTTTTTGCCCATCCAACTGTGTAGGCATCAATGCCACAGTCGCCTAATGTATTAATGAGGATGGGGTGAGAGACAGTGTCAAAGGCCTTCTTAGAGTCTAGAAAGACTACGTCCATGGCGACACCATCATCTAAGAACTTAGTTACCTGGTCATAAAAGGCAATCAGGTTGGTACGGCAGGACCTGCCTTTGATGAACCTATGCTGATTGCCCCTGAGCATGATCTCCCCTGCTGGCCCCCCACAGATGTGCTCCTTGATGATTTTCTCCAAGATCTTCCCAAGGACCGAGCTGAAGCTTATGGGCCTATAGTTATTTGGGTCCTCCTTCCTCCCCTTCTTAAAAATGGGGACCACATTAGTTAGTTTCCAATCCCCCGGCACCTGGCCAGATGACCACGAATGCTCATACAGCCAGGCCAAGGGCTCTGTGATGACCCCTGCCAGCTCCCTCAACACCCTTGGGTAGAGGGCATCTGAACCTCCAGATTTAAAAATGCCTAGCCCTTCCAGAAGATCCCTAACTACATCTGCGCTGACCCAAGGCCTGACAGAGCTTTCCCTGAGATAGTCCCTACCTCCGGTAGGAGGGATGTTCAAGAAAACAGAGGCAAAGAAACTGTTAAAAATATCAGCTTTTTCATCTGGCATAGCCACAAGGTTACCATTTGAGTCTTGCAGGGGCCTTACATTGCCTGGTGCCCTCTTCTTGCTCCTAATGTACTTGAAAAAGAACTTTTTGTTGTCCTTAATCCTGGACGGTAGCCTGAGTTCCATCTCTGCCTTGGCCTTCCTAATAGCCCTCCTACACTCAAGAACTGAGGATGAGTACTCCTCCTTGGTGATAGCCCCTCCCTTCCACTGGTTGTACGCCCCCCTTTTAGTCCTCAGGCATTGCTGTATGCCTTTGCTGAGCCAAGGGGGTTTCTGAGCACCCTTACCCCCCTTGCTTCTCTCAGGGAATGTTACCCTTTGGCCCTGGGGGATTGCCCCCTTAAGGTACACCATGCTTCATGGACTCCCATCTTCACTACCTTCTAGGCCCTCAGTGCCTCCCCCACAAATCACCAAAGCTCATTGAAGTTGGCCCTTCTGAAGTCAAAATACACCCCCAAAACAACAGAGTAATAATTGCAAAGCTAGACAATAGTCTGGCTTTAACTCAGAATCATAGAAAGTTAGGGCTGGAAGGGACCTCAGGGGGTTATCTAGTCCAACCCCCTGCTCAAAGCAGGCCATCTCCAACTAGATCATCCCAGGCAAAGCTTTGTCGGGCCGGGTTTTGAAAATCTCCAAGAATGGAGCTTCCACCACCGCCCTGTGTAACCTGCTCCAGTGCTTCAGCACCCTCCTAGTAAGAAAATTCTTCCTAATATCTAACCTAAACTTCCCAGGCTGCAACGTGAGACCATTGCTCCTTGTTCTGCCATCTGCCACCACTGAGAACAGTCTGGCTCCATCCTCTTTCAAACCCCCCTTCAGGTAGCTGAAGGCTGCTATTAAATCCCCTCTCAGTCTCCTCTTCTCTATACTAAATAAACCCAGTTCCCTCAGTCGTTCCTCCTAAGTCATGTCCCCCAGCCCCCTTACCATTTTTGTTGCCCTGCACTGGACTCTCTCCAATTTGTCCACATCCTTTCTGTAGTGGGGGGCCCAAAACTGAACACAGTACTCTAGATGTGGCCTCACCAGTGCTGAATAGAGGGGACTAAGCACTTCCCTTGACCTACTGGCAACACATCCACCAATGCAGCCCAGTATGCTGTTAGCCTTCTTGGCAACAAGGGCACACTGTTGACTCATATTGCAGAGCTGCTGCACAACCAGTCAGCCCCCAGCCTGTACTAGTGCATGGGATTGTTCTGTTCCAAGTGCAGGACTTTGCACTTGTCCTTGTTGAACCTCATGAGGTTTCTTTTGGCCCAATCCTCCAATTTGTCTAGGTCACTATGAATCCTGGCCCTACCCTCCAGTGTATTTACTACTCCTCCCAGCTTGGTGTCATCTACAAACTTGCTGAGAGTGCACTCTGTGCCAGAGGTTCCCAACCACCGAGCCGCAGCCTGGTACTGGGCTGCAGTGGGTTGGCTGCCAGGTTGTGGCTTCCACTGCCATCTGGGAGCAGGGGGATGCAGGCAGGAAAATGCCTGGGTAGAGGGTGGGAAGGTAGCTCCACTGCTTTCTCCTAGGAAAGGCAGCAGAGCCCTTCTTCCTGGGCAGCCCCAGCTGGGTCCCCCTGCACCACCGCTTGTGCAGCCCCCTCCCCTTCAGAGTCCCCTGGCTCCAGTGCCCCAGCCTATTCAGATCCTTGCAACCCCTCCACCATGTAAAAAATAAATTTAAATGTGTAAATTATCTTGAATATGCAAATCAAACTTAAAAATGTAAATTAGATAGTTTGCCAGTCTGCAGTATAAAAAGGTTGGGAACCACTGCTGTATGCCATCCTCTAGGTCACTGATGAAGACACTGAGCAAAACCAGCTCCAGGACCAATCCCTGCAGCACTCCACTTGATACTGGCTGCCAAGTAAACATTGAGCCATTGATTACTACTCTCTGAGCCTGGTGCTCCCTCCAGTTTTCTATCCACCTTAAAGTCCATTCATACAGTCCATACTTCCTTAGCTTCCCTGCAAGAATGCTGTGGGAGACGGAATCAAAAGCCTTGCTTAAATCAATTAAAGACCTTTTTTTGTAAAAATCTTGTTGGTCTAATAAAAGATATCACCTCTACTATGAGTTCTGATGGCTAAAATCAAGGTATACCACATCCACTGGTCTCCCCACATCCACAGAGCCAGTCATGTCATCTTAGAAGGCAGTCAGATTGATCAGGCATGACTTGCCCCTGGTGAACCCATGCTGACTGTTCCTAATCACCTTCTCCTCAAAGTGCTCAGAAAATGATTCTCTGAGGAACTGCTCCATGATTTTTCCAGGGGATGAGGTGAGGCTTACTAGTCTGTAGTTCCCTGGGTCCTCCTTCTTCACTTTCTTAAATATGGGCATTATGTTTGCCCTTTTCCAAGCATCTGGGACCTCTCCTGACTACCATGAGTTTTCAAAGATGATGGCCAAATGCTCTGTAATCACATCAGACAACTGCCTCATCACTCTTGGGTGCATCCCATCCGGGTCCATGGACTTGAACACATCCAGCTTTTCTAAGTAGTCCCTAACCTGTTCTTTCACCACTGAGAACTGCTCACCTCCTCCCCAGACTGCTGCCCAGTGCAGTAGTCTGGGAGCTGACCTTGCCTGTGAAGACTGAGGCAAAGAAGGCATTGAGTACTTCTGCTTTTTTCTGCATCCCCTGTCACTAGGTTGCCTTCCTGATTCTGTAAGGGACCCACACTTTCCCTGATCCTCCTCTTGCTGCTGACACACTTGTAGAAACCCTTCTTGTTACCCTTCACATCTTTGCTAGCTGCAATTCCAATTACATCTTGGCCTTCCTGACTTCATCCCTGCATGCCTGAGCAATGCTCTTATATTCTTCCCTAGTTATTTGTCCAAGTTTCCACTTCTTATAAGCTTCCTTGTGATTTAGTTTACTGAAGAGTTCCCTGCTAAGCCAAGCTGGTCTTCTGCCATACTTCTTAGTCTTTTTGCACATCAGAATGGTTTGTTCCTGCACTCTCAGTAAGGTTTCGTTGAAGTACAGTCACCTCTCCTAGACTCTTCTCCCCCTCAGACTGGCTTCCCAGGGGATTCCAGCCATGATTTCCCTGAGTGGTCAAAGTCTGCTTTTCTGAGCTTTCTGTTGTGTAGTGCAGGTTTGTACTTTTCTGTTCTCCATTCTTCCTTTCCTCAGGATCCTGAACTCCATCATATCGTGATTGCTGCTGGCCAAGTTGCCATCTACTATACTACATTCTACATAGAAGAACCACAAAATTGCTACAGCCCCATCATTCTTCCCCAGATCTCTGTTCTAAGAGACAGTTCTTACCATCTGGAAGGTTGGCAGATTTAGGTTATTTCAGATGAAGGGGATTTGTGAATCTTGAAATCAAGGGGACTTTACATCAAGGGGACTACAGTATGGGTACCCACTGTACTCAACTATGACCAGGTGGTGCTGAAAGACTGGATATTATATATATCTAGAATGGTGAATGGGAAAATTCTTTGGATGTTGGACTTTGAGGGAAAGCACTACACTGCTTCCCTTTCTGTTTCATAGATCTCATCTCCCCTGCTCAGTTTCTAAGGCCCTGATGTTATGAAGAAAGTATGTGACCAATATGTAGGCCCTGATGCTAAGGGCTGAAGAGTAGGGCTGTGTGAAGCTTCAGTCCCTGATTCGATTCAGCAGAGTTTCAGCCACTGACAGTGGAGATTCAGCCCAATTTGCTGGCCATATCTCTGAATCCAAATCAAATCAGTAGACCCTTTAATCTCTGAATCGAACTGGAACCCTCCAAATTGATTTGGAGAGATTCAGAAAGATTTGGTGATTCAGATATAGACACAGCTTTAAATGTTTTTTCTACATACCTCAAGTTACCAGCCAGCTTGTGAATGCTGCAATCCTGGGGCAGATGGAGTGTCCCATGGGAGCACAGGGGGCTCCCCAGCATGCTCAGCAGCAGACCCGGAAGTTGACCAGAAGCACTTCTGGTCCACTTCTGGGTCCTCTGAGAGCACACTGGGGGCTGCCCCTGTGCCCCCTGGCTCAGCAACTAGTGCCTCCTGAGTCTGGGGGGGCACCTCGGGTCCCCCCATGGTCAATTGCTGAGCTGGGGTGGGCACAAGGGGGCCCCTGTGCACTCAGTGACAGACCCAGCAGTGGACTGGAAGTACTTCTGGTACATTTCCAGGTTCGCCACCAAGCACACGGGGCCCACCCGTGCTTCTGTGGGACACTCCATCCACCTCAGCATTGCAGCGTTCATGAGCCATGCCTGATACCTCAAGGTATCTAGAAAAAACATTTAAAGCTGCGTCTGTGGCTAAATCACTGATTCTCTGAATCAGCATCGAATCTTCAGATGCAGTCGAATCAAATCGTGGACAGTGATCTGAACCAACGAATCAAATCACGGTCCCCAGTTCAGGCCAAATCTGAATCCGAATTGAATACAGCCCATTTCACACATCCCTACTGAAGAGGCTTCCACTTCCAGCCTTAAATCTAGTCTCAGTCAGGAATGATTGAAAATGTGGACTGTTTTGTGGCTTACGGCCCTCTTACACATTAATTTTAGGCAGCTCCTGGAGCTCTTCACCTCTGGATTGTCCACACATTAAACCTGAAACCAGTTTTAAGTACACGTTAGGCAACTTAACATTATGCTACTCTAGGGCAGGTTTCTCTCTGATCTGTGTTACCCAGCTCATGTTTCATTAATGTGTAGCCACTCTAGGTCGCTCATTAGTGTAAACACCCCACCCATACACACACACACATACTTGCTCCTGCTGGTCTGGATCTGGTCTATTGCCTCCCCGCCCCAGCGCTCCAGATCCCTGCTCACTGCCCTTCCCCCCCTTACTTGTGGCTGTCCACACTGTCTGTCCCAGGGGAGCAGGCAGGGAAGAGTTAATTTGCCTGCCTAGCTGTCACCACCACCACTGCTGTTCTCTGGGGCAGGCTTAGCTCAGAGAAGAGCAGCAGCCCAGCAGTGGTGGCAGTGGGGGCCGATCAGGCAGGTTAACCCTTCCCTGCCTGCTACACTGGAACAGACAGTGTGGACAGCTACAAGTAAGTGAGAGGGGGATGGAGGGGAGCCCCAGGGGAGGGTCAGGGGGGAAGCCCAGAATGGGAGAGGGGAATTCTTACTTATTAGTCCTCTAGGTCCCTGCTGGCCTGAATGTATGTCTACTCCAAACTTGAGCTGGCACTAACACTGATCAACATTTGAGCAGCTTACAGTGTCAGATGTAACAAGGCCCTAACATGAAATTAGTGTGGGGTCTCAAAGTAGTTTTCAGTGGCTGAGTGTTCATATAGCAAAATATACCACTACATAATGAAAGAGCTTCTGTGTAAATCTTCTCAGCAGAGAGGTCTTAAATTGCCTTCCGAAGGTGGTCTTTTCAGGTCAGGTCAGAGATGTATTAGAGCAAGAAGCTTGTATCATCATTCTCAGTTCTCTACTTGGTTGTGGACCCAGGGGTGGATTCACTCCAAAATGCAATGAGTCCTGTTAGTAAAGATGATATACATGAAGCAAAATGGGATGTTGGAATACTTCTGATTTTGTGTAATGGTGCATCAGTATCTCTACAAGATGAATTACTATAAGATTATTTCCTTTTCCCAAATTTTTTAATATTTACTTGCCATAATGGTGAGTGAACAGCTGTTTTTACCTATGCACATCAGTCCATGAGCACTTCAGAAGACAAAGAACATCAGTGATGAAACACCTGACAGATCCCTTCATGTTACATATCTTTTCTGTAAAGGAAGAGGGGAGAAGACCTGCCTTGGGGTAATATCCAATGTGCTTTTGGGCACATCTGCCACATATTAAATTAGTATAGAAAGGGTTTATTTCTAAAACGTATTTCCTTTCACCATGGAAAGATAAGCAAAGGAATACATCCCTTAGGTTTGTGATCCACTTTATGCAAAATATTTGTGAAAATTTGGGTTTGCCTTAAGTGGCACACCAAAAGATTTAAAGAAGTAGAATCTCTCAGGTGATGATGTCACAAATGTTGCTTGAAAAATGAGTTTTCCTTGGTTCCTTGATTAAGTTTTAAATCATAATAAATCTTCCAGAGCAGTCAAGGGAGTCTTACTAAATGCATGATGTGACTTCTGGACCCTTTGAGATTCTTCTCTGAAAAGGTAATGGAACAACATCTTACCTTATGCTTTACAGCTGATAAAACTAGAGTTTGTAAAAACTTGTCTACCTTTATTTTAAAACATCATGATTATGGTTGCCATTTAAAAATGGTTTCATCACAGAGTTTGAAGAGAAAATAGCAAAACACATCAAAACAAATGAGAAAGTATTAAATCTACCAGAACCCGAATGCCTGTGAAAGATGTGAACAGTTTCTTGGATTACCAGGGAATTAAGGCAAATATGGAGAAGGATAAGGATGTTGCAAGAAAACTAAAGGCTTTTTTTGCATCATTCTCTATCGGAGAGGAAGCTGAGACTATACTTATTCCAGATAATAAGAATAATGCAGCATTAGCAGGGTAATCATAGAATCATATAATCACAGAAATTAGGGGCTGGAAGAGACCTTGAGAGATCACCAAGTCTAACTCCCCTGCTCTGGGCAGGAATACTGCTGAGATCAAATGATCATGGCAAGGCGTCTGTACAGTCTTCTCTTGAAGACTTCCAAGGTTGCAGACTGCACCACCTCCTTGGGAAGTCTATTCCAGATTCTGGTCACCCTTACTGTAAAGAATTGCTTCCTCACATCCAACCTGAAACCAACCCTTAACAGTTTATGGCCATTGCTCCTTGTCCTCCCCTGGGGCACTATAGTGAACAGTTATTCTCCCAGCTCCCAATATTCACCTCTTACATACTTATAGATGGCCAACAAGTCCCCCCTCAGTCTTCTCTTTCTTAGGCTGAATAATCCCAGATCCCTTAGTCTTTCCTCATAAGGTTTGTCATACAGGCCCTTAATCATCCTTGTGGCTCTTCTCTGAACACTTTCAAGATTCTTTGTGTCTTTTTTGAAGTGCGATGCCCAGAACTGGACACAGTACTCCAGCTGGGGTCTCACCAATGCCGAGTACAGAGGAAGTATCACTTCCTTAGCCCTGCTTATGACACATCAGCTAATGCAAGGGTTGTCAACTGGGGGTACACATACTCCCAAAGGTATTTAGAAAGGTCATAGGGGGTACGCAGAGGTGGGCTGGCAGGCAGAGATGGAGCACACCCCTGGGAGCAGCAGCAATACCTCCCCAGTGCATTCCCACACTTCACCACTTGCCCAGGGGAGGGACAAAGATGCAGTGGGCACTTCCAGCCCCACACAGCACATCACAGCACCTCCCTCCCCCCACATCAGCTCACTGTTCTGATTGGTTGCTACCCCTTACAGCTAGTCCCTCACAAATGGACTTCTTAATAATTTTTTCCAAAATTTTACCCAGTATTGAGGTCAAACTCACCAACTTATAGTTTCCCAGATCCTCCTTCCTCTCATTCTTAAAAACTGGAACCACACTGAACCTTTTCCAGTCCTCTGGGACCTCTCCCGAGCACCATGAGTCTTCAAACACCTTCACCAACAGTCCCACAATGATACCAGCCAATTCCCTCAGCACTCACAGGTGTAGTTCATTTGGTCCTGCAGATTTTAAGACATTCAATTGCACTAGGTGCTCCATCACCAGTTCGACACGAAAAAATTTAACCAGTGATGGCCATAAATTGAGACTTACATTTACTTGCCCACACCCAGACTTGAACTGCTAGGCTTTCTATTATCAGCTCACAACTCAGGCCCTCTAGCCACAGAAGAGGCATGCTTTATAAGTGTTAAAAGAGGAGGTGCTGGAAAAAGCTGATAGACTAAAAGCCCTAGATGGCCTACATCAGTGGCATTCAACCTCTGGCCTGTAGGACACATATGGCCTGTGGAACATGTCATCTGGACTATGGGGCTCTTCACAGGTCTGGAAATTTGGTTTTGGAGTGGCAGCATTAATTGTTGCTCCCCTGCTGCCAAATTTCCAGACCCATGAGGAGCCCTGCAGCCCAAATGGCATGGCCCTGCACACTAGATCTTGACAGTCCACGGTGGGGCTGGTGTGTGGGGTCTATCTGTGGCTGGATCTGGTACATGGTGTCAGGCCAGTACAGGAGTATCAACCCCACACCTAGGATTCAGTCCACAGCCCAGCCTTAAACCACTCTACTGACGCATGGGGTCAGTAAGCTAAGCAACACTGGCCTACATGAAAGAGTGCTGCAGGGATTTAAAAATTAGGAGGCTAAGGCATTGCTCTCAAAAATACTGATATCAGCTACTTTCTCTGGGGACTGGAGGATAGCAAAAATGGTGCTAAGGATATTCTGGAAATTACAGATTGGTGACCTCTACTTTAGTTCCAAGCATATTAGATTAAATGATAATTGGAAATATAATTTTCATCTGTGCACAATATTTAGTTTTGTAGCAGGGAGTCAGAGCTCAACCCTCTCATCATCCCAGAGCCAGAAACACCACGGCGAGATCTCCCAGCCACAGGTGCAGTCCCTGGCATTCTCAGTGAATGGAGGGGTGGAAACAGAAGCTTAAAAGGGCTGATAAAGCCCCAAACTGCCTAGAAGCAAGGTATTATAGCATCCCCTGGAAAGGGAGAGAAGCTGGGAGCAAGCTACTTACTGGGTGTCTGCATGGAGGCATGGGCAAATCCAGGACAAGACTGGCTCTGGAGTTCCTGTTGCAGGCTGAGAGAGGATGTGAGACTCTCACTGCACTGCATGGAGATCCTGAGCATCCAGGGTCCTGTGGGAGACAACAGATAAACAGAAGAGAGGTTGTGAGTAGTACTGAGAATCTGACACCGGTACCAGATCCAAAAAATGCGCTGTGACAGGGATTTATAGCCCTGCTTGGCAGTAGGGTAGGGCAAAAAGAACTGTCAGGGTCCTATGGGAAGCACAAACCACGTTTCGTAGAGATGCTGCAAGACGACTCAGGCACCTTAGGTCAGGTGCCATTCAGGGAGAGAGGCCTGGGAATCTGCCAGGCTAGAGAGGCCTGGGTGGTCTGCAGCCTATGACTTTGGGGTAGGTGGCCAAATAAACAAGGAAAATATCCCATGCTGAGCCCATAGTTTGTGCCTCAGGGAAAGAGAAAAGGAGGGGAGAAGACCCCATTCAGAGCAGCGAGTGGGTGAAAAGCATCCCAATGATCCCGTGGATGGACTAACAGGCATCCACAGGTTAAGAGGTCCCTTAAAAGAAGTGACTAAGTGTATGGGCTCACACACCCAAGGTCGTTCTGTTTATTTTCTCCATTTATATAATTTGGGTGGCATGCAAATGGACTGACTATAACCGTGATCTAATTCTGATTGTGATGCATCAGATATATGGAAGAGAGTGGCAGACTGATGTTTTCCATGTGACCGCCAATATCATTGAGATCAACAGGTGAGAGACAGACCAGGATGTAAGGGTGGAGGAGCCCTGGGCAAAGTCAGCATCATACACAACACACCTGAGAAGTCATTCTGGAGCACAGCTTTTCTCCAGCCTTCTGTAGAATCATCAAGGCATGGCAGGAGAGACACACAGTGGTGGCGAAAAACTTAGGACCTGAGAGCAAGGAGGTGCCAGTTCAAATAGTGCCCTGTGACAATTTTCAATTAATGAAAATATAAAAAGATGTCTCTCCCAAGCTTGGGCTTAACATTGTAACAGTTAGTATCACAATGCTGTCTCAAATACAGTCAGCTGTCCCTCCAGGCTCCCTATTGAACAGTATTAAACAGTTCAGGGTAGAGGCCCCACAAAGCAGACACCTGAAAACTTCTTTAATCCTCAAGCACATGGGATAAGACATGGATCCTCTAGTCTTTTCTGGTTGTTAGTATATCTGGGCTCTGGTGGATCAAAGCTCAACACTTCCCCCCCCAAACAAAACAAAACAAAACAAAACAAAACAAAACAACAACAACAACAACAAACCCCAGGGTATTGTCGCTCAAATATCTTTGCTAACTGTAGCTGTTGCAACATGGCACATGAAGGTGATGTCACAGGTTCTAAATCATTTACCCCTTTGTAGGTTAGTGGATTTCTGAAATGGACCTCTGCTGAATAGGTAGACATGTACATTCTGCATTAATGTAAGTTTTAGGGGATTCAACAGGAATCCTATAGAGAGCACATAAGAATGCACACTATAGTTAGAAACCCCACATTAGCTGTGGTTTACAAAGGTCGGGATCTTTGTGGCAAGGTCTGACCTGAAAAGAAAACGTTACAATTTTCTTACTAGGCACAGAGCAGAATAAGTGCCCTCAGCCAACAGGACTGTGTTGGCAATTTGGCACTCAGCTAGGTTTTGACTGCAGTAAAATTTTGCAGTAACTCCTTTGAAATCAATGAACTGGATTATCTGACCATTAATGTGAACTTGTTGGCAATGTGAAATTAGATAAAAATGAAGAAAAAACATAGAAAATCTTACCTCCCACACCAAAATAGAAGAGAGAGGAGAAAATCTTATGAACTCAAATCGTCCCTACCTTCCACACAACAGTAGCCTTCTAGATTGAATGAACCTTTTCAACAAATCTAGAAGCTGTGGGCCATATCTACAGCTGATGTCAGCAGCCCTATGCCAATTCACAGCAGCTAAGGATCTGGTCTCATTTTTTTCACCTGATGCACGGAGATTTGCATATTAATCCCCTTCATATCACTGATACAAAAAAAGACTTCTCGCAAGATCCACAAACTCCTGTTATCATAAATAAATTATTGCATTGTTGCTGGGCTAGACCTTGGTCTGTGGACAATACATTTAAAGCCTGTCATGTAAATCATTTCCTTTTGAATATGTAAGGCTAATCGATTTCAGACCTTGGTTTGCACACACTGTACATTTCATAATCTACAGTCTTCTTTCTGATGAAACCCTTGCCTTTTGACCCTAAAATACATCTGAATAAAATTGTCCCATCAGGAGTTCAGATAATTGCTTGACCTTTCCTGTCAGTCATAAAAGAGGCCAACCCAATCTTTTTGGACACTTCCCCACACTTTAATATGTTTTTCAAGCACATGCTGAATAGCATAACAGAACATGAATGGTGCTGTTATAAATGTGTGGCACTTTATATGCTAAAAAAGAAATTAGAGACTTTTGGTTCCACATGTATTATTGTGAGATAAAAATTTACCAGTATGTAGCTTTGCAATTACTATACTTAGAGCAACATTTGTCTTAAATCTTACTTAAGAAGCACAGCTTTTCTTCTTTCAGCGGAAAACACTGCATTTGTGTTTAGGGTCTTGCTTTCTTGCACTACAGCTTGAGACACAAAGAATGGTCAAGACATAGTTTTTAACTCTCTCCCCCACCCTAACTTTGTGCCCTCAAAGCAGAATTCTTTTACTAGAAGTGCTTTATCCTGCCAAATAAGTGGGCAAAAAGCAATTCCTTCCACATCCAAACAAGCACAGCTCCTTCTTAGCAAAGCTACCTGGAGAGTATATTGCAGGATTCCATACTATAGGGCCCAACTGAGTGTTTTACTGTATATGTATGGGGTATAGCAGTGCTAGGAATGAGAACCCTGGGTACGTGTTTATAGATTGGAATACAAGGAAGTCAGAGGCCACCTTTGGGGGCATATGTATGAGGCAGCTCACAATCCTTGGGTAAACACTGGCACTTTCAGTCATAAAAGTAACTTTCAACTGCAAATATTTAATTGATTTCAGTGGACCCAGGTTTTCAGCCCCATAATCATCATCTATAGACTGACTGGGTGGGTGAAACTCCATGAGCAGGAAGAGGCAGAATTGTGCCCTGAGAGATGAGGACTATCTATTGAAGGAAGGCTTGTGGATGGCAAGCTGCCACCTCATTGCTAAGCCCTGAACAATGAGAAACATTACAAACATTCAAATATCACTGATGAGGATTACCGAAATCAGAGCCTCAAGTTAAAAGACTAAGAATTCCTCAAGGAAAAGGAGTGGTCTGCTGTAGTGCAAGTATGATATGAGCTTTAATCAGAAAAGCTGATTAAAATATTAGGCTCATGGACAAAGCATTTCATTGGGCACTTCATTTTTTATTTAAATCCCCCCCTCCACCCCTGAAATTAGCACCAAGTTAAAAGGACAAACTTTACATTGATGTTGGGTTGGGGGGGAACTATTGGACAGCCAGGAAATTGTACATTTAAAAACAAATTTAAAAAGTGTTGGAAAGTACGGGACTGCAGAATTCAGGGACCTCTAAAAAGTCACCCCTCTACCCATATTCTCACCATGCTACATGCCTATTTGCAAGGCAAGTAAATACCTGAAATATCGCAGCTCATTCATTATAGCTTTAAAGCCTCCAAACTACAGTGGTTTGGACACCAATCCTGGCTGTAGCAAGGACTTCTTAATCCCCATGCTACATTGCCCAGAAGTCTGAATTGTAAATGAAATTCTCAAGATTTTGAATATTTTTCCAATGCAAAACAAAAACAAAAGTGAGGCCCTTCAAAATTTCAGGGAATAACCTTCTGAGAGAGTCCTGTTTCAGAACAGCCAGTAAGCCAGTGGTTAACTCACCTGACTGATTTTTGAACAGGGACTTGTATCTGGGTCTTTTACTTCCCAGATGGTGGTCCCAAACACTAGGCTGTAAAGTCTGTCTCCTTCTTAATCACTCATTTGGAAATTCACTAGACCAGCAACAGAGAACCTCTATAGTTTTGTAGTTAAGCTATTCATCAGAAACATGCAGTACTCAGGCTGAAGTCTCTGCTTCAAATAAGGCAGAATATGGACCCCCGGTAGGGTGGCCATCATAGTGGACAGTCTGGCTGTCCTCCGTTCTGTATTGATACGAAACCAGACACCTTCTCTTGAAGAGAAAAATAGAGGACATAAAAGTATCGGGTTTCTTATCAATAGAGGACAGAGGACAGAATAGCAGAAAACCGAAATGTCCTCTATGATGGCCAACCGAACCCCCAGGTAAATGCCCTAATCCCTAGGCTATACTTGTTGTCTTTCTCCTTTTAAAAAAATGCAAGCCTGGACCTGTAAAAAGAATTGTTGAAATCAGTTCTTTCCCATAAAAATTTCCCCATAGGAATTGGCAGTTGACCTAAAGCCATGGGTATATAAGTGTGTCCACTACAGTTCACCCAGCCAAACTATAAGTGAATCTATTGTTTATGATGTCTGACTTGCATGACTGATTAAGGAGTAAAATGTTGTAGAAAGATGAACACTTGGCATGATAGAACAATAATGGGAAGTTGAATGGAAGCTGGTTAAGTCCTTTGTGTGTGGATGTGAACCATAATAGCTAAGAGTTGATATTGCTGCCTTGTAAATAACAAGTGGGATGCAGAATAGACTAGAGAACTGTGGGTGGTGTATCTGTAATTGCTGGGCTATACATGTAATGTTATAGTCATAGTGTTTTGAATTCAGTATGGTCTAGCATGGGTACATGGTTCATCTTTTCAATGGTGATGTTATAGGATTATGTAATCTTGGAAGAAACCAAAGCTGGCTTTATAAACGCTCCAAGAATCCACCGAGTTTCTATTATCTCAGAAGAAATTCTTGCAGGGGTCCTGCAGAATTGATAAACTGTGCAGTAGTTTATGTTAAACTGCAAGAATAACAGGAATCTCAGAGGGATTAAAAATTCCAGAGGAGTCTCTGCAGTATTTACAATCTCTGCAAGAGTCCTTGTTATAATTTATCATTCCCATCATTATAACAATAGCAAAGTGATTCTATGTATGTCAATCTTTTGTGTAGTAATGGTGTTAATTTAAGTCAGGTGAATAAATAAATAGAATTTTCCATTTCTTCACCCCTGCTTCATTATAGGTCAGCTTTTGCAATGTCTGTACTGGGCAATCCATTGTTGGTGATATCTCATCCTCTCCTGCCTATACTGCAGAGGTGTCCTTGCATCTGGACTATATCTACATTACCAGCTCAGTGCCTTCTTTTGTTCCATAACTGCACAAGGTATATCTCACTCCTTAAAGAAATTACTACAATCTGTTCTTTTAGACACTGAAATCATTCCTCAAATAAATTACAATATGCCCATGGCACTTTATCAATAAATCCTGTCCTCTGGAAAAGACAGAGCAACTGTAAAATTAAATGCCCCTTTAAAAAGTCTTCTATGAATACCTCAAAACTTTTAAGAAATTCTCCTTGGCAGAGAAGTATTTCAGGTAGATTAATTTAGTATGTGTGTGTTGGAAGGGAGCAGAGAGGTATCAGAAGGGAGTTCATGAAGGAAATCTAGTCACAACATTACCTATGAGACTAGTCAAGATGGTGGAAAAAAATATTTGGCAAAAACATGCAGACAATTGTCAGGTTTGAAATCTGTCATGTTTTAAATGTTATTGGGATCATTATCAAAATTGTTATCCTTTGTTGTTGTTAATGTTTTATTTTACCCAAAGGTAGGGTGACCATATGTCCCGGATTTCATCCTAGAAAAGCAGGGGTGCAGGGTTGCAGCCTGACTAAGAGTTAGAGTGGCGCAGAGCACCTTGCAGGTGGGCAAACAGCAACTGTTTCCTGCCTAGCATGCAGCCCTGCCCTTGCTGATTTGTGAGAGTACAGGGAGGTGGGGAGCAGTGTCTCAGATTTCCAGGATTTCCATATGGTCAGCTTACCCAAAGCCCTCATTTCTATAGGTAGTATCTAGGTGGCTCTGTCAGATCAGTGAAGCAAGTTTTTCAGAATTGAGGGTACCAAACTGCTAATACCTTGCTTCCATTTGCCACATGTTTAAATCTAGGGGACTGTTAGCACAAGCCCTTTGGTTAATACCAGGTGCTATACAAGGAGAAAGGAGGTCTCTCAGGCAGTTGTGACCCAACTTTAATAAGGCTTTTAGAAACAGGTTGCATTGTGAACACTGAGATGGTGAGAACTGTATAGCACTTAGATAGCGTACTCCCCTGTCTTACTAGAACCGGTGAATGGTGGACTGCCTCAGTTTCCAAAAAACAAGTACCTTCATGTAGCATTCATTTCAGTAATGCTGTGTGGAGGTCATGAAGGTGCTGGGACCACAGTAGGTTGTGCAAAGGTCAATATTTGAGAGAGATGATTTCAGTCATCATACCAGATGAGATCATTTCTGGGCACTGTCTGGGACCAAAGGACCCATGTGGGTGCAGAAATACTCGTCAATAGCAAACCACATTGATAAAGAATGAGCAGATCTCATTAGGTATGGGGGCAAGAGCCATTTCCAACACAGTCCCTAGATAGTTATTCCAATAAGCCAGCATCACCTCTGTCTTATTTGTCTTTAGCCTCAGACAGCTCATGCTTACCAGAGTATCTTGAAGAAGCCCTGGGAAAACAAAGGTACCATGTGATCCAGGTTAAGTGAAAGAGGGACAGTGTTCCATGTCATCCAAGTTCTGATGACATCATGGGTCCAAAACACCTCATTATCGTCTAAAGATGTCTCACATAAACATTAAAAAGAGCAGTTTCACCAGACACTGGCATTCTGAGCCCATAAGGTAAATGAGGGAACTATCAAGTGATAGGCAATCATGCCAGACCAGTATGAAGCCCTTCAGCAACAATGTCAATCACACCTCCCATAATTAAGTCAACCAACCTGGTGGTGACTACCATCAAAATCTAATCTAGAAGAATCATATGGTCCATCACTAGGAGAAGACCACTACTCACTGAAGCAAGTACATTCTCCTGACCTGAAACCTGACTGGTAGCAATCAATTACTCCAGGGTCTCCAGAGAGAATGAAGTGTACCTTGTAAACTAACAGAAGTAGGTATGCTTTTGTGTGTTGAAGCTCACTTCATCAAATGGTGTAAAAGGACATTCAGAAAGCAAAGCATAAGAAGGAGAGAGAAATTAGAATACAAAAAACAAGGGGGGAAGGTGTGGGAGGACAGGGCCAGTGCTTGCAGAGATGAACGAACAAGAAGGAAACCCATACGAACAAAGGAGTCATCAAAGTTAACTCTGATTCTCTTTTCAAGAGCCTTGCTCCCATTAGTACAACAGTAAAAACAGGGCAATTGGTAGTGAAATGCTCAACTTCAGGAGGTGGTTTCTGAGCAAGGGCCTAACAACTGCTAATCAGGGTTAGTTTTATTCACCACTTACTCACTAGTCCTGTCTCTGAAGCAGGCAGAGTTTTTGATTTTCTTTTTTCCACAAGATGGTGCTGTGAGCCTACCTGCCTCACATTGTCCTGCCTGGCTGCTGTTCCAACCAGCAATGTAGCCTGACAGGTGCTGGATAATAAAATAAAAAGGAATATTATATCCAGGTGCTAAGTACTTTGCACCTTCTTTTGAACGTATTGCCCAAGTAATAAAATAGACTCACTGCCCAGCAATCTCAAAAACAACATGTGTTCCTATACCAGCTTGAGTTGTAGTTTAAAAAGTCAGCCATTTAAGGTGACAGTGGTAAAATGAAGAACAGATGTCTGGGTACCATTAAGACACAAATATTTTAAATTTCAATGACCAAGCTGGTGGGCTGGCTTGATTGAAAGGATGCTTAGTATTAGGCATCTAGCCATTAGTGTTGGCATATTTACAGCCTGACTCCAAATAACTGTTAATCCCTTGAAGGCATTGTCCTATGTGGCTCGTGGTGTGGATCTAAACTGCCATAGGAGCTGCTCAGAGAGGGACTGTGTTGCCTTGAGTTACCCAAGTCCTTTATCTTGCTTGACAAACCCACTCTGGCTGAGGCATAGCTAGTAAGGTTTGTACCCTGAGACAACTCCACTGTGGGGGGAGCTGGCAGCATTGCCACCATACAGTAGGAGTGGGACTCAGCCTCATGCCTTTGATCCTTCCTGAAGAGCTGGTGTGGGGTCAAGGCCGAAGGCAGCAGGGCTCAAGGCAGCATCATGACACTGCTGAGAAAGATGTTGCTGCTACCGCTACTGCTGCTGCTGCTGTTTCAGGGAGGAGGTGTCAGCATGGTGAGGAGTTAGGGAGTTAACAGAGCCATCCAAGGACCCAGACCACACCTACTCCTATAAGATGAAGTTAACTTTGTGTGCACCCTACTGCAGTGGTCACTAAACTTCATTACCAGAGGTAGTATATTCAACATAGCTCCAGTGAAGTCAATTAGCCTGTTGGCTTTCAACTGAATGAGGATCTCATCCCAGATTTTTAAAGGAATGTGTTTCCTCAGGGCAGTTTATTTACAGGCTGGAAAGATTTTTTCACTCAGGTCCTTTTAGTTGCTTTTGCAGAACCTCTGACTGATGCACAAAAAAGCAAAGCAATTTGCCCAAGATTTCACTGAGACTTAGTAACTCAGCTTGGAATAAAAGAATTCCTCCAAGTACCTAGGCTAAGCCATAGATCACATTATTTGCACTCAACCCTTTGCTTTTGGCCCAAATGTATTTAATTTTATTTTCTATTGAGCTAGTTCTGGGCTCCCAGTGAAGACTCATTCCAAGACACTGCTGGCATAATCTAAACATTGTTAAAATATTATACTGCTTTCAGAGAAGGTAAAAATGTCACCAGGCACATTTCATAGAAACAAATAAAAAAAGCTCAGTATGCGTCATTCTTCTGCATTTTAAGTTTAATGAAGGGTAAGCTCAAAAGTTTCAGAGGTTTGTCTCAGTTCAGAGACTCCCAAAAATCCAGAGCCAAAAGCTTAGCCCTAAACCTAGTCAATGATCCACAGACAGACTAGGTTCTGCCCCTTGGTAGAATTACCACAGGTGATGAGATGGGAGGTAACTTTGGTCTAAAGAAGTTGTGCTTCCAAGGCAATCAAGCCATGGACCACAGGAAAGAACCCTCTCACTTTTCAATAGCCAGGTGCTAATGTTTTTTTTTAGTTTCTGACTTACCCCCTTGTCTTTGGGCCCTTCTAATGTAGCGGCTCTTGGGCTTTCATGGGACAGCCAAAGGGCATGTCCCGACCAGTGCACAAATGTGGTTTGAGGTGCCGGTGAGCAGTCTGAGGTGCCACAAGCCATGTGTGGCACATGTGCAAGTATATGCCACACTGCTAATTAGCAGCACAGTGGTTGTTTTTGACACAGGGAGATCCTGGTGTCAAAAAACCCATGGCTGAAAAAAGCGGTACAGTGCACACAGCAGCAGCGTGTGCTGCCAGAAAGGGAGTCTTGTCAGCCAAAGCCATGCTCTGGCTTCTGGCTAGGCTCCAAGTAGCCCGCTCAGTGCCCCTGCTGCCCCGGGAGGCCCTCAGGACCCCAGGTAAGGCTGCTGGGCCAGCCCAGGTTCTGGCCCCAGCCTCCCTTATCCCACCCCAGTCAATTTGCTGTGTGCTGGATTGCACATGTAGGGTCATGCATGCCCAGGAACAAATAGCAGTGGCACAAATATGTGCCACTGCTATTTGTCCTGTGGGAAACACATGCCCCTACACATGCGCACTTGTTGAGATGTGCCCTGTGTTTCCAAACACTTATGGTGTTTTAAATTATTTACCTTGGGATTATTGAATAAATATTAACTTTATAATCATTGTTGAAGAATATTATGGGACCTAGATTTAACCTCAAAAAAAGGTTAGGCAAAACCTATAGCAAGGCTGTCCAGCTGCCAGCCCATGAGCCACATGCTGCCTTGAGGGGTTCAATTGCCACCCCCCCGCCACCGGAGTTCCTTATCGCTCCAGCTGCAACAGCAGGCAGAGTCTCCAGGTTCCCTCTCTCTCCTCTGGCCGCTGCTTCCTGCCTCCATCCCAGGGATAGTGTCGTACAGAAGTACAAGAACCTGAAGGTGAGCCTGGGTTGCACAGTGCAGCTGGAGGTTAGGGGGGTTCTCAGGTACATGGTGCAACAGGTTGGCATCCGTGTGGGTGCAAAATGGAGTGGTAGAGGAGTGTCATGGGTGCTCAGCGCAGCAGTGGTGACAGGCTTGCAGGTGTGCAATGTAGTGGTAGGGAGGCATCTGTAGGATGTGCAGCCCAGGGGAGGGGAGTGAGATCACAGCTTGCCCTGGTGGAGCCCTTGCTGCTGTAGTCTCTGGACTGTGTGGGCTCCAGCATCTTGGAAGTTGGACAGTCCTCATCTACATCATTAATCAAAAGACAAGAACTAAAAATTCTAAGACTTTTTGGGACGGTCCCAAGTAATATAGATTTGCCCATGTTTCATTTCTTCTAATGCTGATATGAAGAATTTCTCCTTTTGGTAAATCCCTGGTCCCAAGACAAGCAGTACTTAGATTTACGGGGACCAAATGATAGCTTGATGATATTAAGCAAGAGAAGATGAACTGGATAAAAAGAACTGGATGGATTAAAATGAGATCCATTTTTTATTGGTTAATCTTTGGCTCTTTCAAAATAAAATGTAAAATCCCCATTGATTTCATACATCTGTTAAAATGTTGTGATACAGAGATCCCCAATTATTTTGACTACTTCATGTAGTTTAATATATAGTGGCATTCTTTTCAGTTTCATTTTCTTTCCAATCTTTAGTGAATAAAACACCTCAAGACTGCTTGGTCTTAGTTGTTAGTGAGTGGTTGGTTGTTCATAAAGAGAAACTATCAAAGTGTTAAGAATTAATATTTATGAATACAGACAGGCCACTGTCTGTGGGACCCATTAGCATATGAAGAAGTTAAACTACAACCCTCATTCCCATTTGTGTAGTGAGAGTTGTTACATAAAATGGATTCCCCAAAATGATTTCTAACATTACCTATATTTTTTCAGCATTACAACAGCAGTCTTAATAGAAAAGAATGCTTCACTTTACCACCTTAGCATTCATGTGTCAGGAATATCAAAGATTTTGGTGAGATCCTGATGTAGCCTTATATTTAATTCAAAGGGAAAAACAGGGGGAAAGAACTAACCAGAACATGTCTGATCAGCCCATGCATTTTGCAGACAATGTTTAAGGAAATATTAACTTCTTAATATGCTCATCTAAGTAAGCTGTACTCTAACTGTGGCAGTACTTATGGCAATGGTTCTAATATGAAGCCTCTAATAGCAACATTTTAGCATCCTTTATCCATCTATAAGAGTACAAAATAGTTTAGTCTAGTTCCTCTATGAACAAACGATAGTAACTTGAATCCCAGTCACCAGCCATTCTAAATTCTCGAGGACAGTCCCAGATTTCAGGGTTGTGTTCCGGTGTCCCTGAGGACTCCATGAAATAGGACTTTTGTCTTGAATTTGAAAAATCAGCCCTAAATTGGTGCAACTTGATGCTGCCTGCCTGGTACCTCATTCACACAGCACTGTGCCCAGACTAATTAGCTTTGTGCCTGAACAGAACTACTAGTAATTAGGTGGCCCATAGCACTACTCTAATCAAGAAACAGTAACTAGAAATGCTGGAGATTATATCTAGTTCCAGAGGCCTGTAGAGCAATGTGGGATTGTGTCCCAGATTTTGATCTTCAAAGTTTGTTGCATTAACTAGAACATCAAGCACTGTATCAGCTTTTGTGATGTAACACTTTTCTTGAACAAAATGCAGAGGTGTAACTGGGCAATTCTTTGCCTTGGGCTGTGGTAGCACATGGACCAGCAGGGCGTGGATGCATGACAGGTTTATAGTTTTGTCATGGTCTTTATACTGGTGTTAAAAAGGAGCAGACACCTGATGTGAAAATGCAAGACCAGTGTAACTTACTTGATTCTGGTGTAGACTTACACTTGTAGGGATAAAACTAGACTACTATAAGGTATATCAGTGTACATGTTGCACCACTATGATATATCCCAGTTTTTTTTTTTGCTTCCTGCCACATAGCAGTGATGTGCTTTATCAGCCACTATTGTGTGCACTTACTCTGGAATAGCTGCACATCTATCTGCTCCAAATCCAGGAGTGATTTACACCAATGTAAGTTATACCAGTGTGAGTGGTGTTGTGTACCTCTGCCCTCAGTGTTCCTCGCTGTCCTTTGAGGGGTTGCACTGATGCTAGAGCAGCAGGGTATGAGTTCCATAGCATTCCTGGTGTAGACAGAGTCTGTGAGAACAATATTGGTTTTTAGAAGCACCTAGGTAATGTCAAAGTAATAAGATCACCAAACAAAGAAAATTTGTTAAAGCTCAGGAAGATGAAAGAGAGTAAACAGGTCAATCCCTTATACCTTTGGTTCAAGTGGCGTGTATGCAATTCTTAAAAAAGGTTAAGAGTCCTTGTAAAAAGGAAACTGTTTTTCATTGTTTCTGTTATAGCTGAGATGGTAGGTAGACTCATAGTAATTTGTAATAGTGCACAGCATTTCACAACATTAGCTCATAGGAAGCCAATATTGGAAGCCTTGGAATATTTAGCAAAAAAATGTTGCCCAAGCAGGCAGGCAAATATTGGTATTTAAAATGGCAAACATTTAAGAAAATGATCGAATGTATTATTTTTTTAAAAATGTAAAATATTGCATAGCAAAAATTATTTATTGAGCACATTGTGATTAAGCTAACAACAATCTCAGAAACATGCTTACTGAGTGCTGGGGATTGCACTTTTTAAGCCAGCCCACAAATATAGAGTCTGATTTAGTCCCTGCCTGAGTTTTTTCTGCATCCTACAGGAATGGTAACTGAGATTACTCAGCACCTCACAAGCAGTGCTCAGTCTCACTCTGGGAAGCGTTTGTAGCTTAATGAAAAGGCAGCCTAAACATGGTACGTTAAACTACCATGAGACACTTTAAAATGGCTGAAGCCAAATCCAAGTAGCAGCCTTTCAACATTAGGCCCTTGGTAGTTGAAATTAGTTCTGTAGAGCTGTTCATGCACCAGCATTATAACTCATTCCCCATTTTGATACTGGCAGCAGGATGTGCATTATGTGGAAACAATAGAAATTGTCTGAATTAGCAGTATAGCTGAACAAATTATAAATGATAGTACAACTGGTGGTTTAGTTTATATAGCTGGAGTTCTAAAACAGAAATACAGATTATGACAGGTTAATGGGAAATGTGACATTCTCTATACATGTAAATAAACACTGAATTTGAGAACCTCTGTTTTCCCACAGCACTTGTAAATAAAAGTATAACAGAGACCTCATGTAAAGCAACCATATGCTTATAATTATCCAAACATTGTAGATCCCCTGTGTGAAATTTCACATCTTTATTGCTTCTATTTTAATGTTTACAAAGTTGGTAGTAATTTTTCAAAAACAAAACTGATCCCAAACAGGAAAGTCAATTTCCTATATAATTTTCATTTTCTGTAGCAGATTGAGCAAAATAAAAGCCATTCCTGTATCATAAACATCTTCTCTCTCTCATACTCAGCCTGCCATAGTTTGTTTCCCTGATGTCAGGGTGTGTTTTGGATGCGTGAAGAATGCACACTTTGTACCCATATATTAAGTTCATAACTGTGAGCAAGATACAATATGGTTCTAATCTAACAAAGTGCCCAAAAAAAGATTGAATACCTGAAGAAAAGCAATGCTGTCACTGATTCATGGTAAAGCAAAATGCCATAAAAAGCAACATTGTTGAATAGCATTAACTCCATTATTTTTGCCAGCTTCTCTTATGAAATGACTATCAAAGAAAAACCTAGAGAAAAAGAAACAAAAAATAAAAATAAAACTTTGCATTCTGGGATTGTGAGAAAGCCCATAGAGACAAATTGTATGGGATCACCCTTCAATATCTACTCAGATCATTACATTATTATATACTTGGGGAAACGCAAATTAACGACAGTATGCATAGGCGCCAACACCATGGGTGTTCTGGGGCTCAAGCACCCCTCCCCCCAAAAAAAAATTAGCAGGTGCTCATGACCCATGGCCGTTTGGGTTTTACATGTTAGATCTCTGTGGCTGCTTGCAGATGTAAAAACAAACAAACAAACAAACAAACAAAAAAACTCCGCACTTTACCGGAAGCAGCAGCATTTTACTTTAACCCAGCTCTGCAGTTTCTGTAAAGACTGGGTGCTTCAGCGGGGTTTTCTGGCACTTTTAACTAAAGCTGATTTAATCAGTTATTACATAAAAGTGTCAGAAAATCCTCACAAATGCTCCCAATTTTTACATACAAACATTGGGCAAATTGGGTTGAAGTAATGCACTGCCTCTCTGGACAAGTTCAGGACTTAGTGTGGAAATGCACCAAATTTAAAGTAAAGCACTGGGGGTTTGGGGGTGTTTGGGGTTGTTGTGGGTTGTGTTTTTTTGGGGGGTGAGGGGGGATTATGTCTGCAAGCACGCACTGGCGAAAACCAAAGTCAGCACCTATGACAGTATGGTTACAAAAGCCAACAGAAATTTTCTTGTAGGTCCCAAATAAGATTAACTGAACATCTGCAAGCTGATTCAGAGTTTCCTAAAGCAGCCCTCTTTATCTGGGTATACTCAGAGTTCTTCAACCTTCTGCTAGTTCACATGACATAGCTTTGCCAGCTTAAATTCTTGGTCCAGTTACACTAACTTCAGAGGTTTACATTACAAGCCTGAGAGGGGCAGACAGACAAATATGCTGAGAAGGAGCGCACAGTTTACCATATTAAGAAAAAGTAATATTTGACTTATGTGAAAGTGTAGAGCTGTGGAGAGGGGTACTCCGCATGCCATCCTCTGGACAGAGCAGCACATAGCCTTCCCATGCCTACAGGCACTATGCCTCCCAGAACCCTACCTGGCCATAGTCACATGCACAAAGTTACCTCTGGCAAAGGAGGAGGGAGGGGTGCTAGTTCATCACCTAAAAAGAAAAGATGGATGTTAGTAACAAGGAGCAATTTGGCAGTTAAAATAATCTGGAAAATTAATGTTCTTTCCAGAACTATGTCAAAAAACTCAATGGACAACCAAGACAATGGCTCACTCTCACCGCTTTCCCAGCTCACTGCTAAGTACTTAGACTAGAATTTCCAGAAGCAGCTGAAGCCCAGATCCTTAAAATTATTTAGGGGCCAGAGTCCTACTTAAGTTCATACAGGTTAGATTCCAAAGCATCTATAAGCATCTTGGCCTTTGGAACTTATCAGCAAATCACCTTTTCAAAAGTAAATTAAATACTTTTGGTGCTTATGCTCCCATATTTAGACCGAATGCATTGCTTTAGCCATATCTCTAAAGGAAGCCGACGAGTCACTGATGTGAAACTTTACTGTGAATCACTCATGGTAAAATAAGCATAAGTAGGCCATAACAAAAAAAGTGATGAGAAATCTGGTGAAGGT
Source organism: Gavialis gangeticus (assembly GCF_001723915.1). Taxonomy (NCBI): domain Eukaryota; kingdom Metazoa; phylum Chordata; order Crocodylia; family Gavialidae; genus Gavialis; species Gavialis gangeticus. The sequence goes on along the minus strand of NW_017728992.1, from coordinate 157,097,665 downwards.
TTTTCAAGGTGCATCTATAACAGTGATTCTCAGGCAGGGTGTCGTGGCATCCTGGGGTACCTTGAGATACTTTTAAAGCAGCTGCACAATATTAGCATGGTTAAGTATGAAAACACCTACACAATTCATAAGATAAACAGAGATTTTTAATAGGGATCCATAGTGTCAGAAACATTCTGACTTGCTGTGCTTCTCACAATAGAAGAATTGCTGTATTATTTTTCTGTAATTAAAAAGTGTATTTTCCAAAAGGTTCCTTTGGTCAAAAAGGTTGAGAACAACTGGTCTACAGCAATCACTGAAACATATATGCTATGAAGTTTCAAAAAAATTCACCAAAGAAAGCTTAGATGAGAGTTCAGTGTTGCTTGGACCTTAGGTGCAGAGATGAATTTCACCCTTTGACACTTAGCTCTAAGTACTACAGATCACAACAATTCCTCCATAGTTTCATGAAAAAAATCCCAATTCCAAAACTTGTTTCAAGCCATTTCCTAGCTCCTAAATTTTTCCTTTTTGTGAAATTCTTCCAGAATGATACTTCCTCATAGAATGAGATATGCACAGGTTGTATGTTTTGAAACTAAGCTATTAATTCCTATTTACAGGTTTCCCTTGCTTTATGCTGTACATGCATTTCCAGAAAACAGCGCATAACAAATTCGCATTAAGGGAACTCATTTTATAATCTAACAAATAGGTATATATTCTAAGACCTCAACTGTACTGACCTCCAGACCCATTTCTACCACTTTTAAAAGACAATTTTGGTACTTGCCAATAGCGGACAATACTCACAAACACAGGGCACTATTATAATGGGTATGGCAACTACAAAAGCACGTGTTGCAGACAATGAGTGAGGAGCACAGATCCACACAGGAGACTATATTTTGGTGCGCATTACTCCCACAATGCACCGCACAAAACAGCTGACTGCAGGCTTCCATAACACTGATTGCTTAAGAGTGAATTTACCTTGCGTATAACAAATTTTTGGTATAAAAGGGGGCATCGCATAAGAGTGAATTTGCACATACAGAACCTGCATAAAGTGAGGGAAACCTGTATTAAACTTTGATATAAAAAAGATTTTTCTTCCAAAAAAGCCAATTTTAGGGAGAAGGAGAAAAGACAGCCTAATATTAGAGGAGAACCTAGTGAAATTTCTTTTCCCTTTCCTCAAAATATAGCATTTTTTTGCAATTCAAATGCAATAAGAAAACTATAGCAAAACACTTCTAATGCAGCTATGGGTGAGCCTGACCAAATACTTTTTCTTTTAATTTTTTCCCCCCCTTTTTGCACAGTTCTGAATCCAAGGCTGTCAAACACTTTATAAATATTAATACATTCTCATATGTTCCTGAGAGATGGTTTGTTCTACCTCCATTTTAAAGATATTACAGCACAAAGACTGAGGTCTAACTTTTAACAAATGCCCACTCATTTTAGTTGCCA
>NW_017728992.1:157090909-157091204 GCF_001723915.1 Gavialis gangeticus | reverse complement strand
GGCCTGGGGAGTGGGCAGGTGTCAGGGGGGCTGGCAGGGGTCCCCCCCATGGTCCTCCCCCCTAACTCCTGCCCCTACTTACCAGCTCTGAGTCAGCTGTAGCTCCCTGCTGCAGCCACCGGAGGTTGTCCGAATCATCAAAGCTCTCCAAATCTTTTCTGAAGATCTGGAGAGCTTTGATTCGATTGGGACCTTTAAGTTGGTCCCCTGATGCGATTTCTATTTGGAGATTCAGCCAATCAGGCCGAATCTCCTCTGAACTGAATCACCACCCAAAGCTTTGCACAGCCCTACT
>NW_017728992.1:157089330-157090093 GCF_001723915.1 Gavialis gangeticus | reverse complement strand
CACACAGGAGACAATATTTTGGTGCGCATTACTCCCACAATGCACCGCACAAAACAGCTGACTGCAGGCTTCCATAACACTGATTGCTTAAGAGTGAATTTACCTTGCGTATAACAAATTTTTGGTATAAAAGGGGGCATCGCATAAGAGTGAATTTGCACATACAGAACCTGCATAAAGTGAGGGAAACCTGTATTAAACTTTGATATAAAAAAGATTTTTCTTCCAAAAAAGCCAATTTTAGGGAGAAGGAGAAAAGACAGCCTAATATTAGAGGAGAACCTAGTGAAATTTCTTTTCCCTTTCCTCAAAATATAGCATTTTTTTGCAATTCAAATGCAATAAGAAAACTATAGCAAAACACTTCTAATGCAGCTATGGGTGAGCCTGACCAAATACTTTTTCTTTTAATTTTTTCCCCCCCTTTTTGCACAGTTCTGAATCCAAGGCTGTCAAACACTTTATAAATATTAATACATTCTCATATGTTCCTGAGAGATGGTTTGTTCTACCTCCATTTTAAAGATATTACAGCACAAAGACTGAGGTCTAACTTTTAACAAATGCCCACTCATTTTAGTTGCCACAGTCTCTGTGAGTGCTGGGTACTAGGCCTGCATGAAGTGGCTAGTATTTGCTTCGGATTTGGATTCAGCCAATTTGAGGGACAGTGATTTGATTTGGTGATTTGGGGCTGGGAGACTGGGGGGGGGAGTCGGGGGGATTCGTGGCAGAGCCCCCCATGGAGCATGGGGCAGTGGGG
>NW_017728992.1:157084419-157089121 GCF_001723915.1 Gavialis gangeticus | reverse complement strand
ATCCCCCCCCCCCCCCGCCAGTACCCAGTGAGTACCGGGGCTTTTCTTTTAAGTACCAGGAGCTGGGGCTGGTGGGGGCAGCTGTGGGGGGGGGCCTGGGGAGTGGGCAGGTGTCAGGGGGGCTGGCAGGGGTCCCCCCCATGGTCCTCCCCCCTAACTCCTGCCCCTACTTACCAGCTCTGAGTCAGCTGTAGCTCCCTGCTGCAGCCACCGGAGGTTGTCCGAATCATCAAAGCTCTCCAAATCTTTTCTGAAGATCTGGAGAGCTTTGATTCGATTGGGACCTTTAAGTTGGTCCCCTGATGCGATTTCTATTTGGAGATTCAGCCAATCAGGCCGAATCTCCTCTGAACTGAATCACCACCCAAAGCTTTGCACAGCCCTACTGGGTACCATTGCAGTCTTTGGCTTCAGGTTGAACTGTGAGGGGTCAGCAGTTCTGAAAGTCAAGCCCCAGGTGTCTCAAGTGGGGCAGCAAAAAAATGCACATACTTGGAAGTAGAGGCCATGGCTAAAAATGGGTTATGAAGAGCCTAATCCAGCACTCACTGAAGTGGTGACTTCAGCGTGACCTGAACCAGGCTTTGGTAGATGTAAAATATAATAACCGGTTTGTGAATCATATTCCAGACTGATTCCCAAACAGCAGTTAAAACAAACATTTTGATATGGCTGGAAACCTTCCAGTGATGCACACTGATTTATAGCATAATTACATAATCTGGTTATTGCTACTTTGTTTTCTCTATCCCTTTTGTTCTACTGTATACTTACCTCTGTTGTGGCAATCGAACTATATGTTCTCCTGAACAGTGGCAGTGTCTTAATATATTTGTACAGCACCTTGCACAACAGGACCTTGAATCTATTTGGACCCTCAAGGAGGAGGAGGAGTTGTTATTGTTAATAATCCTCCACCCTCCTCCTTTTCCTCCTACTACTGGTAACACACAGCACGCATTTATATTGATGCACTTTCTGAAATGGGTGAATCAGAGTGAAGAAAGTTCATGGATTCATGCATATGACTTTTGTAAATTAAATAGAAAGAGTCCTATTTTATTCACTGGACTTTGGATTGGGCCCAAATGGAAGCCACATGCATCTGTTTTAGAGAGTGTATATTAATACCAAAGGAGTGAGTAGGAATAACAGGAAAGTGATGGCATTTGCCTCCGACCCCCAACTTTCATAACCTCATAACCTTGCTTCTCTGAAATTCATCCAGCACCACATTTGTACCCTTACAGCCAAATCAACACATCTCTTATTCATAGATGTAGGGTTGGAAGGGACTTCAACAGATCATCAAGTGCGACCCCCTGCCCTGGGCAGGAAAGAGTGCTGGGGTCAGATGACCTTCTTTTGTGCAAAGTTGTGTGGCTTCTGTGACTCCAGTTGTGAATGTTATTAGCAGGCACCTAGAGGGAAAAAGGTAGTAGGAAGGAAATAGATTTGCTAGCCCAGTCGTTTTCCACCTTTTTTTTCATTTGTGGACCTAAAACATTTCAAATGGAGGTGTGGAGCCCTTTGAATTGTAAGTGTGGGTATTTACATACTTTTGATTGATCATAGTCATCTTTTGCGGACCCCTTAGTTGTAGTCTACAGACTCCCAGGGATCCACAGTCCACAGGCTGAAAACCACTGTGCTAGACCAAAGCTATGTCTGGGGTACTTTCATGCAGTGCTACAAAAATCACTCAAAATATTCCTCAAACAAATAAGCCCAAGAAGTTAAATCAGGAAACTAGAGCAGAAGGCTGATGAAAGAATTGAATCAGCACAGAGATAACATGAGATGGACAAAGAATAAGTGACAAGAGCTGCCAGACTACCCAGGCTGCAAGTGAGAGATGGCAACAAGCCTTACTTTTGTTTCTTTTAAGAAACAAGGAGGGCAGGAATTAGTAAAATTGCCTGAAAGTTCTAACACCTCTCAATTGAGCATCTTTTTCAGAAATGCAGGGCTAACTGCAGGTATGCAAGTTTATCTAACTTTAACGTGGACACAGTGGCACCCATCAGGGCACACCTCTGCTCCAGATGCTCTGCCTAAGCCTGCTTCATTTAATCAATGTGCCCCAGGTGTTGGGAGTAATGCCAGGAGCACAAAGTGATCAGGTATGAGTTCCATCTCTTCTGAAATGGTGCTGACACTACTGCCATCCCTATCAAAGGTGTTTGTTCCCCTATAAGAAAGGGGAACAAAAAGAAGTTCTAGAGTAGGAAGCAGTCGGGAGAGAGAGAAGAGGCTTAGGCTTGCAAGAGTCCACCAGGTGTATGGGTCAAAGAACAGCAGCATATAATTGCAGAGATATCACAGGTTAAAGGTGTCAAATTTGTTCTGTGAAGATGTCTAAATTACCTTTTAAATTAAGTTCTGTTATCTGAATTCTAGTCTTAAGCAGCTCTCTGCTCTTGTCAAGAAAAAACTTGCACACAGATAAACAAAGAAATAATTATCATAATTAATTATTTTAGTACGTTGTTGTCACATTCGGCAGTATTCAGTTACTCAGCATTAGACAGCCTTGTAGACAGCCAGGAGTCCTATCCTTTTGGGTTTTTTTCCCTTATTCTCTCATCCTTCCTGTTCTTTTCATTCTCTTTTCCACATCTGCCTCTTCTTTCTTTTCTCTACCACTTCTTTCCCACAGCATTTCCCAGAGGCATCACTTCCTTCCCATTCCATTCCTGAAAAGCATCAAGAATGATATAGTCAGTACCCAAGATTAACATTTTAACATTCCTTTTTGGATTTGTTAAATTCAGTTCCTCACCTTCAGCAGCAGCCACCATCACCAACTTGAAAGAAAGATGCAAATGGATTGCAAGAAGACTCCACTGCATTTGAAGTTGTCATTGTAACACGGAAGGCATATATACCAGCACAGCAACCAGAATCCTTAGCTTGCATTTGGATTACTAATCTGTACCATTTTGCATGATTGTTGTCATTCAGGCTGGCTATATTAATGTAGCTATGGGTATGCCTACCCATACTGCCACGGCATCTTCATTTTGCTCTGGAGACCTTCCCATAATAATCAGCTATGCCATGAAGCACAAGGAGAAGAATTCATTTCAGGCTCCTGGAGGCAATAATCTGCTTGCAGCTCGAAGCAAGTGAAGGGACAGCCGTGGGAGTAGCAAGAGAAGGGCTGATGGGGGAGCAATGGAAGGAGCAGAGGAAAACAATTGGTGGGGGGGAAAGGGGTGGGGAGAGAGAAAGATCAGCAGAGAGAAGGGGAAGCAGAAACAACAGAAGCTATAGAGTGAGCATGGGTATTGGTGAGAAAAAAGTAGCAAAGGGTTGGAGAGAAGCACAGAGGTGAATGAATGGAGGGATAAAAGGGGGCAGAAATATGAAACAGAAGAATGTGTGTGATGGGAGAATAAGGGGAGGCAGACAGCATATAGTGGGAAGGGAAGAAATGGAGGGTGCCTCCTGCTCAGTAAAGCAGGAGTGTTAGGCTAGCACAGCATTCAGGAGCAGTGCAGCAAATTCAGTAGGAAAGTAAGGATGGATAGCAAGGACTTTAATGAGCGAGAGTACAGTGTGCAGAGCGAGAGGTTGTTGCTCCTCTGTTTAAGACGCTACGCCAGTGTTCTCCTCTGGATCACTGTACATCCTGGTCAAGCCACTCACCACAAGCCTGGGGAGGGGGCATGTTTCTAAGAGGCTCTTGAATGAAAAGGACAGGACAAGTCCTCCTCCTCTCTCCTTTAACCCTGAAGTGTCTAGCGCAAAGAGAGCAGGGTGGGAGTTCTGTGCCATAGACTTCCCTGGCTGCTTCTGCCTGCCCTCCCCATCTCCCTTCTTGCTCCCTGCCAGATCAGGGCCTGTGCTCTCTCCTGTCCCTGGGCTGGCCTCAGGGAGGGCCTTATCCTTTCACAGGAAAAGAATAAGGCGAGCCCAGGGACAGGAAGAACAAGAAAAGGGCTAGAGGGCGCTAGTTTCTGCTCCTGTGGCTCAGGTGTCAAACCCAAATGGCTCCAGTGGCCTGGCCAGCTGCTCCTGCTCTGCTTTGTTTTGGACACTGCCATTTTGTGTTTGTTTTCATGGGTGGGGAGACAGTGTGCGGGTGTGCTTGCTTTCATGGGGGGAACATGTGCGCAGTGTGCATGTGTGTGTACTCATCACTTCTGGCTGCAGAGGAAACCTGGGAAGCATGAGGAAGCAGCTGTGGGCTCTATGCCCTGCTCTCCCAGCTACCTGAGTTTGCAGGCAACCTAAGACCGTGGTGCTGGGAAGTGCAGCTGCAAAGCGAAGCAGCTACTGCCCTCAACTGCTAAGCAAAAGATGTCCTGAAGAAAGGGAGTGCCAGGGAGGGCTGGACACAGCAGGCACGGGCAAACTGGGTGGCTGCCTGGGGCTCGGACAGAAAAGGGCCCCCAAAATGGTAATTTTAAAATTATTATTATAGTATCAATATCTCTGGCGGAGGGGCGCTGATACTAAAAGTTCACCTGAGGCCACCAGGAGTCTAGGTAGGGTGCTGTGTGCGCCAGGACCTGCTGTGAGGGACGCTGCCTGTGAGGGGACTGGCACGTCTGTTCCTCCCCCCTCACCTGAGCCCCCAGCAGAAGGGCGCGGAGCTGGGCACAGCCGCGAGGCCCGACCCTCCCCTGCGCCGGGGCCAAGCCACCGCGCCAGGGGCGCCCGTCAGAGGGCGGCGCTCGGCGGGGCGGGGCGGGGC
>NW_017728992.1:157083803-157084015 GCF_001723915.1 Gavialis gangeticus | reverse complement strand
CCCGGCCGCGGGCCCCGGCGCCCGCCCCCGCCAGCAGCCGCCCGAGGCCCCGCGCGTGGAGCCGCACGAGTACATGCTGTCGCTGTACAGGACCTACTCCGTCGCCGAGAAGCTGGGGCTCAACGCCAGCTTCTTCCAGTCCGCCAAGGCTGCCAATACTGTCACTAGCTTTGTAGACAGGGGACGAGGTAAGTCCCGAGAGCCCCGCGCCC
>NW_017728992.1:157074486-157078803 GCF_001723915.1 Gavialis gangeticus | reverse complement strand
CGCTTTGGACCACGAGCTCGGGGACGCGGATCCCGGCAGCGGCCGCGTGTGACCGGAGTGGGGACGAGCCGGGCCCGTGCTTTTGCAGGCGTGAGTCGGGCACGATCGCTCCTGAGCCCGCCGGGGAGGCTTGGAAATTGCAAATGATACTGGGGGGAGCTTCACCCCAGGCCGGCTCGGCTTTCTGGCTCCTTCTCCCACCCCCGCAAAGGGTCGCCAGCGCAGCGGCCAGGCCGGGATCGCGGGCACCAGGGAGTGCGGTCGCTGTGCCCGGGGCCGCGGCCGCTTGTAAGCGCAGGTCACCCCGGAGCGGAGTCCAGCCGCGCCGCTCCCCGCGCGGGGCCGGATCAGGAGTGCGGCGCCTCCCTCTCGCCCCCGCTTCCCTTGGGGCCCAGGCCCCGTTTCCACTGGATCCAGTGGGGACGCCCGGGCGGCGCAGGGGCAGCGGGGTCGGCTCCTCGGTTCCGCGCTGCGCTCTGCCCCGCGGCCGCCCGCACGCGCGCGCCCGGGAACAAGGAAAGCTTTTTTAATTTATTTTTTGGCTCCGGAGACTGTGTGAAAACCCCGTTGACATTATCTCAGCTTGCAGCCATTAATGACAGACTAATTAATTACTCCTTAATGAGGGTTGTAAATTGTTTCCCATCCCCCCCCACCCCCACCTGCCCATCACAACCTGCCTGCAGCTCTGTCTCTCTAGGTACAGCGAGCTGCTATTTCAGCTGGGTCACGGGGGTTCATTAGCTGCTGAAAGCCCTGAAAAGCAAATTAACTCACTATTTTTATGTGGATTTTAGGACACAGCTCGGCCACATGGCTCCTTTGTAGTTATATGAGCTGCTTATTTAGTCCCTAGCTTCAGTTTAAAAAACCCCAAACCCCACAGTTGAGACCTGTTTTCTTCCAAAGCACTTTTTCTTTCTCTCTCTTTTTGGTTTTCCCCCTCCCTCCTGTGATGTGCTGGGATACGGCCCTTTTCTCGAGCAGAGGAAGCCCCCGGTTCTTCCCCCTTCTCTGCTCGGGACTGGAGGGAGCAGGGAAGTCTGAGGGCAGTGGGCTGAGAAGTGGGTTTTCCAGGGGCTGTTGCAAGCAGGCTTGTTACCACGACCCACTGGGGGCTCGTGATCTAGCGGGGTGCAGGGACGGGGCTCTCCCTGATTCTCCGCTAGGGAAGGGGAGGCTGAGCGGGGCTAAAGGCACTGCCTTGTGTGCCTGGCTTCTCGCCCCCCGTTTGCAACCCGTTGAACTGGGAGTCCGTGGGGGAAGCTCCGCTTGCTGGAAGGCATCGGCTCGCCGGATCGGAGATGAGTTTTTAACGATTTCAGGAGCGGAGGAAGCAGGCTGGGAAAGCAGAGTATCTGTGTGGTGCGGGGTCTGTAATGGCTGCGTGTGTCGGGAGGACCCGCCGGTCACCGATCGCTTCTCTAGAAATACAAGGGGCGGGGGTAGTTTATTGTTCGGGTTTCACATTAATTTTACATCGGTTTCCAACCCTCTCCGCCACCAAACGCCGCAGTTGGGCTGCTTGGGAAAAGGCGAGGGGCTGCTAATTTCGCAAGCCGGAAAAAAGCCACATTCAAGATCATCTTATTCTTGATCACCACCAAAAAGACAGTTCATTTAACAAATTTAGCTCATCTTGCCGCATGGCAGATTCCAGGCTGAGGGAAGTGATTTGCGAACAGGAGTCCTGGTTTGGTGGAGGAAAAGCCTCACTTTTTTTTTCCCTCCATTGATTTTGATTTGATGTGTCACAGGCTGTGACCTTGTGCTGGACCTTCTGAAGGTTGCTTAGCATCAAGCCACTGATTGGAGTATTTCAACTCAGTGATCTAATTGAGTGTTCATGTCATAACATATCAAATATTGTCTAGTCTCCCATAATGAAGTGGACCAGCCAATGGCACATCCCCAAGAACTTCAAGAGAACTTCCGTTCCTCTGAAGTGGTAGCTTTTAAACTGCCCACCTCCCTGCGGGCTGCTCGCCCGCTTAATTGCCGCGCTGGAGCGGTGCTCCCTGCAGAACAGCCCTGCTCGGGAGGAGGAGGAGGAGGGGGAAAAAGTTTCTGGCGGTTCATTTGCAGACAATATAGCTCCCAAATTGACCCAATTAGATACGCTTCTCTTTCCCGACTGGGGAATGGGGAAGAGACTGTGGGAGCCCTGCCTCCCCGCATGGCATCGCTCCCGGGCTTACCTGGGGGAGGTGGGGCGGTGGGAGGGGGCCTGGGAAAGGGAATCCGTTGCCAACGGGGCTTCTACGGTGGGGCGGGAGGATTTCAAGAAGCTTTACCAGGAGCAAGCGGGGTCGTTATGTGTCTCTAATGATCACCAGTTGCTGGGGGGGCGTTGGATGAGCCGTGGGCTTGCAGACAAGGAGCCAGAACCTCTGAGTTGCCCGTGGCATCTCGGGCACGCTTTTAGGGGAGATCCATTAAGCCTCCCGCGCACACGCACTGTGTGCGCGCGTTTGTGTATATATAGTATGTGTGTACACACACACTAGATGTGTGTATATGTGTGTAGTGTGTGTATGTATACATATTCATATATATACGCACACATACACACACCTCTCGGGCACGGTTTTAGGGGAGATCTATTAAGATCTAATTGATACATATATATATTAGAAAAAAAGAAAGAAAAACCGCAGTAGCGTGGTTTTCTTCACCTGTGTGTGTAGAATATAATTATATATAGAAGTACATAGAAATATGTTCTATAAGGGATAATGCACACATTACATGTTTGTATGTGTATATGGGCTTCATAGATCTCCCCTAAAATCGTGCCCGAGATGCTTGGTCTGGACTTGCCATGTGCTCACAGGTTGAGCTCCTTGTCTGCAAGTCCACGACTTCTTTTGGAAAAAGAATGGACTATTATGAATGGAATGGGATTATAATATATTATTCCTCATCTTGTTTCCTCCTGGGCTGGTCAGATAGCTTTTGGGGCAGGCTCGCGGGCGAGGAAAGCCAAGCTACTGCGGTTTTTCTTTCTTTCTTTTTTTTATTCGTTTCGAAAGGGGGAAATGTTTTGCGATTTCCTTTTCTCCCCCCTCTCCCCCGGCCCGGCCCCCTCGCTGCGGTCGCGAGATCAGACAAGGACCTCGCTGAATGTCGGAAAATGACTGCTGGCACATGGAGTGACTCATGAAAACGCAGATGGTGCTGGCCGGCCCCGGACCCCCAGCATCGGAGCTCCGCAGCCAAGCAGGACACTTGGGAAGGGCCAGGAGAGGATTCTCCGCACAGGAGAGGGAGGGAGCTGGGAAAGGGAGAAATAAACAAGGCATCGTCCTGCTGCTGCTGCTTTCTTTTATTCCCCATCGGTCTCCGATTCGTGTCAGATTTAATGTCAGATCCCCTCTTTGGGCTATGGCAAGTCCCCAGGGTTCATCCCTGGTGCAGGGAAGCGGTGCCAAGCGGCTGCCCCTGACCCCTGGGAGCCCTGCTGAGCGCTTCAACACAGGAGCTGGAAGCGGATGGAGGTTGTCTCCGGCTGGAGAGCTGGTTGTCTCCGGGGGAGGTAGCCGAGCGCCAGTGCTGGGCAGCCCATCCCGCGGGCTCATCACTACGGATTAGGAAGGGGGAGAGCTAAGAGGGGCAGGAGCCGGGGTGCGGGGCCAAGGCCCGCGTTTGGGAGCCGGTGCTGCCCTTTGCTACAGGCAGAGGAAGCGGAGCCCCTTATAAAGGCACTGGGGCAGCCCGAAGGGCCCCAGCAGAGGCGGAGGGAGCAGGCTCGACGCGCATCTGCAGGCAAGGCACCCCAAGGCAGAGGCCGGGCTAGGACAGGGGGAGATCCCGGCCTCCGCCCCGAGCAGCATCCCCCTCCTCTCGCCCTCTGCGGTTCGGGTTGGACGGGGAAGAGCCGGGCGCTGGGCACGGAGCGGGCAACTGGGCAGCTCTGATCGCACCCGCAGCTTGGGGAAATCCCCTCCCCCTGCTTAACTGGGACCCGATCCCGCCATCCGGACAGCCGGACTCCCGCTCGCAGGCTCTTCCTTGGGGCTCGCTCCTGCCTCGCGGCTCCTGTGCGGCGGAGCGCAGACCAAATCCCGGGGCAAGGTCCCGTATGCTCTGCACCGCTGGCCGGGGCCAGGCGGGAGCAAGCGGGCGCTACGGCAAGGCCGATCCTCTTTCTTTGCTGGGGGGGTGGTGTTGCTCTTCTTGGCTCCTTGCGGGGCTGAGCGAGGGCCGGCCCGATCAGGGGAAGAGGCTGGCTGTGGCCCCGGCCTTTGCCTCCCGGTCGGGTTTGCAGGACCGAGGGCCGGGCCCCCTGCCTGCGCCCCTATCGCCCGGGGCTGGACA
>NW_017728992.1:157073603-157073873 GCF_001723915.1 Gavialis gangeticus | reverse complement strand
GCCCACGCGGTCGCCGCCTGCTTGGCCGGCGCTGCCTGTGGCGGACCCACGCGGGCGAGCGCGTGCCCGGGGCCGGCGTGGAACGAGCTCGTGGATGGCAGCTGCGGGGATGTGCGGGGACCCCCAACGCACTGGTCCTGGCGGCGCCTGCAGCGCCAAGCTCCCGGCCCGAGCCGAGCCGAGCCGAGCCGAGCCGAGCGGAGCCTCCTGCTGTTTCAGCTGCCAGGGGAGAACTGCTCTGGCCTCAGCCTTCTCTGTTTATAAAGGCCA
>NW_017728992.1:157071749-157073492 GCF_001723915.1 Gavialis gangeticus | reverse complement strand
CCCGGCCCGCCGCTACCCCCCTGCCCCGCCCCCCTTCAAATCAAAGCTCTGAGAAGCAAGAAGCGGCAGCAGAAGCCCGGAGAGAGCGCGGGAGCCCGGCTTTGCCCACACGCCGCAGGTGGCGGTGGGGGCTCAGCCCCCCCTGGGGCCGGGCGAGGCTTCAGCCAGAGCTGATCGGCCGCTGTGCAACCAGGCAGCTCGGGGAAGGAGGTGTGCAACCCCTCCGAGCCGAGCCGCCACCGCGGGGCATGCGGGAGCGGGGCTTCCCGAGCTCGGAGCCTGGCGGGGCTCTTCCCCTCCCGCCTCCCGCCGGCCCCGGGTGCGTGGCTGGGTCGCTCCGCGCCTCCGCCGCCGTCTCAGAACAAGCCGCGCGGGGGCGGGGAGCCTGGCCAAGCCCTGGCCGCAGGGACAGCAGGATCTCAGCGCCCTGCAGGGTGAAAGTGAACGGGTCTGCCGCGCGCTGCCGTGCCCTGTGTTAGGCGCAGCTCGTCTGTCCCGGCTCGTCTCCCTGCGCCCCGGGGACGCGGCTTTCCCCGGGGGGACGGCGGGGGGGTCCTGGGCACCCCGCAGCCCTCAGGCCGCCTCCCTCGGGTCTACAGAGGAATCTGATCTGAAGCCCTTTGCGCTGGTTCCCTCGCGCTGTTTGCACTTGCAAACGGCCCCGGTCCTTTGCTCCCCGGAGCCCGAGGGATGCTTATATCTCCGACCTCCAGGGCCCGATCCTGGCTCGGCCCTCCGACCCGCACGGCCTGGCCCTGTCACTTGCGGGTGGCTCGTCTGGCTCAGCTGGTTCTGAACAGAAAAGGGCCCGCGGGTCCCCTCGTGTAGTGGGCCCTCGGGCATCCCGCGCCTGAGCTGCGTGCAGACGTGGGGCTGCCGTCCAGCACCGGCGGGTGCTCGTCCGTGACCCCCGCACACACGTCCTGGGAAAGGGGCCGCCCCCCCCCCCCGCCGGGAACCTAAGGCGGGATGAGCCCCGGTCCATGCGCTCAGGTCCAGGGACCCCGGGCCCTCCTCCCCGGACCTCACCCGGGGCCTTGGGGAAAGGAGCCACGGGCCGTTGCTGACAGGCGGCGGGGAGCGCCGCTCGGGTAATCCGCGCTGATCTCTGCATTGCCGGGGCAAGGCTGCCATAAATCAGCCGCCGGCTCCGCCGGGCCCGGAGCTCCCCGAGACCTCTCGGCTACCCCGGGCTTGTGACAGGCGCTGCTTAGGGATAGCAGTGACCTTTGCAACCAGCGATCCCCGGCACCGGGGGCTTCTCGCAGTCTCCGCCTCGGGGGAGAGGCAGCGGCGAGGGGCTGCTGGCACCGGCTCCAATGACACTTTTACTGGCGGAGTATACGCGGCCTTTACTGGCTCCTGGGGAAACCCAGCGGCTCGGGGAATTTCTGTGTTTGCTGGGCTGTAAACGTTTTATTGGAGAGCCGCTCAGGGGACTCTGGTTTGCTTTGCCCGCTGCCCCGCCTGCGCGGACGTGTCAAAAAAGAAGTCCAGGGCCTTTTTTTCCCCTGGGAAGGGGATCTCGGCCTCCCCCGGCCCGGCGGCTCAGCCCCTGGTCCTTGTGGCTCCCCGCAGGGCTGGAAGGAGAGCGAGCCGGCCGGAACAGGGAGCCCTCTCCCGCTTGCGGGCTCCAGCCTGCGCGTGCGGGGGGCAGAGGCCGAGCCCGCGGCCGCAGGCTCGAGGGGGACACGCTGCTTCCCCCGGGCCGGGCCGGGCCGGGCCGGGCCGCGGCGGCGGGAC
>NW_017728992.1:157070826-157071285 GCF_001723915.1 Gavialis gangeticus | reverse complement strand
GCCGGCAGCGCCGCGCCGCCTTCTCCAGCCGCCACGGCAAGCGGCACGGGCGCAAGTCGCGGCTGCGCTGCAGCAAGAAGCCGCTGCACGTGAACTTCAAGGAGCTGGGCTGGGACGACTGGATCATCGCGCCGCTGGAGTACGAGGCGCACCACTGCGAGGGCGTGTGCGACTTCCCGCTGCGCTCGCACCTGGAGCCCACCAACCACGCCATCATCCAGACGCTCATGAACTCCATGGACCCCGGCGCCACGCCGCCCAGCTGCTGCGTGCCCACCAAGCTCACGCCCATCAGCATCCTCTACATCGACGCGGGCAACAACGTGGTGTACAAGCAGTACGAGGACATGGTGGTGGAGTCCTGCGGCTGCAGGTAGCAGCGCCCGCGCGCAAGGGCAAGCGCAAGCGCAAGGGCGCAGGCGCAGGCGCGGGCGCTGGGCTGCGCCCGGCCTGAGCGGG
>NW_017728992.1:157040090-157070708 GCF_001723915.1 Gavialis gangeticus | reverse complement strand
CGCGACGCCAGCCGCCGGCTTCCCGCTCGTCACGGCCACACGCGCCGCCCTGTCGCCGCGAGGCAGCTCCGCCCGGATGCCCGCTCTGGAGGCTAAGGCGGGGTTTCCCTCCGCGGACCGAGCCGCCCGCCTTGGCCCCGCCCGGGCCTCCTCTGCACCCCGCTCCCGCCTTGCAAAGGACTGGCTGGAAGAGGCAAGGGGCCGCTTCGGCCAAAGCCTCCTTCAGCTCCGGGGCAACCAGCGCGGTCCGGAGGAGGCGGCGGCAGCCCCGGCGAGGGAGGAGGATGACACCGCTGCCTTCTCCTCGCCTCGGAGCGTGCAGGAGACGCCGTGCCAGGCACCTGTTAAAACTCAGCCCCTTGTGAGGCGAAGGGGAGGCAATAGGCACGACTCTTTTCAGGGGCTGGCATGGAAGTGGCAAGCAGAGAAGGCAAAATCATAAATAAAAGTCCTCCAGAAAAGTCTTGACTCCCAAGGCCTTCCCCCCACCCTAGAATTATCTGATGATCTTGACCCCTGGAAAGTTGATTAACCAAATCCCCCTCCCCCAAAACAAACCCCAAACAAAAAACAAACCCCGAACAAAACAAAAAAACCCAGATCAGAGAGAGCAAGCAGAATGATTCCTGCCTCTGAAGTTTCTCTGAACAGGGTTATTTCGTTTCTGCCCTCTCTCCCTTTCACATTCCTGCAAGATTACCAGGCAGAAATAGCCTAGGGCCCCCTCTTTCTACTCCCCCGCCCCACCCTTACCCCCAAAAAAGAAAAAAAAAAAGAATCGTTCCAGATTGTAGTTACCAGTTAGGTTATATTTTAAGACTTAGAACTGAAAAAAAAAAACTGTGAAAAGAGCAAAGTGTTACAGAAAGCACAAACAGGGGTGATGGGGAACAGAAGCTCCTTTTCATTTCAAGCCAAGTGTAACAATGCAAGGAACAAATTCCACAGGTAGCTCTCTCGAGGTAGCTCTGTCAACCTGCAACAGTATTATAGGCAAATATTGTGCTGGAAAAGGCATTTTATCAGAGATTGGTTTCTTTTCCACCTTTAGTCTGCAACATGGCTTTGCCTAAGGAAAGTGCACTTCTAAGCCTGCCTAGAACCTCTTTTTTTATTTTAACTTCTATGTCTGTGATTTCCGACTTTTCCCTCCGCTGAATTCTAAGCTTGTCGGCTTATCTGGTTTCACAGAGCTACAAACTGGTGAAAAAGAAAAAAAAGAGGAGAATACTAATATAAAATGCTTATAAAAAGACTCAACAAGAAGCAATAATTTAAAATGCACATTTTCTTTGGATGCACTGTTGTTCATATTAAAGTTGTAAATATTTGTTTATTTAAACAGACTGAAAAGTGCAAAATGGAAGTGAACAACATGCATTTCTTTTTTTAAATGTACAAAACATTATATGCACTCGAAATGTTATAATTTCTAATATTTTTAAAGTTTATATTGAGTTGTACAGAGTTAAGCATTAATCAAATATTTCATTCTTACCTAACATTATCATTTCCTTAAAATATTATTGCAAGATTTAAATTCTGTGCTAATAACGGAGATTTTTTTTTACTGTCTACCTCACTATAATGCAAGTATTTACAACTCTAAAGTTATCTGAGGTAAATTATATTCAGAACCTTTTAAAAGTACACTTTTACTGGACGATACCACAATTATTACTGTATTATTAAACTTCCTCCTCCCACCCCCCAGAGTAATCTTGCTTTTATATGTTCTGTTATTTGGTTAAATAACAACAAATTTCTCTCAAGTAAATATTGGCTGCAATTCTAAAATGCTGCAGGTTAAGTTGGAACCACTTCAAGACTAAATATTGAAAGCCATTCTTCCTACTTGAAATCCTTTTGTATGCTCAGAAACACTTTATTTTCATCGTTAATATACATTGATGGCATAATTATGAGAGAAGCTACATCCTAACTTGATATAACTGTAATGTAATTGGGAGAATGCATTAAATGGAAACATTCAGACAAACATTTGTAAATATCATCTGTACCGGGCACATTTATATACACTGTATTATGATGAAAAGAAAAGGATAATGAATGTTTTATAAATGATATTTATTTTTGATGCAATGGGTAATATATTTATTAAATGCTTCCTGTTATCTCTTAGCTATTCAATGAGTAACTGGTTCAGTAAGAGGAGAATTCCAGTCTCCTCTTACAAGGTGCGCAGCAAACAACGTGCTGAATGTGCAGTTAGCTTGATTCTTTTGAAAAACCTTCATCATTATGCACAAGAGTTGAAAGAACTATTTGCCTTGTAGAAACTGTGTAATGTATCTGAAAACAAGGCTCTTTTCCTGGGAGAGAAAATCTCTACCCAATCACTGAATGATTTTCTATAGGCAAACTTCTGATCACTTGGGAATTTGCTTGAATCGAGAATGGCAGGATCGAGCCCATCATTTTTTGATACCAACACTGGGGGAGCCTGGGAGAGGAGTTCTGCTTTAATGATGGTTTGACCTCAAACTGGCTTTTTAGTGTTTAGTATTTAAACTACGTTTCATGTTTATGGCTACTTGTGGGTTCAGAAGTACCAGTTTTAATCCTAAACTTTAGTTTCAAAACACAGGTCAAAGTTAATACATGGCAAGTAATGTCACTTCCCTTGATTGCTGCTCTGGGCTAACTGACTAGACTCAATGTTCCATTGAAGTTTGAAAGGAAAACACCGGGAGAAAAATCTTAAATGATTATGATACTGGCTTTAAGTACAGGGTGTGAAATAAGAAGACATGAAGAACTGGAAACAGTAATATTATATAACTCTGAGATTTTACAGAACAAATAGATTTCAGCAGTTCTTCAATGACTGAAGAATTTCTCTCTGTTTTCATTGTTTGACAACCAAACAAAGCTTCAGATGTATAGTCAATTATTGTTCCAATCAAAAATGCAGTATATTCTCAATGTTAATCATCCCTTTATTATAAAACATATCTTACTTGTGATAATAACGCTTATACCATTCACATAGATATATTTTAACTGTAAACAGCACATAATGTTTCTTGATTTGTCTCAGGAGTAATATTGTAGAGGATGGTTGGAAGTAATAGAGTAATTCTTTAGGAGCTTATTTGCCTTCAAAAGGTCGTAAGAGCAATAATGTACAGTAAGCTGTTGTGTATATATTTTCCCACTTAGGCTGCATTTTCTGAACTCTCTTTTCTTGTTGGATGGGGTTTTAAAATCCTGTCTGAGAAATAAATGTGTTTGTTAGCCTGCAAAAGAAGTGGGAGGGACTGAAAAATGACAAAAATGCTCAGAATCTGCAGCATCTTTTTGGAGACAAGTCTTTTGGGTTTTGCTATTTTAAAAAAGCTGGACTCTTTAAGCATCTGTTGTGGATGTCATAGTTAATATAACATTATCTGAGCACATTTTGGCAAGTCCACTATTCCAGACAATGGGAATCTCTGCTCATTTCCTTTTTTAGGTCTGCAGTATCCCTATCCTTTGTGAGCAATTGAGAAGGAACAGTTTAAATCTTAAAAAGGGGGATGGAAAGACACAGAAAAGCTGCTGGATTTTCTTCCCCTCTCAACCTTCCTAAAAGTAGATTGACTAGTGAGCTAAGTAGAGAATAGTAGTGGGTATTTTCTGGGCTTTTTAAGGTAATACTAAAATTACTTTTGTACAGAGCAAATGAACCCAAATATAGCCATTCAGTGGAAGTGTATTTCAGGACTCTCTGTCCTACCAAACTAATTTAATCTTTCTTTCCAAAATTCAAGTCCCCATATGTGAAAGCGTGTTCAGAGAGAGGAAGTGATTTCTTTATTACATTGCTGGCCAGAAGAGGGAGCAGGATATATAAGCCTGTGGGAACAGATACCAGTAATTGTCAGACATCGCGTCACACTCCTGACTGCATGATAGTATTTTTTAAAAAAGGGCATTCCTTTCATTTTTAGAGAACTGAAATATGAGGCATTGATATAAGAAAAGCGTGTGAAGATTTATACACACAGAGGGTCACATTTTTGCGTTACAAAGGATGTTTCTAATTTTATATCCCAATATCCTGCCATACAGACCTCCAGTGTTGTAAATGGTTTACAACAGAAATGTTGAGTTAGAAAACTAAGACTGGAGGCAACAGGCCCATTCCCATCTTTACTACACCTATATAAATGAGGTGTAAATGTGTCTTTTGAAATCAGAGTAACAACAGGCCTTTACTCTGAGGTAACTGAGGTCAGAACTAGTACAAATGTCATGTAGCCTATGGACTTGATTCCCTAGCATGAAACTTGTTTAATTATTTTTCTTGCCTCCCTTATTTAGTCTCTTATAACCATCTAGTAGGTGGAATCGGATCTGGCTCCTAGTCTTTAGTAAGGCTTCATGATGTTTTTATAAGTAAGTGATAAATACAGTGTAGATAAAGTCGCTATAAGGTGGGTACACAAGTGATTGAAAAAAACAGTACTCAGAGGCCTTTTCTGCATTACAAAGTTCTGTTGGCAGAGCTATGTCAGCTGGGGGACTGAAAGGATGAAGCTGACATAACTTTACCAGGAAAAAAAATGTTTTTTAAATCACGTGGGTGCAGCTCTGTTGGCAGAAGAAGGCTTCTGCTGTTCAGGAGAACTTGGGCAACCCTGGTGGTAGAGAAATACCTTCTGTTGACCAAGCTACACCTGCACCAGAGGTCCAAGCAACCTTAGAAGTGCTGCTGCAGTTAAAGTGGCAACACTACTGTAGTGCATGCTGAGGAGTAGTAATACCTCTTGAACTGGGAGGACAGCACTGATAAAATTCAGCATTTCATTCATGACGTGGATGCTGGAATAATAGTACATGTATAACATCAGCAGATAACATCAGCCTGGGAGCAGTTGCAAGCACACTGGAGGGCAGGATTAGAGTTCAAAGAGAACTTGATGTATTAGAGAGATGGTCCCAAATCAACAAGATATAATTCAATAAGGACAGGGAGAAAGAACAATATTTTAAAAAGAAAATAAATCAAATGGACACATGTAAATTGTCTGGGCAGCAGGACTGCAGAATGAGCTTCAGAGGGTCCTAGTGGATGGCAAGCTCAATGCGAGCATACAGTATAGTGCTGTGGCAAAAAGGCACATGCCATTCTGGGTTGTGCTAGCAGGTGTGTGGCATGTGAGGGAGTAGGTTTATTTAATAAACCTACTGCTCTTTTCAGGGGTTGGCAGCATATGGCTTGTGGGCCAGATTCAGCCTGTGGAGGGGCATTAGAATTGGCCCATGGATCTTCTGACGTGGTAACGGCAACTGCCACTTCTCCCTGCCACCAGGCCAGGTAGTGTAGGCAAAGCCCCTGTCCAACCTGGCCACTGGTCTCCCATGCTGGGTGGCTAGTGGTAGGGAACTCTACCCATACTCCATGACTCAGGGCCTGGGGGTGGGAGGGGATGGTCAAGGGCAGCTGGATGGCTGGGAGAAGCTGCAGCAGCAACCACCAGGTCAGAAGCATGGGCCTGCCTCAGATTTGAGCTGTGTTGTTGTTCCATGATCCTGCTGCAAAACCTTGCTGACCGCTGCTCTTATCAAGCGGTAAACAGGTATAACTGGACACTTGCGCTACTGGGCAGCAGCAGTGCCAGACTGGCAGCTCAGTTGCTGCTATTTTTGCATTCCACCCCTCCTCCCTTTGTTATGCTACTGGAGGTAAATGAAAGCTTGTTTAGGTTGCTTTTGTCTGGATGCAGGAGGGATAAGTTATTGTGGTTAGCTTATTTTTACCAGGAAGTAAGAACACGTATGTGGGCAATTACAGTAGAACAACTGACATATTACCAATCACTACCCTTCTTTACCAGAGAGTAAACATACATATGTCTAAGCCCTACAACATGCAATGAAAGTATTCCACTCTGCCAGCTCTGTGAAGCCTTGGCTGCAGGATTGTGTCCCCTTTGGGGCACTGCAATTTTAGGAAGATGTAGACTAATTAGAAAGCCCAGAAAAGAGTAACATGAGAGAAAATATGATCTATGAGTAAAGGTTGAGAGTTAGGTTTGTTTAGTCTAGAAAAAGAGAAGATTAAGGACCGACATGATAACAGTCTTCAAATATGTACTAGTACGTACAAGGTTGTTATAAAGAGGCCAGTGATCAATGGTTCCCTTTGTTCACTGAGGGTAGGACAAGAAATCATTGACTTAATTTGTAGCAAGGTAGATTTAAGTTAGATAGTGGGAACAACTTCCCAACTATAAGGAAAGTTAAGCACTGAAGCAAGCTACCCAGAGAAGTTGTACAATCAGTTACTGACAGTATTTAAGAATACCAGGTCAGACAAGCATCCATCAGGGATGTCCTAGGTATACTTGAAGCTTTTCAGTGCAGAGGTTTAGACTAAATGATTTCTTGAGGTACCTTTGAGCCCTAGTCTCTGTGAATCTATGGATGATGATCTTGCAGTTCAGATTCTGACCTGGCACTGGGGAAATTCTCCTTCTGTTCTCAGATCTCATTTCACTTTCAAGCTGTGTGTGACCTCAGATGAATCACAACCATTTTTTATGGCATGTGGAAAAAAAATTTTCAAAGTGTCTAGGGGACAGATCCAAAAAAGGACTTGGCATTTAACTGCTACTCTAGGTGCCTAAGCTCAAACTTTAGATCCCTGAAATCCTGCTGCCTAACTGTGAAGGTGCCTGTTTCCACTAGTAAATTTCCCTCAACGAGTAAATATCTGCTTCTGGGCCTGCCGGTATCCACCAAAAATCTTGAGCTTCCTGAGCAGCTTGACAAGTTAGACATCATGCTTACGTCTTGTCAGATAGCACAAAGTTATCCTCTGCTTATTTCACATGCGGGACTTGATGTGGTATGTATTGTCAGATCAGGCCTTCTAAATGGGCCCTGTTCCAGATGTGACCCTCAGAACAAAAGGTGGTGTCCTTGCCCCTTTGACTCACAGCCTAGTGGCTGAGCATTGGTTGCCTAATGAATCAATTGTGGTGCCTAATGAACACGTACACTGCCATTACTGGACCAGCTCTAGTTTCCAGTATGCCAACGGATATGCCCTGTTCTGGCATTCTAGTGGAGGATAAGTTAATATAACCAATTAGAACAGAAATTCTTTAAATACCTTCCCATTTTGGGGGCAATATCTAGCACAAAGGAGCTGACGAATCAATAGGGCTGACTTTTTTACTCTCTTCCCTAAATACCACACATACATTATCTGTTATAGGCTACTGAAATCCCAGCAGGCTCTCTAAACAGGGATGTACCTGAACTCTGCGAAAGAGCATGGTCTGCTGTGAAACAATCAAAGCAAAGTGATTGCTGACGGAGTTCCCTCTTTGCTTCTCAATTTACATTTACTGGTTTGCAATGTGGGTCACAAATTCTAGAACAGGCTGATCAGGCTCACTGGGAGCTACAAGGTAGAAATTTGGTTGGATATGGTCTTTGTGTTGTTACTGTGGGGCAATGATGCAGATGGTCAGGCACACATTGGTGTACAGAAGTTTAGCTAGGAGGGTGGATGCACTTATCACTGTCAGTGATGCAGTAGTCTGATGGCTCAACATTATCAGTATCAACCTGTGACTAGAGATGAAAGAAGAACTGACCTAACAGGCTGCAGAGCCACCCAACATAAGCCAACTATGGCAGAAATGTTTGAGAAGAGAAAGAGTAAGTATTTAATAGTTACAGGCCTTTGGTGGTGTATTTGACTTTCATTTGACTTCCAATTCTTCCTAATGGAAAATGAGCCTCCTTGGAAAAAAACAGGTCTGATCACAATGGGGCCTGCATAACTTGTCAGGATTGTTTAAAAATGTGAAGAGTTTCATGAAAAATGATAAACTTCTACAACTTTTCTGTGGAATTTCCTCTACCCTCTCATTAGCCTGTCCTAGGCTGTACAACTGGGTATGAAAGAACAAGCTTCATGGCACATGAAAGGTTGCTGACTTTGTCCATACAGTTTGGTGGTTCTGTAGCAAGAACTGTCAAGATACCTCTTACAATATTGTCAAGTGTTGCACAATCCAGTCATAAGCAGGCTCATACCACACTTATAACAGCTATAGTGACCTGAACAAGATTTGAATGATGCTCTGTTGCCCTCATGATTTTTAGTTTGTCCTGCCCTTAGTTCAACTGTATTCACTCTCTGTCCTCACTAGGATGTAACCGTGAGTGTAAGCCTGGAAATCTGCTCTAGACTGTCTAATGACAATATATCCTTTTAATGTTTCCCTTGGCACTGATTCTGAATCTCTCTGAATATAGCATAATAAATCTCCCAAAAGCAATTGGACAGATATGTTTTTATCCATTATAGCTGGAGATTTTTTATTTTGTGTGGGGATGCTTCCTAATTCAAAGCACTGTAAAGTTGTATGCAGATGAGTATATGATCTTCTGAAACCAGCTAAAGCTAGAAATTATGGCTATGACCATAATTTGAAGGAAAGCATTTCTTCAGCTAGATACCTGCTATCAAATTGGAAAGCAAGTGCCCATTATGAATGAAAGCATATGGAAGTTAATTCATATCTGGCATTTAGCTACTGTTTATGCAGTGGTCTCCAACCCATGGCTACCAGATGTGTTGGCTCCAAAAGTCTCCAACATTGTTCATGACCACAGAAAATTAAAGAGTTATAACCCAGCTTGAAAAGGTGCAAGGTGTGATGCTGTCTGCAGGGTGTAATTAGTTCAGTGCTGTTGTGCAGGCTAACAAAGGTTGGGGACCACTGAGTTAGCATCTAAGTGATCTCAGTACACAGTTCAAAAATCTAGCATCCTTTTAGTATAACCTAAAGAACTTGGAAGAACTTTGTTCTAACTCTGTACCTTAATATACATGTTAATGGATGAAAGTAGACATGCATGTTGAAGAAAAAGGCTTCATTTTGTATTGAATTAGCTGTTAGTTAAAGTGCTTATAGTTTGGCTTCCCATCTGTTACCATTAACTGAAATAGACAGTTGATTGCCCAAAGGCTAGATTGAGGAAGATGCCTCTATTGGGAGAGCCACAAAAAGCCTCAAGGCTCATTGGGGTATATGAGAGCCCCTAAACTATTCCATTTTTTTAACCTATGCAGCAGACACCTCCACTGCCATGCAGCTGCCCTGCTCTGCCGGCTGGTGTGGGGTAAAGAGCTCCATCTGTTGTCCATCTTACCTGAGTTTACAGTAGGCACCTGGGCTTCAGCTACTGAATACAAAATGCTGCAGTCCTGGTCACCTCTTGCATGTGGGTAACACAAACATTGTGTATGGGTGCCATACTTCCTCCCTTACTCTGTATGCCTGATTACAAGGCAGCCAGAATCTAGCCATACATGAACAGAAAAAATATTTCAACAGGAAAGTGGTCTCCTTTAGGCATACGCTATTACGTGACTTAAGCTGTATTAATCATCAGCTTATGTCTCCCGCCAGTCAAGGGTAGGCTGTGCATGTATTTCTTCTACTGGTTCAATTGCTAAATACCTCATGGTCAGACTCATGAGTAATTACCTGCTTCGGACTGCTTTTAAATAATGCAGCGATTGTGAGTTGTTGACATA
This sequence comes from Gavialis gangeticus, assembly GCF_001723915.1. NCBI lineage: Eukaryota > Metazoa > Chordata > Crocodylia > Gavialidae > Gavialis > Gavialis gangeticus. The sequence continues at coordinate 157,061,140 of NW_017728992.1, read as the reverse complement.
ACATGATCCATAGTTTTCCATGCCCTACCATCTCCAGCCTGATGACTGCCAGCTCTTCCTTTGTGCCCTCTGAAATCCCCATGTAGTTTCACTCCACTCAAGCCAAAACACCACTGCCAAAATGTTCTTTTTTGCCCATTGCTCAGACCATATATTTTTTTCCCTTCCTATCCCTCTTGCTCCTTTTTGCATGTTGTATTACTAATAAATGTCTCATCCTTGCTTTCAAAGCTTTGTCTGGTTCCTTTTCTGCCAATATGTTGCATATTTGTTTCTTTCTGGATCCTCTTTTTGTCCCCCTGGCTCTGATAATAAGGCCCATCTTCTCAACTTTGTTGTTTGCTCTCTCACATCCAGTTTTGTGTCTTTTTCATTTCCATTCTTCAGTCCCCAAATCTCTCCTTATTCAAATTGGTGTGAAATATACACTTTGTTCAGGAAGTCTGAGGACATTAACTCACCTCAAATTCCTTCCTCACAGTATCAGGTTAACAAAATGAAAATGTTCATGGTAGAAATTAGTAACAATGAAAGTTATTTTGTTTTTGTTTCCCCATTTGTAATGGGGCCCCTACCCCATTACTAGAGGGACAAGGGCTCTTGGGCTCCCCCGCCCATGCCCGCTTTTCTCTTGCCTTTCACTCCCTCCTTTGGCTTCTCTTGGGTCTGCCAGGTCACCCCTTCCCTTTGGGGTGTCTTCCTTGTTGCCCTGGGTATCCTCTGCTTTTGCCCTCTTGCTTCCACTCTCTCTGGTCATTGTTGCTCACGTTTTCTGGGTGCTACCACAGCCCACTAGCAGGCTGAGGAGTTTGAAACAAGATGGCCACAGGATCCAGGTGCAGTCAGCCCCTTATGACCCAAGGGAGGAAGTAGTTTCCTGCGGAGAGGCAGAACTGAATTTAGAGCCAGGGAGAAGTGGCTCTAGGCAGCAGCCAGGTAGAGAAGACCAGCAACGTTGCATTGGAAGCCAGATAAGTTCTGGCATTTGTTTGCTCTTTGGGCTGTGGCTTGGAGAGTGCTGCCCCAGGGTGAGGTGAACCTGAGGCAGATTGTTTTGATTTTGAGTTGAGCCAATGCCCAGGATTGTGGATGATCTTCGACCCTGTGGTCCCGACTATGCCTGTAGGGGAGGCAGAGGCCATGGAAAAGGGGAGCTCAAGAAATACTTCAAAGGCTATTGGGAAGGCAGACAACAGAGAGTGGGAGGCTAGCTCCAAACCTGGCAGTGAGAAGCCGGCTGTGAATAAAAGGCAGTGGCAGGACATGTGGTGGCAGACCCTCAAGCCTGCAACGCACCCCCTACACCTAAAGTTTGAGGACCTAACTAATGGACTGTAGGTACAGCTAAAGTAAAATTGGGCTGAGGCCAAGAGGGTTCTGGCCCAGACATGGACCTGATGCTTGAGAGTCTCCCCACCCGTGAGAGGCCTTTCCTTGTCTAGTTGTTCCATCCAGTAATGGCAGGAGGAAGAACAGACAGGGGAAATCCAGCAGGACAAGGATGCTAGAAGAAGTCCTGAAAAGTGGATATACCATGCCAACCCCCTGGGTGGTATACACTACTATATTTTCTCTTTTCAGTGTCTTGATTTAGGGCTATCTGCACTTCTTATGACTAGAACTCCTTTTCATTGAAAAATGGGGCTTTGATATGAGTAAATATTCTTATTAAAAATATAATTGTTGCAACATTTCATTTTTGACAAAATTTCAGATGGAAAAATCAGAAAATGTTGCATTTAAAATAGTGTGTGAGAAAAAAAATATCTCTACTTTTTCCACTGGGCGGGCACCTAAAAATGTAAGGGAAAAGATAAAAATCAGAATGTCTGAAATGATGTTAAGCAAAAAGAAAATATTGTTTTGTTTTCAAAAGCAAATTAAATGAAAACTGATTTTTTGGGGGGGATAATTGTTTCTTGAAAAAAAATGAAGTCTCTGTTGCAGAAAGCAAATGTTAAAAGATGCACAAGCTCATCCTTGGGGCGTATGTAGCCAAATGGATCCATTCACATGGCAACAGCTGCAGGATCCCTGGTACATATCAGTTCATAAATAAAACAACAGTGCATTGGTTCTTTTGGCTTTTCCTGGATGCTATCACGGCTATTACTTGACCTGACTTGACATAACTTGCATAGTCAATTGCTTCACTGTCTCCACAAATTCAAAGAGATTCTTCTGTTACGGCAGTAGAAAGCAGTGGCTGGAGAAATATGTGTGTGACCTAAGGGCAGAGGCAGGTGGCTCCATATTGCAAGATCTCTGAAGTAACTGTTGGTATTTCTCTATAGCTGACAGCATGCAATGTATCTTGACAGAAGCCTTATCGTAACAGCAATTAAAACAGACTCGATTAATCTGAGAACAGAATGACAACTAACTGCTGCACAAAGAGGGGGTTCTTAAGTTGCAGCACACAGGAAAAAAACAAGTCAACAAACTTCATACACCTGAGCTCAGCCAAGATTTTGGACACCTCAGCTTAGGGTCCCCAACTCTCTTTTTTGGGACAACCAGAAGGAGGCATGTAGTCTTGGTATGCAATTTACTTGTTCCTGACACTGATAGAAATAGGAAGAATCCATAGCTTAGTACCACACACCTTCAGCATCCTCGGTGCCATGAGTTCTGTTAAAGGGTGCTGTGTGGTACTGCACAATATTAGCACCATTAGGTATGCAAACACCTACACATGATTAACAAGATAAACCCAGAGATTTCAAATAGTGTTAAAAACAGTCTGACCTGTTGTGGTCTTTCTGAGTTCTCTGCGAAGAAGAGTTGCTTTGTTATTTGTCCATAATTAAAAAAGAAGTGAGAGAGAGCATTTTCCAAGGGGTGCCTTGAGTCTAGCAAACAGTGCCTTGAGTCTAAAGGAAGGCCCCTTGAGTCCAAAATGTTTGGGAACTGCTACCATAGTGGTGATGTGAAACAGGGGAAGGAACTGTTTATTGAGGAAATCATTTGAGGTGAAGCAATAATTTGACCTTGGCCATGTAGGAAATGTTAATTAAAATGTTTATGTGGCACTGGAGAATTGGGAGAAATACAGAATCCTGTGCATGTAGCCACACTAGCACCCAGTTGGAGGATGCTAGAGCATTCTCAGGCAGTGTTTAGTTTATACTGGAGTCTATAGCATAAGGAGGAAGTGTCCCTTTCAGTATGTCCCCTTATTCTTGCTTCTGGCAAGAGCTGCTGGCTGACTCTCTTTGTACTGATTATGGCTGGTGATGTGTTCTCCTAAAATGTCCTATGCCAATCTGATGGCCTACAATATCATGAGGTGCCTTGTCATCTTGGAGTAGTACTGGGGTATTCTGCAGCCTCTCAGGCAGTTCTCATTGCTGGAGGCCCTTTCACTGACTGCACCAACTATCAGTGTCTGCACTGTCACATCTTACCCCTTCTCTCTCAAGGCATTGGCCAGTAGAGTGTACCACCAGCTTTTGCTTTCAGGCTTCAGTGAAAGATTGCCACTGGTGCTAGGAAACACACAAAATACTGGATAGCTAGAGATTTTTTTGTACCTACTAAAAATGGTCCCTGGCTATGCTCTATACAACAGTGTTCCTTTTAACAGTAGATGCAGCACATTACTGTGAAGAGCTTAAATGCAGTCCAAACTTCTGACAGCTAAGTCTGTCTTGAATCATGTGTTTATGATGAGCAGATAATATTTTATGGCCTTAAATAACTCTACAGCCCTAAATATTTTGCTGCCTGTGTATTTCACAGAAATTCCACTAATTTGGGGAGGTCACACAAGCATAACTGCTGGCCCAGATGTTGAAAACAAAGGCTGTGTGTAGACAAAATGAGAGGCGTGTGTGCACACTTTAAAGCAGGCTAAATGCTTTTGCGCCACTTTAATGGTGTTAGTGTTTGCATGCCTTGGCAGTGTATTGCATATTAATTCCAACTGCTGTAGGAAATTCAGTGGCGTAATGCACCTTAAGTGACTTGGGGCGCCATAAAGTAAAACTCCTTCAAGGAGTTTTAGTTTGCTGTCCCTAAAGCCATGGAGCAAAGCACCGGGCTCCGTGCAGCTCCACAGCTCTGCAGAAAGCCCTGCAGGCAGCCTGGCAGCAGCCTGGGAAAGCAGGATTCACCCAAGAAAAGCGGTGAGCCTGATCTTTTTTTCCACCCCCAGAGCCTGCCTGCCTGCCTGAGCTGTGCGGGGGCTTGGTGCTTCCCTCCACGGCTGTGGTGCCCCCCAGGACTGCCTGGACCGGGTGCCTTCAGGTGGGTGCCACGTGTGGGGGGGCTACTGCTGCAGCAGAGGGAAGTACCAGCCCCCCAGCAGCCCAGGGACCACTTTGCCTGCCAGCAGCTCGCCCTTCCCTCCCCACCGGAGAGGCAGGTAAGTCAGTGGGGCGTGTGCATGACCTGGGGGTTTAATCAGCCCTAAATTGAAGTGGTGTTTTTTAAAACCCACCACTTCAATGTAAGGCTCCTGTTTTGTCTACACACATCCAAAGAGACTATTCTATTACTGTGGAGTAGAAAGCAACTACATTACCTTTGGATTCTTAAATCATTACTCATTAGTGTATTACAGGGGTTTTAAACCTTTTTGAGTCAGTGTATGCCTGGCAGCCAGATGCGGAGCAGTGTGGGGGGTGAGTGTGTGGCCAGATGTGGAGCGGGGGCTGTGGGAAGGGCGCAACTGGACACTGAGTAGGGTGAAGAGGGGTGGCGCATGGCCAGATGTGGAGCAGTGGCAGTTGCTGCATATGAGTTTCCCCCACCCCCATGTATGGCCAGACTGGCAGCTAGGGAGTTCTAGGGAGGTGATACGTCCCCTCTATGCAGCATTGGTCAGGCCGCAGCTGGAGTACTGTGTCCAGTTTTGGGCGCCGCACTTCAGGAGGGATGTAGTTAACCTGAAAAGGGTTCAGAGGAGGGCCACCCATCTGGTTAAAGGTCGACAGAAAAAACCCTATGAGGACCAATTGAGGGATCCAAATCTCTGCAGCCTCTGTAAGAGAAGGCCAAGAGGTGATCTTGTGGCCATCTACAAACTCATCGGGGGGACAGTAGGACATAGGGGATACAATGTTTACCAGGACGCCCATCAGGGTAATTAGAAACAATGGCCACAAACTGAAGGAGAGCACATTTAGATTGGACATCAGGAAAAAATTCTTTACAGTGAGGGTTGCCAAAATATGGAATACGCCTCCAAGGGAGGTGGTGCTGTCTTCTTCCTTGGAGATATTTAAGAGGAGATTGGACAAACAGCTGGTTGGGGTCATCTGATCCCAGCGCTCCTTCCTACCCAGGGGAGGGGGTTGGACTTCATGATCTAATAGGTCCCTTCTGACCCTAAAATCTATGAAATCTATGTTGATGCGTGGTGGCACTCTGTCCCTGCCTGTCCACCCACATGTACCCCCTAGGGCCTTCTCAAGTACCCCTGGGGGTACACATACCCCCCCTTGACAACCCCTGGTATATTAGATTTGCTGCATGTAGCAATTATCTCTGTGTAACTAGCAGGTCCCAGGCCAATACTTGCTCCTATATCATTTGCAAATATTTTGAAAAGAGATCCTTTTCTTTTCATTTCTAAATCCTTCCTCTTTGAAGTAACATAAAGACTAAACTGTGGCTTGGGGTATTGTAAAGCACTGGGAAGGGAGGCATCATGTATGCTGATGTCATAGTTCTTGAGTTCTGGCTCTGCTAAGCCACTTTAAAGCAGCATAGCCAGTGTCAAGGGGCTACAGAGCTAGTTTAACCACTCTAGGGCAATTTCCTTGGCGCCAAAGGGCTCTCTATGTGGCATAGTGCTGTGCCTCTGCTATACAGGTGTCTTGGGAGGAGTATGAGGATGTATGAGGGGAAAATGACTTACTAGAGAGGTTGATAAGCTGTCATCAGGTTCCAAACTCTTCAAAGGTTGTGTAAAGACATCTTAGTCCTTTTTTCCCCTGTGCTAAACTTCCTGTGATGTTCCTTCACAGAGCAAGGCCTTGCTGCACCACAAGGAATGCAGCACCCTTCCCTTCCCTTCAGCCTTCCTTAAAGCACTTGCAATTCTGCAGGAGAGATGTGGCTAGTTATCTCCAGTTGTACCATTCCAGATACTTTTCCTTTGGATTGGTACCAGTGCTGGTAGTGGGCCAGGGTTCTCTTTGGACACATCACTGCTGGTCGCCTCCTGTTTGATGTGCGGAGAGAAAAGGGATGTCTGTTCTTTTCCCCACATTAGGGTATCCTCATGCGGCCAATCATAATATGATTCAAAAGAACTGATTGTCCTCTGTCATTAGAAAATTACCAGAAATTATAGTCCTGAGCCCAGAAGCAATACAGCAGAGTAGTAACCAAGTCAAGAGCAAGGTTAGTGACTAGAATTGGCTTTTTAAGGAAACACTCTGTGATACTTATCTACCATATGAATAAGTTGAGGTTCTTTTTCACTGCCTGTAGTTAGAATGATGTTCCCTGTATGAAGGATTTCTGTTCAGTTGACATGGAATATGTCTTTGCTTTCAGATGCTGGAGAGAGAGAGAGATGAAAAACTACACTCTGCAATCAGTCTTGTCTTAGAAACAGAGTGATCTGAACAGGCCGCTCATTGGCAATTTGTTCTTGTCATATCATCTTTCTAAAATTTTTGCCATCACTTTCAAAGGAGGAAAGACAAGTGGATCCAGAAGTCCCATAATAGGAAAATACAAAGATACAAAATTGATGCAAAGATAAGGCATTAATGATCTTGGTGTTTAGCTTAATCCAACTGTTTTAGAGGAGCAATTGGGCCAGACCATCAGCTTTAAATTGACATATATGACAATCATTCTAATATTAAGAGCCTAAGTCGGTTTGTCTGTCTGTCCGTAATGCTTTATTCATACTCTGATTGGCTCATGGAAGCAGCCAATCAGAGTGCTCCAAGTGTCTGTGTGTGGGGTGCAGCCATGATTCTGAAGCCGGACTGAGGACCAGACAGAGGGTGGGGGAGCTGAGGGCAGCAGTGCTGTCCTCGGCTCCCCCACCGCATTCCCTGCAAGAGGTGGAGCAGCGACAGCATGGAGTGTTAGGTGGTGGCACTCCATCCCAGCCCGTCATTCTTGATGGGCAATTGGCTAGTTTTCATATAAAACAACATAATTCATTTTCCTTCTGATTTATATCAGCTGTGGATCTGTCTTAGACTGTCTCATTCTTGGATATATGTAGCTATGTACTCAAACCCTTCAGTACATGTGCTTTTGCTGACAGGGATTCAATAGAAGGGGCGCATTTACAGGTGCCCCCCATGGCGCAGTTATTACTGCACTCTCATTTAGTACTTGCTTTAGGAAGTACTAAATGACGGCACAGTAACAGGTGTTACTGTACCATCTCAGTAGTGCATGGTTATTTTTAAGAGCTACATTGCCATAGCAACATGCTATAGTTAGGTTGCTTGTTGCTACAGTGATGTAATGTCAGCATCATGGTTTGTGCCTACTGATGCTATGTTACCATAGCGCATCACTCTAGTGATGTAGCATCATGTGTAGATGCACCTAAGGGATATGTAACAGGGGGCCTTCTCAGGGCCGATTTTCCTGTGGCCCACCCACCTGTTTCTAGGCTAACCGCCTGCCTTCTTGCCTGATGTTAATTAAGTGGGAGGTTGCCCATTTCTTGCCCTGATGCCAGGGGGTGCTGTCTGCAGCTCCGTTCCTCCCCTACACTGCAGCCTAAGCCTCACAGATGGCATCCAACTGTTATCCACTTCCAGCCCTACAATCCTGCTCTTTGAGCCCCACCTGGATCCCTCCATTCAGGCAGCCTATCCCGCCTTCATTCCAGGCTGCATAGCTCCCTGAGCTGCTCCCCTTTACAGGTGTGGTCCCCCCAGGACCTTTAGCTGTACTGGCCCTGGCCCACCTCCAGGCCAGTGGGAACCCCAGGCCCTCAGCTCTGGGTGTCCCTCACGGTGGGCCCCTGGCCCTTCGACCCTTCCAGTCCTGGCCCCAGCATGGACCAGTTGGGGGATGTCAAGACAGGTTTGAGTGTATGGCCCCACTCTCTCACTGGGGTCCACCTTCTAGACCCTACAAGGGGGTAACTCACCCAGTTGTGAGAACTGGGGTTAAGGTGCCCCGACCCACCTTTCACTCGGGTGATAACTGGCCTGGCATTTCCTGGGGGCTCCTACACCACTGACAGCCCCATCAGGCCAGCCACTCCTGGCAGTGTACAGTTTTAGGTCTTGCCCAGAACCAGGAGCCTCCTGACCATCCCCTACAGCTCCTCCCTTACCCCCATATGATACCTGCAGCCAAGCAATGTTATTGCCTGGCCTTCCAGCAGCAAAATGCCCTGTTTATATGGGCAGCCCTGAATCCAAAATGGCTGCCCTAATCAGGCACCTGCCGGCTGCTGTCTTCAGGCCCTGAAAGTGGCAGGCACAAACACTGCCCTGCCACAGGTAGGAAAGGGAAAGCTGGGAAGTCAGATTTAAAGTAATGAATGTAAACATGGACACACCTGGCTCTTGTAGTGTTTGCCATATTGGTTGTGCTTTATCTCATTAACTAGTTTATTCTCTCACATATGTGAGGTAGAGCAGTACAGTAATACCAGATTTGTAGACAGGAAGACAAGCAGAGGTCCAGGGCGTCAGCCAGTATAAGCAGGTCACTGGAGCTACACCAGTGTAAGGTACACCACCCAGAGAGGTGATATCCCAAAGCTAGAGAGGGAGCCAGTACCAGAGGTGGAGTGAGAATTCAGTTTTGGGCTCCAAGTATTTAATTCACATAAGTAACCCACATGCAAGGCCTAGATTTTTGGAAGGAGGGTTTCGTGCAGGTGTGGATACTTTCTATTTGATGAAAAACTCATTACCAGAGCAGGGACTTGTGAGGGCTTGATATGGTAAGGCAGAGTGTTTCAATTAAAATGGGAAGTTTACCTTGGCCTTATGAGGATTGACATAACACTTTCATTGATAATTAGCAGACAGGCTTTATTAATTAAATAGCGAGCTTATAGAAAACTGACAGGTATGCTATTGCAATGTACAAGTAAACAAGCTATTATCAAGTCCAGTATATTTTTAGCCATAATACTGTTTTCTCACCAACACAGGCAAGGAGGAGATCTTGATCTTTACAGCTTTCACCCAGCAAGGATCCATCACAGCTGGTCAGCTGGGTGTAGATCATGATGGGTCAACTTTGTTCTTCTCACCTAGAATGAATGCACTTTGCTGGCATCTTCATTCTTGTATAATAAACAGGATACTCTTTCTTCAAAGTATATTGTCTTGATGGACTGATGATCAGAGCCCAGACAAAGTTGACAGGGTGGAGGGTCATTGTCCTTTGGTTGTGCTGTAATTGTTAACTGTTCGGATCCAGCCCTGGGTGTTGTTGGTGAAACCGCCATACACAGAACTCTTGATTGCTCTGGAGGTTTACCATTTAATTAACTTCAATAGGGCTTGATTACTTAAATCAAACATCTTACATGATGGATTGTGAGGCACTGTATGGGTCCTTGTTGCAACAGGGAAGCTCCCAAAATATTTTTCAACTGGCATAGGTGCATAGATTGGGAAGGAATGTGGTAAAAAGGGAGAGGCAATCACTCTGAAAGGGGAAACTATTCATAATTGATTTAGAGTACTTAGACCTGTGGTGTACTCGATACCAAAAGTGGGAGATGGGATTAACTGTATTGTTGTATTTCGAGTGTCCCAGCCATGAGCTTGCATTCTTGTGCAAGAGGCACTGTTATTATAATTTAGTCCTTTAAATTTAACATGTAGGTCTGGACAAACTGTGTCCAGCATGGAGTTAGAAGAATTTATCTCTGCTAGACTGGTTAGTCTCCTCTTAGTGGTGCTGGTGTCTACCAGCCAGTGAAGATCACTTTCCCCACTGGAATGAAGTAATCTTTGTGCAGGTGCTCTGTAGCTTGAGGGAAGGCTCTTTTCTCTATGTATTCCAGCCAAGTCACCCAGGACTTAGCTTCCTACCTGGTCTGGGTACTGAGTCTCTGCCTATAATTCTGAGGATTAATTTTTTAAAACATTGATACCCCATTTGCTTCCCTGCAACTGTTTGTATATAGCTTAGTTACTCACTTTTAGGAAAGCTGGCCTATTTGTCTTACCAGGTAAGCCACTGCATTTTATGAATTATTTCAGAACCTCCACTTTTGACCCTTCAACCTCTGAACAATACTTCATCTTTATGACTTGAAAAGAGTATATCTTATAGCTGTCTCCCCAGTATCTTCTGTAGTGAAGACCATAGAATAGAAGTCATTTAAGGTATGACTATACTGATGATTGCAGTATAATGTAGGGAGACTGGGCATGGCTTTGAATGAGTTTGTACTGGAACAATTGAATTGTGGCATCACAGGGCTCCATGTAGGATAATTTACCCTGATTCTCAGCAGGGCCAATTAGCCAGTCCTGAACATTGGGCTGTCTTGGCTAGGTTGTTTCTTGTACTCAAGCTAGCTTGTTTAAACCCAAATCTGGTATCTCTGCACTACAATGTGGTTGTCACTGTTTGCTTCTCTGCAGTGATCTTTTCCTCCTGAACTGTAACTTTCACTCCCTAGTAGTCTGAAACACCCACTGATATTTTTTCAGGCTTTTTGCATCTGTGGACTTAAAGAATTTCTTGTAACTTAAATTTTTTTTTAGTTAGTTGCTCTTCAAAATCCCCTTAGTGCTCCTAATTTACATCATTCCTCTTGCTTAACATAATTGATGCTCTTTTCTATTGGCTATGCTAACTTAGGATTTCTGTTTATTGAAGGATACCTGCTTGATTTGAATAATGTTTAGGACCTTGCCATTTGACCATATGCTTTTCATGCCTCATTGCTTTTTTGTGTGTTTGGGGGGAGGTATTGCTTTTGTGGCTCTGGCACTTGGGATGAGGTAGCCTCTATGCTTCCTCTGAGGATTTTCATTTCCTTACTTTTGACCTGAATTTCTTTTGCATTCATTTACATTTTAAAATAAAGACTTTAGGGTCTTTTGCTCTAGTTTTTCAGTAGAAAACCCCAAAGGGCATTGGTGATGAGACAAAGCCTCTGCTGTCCTGTGGTATACATCCTCTCTGGGATTCAGGATACCTGGATGGCAGAGAGAGGAATTTGTCTTCTGAATCAAGACAAAAAGGGGTGTCTCATTGTCACTAGTTGGCCTTCAGTATGAAACATTATATTATTGAACATTTGATGCACTGAGGGCATTGATTGTTAACTTACTATATTTTTCTTTCTAGATCATTTCTCATGTGTAGTGATGTAAGCAAACTGTTCTGATCCATTCTTTAAAAACTCCTTGATTTAACTGTCTGTTTCCATTGACTTTCAACTTCTTTTAGATCCAAGAAAAGGCACAACATTCTGTAGCTTAATCACTTGGTATTCTCCAGTGTGGCTAAGCCTCATTTCTGCTAACCAGATTGCCATCATTCTTTTCCCTTTTCCCTATCATTTGTGACTTGATCCAATAAAAGTATCAAACCTCATTCATCACACTATGTAAGACATTGTAAAATAGGTCTCACTGGTTCCTCCTGGTACTAAATAGCCTTTTTATCAGTGAAACAAAATTTTCTTGCCTACCTCCTAGCTATTCCTCTCTGGGATAGAATCACACTGGAGTTTTACCTAGTGACAGAAGTTGAATGCTTCCTGCTTTAATGTTTATTTAGTAAAACATTTTACATTCCTGGAGAGATACCAGTCTGTCATTAATGGATTCTTGGCTCTGTGCCAGAAGCTAATAGTTTTATGGGCCCTCATAGCCTTGCTGTGTAATTTTGGTAACCATGCAGAGTTGCAGCTTCTCTCTCTCTCTTTTTTTCAATTTTGAACAAAACAGTGGACTAAAAGCCAGATCCAGGGACCCACTATGTGTCTCTAGAGAGAAGAGGAGAGGGGGTTTAGAAGGGAAGAAAAAATCCTCCCCATCAAGTCTTGAGGGAGCTGTAAAGCTGCTCCGAGGAGGCTGCTCAAACTCTCTGTGATCCTAATTTTCCCAGCCATGGAAGGGAGTAGAGGGCAGGACCATAAGATCCGTGCAGTGATTAGATTCTGTGGTCCCATCTCAACCCTCCCTTGTGTAAGAAGCGCCCACAAAATGGGGTTCTGGGTCTCATACAGTGGATATACCCCCACCTACTAGACCCTCTTCATATCAAACCTCCACAGCTGAATCACACTAGGTCTATTGCCAAGTGGATTTCTGTAGTCGCAGAAGTGGGAGCTGGATTTGCAAACATGACTAAAAGTTTAAACTCTGTGTCAGTCTCATTCAATCTCATTTTCCCTTGGCAGTTAAGATCAAAACATTCCTCTTATTAGAGTCTCCTTGTTTTCTCTTCATCAGTCTATTTTACCAAAGAAAAGGAGTGTCCTAATTATTTTTAAATGGGATTTACTTTTGTCTTTCAACTGGAGAAACCAGAGTGTTATATATGTGCATATGCATTTCAATGGTATGACGTAGCTGGAGAAAAATGAGTGCTTTGGAGCTACAGGTCAAGTTTATTTAACACTGCAATGTTTTAAAACAGGATGATGCCATTTCAATTAAATGTCCCAGAATAACAGAATGTTTTGCAAGGTAATTGTTTAAAAAAGTTTTCAGAACAGTTCTTGCAAATCAAATATGTCTTGGATAAAATACACCAGCAATAAAATAGCACGTTACAAAAATGAAGCTGGGGACTTTACTAGAAAAGAGGGAAGCAGTAATATCCTTTTCAGGACTGTATGGTTTGTAAGAACACATTATTACATAAATCAACAGTAACAGCCCAGTCCATATTTCTTTTGAAATATAAGTGTCTTATAGCCTTATGACACCTGAGCAATTGCAAGAAAGAAAAAGCTAAGAACTACTAAGTGAAAGCACTTGCAGCTCCTGCATTTCTGGTGAGAGCACTTGCAGCACCTTCTCTTTCAGTTCTGGCAGCTCTTCCTATGCTCTTCCTTCATGTTTCCCACCCATCATAATCATTTCCATAGTCTGGATTATCTGATGATTCTGATAAGAGCTTACACAACACACTTGAATGACTAATCACAAAGGGCAGTGGACAGGTGCCTTAGCTTTGAATTTTTTGAGTTTGAAACCTACTTTAGTGCTATCTCTTTCTATTGTCAGATCTTCTGGAGAATTTTCCCCAAACTGCTGGGAGTTTGATTTTTCTTTTTAAAGAAACATTCAAAAAAATTTTGGAATAACGGGGTGCAATGTCAACTAAACTCAACTTCAAAACTAGCTCTGTTAAGGGAGCTTCAAAATATTGCTGGCTTCTGCTCTAGACTTACACTGGGAAACTCTGGAAACAGAATGTGGGTCTGGGATTCACTGCAATTTCTCTGCTTGAGCAGCTACCACTGGGTATCTTGCTCCTTGTTGCATGTAGGTGCTATAAGACCTTGGCCCCCCATCTGGCTGATGACCTTCCTGTGTGCACAATTAGGCTAAGGAGGCGTTGATGTCATTTTCCCCAACTGCTCTCCACTGTTAGTTGTCTCACCTGCCATGACTTTGATTTTTGTTCTGTTTGGGAGTTAGTTCCAGTAGGAGATTGTTTCAGTCCAGGAGAGGTAATTTCTTTGTGGGGCTGCACCTCCCATACACCTCAGCCTTACCACATCCCTGATGTTACTTCTGCCAAATGTTTTCAGGGGACAGGTCCCCTTTTAGTCACTCCACCCTTTCAGCAGCGGCTGCAAGGAAGAGTCTGTGCTCCAAAAGACCAAAAACCAGGAACCCAAGTCAGTCCCAGGGACTGGGGCTCCGTTGAGGCACTCTACCCTATCTGCCCCTTTAAATCAGGATTCTTTCCTGTCTTCACCCTCAGTTGGGCAATCTAATTAAATTCCCCAATCAGGACTAGGAAAAAGAAGGAAAACAAAACAATGATAAAAATGAAACACAGTCCCTTCAGGGTTATAGACCCTCCCTTGGCTCCTCTGGAGATCAACCCTCTGAAGTCCCAACACCTTTCCCAGCATCTACTTGGAAGTGACTCTATCAGCTCTAGGCAAACAATCCCTGAGCCTCAGCAACAGTGCTTCCCTCAGCGGTGGTCCTCTGAACACCAAGACCTCTTGCCAAATGCCTCTATGCTGCAGAATGTTGCAAGCCAATGCTGGCAGGACAGTCCCATGGCATCTCTGCTGTCTGGATGTTGTAGTCTCTCACAGGCTAACCTTCTCTGGGGCTGGAAGTACCCTTCTGTATCTGCCGGCCACCAATCCTAAGGGAGCATTCGCTCTGAAAATACGGCATGTTGCTCCTCATTCCTGCGGAAGACCTTCCCTCTCCTGAGGTAAGTATAAGGGAATTATTTCCCTACTCCTATTGCTTTCTGAATTCCTCTGTCTTGCCTGTTGCTCATGTCAAAGCCAAACAAGCCTGGGAGTTAGTTAAATGAGCAAAGCAAATGTGTATCACTCAATGCAAAACTACAAGTGACTTGGGATCTTCCACATGAATGGACATACTTCTGATTTCCCAAAGGCTAGAAATTTAATGACCAGTAAATGAACAGAAATATTACTACACACAGTGTGTAGTCAACCTACAGAATTCTATGCTACAGGAGGTCACTGATTCAAATGCAGTGCCTGGATTTGAAAAATGTCTGGATAATTTTATTTCAATTAATCACACTTGGAATTAGGCAAGCTAAGATCAAATTATTCAGATCTCTTACTCTAGAGCATGTGCTACTTTTCTCCAGGGATCAGGAAGGAATTTTCCATCTTATGTATATTTTTGCCCAACTGGCAAAGTTTTATTATTATGTTTCCTCACTTTCTTCTAAAGCACAATGCCAGTGTTGGACACAGGACAAGGGAATAAATGTGCCAGTTGGCTAAATGGAGCTGTCTACTTATGCCTACTCCAAAGCCTCCTCACATACAGTATTTGGATGAAGTCTAGGCCCAAGACCCAAGGCTTCTTGCCAGGGCCTATCTCTACCTGATCCTGGGCATGTCTACATGGTCTTTAATGTGCTTTAGGTACTGCACATTAAATCTAGTATCTCCATTGTGAGGTATAGCAAAAGGTTCACACGCATTAGCTAAAGAGTATATGTCGAATGCTGTCAGTGTGTTGGGTCTGGTACACAAATACAAGCATACACATACCTACAGGTATACTCACTCTCCATGGAGTGAAAATCAGGGTGTATCTCCACCAAACAAAAGACTCCACTAGACCAAGCGTTAGCAGCATTTTGGAGTAGGGGCTGCTTTAGCAGAGCTTAGCTCTGAAGACTTCCAACCTTCCACACTGCTGACACTGAGACTGAAACCACAATCAGCTCCTTCCCTTCCCACTGCAGTGGTGCCACTGGTATTCCTCCCTGCTGCCTGGCCACTGTGAGTGAAGCTCCCTGCAGCCAAAATGCTACAGATGTTCCTCTCCCCCCTTCCCCTGGCTCTGTTGTCAATTCCTGCACTAGACAGCATCACAACAAAGCACATCACATCCATTCTACACCCAGCAATGGATATAACTGCCTAATTGAAGTCATGGGTGAATCTAGGATCACAGTGATGGGGGTATGGCTGCTCTCCCTTCAGCTATGTGGTGCAAACACAGTGAAGAAATCACATTTGCATGTGTGCCACACAGTTAAAGCAGGTATGGCCACAACCCCTCACTGTGATCTTGGATGTCAATGGGCTCTCAGACTCACTGGTGTGTCAATACAACTCCTGCTAGGAGCTCTGCATGTGCTGTGAGCGCTGTCAACTTACTGTGGTAGGATCTGTCTGGAGTCCCTGATTTTTCCACCAGAGACTACTACTGTTCACTCTTCCATTGCCTTCTCCCTCCCCCTACTCAAATTCAGCAGCAGGGGAAAGGAAAGGATGAGTGGCAGCAGCACACAGGCCCTGGGTTCCATGAAGGCAGGGGCTGAGCATCACTGCTGCTCATCCTCTCCTTTCCTCTGCTGCTGAATTTACTGGGGGAGATGGGAGATGCAGAGTGAGCATCAGCAGACTCCAAAGCAGCTTGAAAGCAGGGACTCCAGGAAGACCTGCCAGTGAGTTCATAGAGCTCACAGAACCTGCAGAGCTCCCAGCAGGAGCTGTGCTGACTTGCTGGTGAGCTCTGAGAGCTCACTGGGCATAGGGCTCACAACCAAAGCGTGGTGTGACCATACTGCCACACCCCTCTGGATCCCTCCTTGGCTAGCGACAGAAGTTACCAGTGTTGCCAACTTTTATATTATATATATACACACATTATAGCTTAGCTCTTTTATATAGAGAGAGATGAAAGAGCTAAATTTTTCACATTGCTGAAGCATAGATTTTAAGAACAACATAAAAAAGTCATGAGAGTTGGCAATGCTGAGTTACACATAGACTGCTTCAAGTGATCAAAAACTGGTTTAAACCTGTAACAGAATATAATATATATGTGACGGGCTAGCTAGCAGTGACTTAGCCCAGGAGTTTTGAAGGAGTAAAAGATGATTGGAGGACTTGGGATTCCCTTTCCTCACCAATCAGGCCCCTGAGACTCACCCTCCATGTCCCCTGATTGACCCCTTGGGTCACCGGGAAGGGGATAAAAAGGGCAGTGCATCTGACTCAAGGACAACCAACGAGGGACCACAAGGAAGGAGTTTCAAAAAGCTGGCAAGAGCTGGGTAGGAGCAGTTGCCCCAGAAGCACCTGAAGGAGTGCGAACTGCAGGCGGCAGTTAGACCCTCAGCAGCGCGGCCTGCTGGGCTCCAGGATCCCCTACAAGAGGCTACGGCCAGCAGGAGAGGCTCTCCAGCAAGGATCTGAGCAGCGACCTGAGAGGTTCCCAGTTCTGCTTCCAGCTCCTCCAATAAGGGGCCAGGCAGCTCAACATGAGGCTGGGGCTCCTGGAAGGCTAAGATCCCAGCAACTTAGCCTTGGTGACTGTGTGGTAGAGTGTCTGCCTACTATGTGGGGCATCTGAGTTCAAGTCCCAGTTGGGGTGAGTGAAGTAACAGAGAAAAATCCTTGTTGCAGTGAAAAGGGGTCATTGTGTTTTCTCCCCCTTCACATACCTAGGCCCTATATTCCTTATTATTTGACATTTTGTATTTTGTGCCTGTTATATTTCACCAGCCAGTATTGTTTGTTCTGCTGTTTGTGTTTTATATTTTGTTAACCCTGTCTTTTGTCAACTGGATGAATATGTCTATGATTGTAAGTGTCTAACCTTTGTTAAATCCTGCCCCCTCGGGGCCTTGTAGTGTCCCCTTTACCCGCTGGTTTATAATGGTTATGTTCCCAGTACTGTTCTCTCATTAAAAGGTATATGGTTAAGTCCCCATTGGTGGTCTGGCTCTGCTCTATAGGGGGAGGAGAGTCCCTACACCTCCCACAGCACTTGTGCACCTGTTTTGAGCGGTTCAACTGGAGAGAGGGAACCTCTTGGAGTACCACCCGGGTTATATTTATATGCACATAAACCAATTTCAAAATGGCTAAAACTGGTTTAAGATAAACCTGGTTGCATGTAGCATCAGACTTAACTGATTTAGGTCAAACTGGCTTATGAAACTTCTGTCTCAGATCTCTTCTTGGTTCAAGTTAAATCAGAGTCCCCCACCATCCTAGCATTTTGCAGCCCTGGGCTGGATTATGCTGTCTGCTCCAGAAAGCAGGGCTGGCCTCACTCCTCTCCTCCGTAGCTGGAGCAGAGAGGGCTGGCTCACTGGCCTCAGTGGCTGGCTCACTGCCCACCCCTGCTCCCCCAGGCAAACCCTGGCTGGCGTCCCCTCCCCCAAGTACAGAGATACCCTGTCCTGCTAAACTTACTGCTGGCTGTGACTGTGGACTACAAATCCCAGAGGCACCTGGGAGCAGGAAGAGGAAGTGATGAACAACTCTGCAGAGTCCTGTTGCTTTAATTCTGGACTGCAAATCCCAGAGACTTTGGGTCAGCAGGAAGAGGAAGTTAACATACAGCCCATGCTGGCTACATGCCAGAAAGCCATACTGTAGCACCCCTCAGCTTCTGGCCTGAGCCACTGCAGGCATGTGGCTATATTTCCTAAATCAAAAGTGAATGTCTTTTTATTGGTTCAGTCTTTGCAGCTTAGACTAACCTGCAAAGACTGAATTAATTTAGCCTCAGGCTTCCTGTCTGTACTTAGCCCTTGAGTGCAGTTCTGGGCATGCACAAATAAACCCACCAAACAGAGACCTTATTGGTGGGTGCCCAGTGCTGCACTCCAGGGCTAAGTACAGACAGTCAGAAAGCCCAAGGCTAAATTACATCTATTTTGGGGGTGTCATGTAAGCAGTACCATTCTGCACAGGGAGTTGGATAAGGTGACCTTTGAGGACTCTTCCAGCCCCGTGGTCTCTGATTCACTTCAGGGACTCCTTCAGCCATGAAGGCCTGCCTTCAAACATCCAAAGTCAATTCTAATACCAAGATGTCCTAAAAGGAGCAGCCTCCAAGTTAAGCTCCAAATCTATGTTTAGGCTGCTACATAAATGCTTGATTTTCAAAACAGCTGAGCACCTGGGACCTTCTATTGAAGTCAATGAGGTACCAGCGTGTGGACTCAAAAGGATAACTTCAGGCATCAATGTTTTTATTATCTTTGCCTAAACAAACATGCATCAGAGAAGTTGGGTTTTTGGGAATTGCCTGTTGTCAGGATAATTCCCAATTAAGTGTCATGGAAGAAA
Source organism: Gavialis gangeticus (assembly GCF_001723915.1). NCBI lineage: Eukaryota > Metazoa > Chordata > Crocodylia > Gavialidae > Gavialis > Gavialis gangeticus. The sequence continues at coordinate 157,042,437 of NW_017728992.1, read as the reverse complement.
TGAGAGTAGACAACAACACACCTGGTGAAGGGGAGAATGAGGGTATGCTCCCCACCTGCTCCCACTCATATCCCACATGTCCAAAAGATGCTGGTAAAGATGCTCTAGGGCATCTTCCCTAGAGCTCTAAGGATGTCCTGGGCAGCCAGAGGTTGTAGACCCAGGGGCTACACACCAGGCAGATGTCCTCTCCAGCTCTGTGTGGGTTGCCCAGTGCCCCTCCCCCTGCCCTTCTGTATGCAATGTTGGCAACCTGGCTCCCCTCTTTCCAGGCCACACATGCCATCTGAGCAGCCCCCTGCCCTGAAGCACAGACAGCTCAGCTCCTCACCCCCATCTCACTCCCTCCATCAGCACACATCACACAGTGCAGTGCAGGCAGCCTGGCTCTCTTTGCTGAACATACAACTCAGGCCATCCAGCTATCTTCCAGCTGCTTGGGAACGACCATCTCAGGGTAGGGAGGGTGGAAAAATGGCAGCTGGACAGGAGGTTGTAGGCCATAGGTTGATACCAGTACCGTAGCAAGGGCAGGGTTAGAGGGGACAACTGCCCCAGGCGCTGAAGAAAAGGGGTGCCAACAGGTGCTGCCCAGCTGGAGCAGGGCAAGGGACAGAGCCACAAGTGGCTCATTTGGGCAGGGGGGGGGATGGGAAGAAGGTGGCTCCCACCACTGCGTGGCATGCATTCCTGGGCAAGCATGGCAGGGTGTGTGCCCCCTGGATATGTGTGTGGGGTGAGGGCAGGCTACCGCTGCAGGCTTGCCCAGGTGCCATACTTCCTTGCTACCATACTGGCTGATGTTAACCCTTCAGGAGCCTTATGTGGCCCCCTGGATCTGTGCACAGGGTGGACGTGGCTGCCACTGCGGACTAGGTTCTGTGCCCCACTGCTGCTGCCTCGGGAGTGCGCAATGCCATGCTGATGCTGGGTGGACAGGGGTTGTGATGCAGTCAGCATGTGTTCCCTGGGTCTCTGCCAGGATGCTCACAGCAGCAGGAGCCGCCCCACTCCTGCACCCCTAGATGAGCCACTTGGACTCCGAATGTCCCACAACCTGCCCCACCACCTCTGCTCTGTCACACTCCCTCCCTCACTGTGGGGGTGTTGATCTCCTTCCCCCCCCCATGCCTTTTCTTCTGCTGAGTAAGCATGCACTCAGCCCCCCAAATAATATATTCTCCCGCCACCTATGGACAAGCCTGCTTCTGTGTAGACATGCCCATGTTGTCATAGGGGCAGCATGACTATGAAATATTCCTAGGATTTGCATTGAAATCAGTAGGAGAAATCCCCATTTTCAGAGAATGCCTCTGCACTTTTACATTGTAGCAGAAGGAATTTAAAGAAGTTTCACTGGGGCCCAATTCTTCTATCCTTTGTTCTCATTTTTTATCTTCTGGCTGCTGCCCAAAGGCAGACATTTCATCCAGTGTTCACAGGGAACAGGGTGAGGATTTGTTTGGGAGGTTTATATTCTCCCAATCAAAACTTTTCAGCATAGGTGTATAACCCTGGCAGGACCCAAGGACTCACTGGTAACATGCCCAAGGACTCACTGTGCTAGAGCAGTATGTGATTTGGATGTGAACTTCAATAGGATTTTAAGTAAAGATCCATGCTCAGTCACTACGCTTTTATTTTTTGAGTGCTCATAGTGCACAGTGCAGTCAATAATAAGAAAGACAAACTAGGTTTCTTGTTACTGCAGGGAAAAGGACATCAATAGGAAATCTAGAACCATACTTCTAAAATCAATGGTTCCCTCTTTGAACTGGCAACACGCAACATTATGTGAACCTGTTAGGCAATCACAATGTATCAAAGCCACAGAAATACTTTTCACACATAAAAAGACTTCCAAAGAGATTTACACAAATGGTAATTCTCTCCCATGGCTCAGGAGAGCTGTCACTTGGCAGAACCTTATAGAAAATCTATTCAGTTTACTTCCTGACACTTGCCAACAGAGAGGATCAATGCACTGTAATTCAGATCTGCCTGAGCTTTTTCCTTATCTTCTCTGTGCTCAGTTTCAAATCAGTCTGCACACACCCTTGAATAGTTCAGTTACTCTTTCTGACTTGGATTAAGCAAATCTCAACATTTCTTGCTTCCTTTGTATCACTAAGGACAGAATCATAGTTCTTCTGGAGCATTTGCTGCCAATAGGAAAGATGTTCTGCCTTAGTTGCTCATGATGAAGTCTGCAGCTGCAAAGAATAAGCTCTAGATCTCCAATCTGTGTGCAGATGCAGACAGAGGCCCCCTCCCCCTGGGTTTCTGTAAGCAACAACCCCTGCTTTCTTCAGCCCTTTGGTCAACTGCAGAGACCTGCCAGCAGCTT
>NW_017728992.1:157007366-157039998 GCF_001723915.1 Gavialis gangeticus | reverse complement strand
TGGGTTTCTTTAAGCAACAACCCCTGCTTTCTTCAGCCCTTTGGTAAACTGCAGAGACCTGCCAGCAGCTTAAAAGAAAAAAAAAAAAAAAAAAGATCCCTAGTCACCTCTGTTCCTCCAGCAGCCGCTTGCAAAGGTCCTGCTCTTTGCTGGAGTTTAATGTTAAAGTACCTGAAAGTAATGTTTTGTCAGCTGTTGAGACTCCAGAAGTGGCTTAAGTCTTGCAGAGAGTGAAGTCCCACAGTGGCAAGCCTTGCAGAGAGTCAAGTTCTCATTCAGTCTGGCAGAAAGTGGAGACCTGAAGTGTAGGCTGCACACTGAGCCTTTGACAAGTCTCACCAGTGGACTGCTGCTGAACTGCTCAGATACTTAAAACAGATCTGCTCTGATAAGACCCTAATAGGCTTAACCTACATAGGACAAAATCACGCCTCCCCATTTACTATTAATTTTTCTCAGAGACATAGTCGGAGCAGGCTAGGAACTGAGGTTGTACCATACCCACAAAAGCTTACAACTGATTTAAAGAGCTGCATAAAGGAAGCTTTTTTCAATGAGTCGGTCGAGATTTTTTCCTATGATTTTTTTTTCTATTGGAAACCATGAGTTTATCAAAACTGAAAATTGTTGTGGGAACATATTGGCTTCAGCAGAACTTTAGCAGGAAAGTTTCCAAATGGGTTCCTAGTCAAAACTTGAGCATTTGCAACCATCCCTGGAGTAGCTAAGGGGCTAGGACACTCACCTAGGACAGTGAAGACCCAGGCTGAAGCTTCTTATTCAAAGCAGTGAGAGTAGGAAATTGTACCTTGGCCTCCCATAAACCAGGAGACTGTCCCAACCACTGAATGACTTAAGTAGTTAATTTGTTCATTCATAAAAAAATGCAAGAGGACTTTGCCTCCTTCCGTGACTCGTCCAAGAAATTTGGAGCATGGCTAACAATGGGCATGGCCTGCCTCAAAATCCACGGCCCTGAGACCCTGGTGGATGTGGCTGGCAGTGGCAGGGGGACAAGCAGCTGTGCGATAAAGCCTTTGGTTGTCCTGTGACCACCTGGCCACTGTAGTTTGCATGTCTCTGCCACAGCAAGTGCTTGCCTTGCCTGTGGTCACTTATCCCCCAGCCACCATGGTGGCTGCTGCTGTTGCTCCCACTGCTGCCCCATTCACGAGTGGCAGGCAAGTGTAGATGGGTGTGTGGTGGCATGCAGCTCCCTGCATCCTAGGCCTCATCTACACCTGTCTGATGTAAGAAGGACTAGTCTGGCTCTGACTTTGCTCCCCTCTCGGTACACAAGGTGCATCCGAAGAAAATGGGAGCAGTGGGAGTAAGCACAGGTATTGGCAGTAAGTACAGGTAGCAGACAGGCATGGTTTTTAGGGCTGCGAAGGTGACCTACAGCTCCTTTTGCCCCCGTTCACCTGGTCTGGTGCCAAGCCTAGTTCAGCTGGGCCAAGAATTTGGCTCTTCAATAGGTTTAACTGTCCTAATAATTTCTAACTAGGAATCTTTATGACAGCTTTTTCTTCTTGAGGCATGTTAACAGTTATAATAACCATAATGTCTGCATCCTTGTCCCTGAGGAGTCATTGATCACATCACATTAATCAGTCATTATGGAGCAGTATTTTAACCCTTTGGGGGTGCTAGTTCACAGGAGTCATCAGAGTTACAGTCTCTCTGGAGTCACTTGTAAAGAGATGTCATCCACATCATCTTCCTCCTCTTGATTTGCCAGAAGCTGTGTCTGACCTCTGAGGACTTTGAAATGTGATTCATTTTGTGTTACAGAATGGCCATTCCTCTGGGCAGTGATTAAAATGCCTTTGATGTGGGTCACTGTGAAAGGATGGAGGCTGCATGATGTCATCAGTTTCCCTTCTTCCCTCTGACGGACTTGTACAAGTGTTGCCAATGTCAATATGAAGTGGTGACGCCTGATGTTTAGGATCAGTGTGCCGATTTGTTCTAATTTTATAGGACCAGCTGGTGTTATACTTTTCAGTTGAGGTGCAAAGTGAGATGTTTAAAATAGTGCTCCATCTAAATAAGTGCTGCATGGGTGACTGTCTTATAATTAAGCATAGCTTAATATAGCATAGCTATAGCTGCTATTTTAAAATATATATTTCTACAAAGTTGCTTATGACTGCATGTGGTGTTTTGTTTCTGGGGGTCACGAGGAAGAGAGAAATGGGTCCAAGTTTAGATCAGGATATACCTGAAGATTTTCTGGTATGTTTGTGGCTTGTGGTTTGTCTGTGGAAATCATCTCCTTAACATCAGCATATTTTCCCCTTATGTAATTTGGTTAGAACGCATCTGTTGCATTGTAGCTCTCTGTGGCTCTCTAGACATCAGATTATCCAAACCCAGCCACTGAAGGCCAGGATTAGTCCCTAGAGTCTTCTTCAATCTTGGCATGAACTCTGACAGCATTACATGGACTGGTGATATCACATCTCCATCCTCAGTTCTGAAATGAATGGCCAACTACACTAATTACACAAATATTGGCTAACTGCTTGGCTCAGAGAGCAACACTGCTTTCAATAATGGAAAACACTTTCCAAAGAGAGAAACAGTGACTGAAATTCTTGTGGAATCCAGATGGAACAAATCAGAGAAAAATCAAAACTGGCTCAAAGGAGTTAAAACAAGACAAGAAGGGTCTAAACCAAGAGCTACAGACTTTGAAAAAGGAATTCAAACAGAGCCCTAAAGCAATTGGAGACTTCACAGAAAAGAATGAGAGCAAGACCTAAAACAGGCTATACAGCAAGAGCTGGAAGTTTCAAAGCTGGAATTAAAATGGCATCTGGAGATTTTCAGAAAAGGCTAAGAGATAACCTGTAGGTAGGGAAGCCAAGCAGCAACGTTCCCAGTCTGGAGTGGTAATATGGATGGATGAGGGAACTAGCAACCTGCCTGCCATGGACTAGAAGGTTTTCCATGACATAGGGGGCCAAAAATCTTTGCTCAGCTTGGCATTTGCTAACAGAAAGTAGAAAAGCAAAGTCTCAAGAGACTGAAGAATTCTCTTATGAAGGAAATCAAAGGGCATGGATACACTTCTTCCACGATGCTCTCAGGGGAAAAGGCCCTGCATCCAGAGATGCAGCATTTAAACTTCTCCAGGACTTCCCTCACAATCACTCTCAAGCATGACAGTGATAGGTGGTTCAAGAGTGGCTGCAGGGGAGCCCCCTGGAACAGGCTCACTGCTGCATTCCCAAGTTTGGCACTTGTAAGTGGGAACAGTTGGGTGGGTTGTGCTTGAAGTGTCTCTATGAGAAGGCTGTGGAAGTGGTGTACACATACCCCAAGGGGTTCAGCTATAATTTTAGTGTGCCACCTGAGTGTGATTTTGGTCCAGTCAGGCAACTGGTATGAGACCAGATATTTGTTATATTTTACCATCTAGTTTGGATGGGAGAATTCAGATTGTCCCAGCTCAGGGGATCAGAAATCCTTAGGGTCTTTAATAGAATTAGCTTATCAACTCAGTGAGTGGCTGGATTGTGAAAATATCAGGTAGGTAAAGACAGAATGTTTCAAGTGTCTAGTGCAAGCCCCTCCCTCCTGGTAGGAAACTGGGGGACACCAACATGAGAGGACACTAAGGCTTGGAGGTGCAAAAATCAGTCCTATAGGTCTGGGCAGTTCAACAACGTGTTTGGAGACTTTATACCAGGAGAATGCCCAGGGATATTGGACACTGGCTCAAACATGACGATTATTAGATCAAACAGGCTAGTAGTGCTAAGGGCTTTGGGGGATCCAAAACTGAACCATCTCAAATGTGGACAGTTACTGTAAACATGCATCCAATGAAAACAGACAATATTGGTCTTGAGAACTTGATCTGCCAGTGACAATGGATTAGCTAATTACCAATTTGGAATTCATTATGGCTAACAACTGAGTAACAAATGCCAGGAAGAAGGTCCTGCCAGTTCTCTCTGTGGAACGATTTATAGGTAGTAAGTTTGCAATGAATGAACTGCCCTGCTTCCAGGGACAGGAAGCTAAATAATGTATTGTGATAGTTTTCCAGCAAATGAAAGATGGGGACCACTTGAAACCTGCATTGAGACCCAGGAGTAATTTTAACTGACAAAAGAGCAGATCACCATGCATTTGGGTAATGTTTCTGACAAACAACACAGTAAAAAGGGAACAATAGCATGCAAGATGAATCAGTGGGGCCAGTAAATGCTGGTAGAGAAGAAAACTGAAAGAGGGGGGAAGAGAAGATTCTCCCTGTTGTCCTACTAGACTTGTCGCAGAGCAGTGCTGTACACTGACATAAGCAATGGCAGTTAGATATGAGACTTTCTGATTAGGAAAGCTGCCTCATTGTTTACTAGCAACAAAGAAGGAAGAGGCATTTTACATTATTAAGGAAACATATGAGGACAGCATAACTAAGCCTTCAGTGAGGCCTTGGGCCTCATTCAGAGTTCTGGTTAAGAAACTAAGATAGCATGACAAAATTGTGGGTAGACTAGAGGAATCTAAATGAATCAACTACAGAATTCCACTCTATTATTATGGGCAGGTTCAATTGGGCCTACACTATTGATCTCAGAGGTAGCTAATAGTAGGTGGAATTGGATCCAAAGGACAAGGCAAAGACTGTTTTCATAGACAGACAAGGCCTGGGGAACAAGTTTTCCATCTGTACAATGCACTGACCATATGAGACTCTTTGAAACAGAAACTTATGGCAAAGTTTCTGCACCTAGTAATGCCCAAGCGATGGTTGGGTGCAGGCTATAATCTTTGAATAGGAACTGATATATTTACGTTTGATCTGTGAGATAAAACCCAAAGAATGTGCCACGTTTCCAAAAGCAGTAATTTATCCTTTGCATACAATCAATGAGAGGTGGGGGGCAGAGGGGGAAGGTTTTTCACTGACAGAAAGGAAACTGAGACTGAAAAACTGGCCAACTCCCAAGGTCCTCATAGATGTGTCGGGTTTTATAGAATGCTGCTGCTTTTATAGGATGTTCATTTGTGGGTTTGGCAATATTGCAAAACCACGGCATAGGCCAAGTAAGAAAGGGAAACAATTTCAGCAGTCAACCAAGTGTGATGTAACCTTCCCAGAGTTGAAAAGGTGTGCCTGTATTATCCTATCTGTGTTTCAACACCCCTTTCCCATTACACAGGTGCCTATGGTTCAGGGGCAGTGTTGACACAAGAACACAAAGAACTTGAGAGATTAATAACATATTTATAAAATAAAGTCTCATTTCTCTGGAGAGATATTACTACTCTAACCAAGAGGAACTTCTTGTCAGTGGTTCCCACCGAACCTTTTCACCACTATTTGTACTTCTGTAGGGCAGAAAATCTGTGGTCAAGAGAGCCCATGCAATAACTCTCAAGATTCAGAAATTATCAGGGAAACTTATCATGTGCTTGGAAAAACTGCAGTGCTATGGCCACAAAATCACCTGCTAGCACCTCTCCATCCCATAGTGTAGGGGACTGCAGTGGGGCTGTTGCAGCTGAGGGGCAGGCTCACCACATGCAGTCTGCACCAGCTGTGCAGCATGGGCTCCCCAAGGGCTGTCCCTAGTGCCCTGCTTCCTCCCCCTCCCTTCTCCAGTACTCTACTGCAGGGCTGCCTGCTTTCTATGGCTGGGGGGTCTGGGCCATGCCTGCCATAGCAAAGTGTGGGGTGTGGGGGCAAGGGCATTCTGTCGCTCCTGCTGAGCCTCAACCTGCTCCTTAGCTGCAGCATCATGAGCACATGGTATGAGAGCCACAGGCACTCCTCCCACTCCTGGCTCCCCAGTGGATGGCACTGCCCAGGGCACTGCAGGAGCCACGGCCATAGCAGCTTGCTCAGTATAGCCACCTCTGTATGGCACTGAGGGTGTGGTAAATAGCACTTCTGAGTAATAGCGTTGGTGAGTTTATCCCAGGTGCTGTGCAGACATAGCTATGCTGCTTCTGGTTGGCAGAAGGTGGAGGGGTGAACATGGAGAGTTTTGGACTGCTACTGCCAGGTACAGTAGATCTGTAATCCACATATTACCTGACAGTACAAAATGCACTCCTGCCCTCATGGTAATTGCCTATGAATTAAGGATCTCAATTAACATTATCAGCATTCTATATTGTTAAAAGGTGGTCTTTATCTAGTAACAGAAAAATCACCAGAAGTAGAGCACCTCAGATAAAGTTCATCTAACTTCCTGACACTATACACTTGTTTTCTAAAAGAGAGAGAGAGAGAGAGAGAGAGAGAGAGAGAGAGAGAGAGAAGTGCTTCATGTTGTCTTCATGCATGTGATTGTTGTTGCTGTTTTTCAGCGGCTAGGAGCATCAACATCAGGCTTATTTTTCTTTCTGAGCTAAAACCTGAGGAGTGCAGGCACCTTTTCTTTCCACTGAATCAGCAGGACTTGTGTGTGCAGAAGAATGGGTTAAAAGTACTGCATTAGCCAGATCAGCTTTCAGAAGTGAGGTATGAACAGTAGAGCATGAATTTGTGTATCTGCAATACTGCTGCAGTAAAAGTCTGAATAATTCATCTGGGCAGCGGGAAACTCCAAGCAAACAGGAATCTCACTTCACACCCCACTGGGTTCTGGAGTGAGTCCTATGGTTACCAGCCAACAGGGCAAATCCTGAGTCCATTGAATTACCAGTACATTCAGTGCCAAAACTTCCATTGGTTTCAACAGGCATAAGATTTGGAAGAAGGCAGTGGAAACTTAGGGCGTTTATAGACATGCTCTGGGAGAAAGGGGCGCTTTCCTTAGCACCGTGCCCAAAGCATCACGTGTATCAGTGTCCCCATGATGAAAAATGGAGGGGGGCACTCTGAACTAAAGTTTGCTGAATGAGCTTTAGTTTAAAGTGCCCCATCACCATTTTTCATCATGGTGACACTGATACATGTGATGCTGGAGTCTGCTGGAGTGCGGTAATTACCACGCTCCAGCAGGCTCGATTAATCGAGTCCGCTCTGACATGCTGTAATTACACTGTCAGAGCAGCCTCCCTGCACATATCTAGGAGCCCTTAGAGACTAACCAGTTCAAAGACGCAATGCCTCTGTCCTAAGAACAGGATTAACCTTTGGATCCATTGCCTTGCTCTTCCTGTGGGAGGAAGCACTGGAGGGTCCAAGTAGGGGGTGGTCTTTTAGTTTTGGCCCTGTTCTGTCTCTCCGTTTAAGTCCCACTTTGTGCAGCTTTGTTGGGAGCCCCATGGGTCTATATCACAGTCAAAGGCTCCTTCCATGTGACAGAACTAGAGAGATGCTTTCATGCTGGAGAGGTAGGGAAGAACTGGATCCATAAAAACCTAGGAACAGAGATTGCTGTTCCAACTTTGTTTGCCCTTCTCTCCACATATACTCCCAGAGAACATTTTTATGTCTCTCCTCCTTCATGCTTTGGATGTAGAAATAAGAACTAGGAAAAATTTTACATGGTGACAACATAGCCTCAGAAGTTAAAATCAAATCTCCCTGGTGTATAGGATCTCATTAATACAAATGATTTATAACTAGCAGAGTGAGAAAGTGACAGACTTGACAAATTACAGGTTTTTAATGGTTGTTAGGTAGCATTATTAATGTCTGCTGACTTGGTGCCCCGTCTCTCACTTTGAACTTCTCCTTTCGATTGCATGGGCCTGAACGAGAGCTGCATGAGTTTTGAAATATTTCCACATAAAATAAGCTTTGCGACAGATTGAGAAATGTGCATTTCCTAATGGTCCCTACTAGAAAGAGTGGGGGAACAAAAGCAGCAGTAATCAGCCTCAATTAGAAGAGAAAGAAGAAATCAGAGAGGAAACATAGAAGCAGTGGCCTCAGTCACATAACAGGTTGCCACATCACTTTATATTATTAGAATGTCATTTTAAACCAGGCATTTGTTATACCTTTCACCTGCTTTCACAGACATGGCAACTCCCTCAGCAGCAGCAGAGGCAGGCAGCACAGGCACATTGCTTTGCTTCAGCGACCACAGAAACAACATTCACTTGAGCAAGTAAAACCGAATCTGTGACTGAGTTTATTTAAATGTGTGCAAGATGATTCAGTAGGTGCTAATGCTGCTAATTCACTAGGTGTTAATGCGTGAATAATTATAGACATATTTAAGCAGCTGGTCCTGTGACTTCAAATGTTTCCATGCATGAAAATTAATAGTTCAGTGCTTGAAGGTGTGCTATTTAAATATCTATTTACCTATATGTAAAATAAAATGAAGGCATGGGCAGATCCAGGATTTACTAAAGAGGGATGTAGCCCACCACCCCTCAGATGATGGGAGATGGGGGCAAAGTGTGGCTGGAGCCCTCAGGTTGTGGCAGATACCAGAGAGCAGGTGCATGAAATGGGGGAACTGCCCTGCTGCTGCTGTCCCCAGCTGACCTAGTATGGGGGACAGCTCAGAGCCACTCCTGCTCTGCTGCAGTTGGGGACTGTGGGGAGTGGCTGTAATGGAAGCTGGCTTAGCCAGGGACATTGGCAGCAGAGCACAGTTTCCTCCTTCCAGTCCATGCTTCCTGCTTGTCCCCTTCCTATCCCCAGGTGTTGCCTGCTGGCTGGGAGCAGGTGCTAGTGGAAGGAACCTGCATACTACTGCTGCTGCCCCTGTCCAAGCCTGGCTCCCTGAACAGCTGCTCCATGAAGTGCAAGGCAAGTGCAGGTCAGGAGTGGCTCTGGGTCAGGGTTTCCAACCCAAGAATTTTTTTTTACTGACAATCTGCAAACTTTTTACTGACAATAACACTTTTTTACTGACATATGTTTTGCATAGTATGAATGTTAGGGGTGTGCAAAATGGGCTGTATTCAATTTGGATTCAGATTTGGCCTGAATTGGGGGCAACAATTCAATTCGTTGATTTGAATCACTGCCCTGAATCAGCAATTCAGACACAGACACAGCTTTAAATGCTTTTTCTACATACTTCAAGGTACCAGGCATGGCTCGTGAACGCTATAATGGTGGGGCAGATGGAATGTCCCATAGAAGCACAGGGGGGTCAGCCGCCAAGTGCCCCCCCACACCCTCCCACTCAGCGATCAGCCACAGGGAGGCTCTGAGTGCGCCCCCCAGACCCAGAAGGCACCCTCCTCACTCCCCAATGGACCCAGAAGTGGACAAGAAGTGCTTCTGGTCCATCTCCAGGTCTGCTGCCAAGTGTGCTGGGGACCCCCATGCATTCCTGTGGGATGCTCCATCTACCCCACCATCGCAGCACTCATGAGCTGCCTGGTACTTTGAGGTATGTAGAAAAAACATTTAAAGCTATGTCTATGTCCAAATCATCAAATCTTTCTGAATCTCTCTGAATCGATTAAGAGGGTTCCAATTTGATTCAGAGAGATTAAAGGGTCTCCTGATTTGATTTGGATTTGGAGATTTGGCCACTGAATTGGGCTGAATTTTCACCAAATTGAATCAGCTTCACACAGCCCTAATGAAAGTAACCCTTCTGCCAGGCCCTGGATGGCATTAACAAGAGCCATTTTCAAACTTATGGGTTAAACACCAACATTTAACACAATCTTACTTGACTGCAGCAATGGTTTTACACTGTGCTGCCCCCACCCCAGGAGTCCTGTACTCATCCCACACCCTGATATCTCTGTCTGCACTCCATATTATGCTTACCCCCCTCCAGCCTATACCCACCAGCCATGATCCCCCTGTCCCAGCTCAGACCCCCACACCTGCTGCCTCTCCCCATTCCCAGCACCAGAACTCCATCCCTGCTGCACTTCCCTCTTCCTGTCCTGCTTGGTGTCTTTGACCACCCAGTCCTGCCTACCTTTGAGGCAAGCATTCATTATAGGCAGCAGAAGCAGACACAGCAGCAACACATAGCTGGGGATGAGGAGCTTATGAAGGCTCCCATGGGCTTCAAAGACCTGAGAAACTGTTCTCTGCAGGGTGCTGCCATCTCACTTAGACACCAGATGGTGCTGCCTGTCTATCACTGCTTGCTTTCAGTCTCATTCTAATGATGGATCTTCAGTCAAGCTCATGGCTTCTTAGTTTTTTATGGACAGCTCAGTTTTTATTTATGTACTTCATAGATGAGCATTTATAATCCTGGTCTGCCCTTAAATGCACACACAGTTTGCAACCCTGCTTTGGGGCTCCCCCCTGCAAGCCTGCATTAGTTGGGAACAGCAGTTGTGTTCAAGTTCCTCCTCCTAGCACCTGCTTCCTGCCAGCAGGGACACCTGTGGGGAAAAGGTGGGCAGGGAGAAGATGCTGGAAGGAGGAACCTGTGCACCACCATTATTTTCCCCTGCCAAGCTGGGCAGGATCAGGGCAGGAACAGCTTTAAAGCTCCCCCTGTGGCTGGTTCAACTGGGGACAGAAGCAGTAGCCATGGAAGGAGGAGGTGTACCTGCACTGCTGCACCCTCTTTGGATCTGCAGCTGAATGAAGGTGTTGCTAATCACCCTATAGTAAAGGCTGCTATGTGGATAGTTGACAATTTGGAATTAAGTAGGACTAACAGACATGTTTCACACTTAAGCACTGAGCATCATCTCCACACATAACACAATAAGTCTTTAAAGGATAAATGAATTTTCTATGAAGTACTTCAGTAAAACATATTTTAAATTTTTTTTAATGCTCCCCTTGAGAAAATTATTCATTGTTTCCCCTCACATTTTTGGGCTCCTCTGGCTGAACAAGTTCTACATGCATACACTCAATGGATGTGCCTCCTCTGCCCCGCCCCCAACATACACACAATCTGATAATACTTTAAACATTGGCTATTTTTGAAGGTTTAAAATGACACTCAACAATTATTCTCCTTATTTGGAATATCTGCTTTGAGCTATGCAATAAATAGCCAGATAGTTCAGATAACTTCTTGTCAACTAGTTCTAGATTAGGGAATTAACATTGTCTTGATGGCAAGTGAAGAGCCTTGAACATCCTGCAGAATGCTCCACATAGACAACAGACTAAACATGTAACACAACAGCAGAGAAGAAGAGGGAAAATGGGCTGCGGTGAATAGCAGTTTAGAACACAAATTATCCCTCTGACTATGAGTCTTTGTGGTGTGTTATTAATGTCTCCTCCTGCCGCCATGCAAGGTGTCAAGGTTTCTAAAACAACTTTCTAGACACATTTAAATCTGTGGAGACTTGGGTCCCCTCTCAGAGCTTTTTTGATGCACAATCGGACAACAACTTTCTCATGTTAAACTGTTTGGCTTTGGGACAGTAAACAGGGTAAAACTGACTCTGGCAGATACCCGTGGTTTGTACTGACAACTGGAGAAAGAGCGTGATTGGATCTTCCTGATAATTGTGTAGCCTGCTTCCTTTCATTAACTCTTCCCTTTGGAAAGGAAAGAGTTGATGACAGTTCCCTTGTGGGTACCTGGGTTGAGCTAATGCATTGTGTAGCTGCGCAGAAGGGAGATGAACATTCCAGTGAGGAGACTTGACAAGAGTTAGGAAAGCTGTTCGGAGCATGTTTACTTCAAGACCTGCTTGCACAGAAGATGCACCTCTGACATGCAGTTCAAGGGGGCCTTCTCCTTAAGTCATGCTACAAAAGCTCAGCTTCCTAACTAGTGTAATACATTATGTTCAAGCAGTATCATTTGGCCATGTGAACTTCCTTCAGTCCTCCAGCATAACGTACATGACTGTCTTAAAGACATGGAGCAGTATTGTTACCAAACAAATATGTTTGACAGGAAACTGCAGCTAGTTAAAAACAGTTGCTGATATTTTGGCACTTTTATTTAGAACAAATAATGCAGGCTCAGGTCTGTATCTGTTTGGATCACTTAAATGGCTGTTCTTGAACAGTGGCATAACTTTGGACAAGATCCAGTCTGCAGTCATCTAGCATGTCACAAAGCTTAGATTAATTATATAGGTATTCAAAGAGGCCTTGCTGTAGCAGCTGTTTTAAATAGCTGTACATCAGTTTGACTTTCAATGCCTTGGTTTTTAATAGATTAATATCATGCAAAGGTTTCACATTATCGTTTGGATGAAATTCAGATATTTGGAGATGGAATGATATCCAGAGCTTTTGTGTATTTCTGGGAATTTTTAGTTAATATCCTCTGTGTTCCTTTGCAAGATGCATAAAACTCTCTTCCCAGCCTCTGACATGCTGCATAAGAATGGCTCATGGCTGTTAATTAAAAAAAAATCAAAGATGACAGGCAGAAAGGTCTGCTCCCATGTACTTTATATACAGGCAAGGAAATATCTGAATTCATGAATGGTTCATTGATACTGCACTTTAACTTATTTGCTTTTTGAGTGCTTCCAGTCTGCTAAAAACATTGGATAAATTTGCACTGGATACCCCTTGCCTAAAGTGATTGTCAGTATCAGATCCAAAAATAACTCAGTTCCTCCAAATGTTACCTGTTGTTCCCTATTACACTATACAGTAGTTTATTGTCTTATTATGTTGGGCCTCATTTTGTCATGCCAGGTGAAGTTGCAGATGAGTTGAAATGGGAGCTGCAAGTTTCCCTGCAGTCTTTTACAGACAGGAGGATAAATAAATGGGGAATACACTTTAGATCAGGTGCCCTTTAGCAACTTGGACAACACATATTTCTTCTTAGCATTCACATGAGTTTCTATGCATTGTCTGCTCCGAAATGCATACATTCCACTTAGAAGGAGCCAGCCCATTGGTGAAATTAAATGTTCTTTCCATAGAAACAACCTAACAAAGTCTATTGTTAAAATGAATGCAATGGATCAGTTGAGAATACGTACTGCATTTTAGTTTTCTGTTTTCATTTGCTAGAGTGAAAGTGGGGACTAAGTGCAAAACATTATTGCTCACTAAATAGTACTGCAGGAACAAAAACTAAGGAAGGCAGTGTTATACCTTTTCTCTCCTGGAAATCTCTCTCTCTCTTTTGGCTCTCCTCCTTCATTCTTCAGATATGCTTGTGACTCTCCTAGCTTAGAAAGGCCTCCCTTGGCCCAACTGATCTCCCCTACTATGAACTAATTTCCTTCCTCCTCTATTCCCTTGAGGGCTAGATTGTAGACCAGGTCATGTACATGTGGCCCTCTTCTGGTACTTTGTAAATTTTCCATAAGCCTGGGGCTATTTTGTCCATTACAGAAGTAGGTCTAAAATGTGACATTCAGATCTGGCGTCCCCATTGGGACCTTTAATTTTGCATCAGTGTGCATAGTTATTGTGCCTAATATGGCAAAAAGTCAGTAGCCTTTCCAGTCACATTGGAAACGTTTCCTGCTTCATGTACATAGTCAGGGAAACCTCACCCTCATGCCAGTCTGCAGCTGCTTGTCTGGAGTTCTGTTTCTGAACCGCATGCAGGAGTCACGCCCGTTGGTCCCAAAGAAAAATCCCATAAAAATGAAGACACGCCTCATAAGTTGAATGTCACTGAATGGAGGCCTTAAAAGGTTTTGATAATTATAGTATGGCAGGCTCATAGCACTGCTATGCCAAGACATCTTAAACTGAGGTAAAATGGCTGTGGATTGTCTTTGAGTGAGGAAAAGAAGAAAGAAAACCTGTTTTTTTCAGTGCACTAGATGCCCCCCAAAACCTGCTGACCATCACAACCCCCCCTCCCCATCCCTGATCGTGTCACTGGTTGAATATCCTCCAAGAACTGATTGTCTCACACTGAATCCTTTTTGCTTATAAATGACCATTTCTGATCCTACAGGGGGACCATCTTGCTTACATCAAAAAAATTGCCTTCTCAATATCTTAATCTTCCTTTTCCCTCCAGCATTACTCAGAATGTCATATTGCTGGATGCTGGAGTCTGCCTTTACTACTAGCATCTGGTTTCCATTATCCCCTTGGGATAGTCCTTTTCTCAAAGCCATAGGGCAGACTAGACAGCACGCAGCAAGACATGATAAATTTGCCCCCTTTCCTCAAAGGCATTTACACCACCAAGTTTCAGGATGTAGGAAACAAATTGTAAGTAGCAAAATGTATTGTGAATAATAAGATTTGCCCTTGGCCACAATTTTGGTTCATGTTAGGGAGGAGGCAATCTGGGAGGCAGGTAGGGCAGAAGCAGAGACAGAAGGACAGGCTGGCAGGGTGCAGCTGAAGATCTGTTGACTAGCTGAGAGCAGAGTCTATAGCCACACATGCTAGCCCAAGAGAGGAAGAGTAGCTTGTGAGAAAGAAACTGAAAAGGAAAAGGAAGTGCTTCTGAGCTGGCAAAGGCACTTCAGAGAAAAGAAAGGATTTTAATACAGTTGCAGCATTGTAATCCTTTGATCTTAGTGCCTCCCTGAAGTGCTATATCAGGAAGAAAGGGTTAAACATAGGAGAGAGGGTATACATAAAGTAACAGAGGCTTTTATTGTCACTAGGGTTGATCTGGTTCTGGTTAAACTAAAGATTTATTCTCCTGCAGCAGAATAAACAGCTTAAAAGAGAGTCATTATAACACAGGGACTTAACTGATATCAACAAACAAACAGAAGAGACTTAATGATGTGGTTAGTACTTGCTCAAGCACCAGCATGAATATGCCTGCATTGAGCAAAGCCAATAGTCATGCTTCTGATTTAACTACTTTACGAAGCCCACTGTTTACCTGAGGGAACAGCATAATTTCTGTAACACAAACACCATGGCCCATGACAGTAAGCTACTAAATTCACCTTTAGGTCTACAAAATGTGCAGAAATGCAAAATGTATAAAACTGCAGCAATGTGAAAGCAGATAAACTGAAAACATGGCTTGTCCTACAAATGCCCCATAGGGCCGTCAGTTAGTGAGGGTGTTTTCACTGCAAGCACAGAATTTTAAATACGGCACAACAGGCCCCTGGAGAACACTCTCTTCAGCCATGGTGCTCAACCTTTTGGTGCCATGGGCCAGAAAAGTGGCATGGGCCCATTTCATGGGCCAGATCAGGCCTCTTACAACAGGAGCTGCTCCCTTTGTCCTGTGCTGCCAGCTGAATTAGGGCTCCAGGTTGCAGGATTGAGATCCTGAGCTGTTGGGTTGGAGCACCATGCTGCCTCCACTGCCCCAGGCTGCCAGATCAGGCCCCACACTGCCTCTAGCCAGCCCTGCATACTCAGATCAGGTCCAAGTTGCAATTGCTGCCACCGCTTCCCCACCACTAGATATTTGGGCCCATGAGGACCCCTGCAGGCAGGATAACATGCTAGATTGGCACAAATCTGGCCCAGAGGCTAGGAGTTGAGCACCTGGCTCTACAGAGTTTTCTAATGTCTGATCATTGCTTCCATAGGAGAGTGGAGAGGAAAAGTAACTAGACCTGGCCCCTGGAAATCTTCAGAAATTTTCCTCTGGAAATAGGAGGTGTGCAGGGTACCTGGTGGGCAGCTGAAGTGTTTTTCCTAATAAGCACATTCACTTCAGTAAGTCTTTCACATTATCCTCAAAACAGCTTCAGTAAAAGACTGATGCACAGCCTTTATGAAGTAACAGGCATACCGCAGTGTCATCTGCTCTTCCTTGACTTGTTCTTTGGAGGAAAGATCTAAATGTTCCTTGGTTTTTGAAAGAAAGGGCTAACTCCACCAGGACTACAACTCCTGAAAGGATTAAGGGGCCTCCCCAAAGCCCAGGGTAAGATGCCCAAGACCTGGAGAAAGCCTACTTTAAGACATACCTTTATCTCCAGTGTCTCCTATTGAACGCAAGCACACTGATTGTCATGAATCCCTTTCTGACATGCCTACAGGCTCATCAACATCATCCTTTGATGGTAGACTTCACTGTGGAGTCCCGCAGTGAAGCCTGACAGGCCTGTATGTGTTACAACCTAAAACAGATGTAACATAGCCTCCTTAGAGCAGCACTGGGCATCCGTCAATGAGCTTGCCCTTGTGGGAGCGCTTCTGGGTGCGTGCCCAGCGTTGTACTAAAATGGTTCCATTACATCCGTTTCAGGGGATTGTATGCCTGGAGAGTGCAATCTGGTCCGGGTGCTCTGTATTAGAGACACCACAAATGAAACACTATTTATCATTCCACTCACTTCCACTTAACTTTACAAACCATTAGCTTGTCTTTATAGAGAAAACACAAGAAATTAATTATTTCATTAAAAAAATTGTAATATACCTAAGAAAATAAACATGGTAAAACATTGCAGGCTATAAAAGAATTTTCCCTGTTTACTTGAGAGGGAATGCATGGGAAGATTGTCTCATAAGTGGCCAGAAAAATAATCTAAAGGAGCAAAGATTCAAGAAATTCTGTCTGCACTGCAGTAAAGCCAGTGATCTTCCTTTACCAGCATGCTATAAAGGTGTGCTAGCAATTCAGAATGTATTAGTAAATATTCAGGAGTGCATTTGGTAAAAATGATTTCTGCCTAGTAATATTAGACCTCACTACATGACTCTATTAAATCTTTGCTGAGGAATGTAGCTAGAGTGCCGGGTTTTGTGCACACTCATTATTACGTGTGCCAATTAGTGAGCTTCTTGGGAACAGACCAACTGTACAGAGAGGTGTAGCAGAACTTTACAAGGCTGCATACAATATTATTTGCCAGGCATTGACTTGCATTTGACCTGCTAAGTGAAAGGTGCTTTTCCCTAAAGAATCGAGTAGCTCTCCAACCACGTCAGCTGCCTAAAAACAAAAGCAAAGAAAGGATTGCATGGCAGGGTGAAATGAAACCATGGGGCATCTTTGTTACAGGCTATTTTACCAGGATGATGCACTTCATGGCCGAAGAGGACCAGTAAGCTAGGAAGATGAAGTCTGTCATGGAAGAGTGCTGTGAGCAAACAACATACTCTGGAGCTCTTCAATAGAATTACTCAGGTTCCTTGCATAACTCTCTTACTTGGTTTCTCTGTTAGCTGCCTGACAGGACTTACAAGGCTAAAAGATCAAACTAGAAATCAGCCTCCTAATATACCACACAGGCTAGGTAGGTGACCCCTGACTCCCACTCATTAGGTTAGTTGCTGTATGTTTTCACTTTTTAATCCAGACACTTCAGCTGTAGCTCTAAACTGATACAGTTATTATGTGTGCAAAACCTCCATTTAAAACAAAGTCCAATTTTCCTTCCCTTGATCACACACAAAAGCCTTGAGAGGCTGCATTTTCAAAGGATGGCATTGGATTTGTGATCCTTCCAAAGCTTATATCTTGCCAGGAACCTGAGTGCTGTTTGGATGTTACTAAAATATTTGCGATAGGTCAGGTTTTCCAGTGCAGTGTAGCGATTTTGCACTTCACTGCCGATATAGTCTTTCCCTAAAGCTGACTTAACCAGTGCAATGGGCGGAGGAAGGCAATTACAAGGGTAAAAAGAAAGGGACCCTCACATTATTTCTCCTGCCTGTTTACTGCTGTAACAAGGGAAGAAGAATGAAGCTAGAGGAAAGAAGAAATGTTTGAGACACCTTGATAATCCTCAACTGTGTTCTTGATTCTGTCTGGTGATTTCTAGCTTTGTGTATGTGAGATCAGGTACCTGCAGAATGCAGCATCTTTGGCTGCCATAATAATTTCTAGATCTGATTAGAAAAGTCACTTAAGAAATACAGAACTATCAGTAGAAGAAATAGCTGGAGACAGAGTGCATTGAGCCATGCAGTATAAATGAGTATAAGTGAGGCAGTTCAGAGACAGATTTTCTGCAGGAAATGGGAATGAAGTTAGAGACCTCCAAGTTTTGAGTGGTAGCCTTTGCAAGACTCTGTTTCATAAACTGAGATGTGAAATCTTGGAGGCCTTTCTGGTGGCTTATGCTCCAAGACACTCAAAAAAAGTAATAAAGTAAGTTCAGAGAAAAAAGACACCTGGACAGAGGAATGTCATAATACCCCAGACATTCTAAAAAAGGCCTTGGAGCTTCAGGGACTAGTTCCAAAAGACTATTTTGGCTCATCTTTTTTGGTGCAAGCTGACACATGGAAGTGCAGAACAGAATGGAGAGTGGAAAATAGAAGCCAGTTCTCTAGGTAAAAAATCATTCCCTAGGGACAGGAGGTAATGTGCCATGGAAATATGTTGTGGTGGGAGTCACAGTGGTACTGTTACACAGACTTCAAGCTCTTTCTCTTAACATGTGATCTGTGTACAGTGTTTGGAGAATACTGTCATGTTAGGTTGGTGATGTAATTTTTCTTTGGAAGGACTGTTGCAAACATCAGGAGAGTTTGCTCTCTGCCATAATTTTTCATTATTTTTCTGGCACAGAGTTGTTCTGTGGGAACTGAGCATTGGTGTTTTGGCTGAAAGTCATAAAAGAGAGGATGGCCCGTATGCTATTTGTGGCCCTGTGTTCAAGGACTTTTGTCTATTGTGTAAATAAAACAAGCTACAGCAGGAAAACATCCAGACTGTATTTCAACAGTTTCTCCTACAATAGGAACTGGAAGTGCAAGACCCTGTTGTTCAGCCAAGGAGGGTCAATAATATCTGGACATACAGTAGGCCTCTCTCTGGCTGCTTGCAGATGTTAAAAAAATGTGCTTTACCAGAAGAAGCAGTGTGTTACTTCTCCCCAGCTCCGCGGAGTCTGTATAGATCGTGTGCTTCAGTAGGGCTTTTTGGCACTTCTATCTAAAGCGGATTCAATCAGCTATCAGAAAAATTCACCAAAGAAGCTGCACTGAAGCGCCTGATCTATACAGACATTGGGCAAGCCAGATCCAACTCACACACTGCCTCTTTTGGGTATGCACTAGGCTTCATGCGATAATGCGCTGAGTTTAAGTAAAGCACTGTTTTTTGGGTTTTTTAAACGTCTGCCAGCAGCCTCTGGTATTACCTGGTAGACATCACATATATGTTCGTCAAATGGCATTATATTCTAGCTTGGATAAGTAGGATACAGGTTAAGAATAACCTAAGCACATATTGGTACATGGCCCTGAAGTAGGACTGAGAGGGGAACCTGACTTCATTTACTTATGCCACTTAGACCCTGGAGATCTGTACCCATACTAAATGAGTGAAGGATTGGTACCAAGGCACTAGGGATGACATATAGGGGAAAAAACAAAGAAAAAAATCTGAGGGTACATTAAGAATGAATTCTTTCAGAATGGGAATAAGCAAGCTGCATTTCAGGTCCATCTGAGTTTAGTTCAGTTCTGGGGTGATAAAAGAAGATGGGTAAAAACAACTTATACAAAACCAGGGAAAAATTAAGAAGAAAGGAGGGTGCCAACATTTAGTAGGGCTGTTTTTCCAGTCAGGGTATGACATTAATGATATGATGACATAAGGGACATAACCAGGCATATCCTCCTGACACACCAGAATCAGTCTCAATGGCAAAAGGGGGCATACAACTAAATAGGAATTTTTCTGTGCCTGGGATAGGGAAGGAAGGGGGCTGTCCCCCAGCAAATAGAAAACAAAGAACCCTGTTCTCTGTCATGGCAGAAAGCCCTTTGCCTTCTAACCCCCCAGTATCAATGGGAATTCAACCCAGGCACAATATATATTGTTAAAAGGGATGATTCCCTCCCATGGGAATATTATGAAGAAAACCTCTGAGAACTAGAAAAGCCTTGAATAATAGACCATACACAATTTTGCTGCTACAGGAATGGACTAGGGACATAACTTCAGCTCAGAAAGTCCCATTGCAGCCTCTGTTATCTTCCTGCTCTAGCAGGAAAGTAAACGTTGCACTATTTTGAGTTGGCTGCCATGCTGGGTTGGAACTAAGGTCTCACCTACAGCTTTTCTGCACTAGAGTTGCTTTCCCCAACCAGGTCAAGACCAGCGAAGTGGGTCATTAGGTTGGTGAATAAAGGGACCCTTCTGTTCTGCTTTTCGTGGCTGTATGATAGAGGAATGACTATGTCAAAAAGAGCTTCAACAGAATACAACCTAAAGGACATGTGTCAGTGTGGCTAGCTCTTGGCTATAAAAGACCTAAATCAGTGACCTGGGCTTGACTTCTGCAAGGTCCTCCAAGAAGTCAGGGCAGACTGACAAACACTCCAGCACAGCCTCAGGGACCTGGGTGAGAGACAGGATTTTGTGATGCCATAACCAATGTTTATTTTATCTTCCTTTTGTTAATAAATATTTTGTTTTCTGCGCATTAAATGACTTGCTTTGCAGGCCTGTTTGGAGAGTGACTGTACCCACACACTTTCATTTTTGTTTTAAGTCTGTGAGCAGTTAAAGCCACAGATTTCCAAACAACATTCATACCAAAGGCCTGACCTCTAGATTCCAAGTGACAAGTGAAATGTACTAACGGACATTTTAAGAGTGCCATTGCAACAGATACATCTTTCCACAAACTGATTGGAGGTTCTTTGTGTGAACTTGTTATTTTTTTTTACTTCCTAAAGTAATACAGTAACCAAATCAAGGCATTCAATAGAGAGAAGTAATATATTAATATTTTGAAGCAGACTTTTTAAAGAATCATTATAGTATCTAGAATGACAGACATCTAATTAATGTTATATGGGCTTGATATTTTAAGTGCCTCCTGTGAAGTGCTCAGCATCTTTAACTCATAGTGAAGGCAATAGGAATTTAGGGGATTCAAGTATCTTCTTTGGTGTGCTCAGCACTTCAAGGATCAAGCCCTATGGGTCAGATCTTAACCAACCTCTACAGCACCCAAATAGGTCTTATGAAGAATTTAAGGTTTTAAATCACAAAGAGTGATCTAAATTGATTCCACTCAGCAGCCATGGAACTGATGAGTTACCTAGATTCATTATTTGTGTCCCTTTTGGCCTGAAAAGATCCCCTGGCACCTAGACTTGGGCTGCTACCATTCCTCAGATTCAATCCAGAACTAGCACCTCACTCCTGTCTAAATTCTATTGTGATCTGAACTGGTTCCTCAGTGGGTGCATCTGCACAACATGCTTTACTGAGCATTTGACTAATATAATGTGTAGTAAAGTGTCACCATCTACATATGCACAGCAATTACTATGCAGTATATTAGTCTAACACACTGTTTTCTAGTACCTGTAGATACTGAAGTGCACATGTAGATGCTGACTGAAAACAAATTGCTCCTGCACAGGCTAGGCAGCAGGGGGCCATAGGGGGCAGGGAGAGCTGTCTCGGCTTAGCAGGACACTGCCTCCCAGCACATGGACATTGGGATGCATCCCAATGTCCATGTGGCTGGGAGAGCTATCCTGGCTGCCAGGCAGCTGCCTCCCAGCCCTGTGGAAACTGGGACCTATTTAGATCTCCATGGGGCTGGGAGAGCTGTCCCAGCTGCTGGGTAGCTTCCTCCCAGCCACATGGAGATTGGGGTCCATTTTGATCTCCAAGGGGCAGGGAGAGTTGTCCATGTTTCTGGAAGGCAGCTGCCCAATAGCCATGAGCTCTCCCAGCCCTGTGGAGATGGGGACAGGTCCCAATCTGTGGAGGGCTGGCAGACAGCTGCCTGCTAAGCCATAACAGCTCTCCCTGCCCCCAGCTCTGCCAGGGGTCAGGGCCTGCCCTGAACTCTCCACAGTTGGCAGGGAGCTGCCCATTGAGCCAGGACAGCTCTCCACTGCCCCTCCCCCCTCCCCTGCTCCAAGCAGATCATGGCTGCCCCTAGAACTGGGACAGATAGGGGCTGGCACCCAGGGGGAGTCTGGAGCTCCCCCTGGCTCTTCCAGGGGAGCAAAGAAGGACAGGAGCTGCTGGGTGCAATTTGCTCCCAATGCAGATTTATGTATAGACGTATGCCTGGGAGTGCTTTAATGAGCCTGAATTTTCTGTGGATAAAATTCAGGCGCATTAATTGCATGTGTAGACATGTCCAGCAGGTCACTCCCTTTTGCTTGCCCTCTTTTTGGTCCCATGAATCTGTCATAGATAAAAGGTCACCACTGCATTTCAGAGTGAATGGGTACTATGCTTGATACTGAAGCCAATGCTGCTGTCAGCTAGGTATCCTCGTTTAGGCAGATCAGAGCTGACCTTAGGAAAAATGGAGTCTTGGGTGAACTTGTATTTTGGTACCTGCCTGGTACACACTGCCTGGTGGCCCCCACAGTGCACTCCTCCCAGCGCCTCCCTCCCTGGTGCCCACCTGTGAATTCCCCCCATCCCTCCCTCAAGACACCGGCGCTGCTGCCCTACCACAGACGGGCTCCATCCAATGGGCTGGAGAGCTGGGCAGGGCATCTGACTGTGGCAGGGGCTGCCAGCTGCAGCCCATGGGGCTGAAGTGGAGGGAGAAGGAATCTGCAATGAGCAGCTGGTGAGAGCTGGCATGGGGGCTCTGGTGTCCTGCAGCCACCATGGGGCTCCAGGGCCTGACACAACCAGCCAAGTGCAGGTGAGACTCAGCCAAAGCCCTTCCCTGCTCCCTCAGGGTGGGAGGGGTGGGTAGCCTGTGAGTCCTTGCAGGCACCATCCCACCCTGCCCTGCCATTGCTGCTCCCTCACACAGAATCCCAGGCAGCCCACCCTTCCCCCACTGAGGCCCTGTTTTGAGCAAGACCCAAGAGTTGCTCTGATACCTGATGCTCGTGGCACCAATATGTGTGTGTGTGTGTGTGTGTGTGTATGTGGGGTGCCCCCCTAACCATGGCGTCCTAGGTGGTTGCCCACATTGCTCACCCCAAAAACCAGCTCTGAGGTAGATGTCTTCTTTTTGGCTAGTCTGGATGCCTAAGAGGCAGAAATACCTCCTTTGCAGCTCTAAGTCAGGTGCCGAAACTGTGAGGTGGAATGGGAATTCAGAAACACCCCTGGGCCTGGCGTTCCAAAAGGCTGGCTCAACCTGCTAGTTATCTCAATGCCAGCAGCTAACTAGGGGTGGATGAACATGTACAGATGAAGTAACAAGCTGCCTGAACTGCCACCCCAAGGCTTAATGGAATTAAGTGTAAGCCACAGCTTTTGGGGTTTAGAAAGGTGCTGAGTAAGTTCTCAGTAGCGTAGCACGCTGCTGCGGTAGTGCAGGAGAATGAAATAAAGCCAGATGGGAATAACGATTATATTTTGCACTTTCTTGTGCCCTCCTTCCTCTTCACCCCCCTGGGACTTCAAGGTCTTTTAACAAATTTAGAAGGTAGGTTAATCTTCACGTTAAATAAATAAAAAAAACCCTTATTTTCCTAAGAGACAGGGTGATTAGGTGCTGCGAAGAACTGCCAAGGGAAGTTTCATGGTGGATTCTCCAGTTCTTGATGTCCTCAGGTGCAAAATAGATGCCTTTCTGGAAGATGCTTTATCCTAGCACAAATTATACTGCAGCTATGGGACTCAATATATGTCATATAATGACAAAGCTGAGAATGGGGAGAAATTCTAAGACATGTATGATGCAGGAGGTCAGACTGGATGATAAAATCTATGAATATTCCCATTTTCAGATGTGGAAACTGACCCATGAAAAAGACTTAGAGACTTGTCCAGGACTGGAATCCAAATCTCTCAGGCCATCTATGTTTTAGCACTGAGACATCCTTTGAGTATGTATTCATGAACAAATCTGTGCTTAGACTCCTTAAATAGCCTATGCACATGCAGATACTCAATGTATTCCATAATTGTGGCCCTTCAAAGTTGAATTTAAATGCACATGTTTTAGTCAAAGATAACTGTACTATATTAAAAAAAATCTTGCCTCATTTTCTGCAATGTTTTATTTCTTAGACATGGGTAAAAGATATTCTTTAAATGAATATTCCAGGGTGAAAACCTGGCTCAGTGAAGCATTGGGAGTTTTGCCATTGGCTTTAGTGAAGCTAGGACTTCACCTCTAGCATACATCTGGAGACATTATGCTGTTTTTTCTGAGCCATGGAAGTTCTGATTTGGGAGGAAAAGGTGATGAGACTGCTGTTCTGATCTATAAACTCTTCATACGAGTTCCTTTCTGTTTCTTTCCAAGTTACATACTTGTTTAAAGGATAACAGTGGTTGCTAGGATAATTAAGCCATAAATTTAGAAAGCTTTCAGTGCAGTTTTTTTAGGTAGCAAGGTAGCAAGTACCAGTTAAAATGTCCAGTATTCATCAATAAATGAAAGATTCTCAGAGCCACTGGGAGTGTCTATATAAGATGCTTTACTGTGTAGCAGACTAATTTGCTGCACAGTAAAGAATGACCATCTACACATGTGTGGCAGTTAGGGCTCAAAAGACTAATTTATAGAGCCGCTGGATAGTTCTGTCATATACAAGCGGTATCCGACAGTGGAGTAAATTACTGTTGCTTAAATGTACATGTAGATGGTGACATTGGGACTAATTTACTCTAGCTCAAATTGAGCCAGATTATATTCAGTTGCATTAATTGCATGTGCAGATGCTCCCACTGACAGTTTCAGGTAAAGCTCCATTTATTTGACTAAGGATCTAAAACTATAGTATGACGTATTATGATTTAGACACATGTATCTATGTTTTTTGGCATGCTAATTTAAATAAATGAAAAAGTATGTTGTGTGTGTGTGTACACATACACATTCATCTGTATTATTTTCTGATTCTCTAATTTAAATCATAATACAACATACTATAGTTTAAGATCCTTAGTCAAATAACAAGCTTTACCTGAAACTCAGTGGGCACATCTAGACATGCAGTTTTACACACACACACACACACACACACACACACACACACACACACACACACACACACACCCCTGTATGATTTTAAATGGTATGTTGTGGTTAAAACAGTGAAAAATTCAAGATATGAAATATAACTATTGTCCTACATTCTTCATTTCCATTTCAGCTGTTCAAATAGAATAAATTTTAAAATCTGAGGATGAAAAAGTTTCACATTTTTCACAATAATGTTAGCAAAGAATGTGTCCTTATTTTCTACCCAGATCTATCTTTCATAAAGTTACATATTTCATAGACTTTGGGTGTTCTACAGCAGATGAAAATATTTAGTATGTTAAATTTATGGCCAAGGGCATAAAACATAACTTGGGAACCTCTTTAAAGTACAGTGGAAGTATTTACAGATAACTCTGTGGAGTGTCTGTCTGCTGAAACCCAGTGAAGCCTCAGACAGTAATATCTCAACAACAAAAAACTAAGTACATTGTTGAACAGGCTTACTCAGCAACAGTTGGTCCATTTTTGTCGTTATGTGTCTAATCAAGTCCAGTCTTGCCTCTGTCTCTTTAGCCAACAAGCATCCAACACTTAAATATATCCGTATGTATCCACTGTGATTAGAATAGTCACAATGCACTTGCAGCTATATCATCCTGACTTCAGCTGACCCCGCATGTTGTCATGTCACATTCCATATTTTATCTGCTAAATATGTGTACCAAATGCATGTAATGCAGCCTTTCCCTGCAGTGTTCAGGTTTTAACCTATATGAATATTGATTACTACACTCCAGATGCCAAATTGGATTTCTTGAACAAGACCCAAATACAAGTAATTTGCCAATGGGATGGAATCCTTTCCCACCTACTCTGCAAGCACGTCTAAGAGTGCCCTTTTGTGGCTACTACTACAGAATTCAGGAACTCAGGAATAACAGATGCAGCGTTTTATAACACCCATGCAAGGTCTTAGATCTTTGGATGTGCACAGGCCCTATGGATCATGCCTCCATTTACCCTCAAATTCCAGCTTTTTCCATACAGTATTCCAAAGCCGATGGCAATCTGGAAGCATGGAGGGCCGCAGAATACCCCTGTTAGGGGTCTCCGCTGCTTGCCTCCCTGCCCCCTTCACATTCAGGATTTTGGAAAGTACAATGCTGTTGTTTTCAGGACCACGGCCCCCTCAGGAGGAGGGGAAATGGGGTGGGTAGTTGTAGAAGAAGCAAGATTTGCCCTAAGTGGTTTCTACAATCACACTGGAAAATTCATTATAATCTGTCTATAAAAGCAAACTAAAAAAAGCATCAAGGAACAAACACAAGCTCACACTAATACTCTTCAGGTTTTCACAAGATAAACAACTTTGTTTATTATTTGCAGGGATCTGTAATATTGCACAGATGGCTTATTTTTCTTGATAATAGCTTCATTTTGACCTGACAGTAATGTGGTACACAGATAATTAGAACAAGGATGTTAAATTACCCAGCGATGCCTATTCCTTACTGAATTGTGTCCCACAATCAGAATACCAGTTTAAAAGTTTTTGAGATTTCTTAGCCTGTACTCTTTTATTAGGGACTATATAGTACCACTAAAAAGACTTCCTGCAAAAAAGGTCATGCACATTTCAGATATAACACCCAATGACTCACCGTGTCTGTGCTCACTGATTCTGCCACAGCAGTGATCAATGGAGGTACTCAAGTTGTAATTACTGCATCATGGCTTGAAAGAGAGGCAGGCACGGCCCTCCCTCTAAAGAAAGGTTCCCACTTTGGAACCTGCTCTTCCTCCTGGTCTAAGGTAGCCTGAATCACTTGATTAGTAAGCTGCATGTTTATACAAGATCTGGGGGGCATGAGGGGACTGTTGAGAGCTAATATTTGTAGTAAGCAGGCTATCATCCGTGTTGTGATTTAATATTTGTTTTATTAATTTCTGGTTATGGGGAAAGAGATGCTGCTGACTCATTTTATTTCCTTGTTTTCTTGAGAGATTTCATATCTCAATTACAGCAAAGACACCTTTGCCACAAGCTCTGAGCAAGGGACATCCCTTTGTTGAATTTCTTGTGAGCAGACCAGGAACTAAAGAATTATAATCTAGTCCTTTGTTCCTCCTTGCTCTGGGTGTGCATATGGCAAAAGCAGTGTGCACTGGCACTACACCTCATAACCCTTCCCTCAGCTCTTCTGGCTATTATGTTTTGGGGCGTAGCCATGGTGCCACCCACTGCCTGACAAGCCACTGGCAGAAGAGGCAGAGTAGGAGCCATACAGAGGGTGCATCTACATGTGCCATTAAGGTGATGTGATAAATTCTGGAGCAGTTTGCGTCAGAGTTTATCACAGCACCTTAATGGCACGTTCAAGCTGCTGTGGTCCAGGTGCATGTGTAGATGCTGTGCCTAGGTGGTTTAGGGGGTCAGCCCTGAGCTCTGGGTGCTGGCAGTGGAGGACCTGGCTAGGGCACGGGGGCATGAGCACCAGCTAGTCCCGATCACCATCTACACATACAGTTCCATGCAGTAAGTAATTGCGCTCTAAGACAGTACTGTCCCCAACAGTACTATTTTATAGGGCAGTGTGAGGCTTTGGACAGAGCTTTGGGTCCGGAGAAGCTTCCAACACTTCAGGGTCCAAAGTAGCACATCCGGGTCGAAGTGCCGGCCTCATTCAGCTTCCCGAAGCGGTTCGGAGCCACCTCTGAGATCTGGCCATAGGGTATAATGGTGAAACAATAAAATACCTATAACTTTGTTGTTTTTTATCGGATTTGGATGAAATTTTTAGGGGTGGTAGACTCTGCAGAGAGGATGAAGACTGCCAAGTTTCAAGAAGATTGATACAGGGGCTTGGGGGGAACAGCACCCCAAATTCCTGAAAGCAAAACTCATATGTCATGTCTAGGTGTTACAACACAGCGGGGTGAAAACTGCAGAAGTGGTAGCCTATGCTGAGTCCACAAAGCCTGCCAAGTTTCAAGACATTGGTGTGGGGGTTTGGGGGGAACTGTACCCCAAATTCTTGAAAGGAAAACTCCTGTCACATCTATGTGTTGCAACACAGGGGGGGTCAAAACTGCAGGGGTGGTAGCTCTTACTGAGACCACAAAGCCTGCCAAGTTTCAAGAAGATTGGTGCAGGGGTTTGGGGGGAACTGCCCCTCAAGCTGTGGACAAGCAAAACTTATGCCATGGGTGCTTGTGGGACTGACTCTGTCTGTCTTGGGGCAGGGAGGGGAGACACTGCTGCAGGCCTGGCTGCTAAGCTGCTATGTTCTCAGTTACCAATCAATCATGATTCACTCAGGGACCAGGAACTCAGGGACACAGGACCTAGCTACTACATAATGACTTAATGAGCATCAATTAGCACCTACAAAACCAGGCTAAGGAGAGGAAAGAATCAATACAGACAATCAACTGCCCCAAGACAGAGACAGTCTTGGCAGGAGTTTTGCCTGTCAGCAGCTAGAGGCGCAGGACCCCAGAACCACCCTGCACTGATCTCCTCCACAGCTGGCAGGCATCACAGCAGGGGCCACCATCCCTGCAGCTGTCACCCCGCTGCACCTAACACATGCTGTGACATCCATGGCATGAGTTTTGCTTGTCCACGGCTTGAGGTGCAGTTCCCCCCAAACCCCTGCACTGATTTCCTTGAAACTTGTCAGGCTTTGTGGCCTCAGCAAGAGCTACCACCCCTGCAGTTTTGACCTCCCCTGTGGTGTAACACACAGCCGTGACATGAGTTTGGCTTTCAAGAATTTGGGGTACAGTTCCCCCCAAACCCCTCCACCGATCTTCTTGAAGCTTGGCAGGTTTCATGCTCTCAGCAGAAGCCACCATCTCTGCATGTTTCATCTAAATCAGACAAAAAACAACAAAGTTATAGATATTTAATTGATTCCCCCATTATACCCTATGGCCGGATCACCGAGGCAGCTCTGAAGCTTCGGCCGGATCGAGGCAGAAACCTGGTCCAGAGCTCTGGATCGGATCACAACCATTCGAAGCAGCCAGATCTGAGGCCGGATCGGATTGTTGCCGACTCACACAGGCCTATTTTATGGTGCATTTAATTAATCTATTGTACCCTAATACCAGCACATGTATAGACAGTGATGCTTTACTGCAGAGCTATTTAGTCAACTCGGCAGGAAAGCACATGTGTAGACATGCCCAGAGAGTATTCTCCCATCCCTGAACCTGCAACAGGGATAGTAAGTTTCGAGTAAAGGCCTAAAATGCATAGGTTATTGAACAGGTCAAAATCTGACCCTATAGTAGGTGCTATTTTTATGTTTATTAAATAAAAACAAATAAACAAGAAGGAAAAATTGGTGATCATTCCCTTCTTATGGGTGATGCATCCATGGTTTCCTCACCCTCAATGATATTGGTGAAATAGGGATAAAAAAAGATGTTAGGTGGAAAGACAGTCAAACGCTATGCCAGTTCCCCTGAAAAGGATGCTGAGTTGCTAATATTTTTTTATTGTATTTCTTTGTCATTGCACTCATCATTGAGATGTCACAGAACATTAATAGAAAATAAAATGAACAACTGTTAACAGCAGTTGTCACAAAACAAATAACTGGCATAAATCAAACTGCCCTTGGCCTCAACCACCTCATCCACCATGGAGAAAAATATCATCTTGCCACAGGCTCAAAATAAGAAAACACCACTCAGACAAATGCCTCTTGCATTGTGTCAAAAACAACGCAGTGCTGGCCTCTGTTGGTGCTCTAGAGAGGGAGTGGATTCCAGAGTCCCGGTACTCTCCTTTGAGAATGCCTGTCTACCCCAGTCCCCACTGCCACCCTCAAATTTCAGCCCTCAGCCAAATAGTAAGTCTTCTGGCAACAGCTAAATAATAAAAAAAAACCCTTTGCAATGCTGAGGTTAGGGTTGCAGGCAAAAGCTTGTGTTCTGAGTGTTTCCTGCCATTTAAAAACATTAGTTAAAACACAACACATTGCAAGGTGACTCCCAGCATTTTGAATGCTGGGAACTCAGAGTTAAAAGTGCAAGTTTCAAAAGAACTGACACAATACTCAGCAGTTAAGGGCCAGAGGCTGCTCAAAAGGTGTACTTTAGTGTAGCTCCATTGACCGTTGCACAGAAAGTAAATGGACTTATTCTGATTTCCATTGTGGGCCTGATCCAGAGCCCATTTAACGCAATGATAATCTTTGCATTCACTTTAGTGGGCTTTCGGATGGGGTTCTGGCCCAGTCATCTCAGCTATGCTCCATTTAGACTGAAACTATTTGAAATTTTCAGAATTCAGCAGCCAGAGTCATTGGCGACCAGAACAGGTGGTGGGTGGAGGATGTGGCCCACGAGGATGTTTGGGACCAAGGAGGCATGGAACGGGTGGACTGGGAGTTCTGGGTGCAGCTCCTGTCCCTGGAGTGGAGGCCCTGCAGGAGCAGAGCATAGTTCTGGGCAGGGCAGTGCAGGCCATGGAGGATGATCACAGGGGATGGTGCTGGACATGATTCTGACCTTGGCAGTTGCCTTTGTGCTGCCCGCTTCCTGGCCCCTGACCCTAGCCCTGCCTGTTTTCTGGCAGCCACCCACCACCCAGCAGCAGCCCCCTCCACGGGCCTGGGAAGAGGTCTAGCACGTCCCCTACCAGCCAGGAGCCCCTCCCCCAGCCCTTGCCCTGGTACCCCAGCACCCAGCACCCCCCTCCTGGGCCTAGGCCTGCTGTTTGTCTTGGCTCTGAGCGGGTACAGAGCCAGAGCTGTCTACAGCAGGGCCAGGACCACACACTGGCTCTGCTGGCCCTGGGCACTGGCTGCCGGAGGGGGAGCTGCCTGCACGGGGGAGCCAGGGGACCCAGACAGCCGTGGGCCAGCCTGCAGTCAGTGTGGTGGGCCAGCAGGGCCAGTGCTGTGGCCAGCAGAAGCCCTGGGCACTGGCCATTACTGCTGGGGCAGGGACTGTAGCAGCCATGGCACCGGAAGGCAGAGGTGGTGAGGAAATAGCTGCTGCATGCTGTCCTGTGCTGTGCATGTTGTTCCTGGCCAGGGAAGTGGCTGGCCAGGGAGCAGAGTATGGGGCTGGCTTTTCAAGATGGCTTCTAGCTTCTGGCAGTTGCACCAGGAGCCTTGAGATCTCCCTGGTGGCAGAAGGGCCCCATTGCAGGGCTGCAAGAAGCAGGAACAGTTTTCTGCTAAGAGCAGCAAACCTGCTGCCACATGGCTGCACGTGTAAGGATGTAAACTCACAAGTAAACTGATCTCAGATGAAATGCATGTGTAGATGCACCTAATGATGCCCAGAATTTTATTGGCTTTTTTGGTCACCACAAGACGGTCTTCTGATGCTGTCACCAGCCAGGAGGAGGCTCCTGTCCTGGGTCCCCCTCTGGCAGAGCTGGTGCTTCTGCAGGGCCCTGGCTGTGGGAGGTGGTGACCCTAAGCCTGCATCCTGCCTGCCAACTGCGGCCTTTCCCTCACATGCAGCTGTAGGGCCTGCACCTGAGGACCACTGGCTGCCATTGCAGAACCATGAGAAAGACACTGTTTGTGAGAGTTTGCAACATTTCTTAGATAAGATGCTCTGTACTGGGGCTGTGCAGGTCCTGGCCTCAGATCAGGGGTTGGATATGCACAGGTGCCTAGGGCACATGGTAAGTTGGCTGGGAAGGCCTGGGCCCAGGCAGCCACAGGCCAAGCCTCCCATTCCCTCTCACTCCACAGGGGCAGGTGGGCTGCTGGGTGCTGGCCGCAGACCCATGGGAAAACAGGCCAGGCTCCTGGCAGCATGTGCTGCCATGGCTCCAGACCCTGCTGGCCCCCTCTTCTGCAGGCCAGCATCTCTCTTGTGCTTCCACCAAGCCCAAGGCACCTGGGCTCAGGGGGTGTGGGGTTCCTGAATGACTGGGTTGAGGATCTGCCTGCGCTCTCACCCTCCGCACAGGGTACCTCTCCAAGGTGGCACCCTGGGGCCAGCCCCCACCCCGATGCTGCACCCCGAGCTTGCCTCTGCTATGCGTGTCACAGGCACTGCACAAGGAGGTGTTTGCACAGACTGAGGGGTGCCCAACCCACTACGCCCTGCTGATGCTGATTGCCATGGTGTCCTAGGTGAAGCTCCACACTTGGCAGAGGACCCTGAGCTTTGATGGTGCAGGGGCAAGCCAAGGCTGCCCTGCAACCTCTGACACCACCTGGATGGCTAGCTGTGGCTGCACTACATATCCCTGACCCCCACAGCTGAGGAGGACATTGCAGCTGGCATTGACGCATTCCTTGGCATGTTAGAGGCCCGTGCCCCCCTACCTGTGGGGGCATGGGCTGCTCAATAAAGTTTTGCACTGTGTCCTGCCCCTCTGCATGCTGGGGGGGGAGGGACCCAGGGCCCAGGAAAGTGCAGCAGGGCTGGGCGAGGAGGGAGGGCAGGGGCCAGGGCTGGGGGCAGGAGCCAGGAGCAGGGGAAGGGGCCCAGGAGCAGGGGCTGGGCCCTGCCCCCAGTGTGGGGCTTATCACATGGCTGGAATTGGTGTGGCTGGTGGCTCCACTTGGTCCCAGCTGTCAGTGACAGCGGGCAGACCCAGGAGGATGGTGGGGCTCTAGAGAGGGAATAGATACTCTTGGGGAGGAACTGGTGTTGCTGGCAGCCATCAGTGATATGGCCAGCCATGCCTTGTGGCTGGGCCTGAGGCCGTGGAGCTATCAGGGCAGGCATTGGCCCGGGCTCCCTGAACTGCTAGTTGAGGCTGCATCCAGGGAGCTTGGCAGGATGGGCTGCTGGCACCCAGAGGGGCCTCCCCCAGGACACGTCACCATGGATGCCAGACTGGGGTGGGGGCTTGGGTAGACCTCCCATGCTTCTATACACAGCACGACTGTGGCCTGGATCCCAGGGCACCAGGATCTCTGTTAGCAGCCGCATAAAGAGTATAGTCTTCCGGGTACTGCCAAATTATGATTGTGGTTGGAGATGGAAACATGCTGTGTCCGCAAGGCCTTGACCTTTATGTGGCACTGTCACACTGACCGGTCATGCCCATGCTCCTATATCTGGCCTGATAGCCCCTCATAAATGTGGGTGTTGGAATGCCTGACTTGCGTAA
>NW_017728992.1:157000179-157002366 GCF_001723915.1 Gavialis gangeticus | reverse complement strand
GGGGGCTTGGGTAGACCTCCCATGCTTCTATACACAGCACGACTGTGGCCTGGATCCCAGGGCACCAGGATCTCTGTTAGCAGCCGCATAAAGAGTATAGTCTTCCGGGTACTGCCAAATTATGATTGTGGTTGGAGATGGAAACATGCTGTGTCCGCAAGGCCTTGACCTTTATGTGGCACTGTCACACTGACCGGTCATGCCCATGCTCCTATATCTGGCCTGATAGCCCCTCATAAATGTGGGTGTTGGAATGCCTGCCTTGCGTAAACTGCCACTGCATCCCCCACTTTGCCTCACAGTGCCATGAGGTCACCAGTTTCCTCTGTGGACCAGTTAGGACCCTGGGTGATGGGCACTAGCATGGGCAATGACAAATCTGTTGGGGCTCCTATGCTGGATCTCCTGGCCTCCGCGTGGCTGTCCTTGTGCTGCTGGGCCTGGGCAGCTGCCTGCAGCACTCAGTGCAGAGGCATAGCATGAAACTGGCAGCCATGTAGTGAGGTAATTCCCTACAGCACCTGCAGGCTTTGGGCAGGCTGCTGGGGGTGGGCTGTGGGCAGCTGGACCTGGCACCAGCAGCCAGAAGCTGCCTACACCTGGGCCTGGGTGCTGGCAAGCCTGGCTAGAGCCTGCAGCGGCCTGCAGGTGTGGACAGCATAGACTTGGCAGCCACACAGCACTGCAGTGCTAGGGTACAGGCAAGCTGGTGCAGCTAGCTTGCAGCTTGCACAGGGGGACACAGGGGGCTGAAGTGGCCTCAGGCTGAGTGCATGTGCTCAAAATGCCTGTAAGCTTTTAATGGTCTGACGTTGGGGCAGGCATAGAGCCAGCCTAGCCCTGGGGCAGGAGAGGCTCCCAGCCCAGAGCCCTGGGGCTAGCCTCAGGCTAGTCTCCTAGTGGCAAGGCGGACCAGGAGCAAATTTGCTCCAGGCTGGTGTCTATACATGCATTGCTGTACAGTAATTACTCACACATGCAAGTAGCAAATTTACTTGTGAGTAGCATCATTTACTGAGCAGTAATCATGTGTACATGTAGAGCTAGTGTGCAAACTGAGCTATGTGTAGTAAAGCATCTCATGTAGATGTGCCCATTGAGAAGGGAATTCAACACAAAACAGAGAAAATCATCATGCCATTATACAAATCCATGGTGCAGCCACATCTTGAAAACTGTGTGCAGTTCTGGTCCCGAAATCTCAAAAGAGATGTAGTAGAATTAGAAAGGCAAGCAACCAAAGGCAACTAAAATGATTATGGGCATAAAGAGTTGTCATACAAGGAGAGATCAGAAACCTAAGACTCTCCAGTTTGGATAGGAGAAGGCAGAGGCAGGATATAATAGAGGACTATAAAATCACTACGGGGGGTGGACCAAGTGAACAGGGAACTGTTGTTCACTAAATCACAGAATACTGAAATTAGTAGGTGACAAATTTAAAACTAATAAGAGAAAACAATTTTTTTACGCAACTTACAGTCAATTTGTGGAATTCATTGCCCTAGGAGGTAAAGGCAGATAGCATAGCCAGATTCAGAAAGGGACTAGATAATTAATGGATGATAGCTCTAAAAACAGCTATTGAACAGAAGAGCTGGAGATATTTCCTCTGGGATCTCTAAACTAATAATCATGTATATCAGGGAAAGTATTGAATAGAGCATAGATCACTTCAGAAATAGCTGGTTCAATGCTTTCCCTTTATAGTATGTATACTTCTGCCACCGTTCAAGACAGGATACTGAGCTAGATGGACCACTGGTCTGACTCTGTATGACACTCATGTTCTTATGCATTGGACACACAAACTCATTTTTAAAAAAGCAACAGATTTTGTAATCATTCTTTTAACAGATTTTGGTCCCATCATGTGAATCTAAGGGCTGGTGCCATAAGAATGAGTCTGTAGGCTCTGTCCCATGAATTCACAGGTATGGATGTTTTCAAGCACACACTACCTAACATACTTCCACTTTCATGCAACAAACCTGAAAATACAGAGGTGTAGACAACATGACCATTCTCAAGCATCCTAGCAGCAGGAGTTGCCACAAGAGTGCTCTTAGAGTAGCTTCATTGCTACATTTCCAGGTTCAGCACATGTGAATAGAAGCAGATGGGTGAGTCAGGCTCAAAAGCAGCTGTTTCAGGAAGCACCCAGGACATGGTGTAGATGGGCCACTC
>NW_017728992.1:156992265-156995179 GCF_001723915.1 Gavialis gangeticus | reverse complement strand
GTGCCATAAGAATGAGTCTGTAGGCTCTGTCCCATGAATTCACAGGTATGGATGTTTTCAAGCACACACTACCTAACATACTTCCACTTTCATGCAACAAACCTGAAAATACAGAGGTGTAGACAACATGACCATTCTCAAGCATCCTAGCAGCAGGAGTTGCCACAAGAGTGCTCTTAGAGTAGCTTCATTGCTACATTTCCAGGTTCAGCACATGTGAATAGAAGCAGATGGGTGAGTCAGGCTCAAAAGCAGCTGTTTCAGGAAGCACCCAGGACATGGTGTAGATGGGCCACTCATGCTCCTTTATCTCCATGCTAAGACCCAGGAAATGCAGAAAAGTGGTCTGTGAATCAAGATAATTATACTAGAAGCCATATTTCTGCTGTACCTTTGCAAGCACTTGCACTCATAATGTCCCATTTGTATGATAGAATATGTAATTTCATGGTTGCAGGTATGAAATCTGGCCTCTTTTTACTCTTGGCCTTGATTACACAGGGTCTGAAATGTCCTATTTTTTTTACTTATTAACATTCCTTAATATTTCATTACAGTATTTATACTGTAGTAGAACAGGAGCCTCAGTTACAGACCAGAGGGGAAGGCATACGGTGGTCAGATTTTGAGGACAAAAATTCAGGACAAAGTTTTGGATCCTCCACAGACCTCCAGAACTGGTAGTATACCCTAGGGATTGGCAACTGCTAGCACATGAGGCTACTGGATCCAGCCCATGGAGCCAGGAGGCTTTGGTGGTGTGTTGAGGGAAGGGAGAGGGGCTTCAGCATCATCCTGGCAGCAAGAGGCTTCACTGCACCGGGGCTGGGTGGCTGGGTACTGCACCCATGTCAGAGGGTAGGAAGAAGCAGTGGTGGCCGCCAGGTCAGAACCTAGCCTGCCTTGACCAAGTCAGCCTATTTTGGTTCACAGCTCCAAAAGGTTGCCAGCCAGTGATCTACATCTTCTCTAGCTCCAGTTTAGTCTAGCTGCAGGATAAGAGGCAGGCTCAGAGTTGAGATTAATTTTCCTGGGTGTAGAGCAGGGGCAGAAAATTATTTCAGCTGGAAGGCTGCTTAATGAGTTTTGGTGAGCTGTCAAGGGCCTAAGGGTAGCTCCGCCCCCTAACAGGTGCCCCACCTGCTGCTCACCACCTTGGGACTGGAAGTCCACCCTGCCCCCCCACAACCCCTGACCTTTGCCACCAGAAGTCTCTCCTCTTGTCTCCTGCAAGTACTCCTTTTGGGAGGGGAGGGTTGCCATCTCAGAATCAGAAAAAAGCCAAACCTATACTAAACGTCAAACACCTACTATAACATATTTTAATTTTATTACAAAAATATTTTTGTCATGATTTGTGGTTGTGTAGTGTATATAGACTCAAAAATTCAAAATTGAAGCCTTATTCTTGTATATTGTGTGTGGGGGGGGGTGGTTGGGAGTGTGTGCGCGTGTATGGTGGAGTGTGGGGGAAGGTACGTGGGGGGTTTTGTGAGGGGGTATGACTGTACGTGTGGGGGGCAATAGGGTATGGTGGATGTAAGTGTATGTGTGGGGGTATTGTGGGAGCAGGGTATGGGTGTGTCACATTTGTGGTTTGTGAGGGAGGGTGGGGGTGTGTGGACAGCAGGTTGCTTTAGCAAGGCACTGTATAAATACAAGACAAAAAGATTGTCCCTGATCAAAAGACCTTACAATGTAAACATCGTAAAATCAAATCTTTTTAAAGTGCAAGGTTCTTTTTGGTGGAGATGTGACATATTCTCTCAATTTTAGCTATCAGTTAAAATAATTAAATACTAGGGCTGTGAGAAATTTCACCGCCTGTTTCATTTCAACCCTATTTTGGCTTATTTTGAGCTTGAAACAGAGAAACTGAAATGAAACGAAGGCCTTCAAAACAGCCTTGAAACAAAATGAGAGCAGTTGATTTTCAAGTTTTGAAGCTGAAGCTGGGCTTGCCTGGAGGGAAACAGAAAGTAAGGAGAGGGAGGGGGAAGCAGGGGGAAAGACTGCTCTCATACTGACTGTGTAGCTGGCCAGTGACTGTGATCCTTCCCTGATGTCCCTTCCAACCCCACTGCTCTGAGGGAGGTTTGGAAAAACAGCATAAAAAGCAGCATTGTTTGAACTGGCCTGCTTTCTGCCTTGGAGTCTGACAGTTACTGAGCTATTGTCCAGAAGCTCAGAAATGTTAGACAACAAAGGCTACTACTACCATTGATTTGATTTCCTACTTGCTAGCCTAGTAAGTGGGATTCCGCAATACCTTTTGTTTTTTTTCTAGACCCTTTTATTTTATTATTATATTAACTGATTTATTGTTTTCAATTTCATAATTATATTGGATTTTATACTAAAGAATTTATATAGAAAGGCACATACACATTTATATATTTTTATACATTTATATCTTGTAGCATATTATAATATAAAATTTATATATGAAAGCACATATATATTTATATATTTTTATAAAGACAAGACACTATGAAACACATGAAGCATGGTGGAATGGCAGCTGGCATGCCTTCAGGGAGGGGCAGAAGAGGGGGAAGAGAGAGAGGTATAAGTTGCCGCCTCCCCCCCCAAACTGAGATGTAGCCTCTTTCCTAGAACTAGCAGGGATGAGGCTTCCAACTCTACAGACAGCAAGGAGAGGGGAGCAGTACCAGTGCCACTGCCTGTGCCTGAGTCTACATTCCCTCCAAAAGCAGAAGCCATAACCCCCCCACCACCACCATGACAACAAGCAGCAGCACAGGCACCAGCATGACGGTCTCTTCCACCCCCAGTCCAGCTCCTCCCTTTCATTGGTGGGTCTGTAGTGGACCCCCACCATTAGATCCCTCTCCCCACGGCCCCCTTGTATCTTGACCCAGAGCACTTCAGCTTGTCCCTCCTCTGACCCCAT
>NW_017728992.1:156986360-156987265 GCF_001723915.1 Gavialis gangeticus | reverse complement strand
CCTTGTATCTTGACCCAGAGCACTTCCGCTTGCCCCTCTGACCCCATTTTGCTGGCAGAGGATGTGTATTGCTCCTTGACATAGAGCGCCACGCTCCCGCCTTTCCTTCCTTCTCTATCCCACCTGCAAAGCCTATAGCCCCTAATGCTAACTGCCCAGTCATGGGATGAATCCCACCAAGTTTCTGTAAGCCCTATTATGTCTGGGTCTGAACTGGCTATTCTGAGGGAGTTCCTCCTGTTTGTTCCCCATACTACGAGCATTGGTATATAGGCATTTAAGGCCTTGCCTAGCTGCGTGTGCCACCCCCCGATTTGGGAGACTGTCTGGACCCCTGTTTCTTACCTGGGCACTCCTTGCATTTGTCACCTGTCTTGCTTGGGTGGTGTCTCCTTGTCTTCCTGCGGCCCCCTCCCCCGGTGAGGCTAGTTTAAATCTCACCGTATGAGATCAGCCAACCTGGAAGAGAAGACATGCTTGCCTTTAGGAGCTGAAGCCCATCCAACCCTAGCAAGTCCCCCGCCCGAAACCATGGGTCATTATCTAGGAACCCAACGCCCGCCTGGTGGCACCAACTGCGTAAGTGCCGGTTGACCTCGCCAATACAGGCCTCGTGTCACCTTCCCCACCTACTCACCAGAAGAATAGAGGAGAATACCACCTGTGCCCCCGTCTCCTTAAGCTTGTCCCCCAGAGCCTTGAATTCCTTCATAATGCAGTCAGGGTTGCCCCTGGCCATGTCATTTGTTCCCAGGTGGATGACAACCATGGGGTACTGGTCTGCAGGTCGGATGTAGGCCGGGTTCGTCTCCGTGATGTCCCCAACCCAAGCCCCAGGCATGAAGCAGACCTCTTGCATCATGGCGTCAGGCCAGCAGATGGGACCTTCCAGTCCTCGTAGGATG
>NW_017728992.1:156981700-156986349 GCF_001723915.1 Gavialis gangeticus | reverse complement strand
AGATAGGCATCAGTTTCATCCTCTGCATCCCTGATCCCCCCCAGCCTGCTCACCTCAGTCTGGAGCTCCCTCACCTGCTCCCCCAGGGCTCTAAGCTGTGCACAGGAGGGACAGGCAAGGGGACCACCAGCCCTCCCCTGGACCCCACCAAGCCCCCCCCACAGACGGGGGGCAAGGGGCCACCGACCCTACCATGAGCTTCGTCTGGGTGGAGGCCTCAGAAGAGCCCATGGCAGGCAGCAGCACCAGGGTGGGGCCCCTGGCAGCCGCGCTCCGCATCTGCACCATGTCTGCAGAGCTGCACCTACAGCTTATGCTCACTGGAGGTGCCGCTCTTGGCAGCTACCTTGCACCCACCTTACGTGAACACAGGCGCAAATGCCGGCGCACCCTTAGAGCACGCCTGTTTGCGCACACTGTTCACGTGTGCTGCCCGTGCATGGCTCGGGAGCGTGGCTCCCTGTCGGGCGAGCTAAGAGGGCTCCGAATGGCTTCCCCTCCAGATCTGCCTCAGCTGCATTGTACCCTCTGCCCCACTTACTTTAGGGGGAATCAGCTGTTGCTGCCCCTGCCACTGTCTCCTCCGCAGCTGCTGCCTTCACCACCAAGGTAAGGGGGTATGCGTGTGGCACACATGCGCCCTGCTCCCTCTGCTCCTGCTCCCCAACTGCTGCAACTGGTTAAGGTGGTCCATGATGCAAACTTTGTTGGCATGCTCTGTGTGGCACACAAGTTCTACCTCATTGTCAGGGATGCCTTGAAGGGGGACAGGGCTGCCGGTGACAGTGCCAGCACCACCAGCAAGCTCATTTCCAAATGCAGGAAGTTGGCAGGCTACTGGAGTGTCAATCAGGGCAAGATGCAGTGGGACAAACAAGCAGAGCTGAACATCCCACAGCACAAAATCATGCAGGATGTGGATACTCAGTGGAACTCTACATACCCGATGCTCAAGAAGCTGGTGAAGCAACAGAAGGCCATCCATGAGATGGCCTTGCTTAGGGAGATTGGATCAGCAGCCCCCTTAACAGAGCTGAGTGGGATACCATCTTCCAGATTTGGTGATCTTCAAGCCCTTCCCTGAGGCCACAGAGACCCTCAGCACTGGTGATGCCCTCCTTAGCCAGGTGATCTCTGTAGTGAGGGTACTTCAGAGCCAAATGGAGAGCTTCCAGGGGATCAATGTTCCTGGCTAGAGCAAGCCGCTATCACCAGATGTGCAGGCACTGGTGAGGTGGCTGAAGGACAACATCAGGAAACAGCTTGATCCCTTGCAGTCCAGTCCAGTCCATGTACTGACTGCCATGTG
Source organism: Gavialis gangeticus (assembly GCF_001723915.1). Classification (NCBI taxonomy): domain Eukaryota; kingdom Metazoa; phylum Chordata; order Crocodylia; family Gavialidae; genus Gavialis; species Gavialis gangeticus. The sequence goes on along the minus strand of NW_017728992.1, from coordinate 156,985,040 downwards.
TGACCCAAGGATGAAGGGCAGCATATGCAGCAGCCAAACCCTGGATCAGTAGATGGAGGTGTTGGTGAAGTCTGGGAGGCAGAATGGTGGAGGCGGGGGGACATGGAAAAGTGGAGAGTTACCTGGGGAGTCAAATGTCTGACAGGTTGTAGTGTGTCATAAATCCAATGTCTATATTGAGTCCATGAGCTTCTTGACCTAAGAGGTTGATGAAGTGTAGTTCATAGGCTTGTCTCTGAAAAGTGGTTTGTAAATTCCCTTTGAGGATCAGGCCTGAGAGACTGGAGACAGGTGGTGTTCTGTTGTTGTCCTTGATAGATTTTCAGTGTACGCTCTTTCTGGTGCACAGTTGTTGCTTGGTGTCTCCACACATTTTCCATCGGGCACTTCATGTGGATGGCCTGGATCCATTCAGTGTGTTTTGGGCTGTACGAAGTTGGCTTCTGGTGATGAGGTTAGCAAGGTTAAGTGCTTGTTTGAATTTACAAGCTACTTTTCACAGACGAGCGTATGAACTGCACTTCATCAACCTCCTAGGTACAGCAAGTCACGGACTCAATATAGACATTGGAATTCTGACACATTACAACCTGCCAGACATCTGATTCCCCAGGTACCTCTCCACTTTTACCTGCGCTGCTACATCCCTCCACCTGCCCACCCCAGCCTGTCCCTCACCCCCTCCCCCTGATGCCTCCATTTCAATTTTCACTGACTGGCATTCTTGCATGCCAGCCTCTGGCTTTTTTACTATTCCTTCCATCCAGGAACAGCACACACACACACACCAACTGCAGGTACTTCTTCAGCCTGATAAAGGGTTTTTCAATCTGAAAGCTTGCTAAGATATATTTCTGTAGCTATTCAGTTGGTCTGTTAAAAGACACCAGATGAGATTGACTCAAAGGACCTTGTCTGCCAGTGCCATGTCCTTAGACCAACATCCCTAGCACCTGACTGGAAGGACACAGGGCCCTGAGCACATCTAAGCCCCAGGTCTGGGACTAGCAGAGAGAGTTCTCTGGCAACTGCTGGAGAAGAAGCTCCTGCAGGAGAAGAAAAAAAGGCTCTGTCACAGTTTGGCTGCCTGAGATGTTGCTGGTGCTAGTATGCCACTGCTCACTAAGTTATTATTTTACCTGTTATCATTTAGTGGTGGACTGGACTGTGGCTATAGGGGAGGAGGAGAGCTCCTTGGGACATACTACTGTGTTGTGTAGAGGCCCCAGTGCCAGCGAGGGCGCACCTTAACACACACAAAAAGTCACGTGTCAGGAGTTTTGCCTGTCAGTAGCCTGAGGTGCAGTTTTCCATAAATTCCATAACCTATCTCTTTGAAAGCTGGCAGGCTTCATGGCCTCAGTAGGCTGCAGTTTTCACCCTGCTGTGCTGCGATTTTCACCCTGCTGTGCCTTAACACACACACGTGACATGAGTTTTGCTTGTCAGCAGCTTGACTTTGCAGTTTCCCAGAAACCCCTGTACTTAGCTCCTTGAAACTTGGCAAGCTTTGTGACCTCAGGAGGGGCTACCATCCCTGCAAGTTTCATCCAAATTCGGCAAGAAATGACAAAGTTATAGGCAGTTTCAGGATTTCCCATTATAGCCTATGGGCAAAACGTTGAAACAGCGTCAAAACAGTGAAACAGTTTGACAAAATGAAACAGAACAGTGGTTTTGAAACAAAACAAAACTTGAAATGAAACACTGTCCCATTGAAATGATGAAATGGAAGTCGAAACCAAATGGTGCTGTTTCACACAGCCCTATTAAATACCAGAAGTCCACCCCAAACAGTCTGTACAGTCTTATACAATTTTAATGATTACTTTTTTAACATGCCTATACAAAATTTAGGTTAGATACTAGGAAAAATAGGATCCTTAAGCACTGAAACAGATTACCTAGAGAGGTTGTAGAATTTCTGTCATTGGAAGTTTTATAAGCTTGATTAGGCAAACATTTGTCTGGGATGGTTTAGACAGGGATGATTCTGCTTTGAGCAGATGGTTGGACTAGGTGACCTTCCAAAGTCTTTTCCAAGCACAATTTTTATGATTCTATGAAAATACGGGACAATCCATGGTCCACCAAAGAAGATAAGGATTTTAGAATTTGGCTATATTAATGGAATTCAGACAGAAATAGTAAACCTATGGTACATGCAGTTCTGTAGGCAGATTGAGAGATATTTTTTTTAAAAAACAGCAATCATGACTGATTTTTACTTTTGGTAAGATAATGTAAACGGATGACTACAGAGATGGATATAGTGTCCAAGTACTTTACTTGCACAGGGGCTGAGATGAACACTCTGTCTCCTTTGTTTGCTCTAGCTGGTATAAAACAATCTGCATACCATAATCTGAAAGGAAAGGTCATTTCAAAGGTCACAGGTTTTAAGGGTGCCACTTCAAAGACATTTATCTCCTTTACAACACCATTAAGTCTCTGGTAATGGTCTATTGTCTTTCATCATCTCAACCTCTTCACCTGCTTGTTTACATTCACCTAAACTTCAAAATTCAAGGCCCAGTGTAAACAGGTGCTTGGTGGTATGTGCTTGAATGAACTACTACACATAGTTTAATGAAAAGTGATGAGAAAAACACAGGCTATTACTATTCTAATGTCTGCCCTTTGAAAGTTTAAGAGTCAATTTCTGGAATTCTATACTGTCTTGCCCTTATTTCCTTTAATGATGACATAATCTGATATCAGTCTTCACAGATATGAATCTTACTTGTGTGATTTGCTTTTAGCCATCTTCACATTCTCCATACTGAGGAACTGGACACTTAGGAGATCATCCTTCAGCTTCAGTGCTGTTGGATGAATTTATCTGTAGTGCCTTGCGACCTGGTAATGTTCTATCTTCTTAAGCTGCTATTATACTGTGAGTTGGGCCTGGTTTCCCCATCATAACTGACCTGTACACCTTAAGGCAAGATATGGACATTCAGTTGATGTAAATCAGCTTGAATATAGCTATACAGGCAACCCCTGCTTACCACTGTTTCACTTAGCACTGTTTCGCTATAACACTCGTTTTAAATTGATACCTGATTCCACTTAGTGCTCAGCAAGTTTCATTATAATGCTCACAGTCACGATCTTGGGTCATTAAAAACACTTGCAGTCATCATCTTGGGTCATCAAAAACTTTTGTTTTTGCTTAACAGTCATTTCACTTAACGCTCAGTTTTTCAAATTAAGAGCACTAAGCAGGGGTTGCCTGTAGTGATTACTATCAGCTAGGAGTCTGCATGTCCAAAGTGAATAAAGTAGAATTGGCCTTGTTTCTTTTGGTGGTAAAGCAACTGTCACAGTGAAATGCTAG
>NW_017728992.1:156975637-156976700 GCF_001723915.1 Gavialis gangeticus | reverse complement strand
ATCAAAAACTTTTGTTTTTGCTTAACAGTCATTTCACTTAACGCTCAGTTTTTCAAATTAAGAGCACTAAGCAGGGGTTGCCTGTAGTGATTACTATCAGCTAGGAGTCTGCATGTCCAAAGTGAATAAAGTAGAATTGGCCTTGTTTCTTTTGGTGGTAAAGCAACTGTCACAGTGAAATGCTAGAACAGCGGTGCTCAACTTTTTTGCATTGGATGGACAGTGCCTAGGTCGGCTGCAGAAAGGAACTGGCTGGTGGTTGCAGTCTGGCATGGTTTGGTCACAATAGGGCACCATCTGGTGGCACAGAAGAGGGCAGAGGGCATCCTGGTTCCAGCCTGGCCCAACCCAGCCCCACAGGAGGGGAGGGGGCATGGCCCAGGCCTACAGAAGAAAGAGGGCTTGACCCGGCCCCATGGAGGGGTGGGAAGGGGGTTTGAGCTGTACCCAAGCCAGCTCCATGGGGAAATGGCATGTGACCCAACCCTACTCAGCCTGAGGGAGGGGTGTGGCTCAACTCCATCCAGCCATGGGGGTGGGGAGAGGGAGCATGATCTGGCTCCAAGCTGCTGCACAGGGCTTAGGGTTTGGGAATTTGGCAGCTGGAGAGGGTGACCGTATTTATTGCTACTGCTCCCTTGCCACCAAATTTCCTGATCTGTGGGGAGCCCTGAAAATGGGCTACCTATGGCTCGTAGGCCACATTTGGCCCATGGGCTGGAGGTTGAGCACCCCTGTGTTAGTGCATATGATAGAGACAAAACTTCCCTTAGCAAGGATATAGAATGGACACTCTGTGGCTTCTGAAGAATTCTGTAGGAATAGAGGGAGTCCTGCCTTGCATCCATAACCCAAAACTCAATTTTGATTCCTTGGAGGTTCAGCCACACTGTGGGGCAGCAGGGAGCAGTAGAATATGAGTATGGAAGTTGGAAGGAAATTAACAGGGTTTTCCCATATGATCAAGCAGAACTGCTGATGTCTATCGTAGTATGGGGAATAAACAGAAGGAACTCGCCCACAGAATAGCCAGTTCAGACCCAGACATAACAGGGCTTACAGA
>NW_017728992.1:156970701-156975626 GCF_001723915.1 Gavialis gangeticus | reverse complement strand
CGGACTTGAAGATCTACAAGGTCCCTTTTGACCCTACTTCTACGAGTCTATGATTCTATGATCTTCCTTCTGGAATCAGGTGATTAACTACCCATTTAAAGGGTAGTTAATTAAAGGATGTTAACTCAGAACTGAGGATTCTTATGCATTTAATCTCTGTTTAGGCATCAAGGTTTTACCTGCTCTTTTAATAGTTCTACTTCAATAGTTAAAAATATCAATGTCTTAAGGCATGAACAAGCATTCAAATGACCTTACTCAGGTTATGCAGCTTACTTTGAAGTCCCTGAACCTGAGTCAGGTTCTACTCATGCAGGTGTTTGTGTGGGCAGGCAGAGGTTTTGAAGGCCAGCTCAACAAAGCCCTGCCCGGAACAATCCAGTTGGGGATGCTCCCACTTTAAGCAAGGGGTTGAATTAGGTCACCTCCTGAGGTCCCTTCCAGCCATAATTTCTGTGATTCTATAATTCCATGAGTCCAGGGTGAGATGGTCTGATGGGATCGGGGACTGGTGGATCTGGGGGTGCTGGTGGGATGTGGAGGGCTGATATGTCTGCAGGGAGGGGTGGCATATCCATAGGGAGGTTGCTCCATTTAGGGGTGTGCTGGTCAGGTGGTGGGGGTTAAAACAGCCTGGGATGAAAAGAGATGAAAAGTGGAAATATCAAAATGTTTTGTGTGGAGAGACTTTTAAAACATAAACTTAATTCTGGCATTTCCTAACTTTTTAGTCCTTACTTTCTAACTTGAACATACTTTTAAAGTATTGTTGTAATACATTTTATACATTTTTGTAAATATTTATATTATATAATGCACATAGTAAGATGGATGCACATGGATAAGTTTATTTCTGTGTGTGTGTGTATATATAGATATTCTAAAGAAAGGGAGAAATATTTTACACAGTTATCCAATGAGAACTGACCATCTCAACATATTTCAAAATGTTTTAGTTTTAATTATTATAAGTGAAAGTAATTTGTTTAACTAAACTACATGTAAATGGATCTATATCTATGCACAAATATTTAACAACCAGAATTTCCGAAGGACATTTATAACTCTGAAGAACACAAGAACAGTAGTTTAACTTAGTATATATTGCACTTTGATTGCATTGTATGGCCCAGATTTTGCAACTGGATTTTTATGGACAAACCTTATAACCTAAATTCTCAGCTAATGTAAAATTCTCAGTTAGTGTAAACTGTCATAGATCCATTAAATTCAATGAAGTTATGTTGCGATACATCAGCTGAGGATCTCACCCCATATTTTTGATTATGTATAGAAAAGGGAATGTAAACATTTCCATAGTTCCAGGAAGAAGAGTTTTTTCCTGAGGGCTTGTTAAATGCTCCGACTAGACGTTTTTAGAGACTACTCAGTAGTCACTTCAGAAGTGAAAAACTAGCTGGCTCTTCAGCTCTCTGCCAACACACTCTTGGAACCAGTATAATTCATAATTTATTAAGTGGAGTGAGAAGGCTTTGCTAGATCCATATAAAAATGAGAAAATGTGTCTAACGGGATATTCTTCCCAGAAATCACAGATCATTTATTTATTTATTTTTTGCATAACTTGGATTTTTATCCTGCAAACCCTTTTCTGTTTTTCTCCAGTGCAGCTAAAAAGACATGTTTATAAAGCTTGAGGGGACAAGTGGAAGGCAAGAATGGTAAAAGTTAAAATTAACTCTCCCCCCTTCCTATTTTTAAACAGAAAATATCCCTGGGGCAATAAATGTGGGATATTGTGTGTCATGCTGATGAAAAACAAATGAAAGACTCACCAGCAATAGTAATATCAGGTACCTGCCATAAAAAGTGCCCATCACAGCATGCCAATGTAGTCACATACCATGTGACCCACTGCAGGCAACAGAGCACTGCAAATGAATTCTTTTCATTTCATACTTTACCACCTCCTCTTGTAATGTTATTCAGACTCTGTTAAATAATACTCTCTGAGCTCCATATACTTCAATATGAGTACAAAAATCTATAATCTCAGACAGCTAAGAAAATAGAAGGAGACCAACAGATGGAATATTGACAGTGCTCACCACAATTAGAAAGTTTGAGATAATAATGCAGGCTATTCTGAACTGCTACCCTCTGGATTTTAAAATGACTTATTCCAAATTAAAAAAATAAGACTGTAGCTACTTCTGTAGCTTTGGGTTTTTACCAACAGGAAAAAAATATGCCAAATAGTCAGGAAATACAGTTCAGTTGTGTATATTAATTCATGCCAACACTGAATTTGATCTCTGTTATCAAACTGAATAGAATTACTGTGCTATTTTCTATTTTACATATAGATTAATAAAGGTTTAATTCTTCCTAGGGAACATCCTTTTGGGGACTGTTGCATGGTGAGATAAATATTTGGTTAATTTCCAAGGATGGGTAAAAAGATGCATGGCACAAATTGGTCACGTGCACCCATTTTTTTGAAAAGGCCAGCATTCTGTACCTGCAGTTTGCAGACATAAGTGGAGTCTTTTTTGTCTCCAACTTCCAGATAATTGAATTGCCTATTTCAAATCTAGTGGTAAGGTGGCTCAACTACCTAATTTGTGCACACTGAACAGTAGGTGTTAAATTGGAGACTGAGTTAAGAACAAATTGAAAATCCAGCCCAGACTTTAACATGGTTAAAAACTAACTTAAGAATGAGTCCAAACCTACAGGTACTTAACGCACTGCTATGTGCAGTGCACATTTATTGATGGTTTTTAAAGACACCAGGAATATTGATGGATCCCAAATGATGAGAGATAACTTAAAGCACAGCTGTCCAACTTTAGCGCAACTGGGGGCTGCATGCTGCACCACTATCCAACCCCAGGCCACATACTGCATGGGCCACCTGCCTTGGGGGCTGCATATCGTGTGGGGTCCCCAAGACTCCCACTGCACAGGTAGCACAAGCATCCTTTCATTGCCATATGGGCAACACAAGCAGTTCCTCATGTTCCCTCCAGCACCCGAGCTTCTCACCATCGCTGTGGGGGAAGTGCAAGCCTCCCCAGTTGCCAGCACATGAGCTGCATGCTGCTGCAGTATGAGCAGCTCTGCCAACACACCACCCATGCAAGCTTCTGTTGTAGCCCCCTCCCCTTCCCAGTTGGCACTGCCACACAGGAAGCAAGCTCACCAGGCCCCCTCTTGGCATGCTGTCCTGCCCCAGAGACCCTGGCTGCTGCAGCAGCAGGAACAGTGGTGGGAAGTGGTAACAGGACAGGAGCCCGTGGCTGTACATTAACCCCTCACAAGTCAGGTGCAGCCTGCAAGCCACCAGTTGGATGGACTAGAGTTAGAATGATAATGGAGCATATCAGCTAATTGCTTTAGTTATGTACAGCATTTAGTGTATGGAGATTTCAGAAAGACTGAAACAAGTATTTCATCAGTTTGTATGTGTACTGAGAGCTGCACATTTCAACCAGGATTCACTTGGAGCTTGGGTACCCAGTGGGTGTTTAGAGCAACTTGGCCATTACATCAGAGCTGTCTGAATGCCCAGACTGCTGATAAGTCTGGGGCATGGTTATGGGGAGAGGCACTGAATCTGGATTTTCCAGCTTGGTCTGGCTCACAGGGCAAGACACTGCTATAACAATGCCCTATGAGTCACCAGTATGGTCAAAAAGGACTTTGGATGCCTTTCTAAAATGCAGATTCAGGTTTCAGGTGCATCAGACTTGGGAGGCGGTATATTCTGAAAGACGGGGGCACTTACAGTTGAAAGCTTTTTTATATATACATGTGTACTGTTATTTGTCATGAGTTTGATGACACTTGAATACCATTCAAGTCTCTTCTTTTCTTCTGCACATTATGCCCATGTGAATGGTTTGTCAGATAATCAATGATCAGTTCTTTCCCCCCATTAGACTCTGTGTGGAATCAAAGCAGTGAAGCCATGTGAATAGGATTTCTGATAGCCTGGTGAACTTGGGAACTAAGCTCTTGGTCCTTGGTTGTGATATGGCCACTTCATGCTATAGAACTAGCAGAGTTCTAAACCCACTGCAGCAAGCCAGCTGGCCACCTAATCACAATGTAAGTGGTTAAGTTGGTGACATTAAAACACTGCAAAGACTTATAAACCCAATTCACTCTTGTGCTTGGAAAAGGGAGAGTTATTGGCCTTCCCTGCACATTTGTGAAGCCCAAATGCTATAGTGGTTGTCTGGGGCCATTGGTAGTTGGCATAAAGTAAAGATGTCTTGTAGAGGAAATCAGTGGACACTTTTACAAGTGCTCTGAGGGATTGGGGGCAGCACTTTACTTAGAATGACTCTGAGAGCCACTCTAATTAAAGTGCTGCAGCATCTCATGCATCAGCATCCCTGTGCTTCAAAATGGCAGTGGGGGTGTTTGAACTAAATAAAGCTCATTTGACAAGCTTTACTTCAAGTGCCCCCACTGCCATTTTGATGTGCGGGGACACTGATACATAAGCCACAGAAGGCTGCTGGAGCACAGTAATTACCACACTCCAGCAGACTTGATTAATCGAATCTGCCCCAACGTGCTATAATTAGTGTGTCAGAGCAGACTCCACGCTCATGTACAGGCAACCAATATATGGAGAATGGGGAGGAGGCAGAGAGAAAGAGGATACAAAAATGAAACAAAGTTTGAATCATGGGATAGGGAAGGTTTCTGAGTTATCAACAGCAATGGACAAAGGACAGGGAACAATGCTTTTGGAGGAACAATGAAGAGTTAAATTTTTGAAGTGTTGAATTGATTTGGCATGTAACACCTAGGCAGTGGTGTACTGATGCAGGGGGCAGGAGGGGGCCATGGCCCCCAGGCACCGGCCGGAGGGGGGTGCCGGCCGAGCCGAGAGGCTGCAGTGCCTCCCGCATTTGTTGTGTGGCCCTCCCACCCGCCCGGCAGGTTGT
>NW_017728992.1:156968647-156969753 GCF_001723915.1 Gavialis gangeticus | reverse complement strand
TCTTTACCTTTTTTGGGCAGAAATTCTGGCTGCCGCCCCTCCTCCCGTGTCCAGTGTGCGGCGATGTTAATTTCATTGCGGAAGTGCCACAGGGTGACAGAGGGGACCCCGCAGCCTGCTCGGATCATCCCTGGGGGAAGGCACCAATGCAGGCATTGGCCCCCGGGTGCCTGAGACCCATGGTACATCACTGCATCCAAGAGAAGCAGTCAGACGGACAACTGGAGATGTAAGTCAGAATTGATGGAGAAAGATGGGGGAGGGTTAGATCAGTGGAGTTACTGACACAGAGCCTTATGCATCACACACTGGCATCTAACACTTTAGCATAGAAATTGTGTAGGACACAGCATATGCCTCAGCCTTCTGGGAATTTGTACACCCAAGTTCTTTATGTAGAGCTACCTGCCCTGACCCTCTATGACCTAGTCCAGGGGTGCTCAGCCTCCAGCCCACAGGCTAAATGCAGCCCACAGAGCCATTGCATCTGGACCATGGGGCTCCCCGTGAGGAGGGAAATTTGGTGGCAGGGGAGTGGTGGCCATTAATATGGCCACCCTCCCCCTTGACAAACTGCCAAACCCCAAGTCCTAAACTGCCAGTCACAGCCAGACCCTGCCCCTTCCCCCCATCTGGTTTGGGGCCATGCCACACCCCTTCCCTTGTAGGGCCAAGCTTGTAAGCTGTAAAGCCTAGATCCTCAGAGATATGTAGGTACTTAGTCAAAGGAAGGGGCATTAGGCACCTATTTGCCTGGGAGAAACTTGGTGTAAGTGCCTGTAAGGTAAGTGCTACCCCTGCCATATATCAGTCCCACAAATAGCTCTGAAGGTTGAGTAGGAAGCTTCTAGGACAATGAAAGAAATCAGACACTAATAGAGTCATATTATCGCTGTTCTCTTAATAACTTTGCCCAGACAAGAGAGACTGGAGACAAGACAGGAAATAATGAGGTTCAGACATCTCCCTGCCAATGCTAAGAAGTTCTCCACACTTCTTCTAGTTGGGTGATGGTAGTGGGCTGTTTCAACTTGCAGAAAACCCTACGTATAGTGCAAAGATAGATCTCATAGTTTCATAGTTTCTAGGGTCGGAAGGGACCTGAG
>NW_017728992.1:156948050-156967542 GCF_001723915.1 Gavialis gangeticus | reverse complement strand
AGCCTTCTTTCTACTCCCTATGTATTTAAAAAAGGACTTCTTGTTGTCTTTAATCCGGGAAGCCAGACCCTGTTCCATCTCTGCCTTGGCCTTCCTAACCATCCCCCTACATCCCTGAGCAACTGCTGAATAGTCCTCCTTAGTGATGACCCCTCCTTTCCATTGGAAGTAAGCCTCCTTTTTGGCACAGCAGGAAATAATAGCATACCCATAAGACCAGGACAGAAGCTAAGTGAGAACCTGCCATGACAAGACTTGTGTCATCTGCTGTAGTCAGGTCATCTGGTCTCAGTGTTATGGAAATAGGTTTATCATCTTTTGGCAAGAGCCAGAATAACTAATGGATGTATGGCATTATCTGAAGGTCCTCAAATCTGGGATGTGCATGAGTTACCTTTACTGTGAGAACTCTTCCATTCTAGAGCCATTGTTATTACTGGTATCAGCAGGAGATCTTGTATGAACATCTGCTCCTACTAATGGATTCTGTTCAGATGCCTGTTTTACACATAGCATGTTCTAAGGGTACTGATGGTAGAATCTGAACTCCCTGGGTTAGGATATGCAATTTTTTATGTACCAAATAAACTGGCGGAGGCCAACCTTTATGGCTGGCATGCTGCAAAGTAAGCCCTGCCTCCTCTCTGATCCCCTACCTCTGCCCAATCTGCTGCTCTGCTTTCTGCTCTGTACTCCCTGCCCAATCTTCTCCTCTGCTTTCTGCTTCCTGCCCTACCAGCTGCCACACAGGGAGGCTGTCCATGCCACCTGTGACACCTGTGCTGCAGGTTAATCATCCCTTCCCTACCTGATCCATTGCCCTGATTTCTTTTCCTTTCTGATCTATTGCTCTACCCTTTCTTTCCTACCTGACTCATTGCTGTGCTCTCCTCCCTGCCTTATTTACACTATTATCACTGCTCCATGCCAGACTTGCCAAGTGTCAAACAAATAGTTTCTGCTACTTGTGGTATGTGCACCAGGGGTTGTCCAACCCTGTAATAAACCATCTACTACACTTTTGGGTGCTATATTAATAACATAATATTAATAGTGGTAGCAGATTGCTGTTCTAAAAGGCTTTCCATAGAATCCATAGTCTGCCTTAGGATTCCATTTTAAAAATGATGGGTTGATACCAGTCAGTTTAAATGAGTTTGTCTTCTCAGGAACAGAAAAGTAACTGTTGCTGACATTGTCAGTAGCATTTTATTTAGCAAAGAGCCTCTTTAAATGCCAAACTTGAAAATGCATGGCATACCACAATGTTATTGAAATGAATGTGGCTCAGCTAGTTATTGCAGTCTTACTTCTACCAATTACCAAAGAATAGAACAAATCAGATGAATTAGAAAGTAGCAGAAAAAAACCATGATGGCCTTTGAGGTTAATCACATGCTCTTATATGAAAATTAAATCCTAAAAATTATTAAAAAGTAAAACATAATAATTAAATGTGAAGGACAGGTTCCTCATTTCATTATTTTTTCTCTAGGCAGTGGACATCCAGGTAGATTGCACCTACCATATAGCTTTTTCAAATAGTATTGTCTAGCTCTCTTTGCTTTCAACTTCCTAAAATATTGGGCTTATCTACTGCTGGAGTTAGGCCTGTAAGGGGAGGTGGGGACTGTGAAAGAGCACACAAAGAAGCTACCCCCTTTCAGAGCAGATACCTTGTGCATCTCCAGATTTGGGAGGGTCACATCTGCAACCACTAACCACTTTCAGCCCAGAAAGAAGGTCAGATGGACCCCTGACAGTCACTCTCATGGACTTCTCCGATTCTTCTTATCCTCTTCTGTGACTGTTGCCATGTGAGAGCATAGCTGGGCTCATATAGGGGAGCCACTGCAAATTCCTGAACTATGAAGAAAACTCAATGCCAACACCAAGATGTGGGGAGTACTAGATACACTGGAGGGTAAGGTTCGGATTCAAACAGACCTAAACAAATTGGAGGATTGGACCAAATGAAATCTCATGAAGTTCAATAAGTGCAAAATACTGCACTTAGGACAGACAATCCCATGCACCAGTACAGGCTGGGGACCAACTAGCTAAGCAGCAGCTCTGCAGAAAAGGACCTGGGGGTTACAGTGGACAGTAAGTTGAATACAAGCCAACTATGTGCCCTGGTTGTAAGGCTAACAGCATACTGGGCTGCATTAGTAGGAGCGTTGCCAGCAGATCAAAGGAAGTGACTGTTCCCCTCTATTTGGCACTGGTAAGGCCATATCTGGAATACTGTGTCCAGTGTTAGGCCCCCCAGTACAAAAAGGGTATGGACAACCCCACTACAAAAAGGGTAGGGACCAATTGGAGAGAGTCCAGCAGGGACAACAAAAAATGGTCAGGGGGCTGAGTCACATGGCTTATGAGAAGGTGAGGAAACTGGGCTTACTGAGTCTGGAGAAGAGAAGCTTGAGGTGGGATTTAATAAAAGCCTTTAATTATTTGAATGATGGCTAAAATGTGGCCAAAGAGGATGAAGCTACACTATTCTCAGTGGTGGTAGATAACAGTACAAAGAGCAGTGGTCTCAAATTGCAGCAAGGAACATATAGGATCAATATTAGGAAAAACTTGCACGCTAGGAGGGTAGTAAAGCAATAGAACAGATTCTGAGAACGGAGAAGTTGTAGAGTCTATATCCTTGGAGAATTTTAAGACCTGGGCAGACAAAGCTTTGATTGGGATGATATAGTTGGAGATAGTCCCGTTTTGAGCAGGCAGTTGGACTGGTTGACCTTCTGAGGTCCCTTCCAACCCTAATTTTCTATGATTTGTATGATTCTATGTGGGATTGATTCTGCTCTCACTTGCACTGGCTTTACACAACGTAAGTCTACTGGGACAGATTCTGCCTCCTCCACTTGGTCTGTGCTGATGAGTGGTAACTGATTATATCTTTAATTGAGGATACCCTAGTGTGAAGTAGGCTCTTTCAGGCCTAGAAATACTGTACTCAGCCCTTATGCATCTTTCTCTTTAGCTTTTGGTATTGTTGCTGGGAAAGAGTCTACTCTGGGTATAGAAGGGTAAGAAGGGAATGTGGCTGAAATATTATTCATGCCAATTATCCCCAGCAAATGAATGCCCCTTTAAAGATCACAGCACACAGACATGGGCTAGAATGGTTCCCAAGGTACTTTTCAGTTTGAGACTAGATACAGAATCAAGGACTCACTGCTTCCTGATGTACCCCTCTTTATCTTTTACTGTCCTTAGCAAATGCTAGTAAGAGAAGAGAATCTGGCCCGTTTGTTTTAGTGAAGTTCTTCCCCATTTACACTGGTGTGAAACTAAAGAGTTTTCAATGAAGATTATCAGTAGCTTGTGTAGGATTAAAGCAACTGGTGCACCGATAGCTGAATCATAACTTACTGTGTGTGAGTCACCTTTCTTCAGACCAGTGGATATGGAAAACAGTTGCAGTAAAGACACAGCCATTGAGCTCTCAAAGAGTTTGGGATTTATTAACATCCATGATAGTCTTCAGAATACTTTGCAGAAAATTGAGGTACACCCACAGCACTTAGAACGCTTGTATTTCAGACATAATGCAGCAGAGGATGCATACTGGAGGAGTTTTATTTTCTCAAAAAAATATTCCTTCAGGGCTCTGAATACAAAGAAAAGGAGGAAGGGAAGTATCTGGCTATTTAAATGAAAAATGACTTTTCTCTGCAATCACCTTCTGTCAATAAAATGCTTATTTTCTGACATGTCAATTAGGCGATTCAAAAGCCAGATGACCACTGCCTTCCATTAGTACTGTTCAGCTGGGTTAAATGTCTTAGGTGTTTACCCTTTATGACCAGTGGCATGTATCTGTTCTTAGTCAAACTGTGCTATGTGTGACATGTTTGCCTGTAGGTTTTTCTCTTGAGGTAAAGTTAACGATTATTATCAGATTTTAAGAAAAATGGTAGCTCAGGACAGTGGTTTCGCTGACAGCAGTGGGTACAACTTGTTTTACAGTGATGTGTACTAGAAATATGAAACAGATGAGAAGAATTCACATAGAATTAATCAGCCTGTAATTTAAAGTGCTGTCATTAAGTGGGATTGTGTATCCATATTTGGAACTTCAAAGGAAAGCTTGACTGTGTAAGACCAGTTATTAGTGAGGATCATTTTGTCCAGCATCTCCAGCCATTTTTAAAAGATCCGATTACTCACACACACACATTGTTATAATGAAATTAAGTTTCTTCAGAATATCTTTGTCCACTCAAGACTCCTGTTGGCTTAAATGGCAGTTTCAGATGTGCAATGAATATTGGATTTCCCAATAGAATACTGGGAAAAAGTGTTCCAAAAGATGTTAGAAGGGTTTTTTTTTAAAGAAAATTGTTTTGCCCATACACCGCTATCTGTTTGCACATAAAGAAGATTGTGATCTAAATGCTTCTTAAAAGTAAATGGCTGCTCTTTTTGCTTGGCGAAGTGCTCATTATTGTTTAAGTTCTCACTGGGAATGTCTACATGAGACGCCTACTGCACATTAATTTAATAACACTGTGCAGTAGCGTGGTGGTTAAATACCGTGCTAGTAGCCTACTGGGCAATGTTATTAGGCTAATGAGCAGTAAGCATCACAAAAATAACTGTGTGTCAGCATTACTGCATAGTAACTCTATTTAATGCACATTCAGTTAGTACTTTATTAAGCAAGTACTAAACTAAATATGCGGTATCTAAGGTGCATTAATAAGTGTGTAGATATGTCCAGTGTGTAGACGGGTCTAAATTGGCATAACTCCATTAAATTTAACAGAACCATGCCAGTTCACACCATCTGAAGATATGGCCTGAGTTCTTTGGATGGGGGAGTTAAAAGTTTTTCCTTTCCCAATTCTGAAAAATGAAATAAAAAATGTTTGTTAAAAAGATAAGCCAACACAATATCTACTCCCCCATACCAAAGAACAACAGCAATGTCTGAGAGGAGGCCTGATTAATTCCTTGGGGGCGATGGAACTCATCCATGCAAGCACAGACAAGTCAGGAGGAGCCTACCACTTAGGTGAAACATTCCTCAAAACAGAACAGGCTGGAAAGTTTAGTACTCAGACCTTGAGGCAGAAACATTTCACATATCACATTCACTTTGGAGACATAATGGAGGCAAAATACTCATTTACCTTCAGGTACCACTGTAGTTCTAGCAGGTAAATTAGTAGTTTGATTTGACTGGTACCAAGAGTCAGTTTTAGGGGTGAGAAACCAGGGCAACTGCCTGGGGCATTAAACTGAGCAACTGCAAGTCTACCCCCTGTCCTGTCAGCATCCTCCATTTGCTCTGCAGTTGCAGTAGTGAACCAAAGGAGGGATCATCCAATGCAAAGGGATGCTCAGATGCTGTAGAGCTTGGATTGGAGAGGCTTCTTTATCACTTTGTTTCCTGGTACGGATGTTGTGACCAAAATAAAAGGCCATTATATTAACCATCATATTCTAGTGCAAAGCTGGCCCAGCTGGAGCGTAAAGCCTTGTGAGCCACTTCTTGAGTTATATTGGATATAGTTATTGCAACATATTAGAAAATATTTATCACCACAAGAGAATGAGGCTTTCTTTCTCTATTACATTGACATTAACCTGGTCTTATGAAAGATGGAGAGGTTGTTAGTCAGATCAGAAAACAGACTCCTTGATCTCATACATAAATGGTACAATATAATGCATATGTGTTTTCATATATGCACACACACTTGTTTGTTTTAAATTATTTGTTTTAAATTCAGAATGTGCTGTAACTTGATTTGCTGGATTAGGAATGTGGCGGGGGAGAGTAGCAGACTGCGCTAGGAGCCCTGGCTTTGCTACTGACACACTTGCGGTGACTTGGGTTACTTCATCTCTCATTCCCCTCCTAGAATTCAACCCTGTGCACCAAGTTGTCAATGGGAGCTTTTGTCATTGATCTCAGTGGAAGCAGGAACTGTCCCTTAATTACTATGATTTTATCATTTTGAATTTAAAAGTTCATCCAAAATGCATCTGACTATCTTTGCTCTAGAATCTTTCTGTAAAGTTCTCCTTGTGAGGCTGCCAGTGTATGGACTGGATCAGAAATGCTGTAAGAAGAGATTTTTGCATTATCTCTTGTTTTCTGGAGGTGTGGGAGAAGGAGAGTGGGAAGGAAATGATCTAAAGTCAAACTGCTCTCAAGACAGCTTGGTGTTGAAACATAAATATAACAAGCTTAGGGCCCCTTAAACCAGATCAGGAACCATCAGGCTTGTAGTCATTCAGTTTGATTGTAGGGCTGCAACCTAAGCTTGCCCATAGGTAATACTCTGGCATACACATGAAATGTTTTTTAATCTTCCTGGGAGCTGTGTATGTATGACCCATAGCAAAAAAAGGGACCCTTAGGGGCTAAATTGGATTTGCTTAGCAGTTACAAAGGGTTTTTAAATTTTTGTTACCTGTAATGAAAAGGGCCCTGCCAAAAGAGTTCCCCAGTGATTCTCTATGACCTGGTTCATTACTACTTCACTACTGCCTTCATGCAACTGCTCTTGGGTTTCCTTTGATTCTCTGTTAAGAGCACTGTCACATGCATTCCTGTTTCAAGAGGAGCAGGACACTCTGAACTAGTCAAGAAAGAACAGACCAGCTCCATGAATAGCTTCTTAGAGCAATGATTCTCAACCAGGGTGATGCAGCACTCTGGGATATTGCCAGATCTGTTGAAGGGAGCCACAAGGTGTGAGGAGATAAGCAGATAAGCATAGGGTCAGGCTTGCCCTTTTTAGCTAATCCCCCAATCCCTACTTCCAAGCCCATCTGCAAGGAGGTAAGCACGGTAATATATACATTCATTTTTGAAATTGGTTACTGCTTAATTCCCCAAAGTTATGGGGAGGGGTGTTTCAAGTCCAAAGTACAGTTCTTTTGGTCCAAAAAAGGTGAGAACCACTGTTCTAGACCAGGGTACTCAACCTCTGGTCCATAGACCAAATACGGCCTGCAGAACCATCTCATCACAGGTTTCCTCATGGGGTGGGAAATCTCATGGCAGGGGAGTGGTGGCCATTAATATGGTCACCCTCCACCAAATTCCCAAACCCCAAGTCCTCTTCCCTGCATCTGGATCAGGGCTGGGCATTGCCCCCTTCTCCCCTGTGGGGAGGATCAGGGCCAGCCCATCCTATCCTGCAAAACCCGTGGCCAGAGGGGGCCCCACAGCCAAATGCTGACCTGCTCCCCTCCTGGTGCTGGGATCTGAGCACAATAGTGTGGCCCACTGAGGCCTCCTCCTCCCCAAATAACCTCAGCCCAGTCCACCAGACAAACAATAACATAAAGATGAGCCCCTGAGCTATGACATAATAGAAGTCCTATAAGCCACACTCTTACAACCCCTTTTAGAAGACAAGCTTCTCTTTCAACTTACTCCCCCTGCCACCAGTACCTATGAGCTCCTACAGCCCCTTTATCCTACCAGAAGCAGAACAGGCAGTCAGGCATCTCCAGTTAGCTTCCTCTATGAGTGCTCCCTCCCTCTTGGCTGCTGCCAGAGAACTAACTCTCTAGCCCCAGCTCTGGGGTTTATATGTGCCCAGGGCCCCGTCTTTTTCCAGTCAGCTGACCCACGGGGGTGGTTGGTAGCTATTAACCCCTGCCCTCCTAGTGCTTGGGGTTCCTGTAATCCTAGGTCTTAAAGGGGCAGCCTTGCCTCTTAGTAACAGGGCTAGGGTTCCCTGTTATAGAAGGGTTTTGAGAGGGAATGGATACTTCCCCTCAACTGCAGGGCTCTCTTCCACCAGGTAATACAACCCATAGCATAGATCCATACAGACCAGTTCACTTATCTCTCACATACCCATTGGCCTACCATCATCCTGCATCCCATACAGAGGTGTGGAACCCTTCTACACAGACTCTTCAGCCCAAATCTTCAAAGAGAGGGGAGGATCTGTGCTTCAACACCTCGCCCCTGTGCACAGGATCCACAGCTATTCCAATTCATTTAAGACCAGATCATACCCCATCAGTTAGGCGCCTTTGTGGACTTACGCACTGAAGCACAATCCTATGAATCAATCCTGCACAAGTTCCTGACATTCTACCACTATACCTTTTTGTGACTGTCATCTTAACCTTAAGACTGGGTTACTAAAAGCAGCAAGGATGAGGACCCACACATTTTTGGTACCTAATAGGTAGAATAGGGCCTGGCCTTTAGTGCCTTTGCATCCACAGAGTCAGGGGGCAGGGTTTAGCATATAGCATACACGGCAAAACACCCAAGTCTTCAGCAGAGGAAGATGGTGGTTCTGATGCTGACTAGGCCTCAAATTTAGCAGAAGTGAGCGGGCTCTGTTTTCCCTTCCTTTAGCTCTGGTCACTAAACATGGCTCCTCAGTACAGCTTGAATAGCAAGACCATCCCATTTGAATTATTTATACAGAAAAAAATGTGGCCAATTAGTGCCTGAAACAAGTATTAAGGAGGAATGAAAAAAAGTCAGCTGTGGTAAGGGAGAGGGATTTCACTTCTTTAGCTTGTTTAAAACTAACATCTATAAAAATCAAATGAATATTGACATCTGGAAGAAAAAAATGTTTCTATTGTGTAAAGTTAATGCCTAAAATGTTTAAAACAACAGGCCCTAAAATGTGAGATTTCATTTAATTAATCGGCTTGTGAACCTTATTATCAAGTTGAATGTGAATTCTTCGTGATATTGTGCTCACTTTTTGCCTGAGGCTGGCTACAGGAGGCCTTATCCCTACTTTCCTGTAAAACCTACTTCCACATTCCATGTCCCAATTACTCTGAAGGGCATACCCAAGCTCCCAATAAAATCATGCTGGAGTCTATGCTGACTTCTAAATGCTACTCTCCATATGTTTCTGATCATAAAATCAGATTTTTGAAGGCCAAAATTAGGTTCCAAAAAGAGTTCGAATTCCAGTTTAAATCATTACACTTGGGTAGAACGCTGAAAATTAAAATATAAAGCACCTGAAAATTCACTAAATTATTTCCATTGTTTCTTGTTGCAGTCAAGTATTCATGCCCATTTCACTGCAAACCGTCTACCTTTGCTCAGATTGTGAGCTGCTAGAGGCAGAGATTATCTCTGTTTGCCCAGCACAGGGGCAACTACTCCTTTAATTCAAATCAGTAATAATAATAATATTACATTTCAGGTCATAGTTTGACTGGTCAAGACCTTAAGTACTGCAAGTAGATAAGTGGTACACACATTTCCCCTAGGTTTGGAGCATACCCCTCCTCTCTAACACCATTAGCATCAGTTAAGTACTAGTGCTGAGAAAAGAACATTAATCATCCCATTCAGCAGCACTGTTTACTGGGGAGGAAGGTAGATGAGTGGGAGCATTTTGTTTCAGTGTGCATTTTAGCCAGATTTTCCTGTATATCATCTGGGGAGTGCTGATGCGTGGATAACAATGAGCGGGTGGTCGAAGAAAATTATGTGTTAATCCAGTTGCCTTTGCCCATAGAGGACCAGATTGTTGCCCAGCCATATGTGACTATATAGGGACTGGCTACTTAGCAAGTAACCTCTTCAAGTATATGGGTGGGGACTGGGCTCTCCCATGCATAAATGTGCTGGACAACACAGCTGATGTAGGAAGCTGGAGATAAGAAGAAATAGCCATGATCATCTTGCTTACTGTAACTGTACTGGAGAGATGTGAAAGAACTGTGATTTTGAGTTCCCTTTCTGTATTTGTCCTGGGGAAACACAGATGTTTACTGCTTCATGTACTGCCCTACAGGCACAATCTAGCTCATAATATGGAAAGTGACATGATTTTCAGGGGTTAATGCTCAGTTTGATATTGGTGGCTGGTTGTTTCAATGCATTTCTCCCTTGTTTTTAAACTACCACTTTGTCAATTCTGATAATAACCAACGATTTACTAAGTAAGATTCTCTTCTCAGCTACATTACTTTTCATCTGTCAGATGCTCATTGTAAATTCTTGTAATGTGAAACAGCACATTGGAACATGGCCCCGTATTTTCTCGTATTTCTGGTTACTTACTAGAGTTGTCACTTCAAATCCATGAGCATTCCAGAGAAAGATGACAGATTCCACAAGCTGCACATTTTAGAGTTTGAGGAAATGGCTACTAAACACAATGTCATTTAGATTTAAAATAATGGCTCTTAAGTGTTCACTGTTGTTTGTAATAAATATAATATATATAAACTCCAGCTTGTGGTTGAAATCTAAACTATCTGTTTTAAATGAATGATAACATAAAACATGTCATAATTTCTGGCCCATAAGTATTGATGAGGCACAAATTAACATTCCAGAATGTGGATTTAGTAAAATGTATGTAATTGTTAAAAGGTGAAAGCATCTGAACACTGAGCATATAATTCTTATAGCCTGTGGCATATTGTACTTTAATATCCGTACTTTCTTCCAGTCATTTCTTGCTTTAATGTTAACCTGGGCACTGATTATCTTCGGATCTGAAGATGTTCTTTGTTTCCTTATAATGCAAGGTGAAAAGCCCTGACTGGGATTTGTGACGTCCTTATCTATCGATCAGCAAAGACTAAAAGCCACACTCTGCTTCTATGCTTCACTTCCGCTCATGATAGAGAAACTAAGCCCTCTTTATCCTGCTCTGTATTATACAGTCAAGTCTGGCAGAAAACTGTTTGTTTGGGGCCCACTGTCTTTATCAGTGAAAGCCAGCAGGTTTCCCTAAATCTGAAGCTCATCACAAGGTGATATGTCCAAATGGCTCTGAGAAAAAACATCAAAAGAAGCCTAATGCCATATCCAGAAGCAAATGACAAGCAGGGTCATCACATACAAGCTTTCACCAAGCAAAAACTATTAAAGTGGTGAATGCTTGAATTGTGAGGAGATATGTATCACCAGGGTCTGACATAACAACATCAGAATTCACTTACAGCACTGCCAGGCTCTAGAAAGTCATCTGCAATGTAATTTAATTTCTTCTTTTTCTTTTTTTCTTTGAAAGAAAAAAAAAAAGGAAGGAAAGAACAATCACTGGTCTTCAGTTTCTCGTCTTTAAGGTCCTGAAGTGTATATCTCACCCTCAATCACATTCAGAAACTCAAATGTATTTGACTTCTGCTTCTATAACAGATAGTCAAACTATATTATGTTCACAGCTGAGTGTTTTTAAATAAAAGGTATTTAATTAGCTCATTAGGATCCCATTCACTTCCCACTATGACTTTATCTGGTTTCTGATTCTTCTTCTATGTTAATTTGTGCCTAATTGTTGGCAGTAGTGCCTGCCTGTATTAGGTCAGTGGTTCTCAAACATTTTATATTCCAGGCACCCTGTTAGATTCAAGTCACAATTCAGAAAATGCCAGCTCTTAGTTTTCATTCAGTTTTTGAGCATGGAAAAATAATACAGCAATTTTTCTATTGCAAGGAGCTGAGACAGACCACAAGAAGTCAGAATGTATTCAACTCTGTGGATTCCTATTTGAAATCTCCTGGGTTTATCTTGTGAATCATTTTATATATGTAACAGTGCTAATACAGTGTGGCAACCCACAGCACCCTTGAAAGGATCTCAAAACACCCCAGGGTCCCACACCCTCCTGGTTGAGAATCACAGTTAGGTACTTTTCAGGTATATAAGAGGGGGTGGTCCTAGCTATGAGGATGGACAGGCATAGTTAGGCAGGAGTCCAACAAGGGAACAAAAAAAATTGCGGGGTTCTATACAAACCTTCCTTAGTCCAGTTAGATTTAGTTGTTAATTTTCTGAGAGCTGCTGTAGTGAAAGAAGTCAGTCTACAAAAGATATTTAATATGGACATGCTCTCATAGACAAAAACACAAGTGATATCTTATTAATTTATATATGTACATATCTGCATTATTAATATTTTCAGTGAGTAATATTATTCATTTGTATCACCATAATATCTTGGAGCTCGAGTCATGGACCAGAAATCTGTTATAGTAGATGCTGTACAGATGTAAAACAAAAAGGCAGGTCCTCCCAAAAAAAAGATTACAATCCAAGTGTAAGACATAAGGCAATAGATGGATACAGGACAGAGAAACACAAAGAAACAATGGGATACAATTGGTCAGCATGAGAAACCCTGGTCTCAACACACCAGTAGTCTAATCATTTTTGAGATTATTGCTGGTATCATGGAAAAGGGGAGTTTTGTTCATAATGGACAATGTTGGGATGGACTGAATAGAAGAAAGCACAAAGCTGCTTGTTTGAAAATTTAGACAAAGGTGGCACCATTGATGAATCAGAGGCAGAAGGGGACATCCTGACATAAATGAGAGATGATAGGTTGATTGAGGCCTTGAAAGGAAAAAGAAATAGCTAATTTGCTGTACTAGAGAAGTGGGTGTATGTGGAGAGAATCAAAGAGGAAGGGTAATACAATCAAAACTGGGTCATCTTGCCAACTGAACCCAAATTTTGAAGCACCTTATGGGATGTGAATCCCTGTAAACCAAACCCAGCTAAATGCTTTGCCAAGACCAGCATGAACTGAAACCAGTTGGTTTCTCATAGCTTCGCCTAGCCCATTCTAGAGTCCAGTCAGAATTAGCCTTTTTTGACTGTAGCCCATTTACAGCCTCTGCTGGAAAGGAATGAAACATTGCTCAATGAATTCCTACAAATCACTCCTATGAGCCCTTTCTAGTAGTGGGACTCAGCAGAGTCCCAAACATTGTCTGCAGCCTTCTGTATCTGTACATCCCTTCTCATTTTATATTAGATGCTAAAATTTGGGAAGCACAAGAATGCAGGGCAGAAGCACCAGTGGTTTATCTGAACTAGATAGACCATAATCTACTTTGTGATTGCATTGTTGATTTGACAGCCACAGATAAACCACAAACACTATTTGCAGACAGGTTTGACAATGGCTGATGCTTGGACATAGGTAAACACGGCTGATTTGGCAAGGGAAAGTTCTGGGTAGTGGAAAAGTATTCTTAATAACAAGCTACATCCTCAAGCTTCTGTCGTCTTAGCCTCACAAAAAATGACAATGATGGGATTAAAATTTTTGCTCTGGCAAGGACTTCAAAATTTGGCTCCAGCAAAACAGCGACATTTAGTTTAATTTAAATTCTATTCAAAACAGGGAAAACATGGAGGAGGGCTTGCCAATTCAAACAAGACAGAAACCAGCAGAGAAAAACATGTTTTTTAAGCTTCTTAAGCAAAAATAATGAATAATAAGAAAAATGAAATCATATGTAAAGTAACTTCCTAATGTTCTTTTGAGTGGCCAGTGGTTATCACAGTTATTGGGCCACAGTAGATTTGAACTAGAAATCAACATCCGATAATACAAAATCTCAAACTTGTATCTACAACTGGCTCGGATTAGGCAGTTTCCCTGAAATCCTATATATCTAAAATATTTTGGATAAGAAGCTCAATGGCCATTCCCCAGGACCACTATTTTGCAGGTCTATGAGATATTGATAATATCTGTGACAATATCAGTCCTTTGCAGGAAAAGACCAGCAGCTTTCAATTTCATTCACTGTCTGCAGCACATTCCATTCTGCCTTGTGAAACTGAAAACAAATTTGGCAGCAGCAGTCATCTGATTTTCATGTAATTTAGTAATTTATCATGAAAAATATTCATTTATAAACAATTACTTGTTTTGGAATGATAGCAGCTGTCATTTTGGAGTCTGTAGTTCTCCCCACTGGGATATTATTCTGGGTTTATCCATCATTAAATCATGCAGTGTTCAATGTGCTTGGAATCTGGGCTGAATGCATTTTACAACGTGTTTATGTTTTGGTATGTGCATAATATCATTTTTACTTTACAGGCATGAAATGCTACATCGCCAGATGTAGAAATCTCTCTTTTCTAAGCAGCTCCTCTTAGTTTGATTCTTTAGTTTTACAGCATAATATTCCCATACAAAATCAATAGTCAAAGTATCACTATAGTTCAGAATCTCGATTGTGCAAATATTTAAAACAAACACATGACAAAGCTCCAAACAGACTCCCTCTAGGTTTCACTGGAAAAGCCTGGGCATCCCTACCCTTTAGGTTCAGAATGAAAAGCAAAACTGAGAGATTTCAGTTGCTTCCTTGTTGATCTTTGGAAATTCAACCATTTGAACACAGGGTGAAATGAGACAAGAAAAGATGAACATTTTGGCCTTGATCCTTCAAAGGGTTTTGCATGTCCTCAACATTAGACATAGGAGCCCAAATGACCATTGATAATCATTCTGCATTGAAGTAACTGAGAATTTTGTCTGCGTGAACATAGCACGATTGGGCTCTTTGAAGGAACAAGATTAAAAAAAAAGAAAAACAACTGTTCTTCAAGCTCATGGAAGACCTGGGAGAGATTAATAAAAAAGCAGGATCTTTTAACTAAAAGTGCAATGATTTTCTTCTGTTATACAGAGACTGGACTTAAGTTATTTCTGCTTCTTTATAATACGTAATAGTAATAGTGATTTGCAAGGTGCTTTTCAAAGGAAGATTTTCTCTCCTGATTCTTTTTAGCTTACGTATATCAGGGCCATAAATAATGGTTTATTGTTAAACTGCTTATGCCATTTATCAGGTGTTCTCACACACTGACTAAATGACATTTTAACACACATGCCCTTTCTCTCAGATTTTGATCAGGAATCAGAGGTAAAAGGATTTTAATGACACACAAATATTTGTAAACTTTCAACAGGCTTAATTAGTTTTCCTTTTTCAGTTGTTCAGCTTTTAATCTCCTATAACATTATGATTTAATGAGTTCTCTGGTGACCATGTAATTTTTAATTCTTCTTTAAATGTGCTGAGAATGTAGAAAAGAAATCCAGCTGACATAATTTACCGGGACTTTCAAAAAATACTTACCAAGATCTCACATAAGCAGTTTTTGGAGGGAACTAAGTTGACCCGGTATGACAGCAACATGCTGCCATGGATTGGAAGCTGGCTGAGGGACAGAGAACAGAGAGTGAGAGTAAACAGTCAGCTTTCAGTGTGACAAACAGCTTGGTTGTCCAGGGGTTTGTACTACTAAGGCCCCAACGCAGTAGTCCATTCCTGTTCAGCAGGGCTCTTAAATATGGGCATGTACTTATGTTTCACTAAAGCAAATGCTGAAACCGGTAAGCATATGCTTAAGTGCTGTACAGAACAAGGATGAAGCCAAGTATGTGCTTATACGCTCAGCTGAAATGAGGCTTAGGAGTATTTATTAATGATCAGCAAAAAAAAGGTGAAAAGTGCAGCAGTACAGTTTTCAGATGGCAGTAATGTATGGGGGTTGGTCGGAGACTGCTTGGAATTATGGAGGTCCCTAGCTAAACTAAATGACTGGGCAGCATGATGGCAGCTGAAATTCAAGATAGATAAAGGCAAAGCAGCACCCATTGAAAGGACTACTATGAACTGTTTAAACACACTGCTAGGCTTCCAATCAACTGTAACCACTCAAGAGAAAGACCTAGTATCATTGTGGACAAAATGTGAGGGTGCAGAAGGACTAGGTTAGCAAATAATACTGAAGGTATTAAAATGTAACTAAGTCAAAGGTCACCTGGAACCTCAAATTCCTTCTTGTCACCTGCTCTCATTAAAGAACTGATAGAAATAGAGGAGGATCAAGGCTCTCTTTAAATAAAAGGCATGGAGAAAGTGAAAGTGAAAAAGACTTGGGAGATTGTTTTGGTTAGAAAGAAAATAAACTGAAGACTCCAGATAGAAAGAAGTCACAACTGATGTAAAAGTGAGCCATGTGACCTTATTTACTGTCACTTATAGTCAAAAAGCAAATTCAATTAAATTTATAGCAATATATTTACAACTAATCTAATGAAAAGCCTTTTTATGCACTACCTAGATAATCTATGGAACTCATTGCCACATGGCATTACTGAAGCCACGAACAGTGGGATTAAAAAAAGAGGATTAGACATGTATATGGATGATTAGAATAGCCCGAACTACTTGGTGTAAGATACATTTCAGTCTTAGGAATGAAAAGCCTCATATTTCATGGCAGAAGCCCACTGCTGACTGAAAGGGGTTAAAAAGAAACTTAACTTATGAGCAGGGATCTGGGTTTTCCATTTCTGGCGGAAAAATGGAAAAAATGCTGATTTTCCCATTTAACTGAGAGAAATGGGGATTTTTCATTTTAATGGAGAAATGTGGATTTTCCACTTTTGCAAAGAGTTCTGTGCAGGCTGGCAGAGTACAAGCATGCAAGGGGCTGGGGGGAGTGGGAGGAGGGCGATCAGGCAGGGGGCACCATGTGCATGTACACATATGCACATGCATGCCAGGCAGCTTGGAAAGCAGCTCCCACAGGTAAGTCTGGCAGGGGAGAATGGGGAATAAGGCCCCCATATGGAGAGAGGGAAGGAGTTGGGCAGGGCTGGGGCTGGTGCCCAGCTGGGTTGGTCTGTGAGTCTTGGGGCCATAGGGCCTGGGTGGAGAGTGGGACGAAGCCACCAGCGGCTTGTCTGGGAGGTGGAGAGAATGGCTCCCCATGATGGAAAAATTGAAATGGTTTACTCCTTAGGGTTTTATTCTATGTCCCACCATTTCAATTTAGGAGGCATAGATTAAAACTGTGGGGTTTAAACTCCTGTCTCATTTACAAGCACCCAGGTAGTTCAAAGGCCTGGCAAACTTGTATCAGTGCGAGGCTGCTGAGGGCATTTCTTTTAGCTGCTTCATCAGATCACAGCTCTCAGTAATTTTACAAAAGATGTACTGGCTAAGCCAGGCTCTTTTTAAACAGAAGAGTAAAAAAGAAGGAAACATGAGATGGGGAAGGAAAAGGACATGAGAGAGAGCAGAAGTCCAGCTCTCACATTCAAGGTGTTACAGGTTTAGCCAAAGCAATGGGGATGCAGAAATCATTCAGTTCCCGTCTCTCTGACCTTGCCTGGTCAGGGGATCTTTCAGAATCAGAACAATGAAGGTCTCTGAATGTACAAAGGTACTCTAGGGTCTCACGAGAAAGCAACAGTTGCAGCTATCAAAACTGCTTAGTTCTCTGAAAGAAAGAGCATTGGCTTTTATCTTTAGGATAGAGTTTAAAGCTCTTGTTCCTAGGTGGACAGCATGGACCTTTAAATGGTCATTATAATTTCTACAACAATGTCATTTCAAAATGTAGGATTTTTCAATTTACAAAGATCAGCAGGTCTAGCAGAAGGAAGAAATATAGAGGAAGTTTGCAGCAAACTCCTAGAATGATGTCACCTCAGAATATCTTTCTCCAATATTTTGAACTTCTTTTTCTCTCTTTCCCCCTTTCTTCAGCACTTAGAGAAATGCATCAAGGTGTAAAGCAGTAATGCAGACTCCTACCAGCAAGTGCTGGCTGTTCTCCAGGGTTGCTGCTAGCTGGCTGAACCCTGCAGAGTCACCTGCAATTGCTGCTGAGTTTTTATTCCTTTCAGGGTTTAGCTGCTTTAAGGAGCAATTCCCTTATTTTAGTACATCAAGACCTAGAAAAATATTGTTTCCAATTGCAAGATAAGCAATTCAGAATTAAACAGAGGTCTCTTGAGCATGCTGACATATATTCATTTTGGAGTGCTAAGCCTCAGCCCAAAGCCAGTGATTCAATCAATGCCTCTTCCATCTGGGTTTGATATTTACCTCTGTCAACCTCTTTCCAAGGGCTGTCCTTTGTATCTGGATGGTCCTTAAAATAACAAGGCCTATCTGTGGTTTTCCTGTCAGTCATCAGAGAAGACCATCAGCAGACTGTCCGATTTTCATTGCCAGTCAAAGGTAAAAGTCTGGTGGCAGCCAGTTCTGTCCGCTTATTATTTCCTCTCAAGGAGGCAAGAAAAAGAGAGTTGTTCTGTGAGGTGAAAAGTCTATACTAGATGGTGGATTCCCCAGGGAATCTGGGACTCCATTTAACTATTTGTTTTTACTGTGCATTAGAATGACCATGTATCTTCCTTTGTTTAATAAATCCCATATGGAACTGTAAGTGATCATCTTCCTTTCTCCAGTGCTTTGAGAGAGGTAAAAACTAATCACTCCCTGAACTTCTGTGGTTCGTTCCATGCCATGATCTCACCACTTTGTACAAGCACTGACCAATTTAGCCTTGTCAGAGTTAGGATGAAGTTACACATTACAATTAGACCACACTAAAGGCACTTCCAACATGCATGTCCACATGCTAAAGTTTGTTAACTCATGCTACGTGCCTTCTGAGAATCTGAAAGTTATGCCATATCAGATGAGGGCTAATTCTAGGTTATGCTACCTAGTAGGGCTGTGCGAAATTTTGCTGGCAGTTTTGTTTCGACGCTGTTTCGACTCATTTTGAGCTTGAAACAGCAAAATTGAAACAAAACAGGGAGCTTTGAAACAGCCTTGAAACAAGGCAAGTTGAAACGTCTTGAAATTTTTGAAACATTTCGAGTTTCAAAGCTCAAGCTGGGCTTGCCTGCAGGGAAACAGAAAATGAAGTAAGGATAGGCAGGGGGAAGAGGGGGAAAGGGGAGTGGGGAAGAAGTGCTCTCATTATTGACTGCGTAGCTGGCCAGTGACTGTCATTCTTTCCTGAGGGCCCTTCCAACCCCAGTGCTCTGGGGGAGGGATGGAAAAACTGCATAAAAGGCAGCATTGTTTGAACTGCCCTGCTTTCTGCCTTGGTGTCAGTTGAGTGAGGGCACACCTTAACACACACAGAGTGTCACCCACGCATGTCATGAGTTTTGCCTGCCAGCAGCCAGAGGTGCAGGCCCCCAGAACCCAGACTCCCCCTGCACCTGTTTCCTTGACAGCTGGCAGGCTTCGTGGCCTCAGCAGGTGCTAGCACGCCTGCAGCTTTCACCCCGCTGCACCTTAACACACACAGTGTCACCCATGTCACGAGTTTTGCTTGTCCACAGCTTGAGGTACAGTTTCCCCCAAACCCCTGCACCTATCTCCTTGAAACTTGGCAGGCTTCATGGCCTCATGAGGGGCTACCAATCCAGGAAGTTTCATCCAAATGAGGCCAGAAATGACAAAGTTATAGGCTGTTATGAGCTTCCACATTATAACCTATGGGCGAAACATCGAAATGAAATGGAACAGCAGTTTTGAATCGAAACGAAATTCGAAACAAAATGCTGTTCTGTCAAAATGTTGAAACACAAGTCAAAACAGAATGGTGGCATTTTGCACAGCCCTACTACCTAGCTAATGTTAGAGTAACTTCAGTCTGCTCCACGGAGATAAAACACGGAATATACAGTCTTCCCAGCCGCTCCCAGCTGCTCCCCACCCCATAGAGCAGGGATAGATCCTAGGGGTGGCTGTACATGAGCATGGAGGCTGCTCCAACATGCTGTAATTACAGTGCATCAGACCAGACTCCATTAATCTAGTCTGCTGGAGTGTGGTAATTAGTTACTGTGCTCCAGCAGCCTCCCATATCTCATATATCAGCATCCCCGTGCTTAAAAATGGTGGCAGGGGGACTTGAATTAAAGCTCA
>NW_017728992.1:156942786-156943050 GCF_001723915.1 Gavialis gangeticus | reverse complement strand
GGTGGCAGGGGCACTTGAATTAAAGCTCATTGAATAAGCTTTAGTTCAAGCACCCCTGTTGCCATTTTTAAATGCAGGGACACTGATACATGAGACGCTGCAACACTTTCATAGTTTCATAGTTTCATAGTTTCTAGGGTCGGAAGGGACCTGAGAAGATCATCTAGTCCGACCCCCTGCCATGGCAGGAAAGAGTACTGGGGTCAAACGACCCCAGCAAGGTGTTCATCTAACCTCCTCTTAAAAACCCCCAGGGTAGGAGCC
>NW_017728992.1:156939553-156942600 GCF_001723915.1 Gavialis gangeticus | reverse complement strand
CTGCGGCCTGACCAGTGCCGCATAAAGGGGGAGGATCACCTCTCTGGACCTGCTCGAGATGCATCTGTGGATGCATGACAAGGTAAGGTTGGCCTTCCTAACTGCCTCCCCACACTGCCAACCCATGTTCATCTTGGAGTCAATGATGACTCCAAGATCCTTTTCTGCCTCCGTGCTGACAAGAGGGGAGTTCCCTCTTGAAGTTGCTCTAATTGAAGCGCTGCCCTCCCCCGCACCTCTGGAGCACATGTAAAAATGACCTTGGTGTCCTGGCTCTTAGCCACACTCCTGTTTATGAGCCCACAAGTCAGTGCTGTGTAGGCAAGAAACTGTATTAACCCTTAATGTGCAATGGGTCATGACACGTTCTAACTTCAACACCGTGTAACATTCCACAGATTTAGCATGGTCTAAGTTTAACATATAACTTCACACCTAATGAAATCTTGGGGAAATTATTTAAATCTGTAAAAAGATCAAACCATGTTTAAAAGGACATAACTGTGGAAATACAAGTCCAGTTAGGCATCCACATTGAATTGGTTGTACCGTAACCTGTGTCTCAGTTTCAAAAAGAAAAAGAAAAGATTCACCTGGGCATAATGGCTCAGCATGGTTAAGGCAAACCAGTCTCTGTAGCCAGCAGCATACAAGGGATGGATGTCACTGGCATCACAGGCAGCCACCTTTGATTCTCCTGCCTAAATAATGAAGTGCCCATTTACAGCTAGGTTGACTTGTGGCAGCCTTGGTGCAAACTTGAAGTAAGATTCAAAAAGCTCACCTCTGGATCTGAAACAAGATGCCTTACTTGCTTTTTCCCCATTTTGCACAAAAATAAACTCACAGTATAAAACCAGACTGCAGCATAAAACCAGCTAAAAGTGTAAACTGCTTTCTGAAACCCACTTTCCCCCTTCCGGAAACTACGTACACAGGTGGATCAGAGGAGATTGAATACCCTACCCCCCCATTCAGAATTACTGTTCAACAGAGTGAAATGGTCTTACAGTTATGGATGGGTAAATGAAAGTTCATTCTATGCCACAGAGATTTCTGAAATTGAAAATTTGGTCTTAGGAAGATTTGGAATGAAAACAAACAAACAATAAAGTTAAATTCTCTGCAAAAGGAATCAGAGCCCTGCTTCTCTTGATAGCTCAACTGCAGCCAGCTCCTTAGGAGCTCAGGCTCTAGGACACACTGTCCCTGGAGACTGCCTGGGAGCCACAGTATTTGGAAGCCCTGAGGTCTAATGGGTAAGTTCACTTGTGTCTTATCTTGGGGCAAGTCTACTATGGTCTAAAACTCCAAGGAAGTCCAGCAATTGGACTTGTTTAAGGACTGCAGTGCTTCCAAGGTCTATGACTGAGGACATGTTTTTTGAGAATTTCTCCAAGCAGCTATACTTACAATTTTTCACAGCCAGGATTTAAGCTGATTTAAGCTGATACATGTGCAACTACACTTACACATTTACATAGGAGAGAAGTGCAGATAAAAATTTACTTTCTGATACTAAGTCACTGACTCTGGCACTTGCTCCATTCTGTTTTGCAGAGAATTCCACTTTGTTGTTGCTATTGTTCCAAAACTTCATGAAACCAAATACTAAATCCTGGTACTAAACTAGAGGTTTGAGATGATGGCAAATAAATCTTGAAATGTAATGTGAGAATTTTAGCTATCTGGGATCAGTCTAAGAAGCTGGATTCTTCAGGTCGTGTTTAAGACCACTATGGGGAAAATGTTTTTTCTTCTTGGAAAAATGCATTCTTATAGAATTCCCAATTCAGCTATTAGGAGGAGCTCAACCCATTTGTAGTATATCTCCTGAGCTCTTTTGGAGAGCTTTAGACATTTCTCCAGTCAGGACAAAATCCTAACGAAAATCTGCCAAAAGACAAAATCTGTGTATCCAAGATCACATCCTCATGTTTGGCAGAGAGGTGGTACATATGGCAAACTTCAAAGAGTTGGCTCAGAGAAGCCACCTTAGAAGGCAGCAATTTGAGTTACTGGAAAATGAATTTTGTTTGACTGGTGCTAAGCTGTCTTTTTTTACTTACAGCAATAAAACCAAATTAAATTAGAGGTGAAGAAATGTTTTCAAAGCAATGACGAACAAATGTTTATTGGCTATCAAACTATTGTAGATTAAGTTACCAGGTCAAAGCAACCCAAGAAACACAAAATTACTATTAATGCAGTTATACCAGGATTCTTATTGCATCAATGATGATTTTTCTAATAAAATTATCTCCATTTTTTCTCTAGTTGGATTTTACTTCTCCATAATTTCCATTTTCTGAAAAACTGCAGATCCTTGTGGATAAAAGGTCATACAGAACATCAATATTAAACATAAAAATGTTAAGGGAATATTATTAAGGTTGCAATGTCAAGCCCTCAAGAGTTAGGAAATGCCAATATTAAGTAGGTTGTGTAATCTGAATTTGGCCTCAGTGGCTGCATCCTGACAAGCATGGGCATTTGGTTCCCCAGGGACAAGAAGCAGTGATGCACCTTGCTCCACTGATACTTGTTCCCAGGGAAAGCTTGTACCATATGCACTTTGGCATATGGCAAGTTACCCTAGGTGGGGTAAGGGAGGCTGGGGCCAGCACTGTGCTGGCCCCAGCAACCTTATCTGGGGTCCTTGGGGGCTCCAGGGGCTCCAGCTGAGGTGAGAATGTTTGCAGTTAGCAATGCACGAGTTGCACTTCTGTAGAGGTAGAGGAAAGCATGGGACGGAAGGAAGGGATACAACGCTCTGGCAAGGGCTGGACTTTAGAGGGTTGTTTCAGCCCCGTATAGGTATAGGATAGACTAAGAGACAGCTTTTGTTGTCAGAAAGAGTGGGTGAGGGATTTCTTGGTACCTTTCTGTTAAGTATCAATGTGTGAACCTGTAATTATATAAGAAGCAAGGGTAAGATGTTCACTGAATGGAGTTTTCAGCAAAGTGAATGAGACATTGTTTATCATGTGAGTATTATGTAATTGTATTTGTGTTCCCTTTGTGAGGCCTCAGGTGGGGTCCCTTTT
>NW_017728992.1:156928433-156939413 GCF_001723915.1 Gavialis gangeticus | reverse complement strand
AAATTGATCCTGCCAAGCAGAGTCTGGCTGGCAGCCACAGTGTGGCTCCAGGCGGCCTGGCTTCACTTTTCAGCAGTGTGCATGTACGCATGTACCACTCTGCTTTTTTTCTGTGGGTTTTTTTGACCCCTGGATATCCTGCAGAAAGAAAAGTGGAGCAGCTTGCCCTTGCAGCACAGAGAATACCTGATCGTGCAGTATGTGATACCACAGTCGTGTTTGCGGCATCACATACTGCGTGGCCGCACTTAACTGGACGTGCCCAGTGTACATATGCTCTACGATAGAGTCTTAACTTATGCCATCACATATGTTTTTCCACAGGAGTCTTTGCTTTTTCTGTGGTCTGAATGGATGGGGATGACTTACAGCCAGGTGCAGAAATTACACTTTTACCGGTATTAGTGATCAGAAACCAGTCTATACCTGTAACAGAACAGAAATTCAGCATACATTGTCTGGTTTAAAAATGGTGGAACCTGGTCTAAGATTTGTACCTCCCACCAAAGGGCGAATGTATGTTCTGTTCACTACTGATCTACACTATGCCACTTACAGAAAAACAAGTAACTTAGATTGATTCCACCTTGGGCTTTTTGAATGTCTGTACCTAGCCTTAGAGAGCAGCTATCCAGTATTTCGCTTTCTCCTCCTTGCTGAAGGGCGTGCATTATGTACTGTATACTTTTCAAACCCTGTTCCAAAGACAGACTTCTTAATTTCCTTATGGACTTTTCTATGATGCTTACTACTATAGTATCTTGAAGGCTTCATAAACATTAATTCATTTGGTTTTACAATACCCCTGTGAAATGAGAGGATGGTATTAATCTTATTTTACACTTAAGGTCAAACGTATCTATTTATTTTGTGTGCCAGTTTGAGACACCTGAGACCTGAATTTATGGAGTATGTAGCATTATATAAAACTTGTAATTAAAAACATAATTATATGCACAAGAGGACCACGTTAAAGATACACAGGTATCCTTAATTTTGGTGTTTCCTACCTTTTGACTACTTGACTTCACATCTATAAAACTGTTCTCTTCACTTGGTTTTTCTATGTTATTGCCTGGGTTTTAAGCAAAGTAAATAACAGAAATTCCGTCATGTGGAATCTGGTGTCATATGACACCTATGTGGTTTGGCAGTAGAACTGAAAACTTCTGAATTCACTGCACAGATCCTTGCCACTTATACTAGTGGGGTAATTGAGAGTAGGTTGTCTGCTACTATCAACTGTGGACCAACATGGAGGCCTTGGACACTGTGTCAGTATATTTTCCCAGCTGCTTAAATCTCAGGTTTCACTCTGTTACTAAGGGGTGGATACTGAGTCGGCACAGATTTGCCATCTGCCTCTTCCTTTGCAACCACTTCCTATGTCAATTCATCTTCCAGGGGCTAGAAGAAGGACCCAGGCTCATCTTCCTCATCTAGCCAGTCCCAGTCTCTGCTCCTCAACTCAGTTCTAGTCACTGTGTCCAGCAGTCCCATTCTCTTCCTTTGAACCCCATTTTTCAGCTCCCATCACTTCCAGTTCTATAATCCACTCCCTCCTTCACCAGTTTCATGGCTTAGCCATTCCTAGTTCCACCTACATCTGCCATGTTCCTTGTCTTTTGTTTAATCTCATTTCTAAGTAAAGCGCCCTCCTCCCTACCCCTGGAGCAAGAGCAAAAACACCCACAAGTAATTATTTCAAAGTTGGTGAAAAGCTAGAAATATGGAATGAGTTCATGATAGCAAAGAAGCCTGGAACAGTGCCACCCTCAATTAGGCCATTACCTGATAATTAAAGTCTTTCATTTGTGGAGAAATTTTAGAAAAATCATGCTGGGAGGGTCCTCAAGAAATCAATTAGGAGAATTGCCCCTGTCTAAAACAAAAAAGAAATGCTAAGCACATTGAAGGGAGCATGTGAATTTGAACTGAGGACCACCTGATCTGCAGTCAAATGATTTATCACTGAGCTATACCCCAAGTGTCAGCAAAATGTAATAGTTGACACTGGTGAGAGCTACTCAAGGAGACAATCAATCTAAAAGGGAAAAATAATACTTAAGGATGTTCTTTATCCCTATGCAATGATGAGGAAAACATCACTGATATTGTTGCCAGGAGCATCAGTGAACCAAAGCTGGGGATAGTGAAAAAGAATCAGTCTTTTCAGCAGTGAGAGTGATATGTGGTACCAAAATGAAAATGGGAGAAGGTACATTTAGGACCATCTACAATGACTGGCAATGAGTTAACAAGGTATGTTGCAAACTATTTGATCTCCACCTGTATTTAAATGAAACTCAACTTTTTTAAAACCAAAAGTGATCCTTAAGAACACACTTTGGCCCCATTTATCCCGGCCAATTAAGCTGTGCCAACAATATTTGCTGTACTCACATTTAAACAAAATTTAAGTGTGACCTTTTAACAGAGATTAAACACCTTAAATACAGAAGCTAGGATAGTCAAAAGAACTGAGTGATCAAATCCCAGTGAAATCCAGTGGTAATGGAGTGCCTAATTCCCCTAGCTTTTGAAAACCCCACCCATGTGTAACCTGGGCAGTACTCCAAGAGTACCCCCTCTCCAATTGAAAGGATCAAAGCAGGTGCACAAGCACTGTGGGAGGTGTAGGGACTCTCCTCCCCTATAGAGCAGAGCCAGACCACCAATGGGGACTTAACCATATACCTTTTAATGAGAGAACAATACTGGGAACATAACCAGCATAAACCAGGGGGTAACAAAGGCTAAACACTTACAATCATAGACATATTCATCCAGTTGACAGGGTTAACCAAAATATAAAACACAAACAGCAGAACAAACAATACTGGTTGGTGAAATATAAAAGGCACAAAATACAAAATGTCAAATGATAAGGAAAATAGAGCCTAGATACCCGGAGGGAGAGAAAGGGGGAAAACACAATGGCCCCTTTTCATTGCAAGAGGAATTTTTCCCTGTTACTTCACTCATCCCAAGTCACCCCAGCTGGGATTTAAACTCTGACCTCCCACATGGCAGGCAGAAATGATAGCACACAGTCACCATGGCTGCCACTGCTCTAGCCTGCTAGGGGTTTTGGCTTTCCAGGAGCCCCGGCCTCACATAAAGCTGCCTGGCCTCTGATTGGAGGAGCTGGAAGCAAAGCTGCAAATCTTTCAGGTCACTGCTCAGATCCTTGTTGGAGCTGGGGACCCTCTCCTGCTGGCCGCAGCCTCTCCTTGGGGATCCAGGGCCCAGCGGGAAGCCTCTCCTGCCGGCCGCATGCCGCGCTGCCAAGGGTCCAACTGCTGCCTGCAGGTCCCACTCCTCCTGGTGCTTCTGGGGCAACTGCTCCGGCCCTGCTGGCCCAGCTCTTTGCCAGCTCTTTGAACCTTCTTCCTTGTGGTCCACCGCTGGTCTTCCCTGAGTCAGCTGCACTGCCCCCTTTATCCCCCTCCAGGTGACCCCAGGGGCCAATCAGGGGAAATGGAGGGTGAGTCTCTGGGGCCTGATTATGGGTGAGGAAAGGGAATCCCAAGTCCTCCAATCATCTTTTACCCCTTCAAAACCCCTGGGCTAAGTCACTGCCAGCTAGCCCGTCACACATGTTTACTTATGAACACAGAAGAAAAAGTTTCTTCATAATCCAGTATTGCCAGTAATGCCAGCTATTTAATGACTGAGGTGATCTTTCTGAAACAGATATTACACAATTCAAATGCAAGCTACTTCTGAATCAAAACAAAACGTGATTGCAGAATTGTCCATAA
Source organism: Gavialis gangeticus (assembly GCF_001723915.1). Lineage (NCBI taxonomy): Eukaryota > Metazoa > Chordata > Crocodylia > Gavialidae > Gavialis > Gavialis gangeticus. The sequence goes on along the minus strand of NW_017728992.1, from coordinate 156,935,649 downwards.
ATTGATTATACGCACTGCACTATGGTTAAAAAACATTTGTTTATTCATTTGTATACAGTGAAGATACAAGGAACACATGGTACTGTTATTTGTGTCTAATATGGTAGTGTTGTGTTGAGGGAGAACAAAGAGCGGATGATCACAAAAAAATTCCAAAACAATCTAAATAAAAAATGACAGCAGTGTAAGTCATGGAGAGTACTGTGTTAACAAAGTAAACATAGGTAAGAATCTGGGCAAACTAAAGAATTAGCACTAGCAGCAATTTCGAGCTAGTAGTCACGTGTATGCTGGGGAGTTGTTAAAATTGAGCTGCAAAGGGAAAAGATTTGTGCAAAGAGAAAATGAAAGTGTGTATGCACTTTTTTTCCTTCTGCATGGTGCGAATAGAGGACTGGAACAATATTTTCAAGCTTTACTCCTGCTTCTTGAGTAAATCAAGTTTTGTTTACCCTCAAGACTATGGCAATCACAGAACTGTAATACTGCCAATCCCCAGAGGGGAAAAATGAGACTGGTTTAAAACTGTACCTTTAAAAAAAAATACTTTCTTGTTTGGAGCCTTCTAGGGTCACTTGTGCAAGTTCTTCTCTGAAACCATGATACCTGGAAACTTCTTTTAAAAAACAGGAAAGCTAAGATTCTGATGTCATCATCAGATTCCAGGAGCTGGGACTGTGAGAGGAACACTCAGTATCAGCAAATACCAAGACTTATGTTAAAACTGAAGAGTTGGGTGTATCAGCATTAAAAAAAGAAGTCTAAAACAATTAAAATACCAGACTCTGACTGGGCTCTATTTATGTGCAAGGGCCACTCAAATTTCAAGACTGGATTTAACAGAGCACCCCAGTTAACTAAAATATGTTCAAAACACTTTATGTTATAAATACCCACCAAATTCCACTGAAGTGATACTAGTTTTCATATGATTTCTATGTCTGCATTAACTCTAATCAATACATCCTTAAAATATCATTTTATTGGCAAAGTGGATGACTTTATTAAATTATATTATCACTTAAAGAAACCATTAACATGGTGAGTTGCAGAGAAGAGAACTATCATCATCATCATCATTATTATAACTACTGGTATAGTGGAAGGGCTGGATTTAGCAAGGACTGAAGGTCTACTGAGAGCAATCCCATTTGGCTCTTAGGTTCCCTCTATGGTGCACAGGGAGATTTCAGTGCCCAACACTAGGATCCAAAGCAGCCAACATTGTGAACAGGGACTTGCGTGTCAGCGTACCCAGAGGAGAACTACCTAGAGTTAACCAAAAGGAAACCCTAAGGATGGGAGGTTATTTTAAAGGCAGCCCGTCATGCCAGGCCACAGGGAGGCACCTCACTTGAGCTCTACCATCCTGAACCCTCTCCTGAAGGCAGGCAGCTGCAGCTTTCCTTTCAAAAGCTGAACATGGAATCACATTTTCCCTTTACTATGTTAGGCACTAGGGTATCACCACACTGTTCATGCATTTACCAAGATGTTTTATTGTAAACTCTCCTTGGAGTATGGCCCAGGACTCAGATCTCCTGTCCTAGCCACTATGCTAGAGATTCATGCTCCCTCTTCCAGCTGTGTTTTCAAAGAAAATTCTGACTGCTACTTACATGTTATGAGGAACCTGACCAATTCAGAGCATTAGGCATGCTCTAAGAATGCCTAATAGATCAAGTCCTTCAGGGGATTTAAATTCCCGACTGGGTTTAGACATAAACTAGTTCTCAAGCTCCCCAGGCCTATGAAGACTGGGGCAATTCATGGCAGGTGCAGAAGCAGAATTTTTGGCACCTAGAGTAGAGAAGTTAAGTACTTTTAGAGTTTAATAAGTGTGTCTAGTGCTAGCTGATGGCCGACATGGGGTTTTCAGGAATAAAATGTTTGGACTTTGGAGTCTAAAATCCTGTTTGTGTCCTAATTTAGGTGCCAATATCCACTATTAGATTCCAACATGTGTGGTGTTACTACACTGTACTAGATGTTATACAAAAAGCATACAGAAGCTAACAATAGCTCACAAATAGCGGACAGACTCAGATAAAAATGTATAGATGATGTTAACTATGCTATTCTAATCCAGTATTAAAACCATGCTTATGGGTGCATATACTACAGAGAAATAAAGTACCCCATTCATTGTTTTAAAGCTTGGTATACAGGGCAAACTGATATTAAAAGAGTATCAAAATATTTCTGCAAGAGCCCTATATTTTACCTTTAAAAATACATTAAAAAAAAAAAGGATGGAATCATCTCTGGGGGAATGTGCTTCCCCTGAAATTCTTGGGCTCTTATTGCCTTATTTTCAAATGATTTTGGTTAACAACAATTTTAAGATATGAACTCAATAACTCAGAGAGTAGCTACCTGTGTTCATCTGAAACCAAGCAGAAGGCAGGGTAGTGCTGTACCTTATTGACTAACTGAATCAGAATAATCTGTTTTTGTGAGCCATGGATTGTACATGCATCTTTGATTTAGTTAGTCTATAAGGGGCACCTCTACCCAACTTTCTTAATAACCTGGGATGAGGAAGAATAATAAAGTCTGGTCCTGTGTGCATCTACTCTGTTTTTCTTGTCTATTATCTGCACAAACAGCACCAGATTAGTTAATTCCTCAAATTTTGACTCTGGCTTGAACTATTAGTGTTATAACATGTTTTGTGGACCAGTTATATTTTTCTCTTACAAAATAAAAAAAACAACAACCTGAGTACCTTAAATTGTACCAAGTGGGTTCCCCCTCCCCCAGCTTTTATAAACTCATCCAAGGAGCTAAGGGCCTGATATTGCAAGCCTCTTTCCCAGGTATTGCCCTTATTCATGTAAAAGGTTTCAGCAGATAAGGGGGTGCTTAGCATGAGAGGAGGTTGGACCCTGAGAATGGAAGGGCATTTTTAAACAAGAGAAACCAAAGCATCAGTGTGGCTGACATTGCTTTCTCCTTTGGATTATATTTTGTATATTATCCAATTTAGGCCAATCAAGAAAAGCAAAAGATGGTTGTGAGCCAAAACCCAAGTAAAAGAAAGCTCCTAAATCCTGTGACATTATGTTTATTTTTCTTAAACTAACTAAACAGTCAAGGCATGAGAAAAACAATGCTTTATACTACAGCTGACCTGACATTCAGTGGCATGAAGATTCCAACAGCCTCTCTGGCAAGTTTTATTCTCCCAGCTCAGTCAAGATGTACACTCAAGAAGAAGGCAGAGAAAGCACTTCAAGGATGATGTCTTTAAGCCAAATTTGAAAAAAATGTAACATCAGCTTGTGGGAGACCGTGGCCCAGGACTTCCCCAAATGGAAGAAGAGTCTGCTGCAGGATCTCAGTACTTTGAAACCTTACGATGACAACGGGAGACGGAAAAGCAGTAGCAGCAGAAACAGTGTGTTGCTGACCAAATGAAAAAGCCAGAGTCACTTAGAAACATGTCCAAGCTGCAAGAGAGTCTGTCTATTCCAGATCTGCTTTGTCAGCCATCTTTGGACCCGCAGACAAAACAATCATAGAAGACAGTCATCCTCGACTGCAAGGGATTGCTGATGTATATGTATATGTACACACACACTCGCACCAGCCTGTGTGTTCCTTACTGTTTCCATGCTAATATGTCTGCACTAATCAGTACAATATGAAGTTTCTAAAATATGAAGTTTCTAAAAGTCAACATTTAATGCGCTAGTTCTGTTTGTGAGGAAAATCCACTGTGACCCCACTCTGCATGAAGAAACAAAGCCACGCTTGAAATCTGTTTTCAGCCTATTATGGACAAAATCAGGAGGCCACCAGCATTCATTCATCTGGCACTGAATTTTGATCCTGCTCCCTTGACCTTTCTTCCACTGAAGTGGATTTGTGTAGGCTCTGTCAACTATCCCCCACAGATGCTAGAAGTGCCCAATAAATGATTCTGGTTTTTCTCACCAGTCTGCTTTCAACCTGCTTCAGGACATAGGGTCTCCTTTGAAGTGCAAAAAGAACTGGTGGTGCTGAGACTTTCAGCTGCTCTTATAGTTGGAGATGGTAGTGGACATCCAGCAGGTACAAACTAGAGAATGCCTAATCTAGTCCCTGGGCCCATTCTTAATTTAGTAGGTACATCTAATTCTATTTGCTTCAGCTGCAATTAAAAAATGAATTTGGAAAGCTGGAGCTAAGCATAAATTATCCATTTCCACACAGGTAAATTCTACGTAGAAACAGTCAGTTAGCTGGTGTTTTGGATATCTAACATCAGAAAAACAACAAGGAAGTCAATTACACATTTTTCCAACCTTTCCTTTCTTTCTTTTCTATTGAAAGAATTGTTTGGGTTTTTTTTTTTAAACCAAGTCAGTGGAGAATGGTAACAAACACTACATTTTTTGTACCAGGTACTTAATATACTGCAATAAGAGCAGGCTGTGACAGTCTAAAGTTCTGACTGCATGGATTTAACTTTAAGCATGTAAGTAATCACACTGAAGTCAACCATTCAATGAAACTGAAATACTTAAAGTTAAGCACAAGCCCTGATTTTTGTTGTAATGATGTTTAAATCCCGAAAGCTCTCAGTGTATTCCCAAAAGATGAAATCAAGGTATTGCAATAACGAAAAATATATCAGCTGGCTCTTTTAACTTTGCCTGTATATTCAGGACAGGGTACAAGCATAGTGTTGTATCTTGAAATGTCAAAAATCATTATAATTACTTTAATGCAAATTTCCCCATTTAGCATTACTGCTTTCTGTTTCTGGTTCTTGTCTTACCCTCCCACCTTTTTAACGATGACTCAAAGGCGAACATTTTTGGATATCCCTACAAACATATCTGATAGGTCTGGTGATGGATGACTCAGAGCTACTGGAAAGTCAGAAGAATGTTGGAACTCTGTTTCTATCAATTTACTTAAAGTGATGAGATATGACATGACCGAAGATGTGAGGAGACCATTGACAGTTTTGCCATAATTTAAACACTGGATAACCTGGTCTGTTTTCAGGTTTGAGAGTGAAGTGCATGCTTCAGTTCATTTGAATATTAAATGTGCTGTGTGCCATGAAGGGTGCCATGAAGGGTGTTGTCTGAGACAATGAATAGATCTACGGGAGGGGGGGTGCGTGCATGCGTGCGTGCGCGCAATGGTCCCAAGACCTTTTGTGTACTCTTTTGTCAAGAGAAAAGAAAAAAAGGAGAGATTGAAAGAATGTGCGAGTGTCACTGGTTTTCTTGATGTTTACATGAAATGTATATGAAAACTCTTATGTCAATGCACATTGCAAACACCTTGCTCAGAAAAAAACTACACAGAGCAAAAAGAAAAATCCCTGTTCCCTCACACAGTATAAAGCAGCAATTACAAATTTACTACCAAAACATTAAAAAAAAGCTAATAAAAGAACAAAACCTTAAACACAATATAAAAGATACCACTACCACTGCAGTTCATAGGTTGAACCCTGTTAGAGACTTCACCCCAGTCCTGGGCAGGCTGGGATTTGGGGCTCCCCAAAGGGTTAGTTCCAGGGTCCACACTGGAGTTGTTTTATAGTTTCATAGTTTCATAGATTTAGGGTCGGAAGGGACCTAGTAGTGTTCTCCCGGCCAGGGCGGGAGAACAACAAAACCCCAAAACAAAAACGGGACTCAAATGAGTCCAGCCAGGTAGGCATCCAGCCTCTTCTTAAAGACCCCCAAGGTAGGGGCCAGCACCACTTCCCTTGGAAGTTGGTTCCAGCTCCTAGCCGCCCTAACTGACAGGGCTCACCACACAGTGGGAATTGCTTGTGGTCGGCAGTTTGGTTGTGGTGCGGGGGCCCCTCGCTGGTCCTGGAGAAGTGACAGAGCGCTGATCTTTGCTCCCACGGAGGGGCTGCATGGGGAGTGACTGTGGCTCCAAGCATACACCCCCCCCAAAAAAACTTCTAGGCTGGATTATGCTGCCTGCTGAGATGGAAACTGCAGGACAAACTCAAAAGGAGCCAGGCTGATTACCTACTACAGCTGGCCCCAACCACACCACTTGGCTGGAGCCAAGGAACAGAGAGAGAACCAGGCCCGCCCTCTGGGCCCGGCTGCAGGTAGTCTGGGTTGCACAGCTCCACTGGGAGCAGGAAGTTACAAACCTCAACCCCAGCCCAAGGCTGGCAGAGCCCCAAGCCTTACCAATCTAGCAGAATTAGCAACCCCCAGGCTTCAATCCTGTTTAAAAGCTGCCAGGTCTAATTCCTGGCCAGCCAACCCAAGGAATCAATACCTCCTCTTTGGTATTAATCCCTTAAAACCTCAGAAAAAGGGAAGAAAGGGAGGAGAGGGGAGTTCCCAGACACTGGGTCAGTTCTCTCGCTCTCTCTCTCTCCTCCACCTATGGTTCCCCTTTCTCTAGCTGTAGAGTCCTCCCCTTGGAGGCCACTTCTCTCTTCAGCAGCTCATAGCAGCTCCTCCCCCACCAAACCAGCCCACCTGACTTCAGTCTCTCTCTCAACCAATCTGCCTGGAGCAGCTTCTGTTCCCCCGGCCAATGAGGCCAGAGGATTTTACATATCTTACCTAGACACAAGGCCCCAGCTTTCCAAGCAGAGCACAGGGGCCATTTTGCCCACATGGCTAGACTGCCTGTTTTCTCCTTAAAGCAAGGGGCCAGAGGAGAAGGGGAAGAAAAATATAAATATAGGGAAAAAAAAACACACAATACACAAGCAAAGGCACACGCTTTGCCATACATAGCACAAGTATGTGTGGGTGTTACAAACGTCAGATAGATATACATATTATAGATGAGTGCAAGTCATAAAACTCGGGCTGAGGGCTAGACCTGAACATCTGCACAGATGGAGGGTGCTGAGATCTGAATTTCTGGATGCAGAACTGTAGAAATAGAGACACCAGCTTCACCATTCAGATCCAGTTGGCACCTGCCCATCATACAAAATAAGTGGGTGTTCAGAGGAAAAATAGCTCTGGAGGAGAGTTGTAGCTGGATTTTTTTACTCAAGGGTTTTCATGGCTGATTATTAGTCTATGACTAGGGACAAGAAACCAAGCCTGCAGGCAAAATTCCCAGGTGATGTATAATTGGAAAACACAGACTGGTAAATGATTTAGACCGTCTGTCCTTTGGGCAGAGATTGTGTTCTGTTTGTGAACACGGAGCAGCCAGCACAACCCCCCCCCCCCCCCCCCCACCCCCGACACCCCAGCGGCCTTTCCTGAGGGGATTT
>NW_017728992.1:156925791-156928338 GCF_001723915.1 Gavialis gangeticus | reverse complement strand
CCCCCCCCCCCCCCCCCAAATCTGGGACCTCTAGGTGCTTCTGCAGTAGAGATATTTCAAATCATAATAATAGGGGTGAATCTAAATAAACCTCAATAACCCTAAGGGAGTCCAGAGAAAATCTGGATAGTGCAACATACACCTTGACTGCATGAAAGAGTGAGTTACACTAACATAGCGCCCCTCCACCCCCCAATTTATATCTAAATTTGGCCTTTTATATCCAAAATTGGTCATCCAGTTGTCACCTTAGATACTGGGGTGATGAGGGCCATATAAGTGCATATGTACACAAACCTCAGAAAATAATTCAATCTTTTATGTGCCTGCTCATCAGAGGGCCATATCCTGCCCTTGCAAAAGGCTGCATTTGATGACTTAATAAGTTCACTCCATCCATTACTACTGATTCTAAATTGCTGCAGCTCATTTTACCTCATCTTCCCCTCATGGAACCTCAATCCACTCTGCTTTTTCTCGCTTGGGAGTCTGAATGTTTCTGCCAAGGCAGCTGCTCAGTATGAGACCTGACACTGAAAGGAGGAGGGAATTCTATCCCCTTGAACAGAGACCCCTGTGTAAATTCAGGAGTGCCAGGAAGAAGTATTCTTGGCTGGTCTTTCATCTGCACTGTAAATGATGTATCTGGTGAGTGGTGAGTGGTGATGGTGGTTTACATCCAAATCCTAATCAGCCAAAAGTATGGTCACAACCAATAAACTAATCAACCCCTGCAAAGCCCCACCTCCCAAGAGGGGTAAAATCCTATTTATACAGAGTGAGAAAAGACTGCTTTTTACAGGGCTCTGTAACTGTAGGAGAAATTAAAGCAGGTTATTCACTGGCATTTGTTCTTTTCCCAATGGAGCAGGGATGGGGAGCTGTCCTCTTTCATAGCATTATAGCATTTTTGAGCAGAACTGCACAATTTCCTTTTTTTTTTTTGCCAAAAAAATGGAATTTCTGGGACATGAGATCCATTAGTTTGAGTCAAGAAAGGGGTGGGAAAGATTTTTTAAATGTCAAAACATTTTGTAGGAGGCATGATATTTTTGTGGGTAATAACTTTTATTGGACTAAGTGACATACAGTTAGTCCAATAAAAGATATCACATTTTTCCTGGACCATTACAGCTACAGCATCACCCCAATTCTTTCAAAAGGTTTTGTTTCATTTGACCTTTTTAAATGGCAATTCTTTGACTGTGCATTAAGTCTCACAGTGCAAGGCATGGCTTCCAGATCTCTAATCATTCTTGCAGCTCTTTCCTGAACCATTTCCAAATTATCTGCATCTTTTTCAAAGTGAGGACAAATTACTAGATACAGTATTCTAGAAATGGTCTTACTATTGCAAGGTACAGAGATAATAGCACCTCCCTACTTTGACCCAAGTATGGATGTAAGGATCACGTTTGTTCTACTATCTGCATGACTGGTAGCTCATTTTCAATGGATTGTCTATTGTGACTCCTGACCCCTTTTCACCATCAATGCCTTCTGGGATACAGCCCTGCCTCTTCTTCTCTTTTGCTAATTCCTAGGTGAAAGACCTTGTATTTAGCTGTAAGTATATGTAGGTAGAGCTGCATACTCAGAGGCTTAAACCCAGTCCATTCTGTTTAGCCAAGAGATGATTTGATCATATATAAAAGGTACCAAGGCGGGGAGATGGTTTTTCATGTTAATCTAACAGACAAAGATACAATAAGATCTAAACTAGGGACAGAACTTGGCCCTACATAAATTTAGCCAAGAAAAAAAGCATACATTTTTAACAATGAGGATAACTAACCATTGTAACAATTTATCTAAGGGCATTAAGGGGTCTTCCATTTTACATCTTTACATGAAGATTAGATTTCATACATTTCATAGACATTAGGGCTGGAAGGGACCTCAGAAGATCATCGAGTCCAGCCCCCTGCCCCAGGGGCAGGAAGTCAGCAGGGATCATAGGATCCCAGGAAGAAAAACATCCAGGTTTCTCCTGAAGGTGTTCAAAGTAGGTGCTTGAACCACCTCCGGTGGCAGGCCATTCCAGACCTTGTGGGCTTGGACAGTAAAGAAGTTCTTCCTTATGTCCAGCCTGAAACGGCCTTGCAGGAGTTTATAACCGTTCAACCTTGCAATCCCTTGGGGCGCTCTGGTGAACAAACGTTCCCCCACGTCCTGGTGAACAACCCGATAAACTTATAGGTGGCCATCAGGTCGCCCCTGAGCCTGCGCTTTTCCAGGCTGAAGAGTCCCATGGCTCTCAGCCTGTCATCTTAAGGTCTGTTTTCCTGACCTCTGATCCAGGCTCTTCTCTAGACTCTCTCAAGCTTCTCCACATTCTTTTTGAATTGTGAAGCCCAAAACTGGATGCAGTACTCCAGCTGCAGCCTCACCAAAGCTGAGTACAATGGAAGAATGACGTCCTGGGATTTGCTTGAGAAGCATCTATGGATGCAAGCCAGCGTTTTGCTCACTTTACTGGCTGCAGCATCACATTGCAGGCTCACAGTCATCTTGTGGTCAATCCTGACCCCCAAGTCCCTCTCGTCC
>NW_017728992.1:156909293-156925762 GCF_001723915.1 Gavialis gangeticus | reverse complement strand
ATGCTGCAGGTTTTTCCTCCTAAGGTGGAGAACCTTGCATTTTTCAGTGTTAAACACCATCAGGTTCTCATCTGCCCATTTACTGAGCCTGTCAAGGTAAGCCTGGATTACCCCCCTGTCCTCAGGTGTGGATACTTTACCCCAAAGTTTGGTATCATCGGCAAAATTGGCCAGTCTGCTTCTGACTCCAGTGTCCACATCATTAATGAAGAGGTTGAACAAAATAGGTCCAAGGACAGAGCCTTAAGGGACCCCACTGGACACAGGGCACCATGACGATTGACTTCCATAAACCACCACCCTCTGGGTCTGGCCACAGAGCCAATTCCCCAGCCAGCGGACTGTGGTGGACCCAAGGGCACAGTTGGACAGTTTTGCCAAAAGGTGATCATGGGATACCAGATCAAAGGCTTTTTTAAAGTCAAGATATATGACATCAATCTCTACCCCTTGTCCAGTTGATAGGTCACCTGGTCATAAAAATGCCTTTGTAAAAGATATATTTGGTGGTAATAACTTTTATTGGACCAACTGCATGGTTGGGACAGATTTTAGACAAGCTTTCAAGCACAACAGAGTCTTCTACAAGTCAGAGAAAAACAGAATCAGCTTGAACTAAAAAATTTATTTGCTCAGCCAAAAGTTACAAGCGTCATGAAACCTCTTTGTGACATGCTATGACCTGTGTATGCAGCAAACTCATACCTGGGGCAGGTTTGTGCCCTTGGGCCGGGGGGGGGGGGCGCGGGGCTTTAGGCTTCAGTCATGCAGAGCAGAGTGGAGCAGGGGCAGAATGTTGCTGTAAACATATTCAAACATCTCTCTGTTTCATAACCACGCTACTACTGCACATTAGAAGCAAAGCTGTAGACAGGATTAATATGCATATTTTTGACAGTATCTATTCACAGGACCGGCCCACAACTTTTTGGGGCCCCCTGCAAGATATAGTTTTGGGGCCCCCTGATCCATCAAAAAATTACAATTGTGGTTAATTGCAGTATAAACTCACTAAAATAAAATAGTTGGGGCTGGGCTGTGTGCACATGGGCTGTGCTGTGGGGGGCAAGGGGTGGGTGCAGCATGTGCTGGGGACACCTGGGTTCCCACCCTGGGGCCGGGGCCGGGGCTGGGGCCAGGACAGGAGCGGAGCTGGAAACTTCTCCCCCGCTTAGCCGGGAAAGGGCTCCCTGCCTGTATAGAGCCCTTCAAACATGGTGCAGGTAGTAAGGGGTGAGCAGGGCATGGCTCCTTGGCTGCAGTACCCCTGTGGATGCAGGTTCCACAGGATAGGACAGGCCTGCCCTGTCTATTCAAGATGTTGTAATTTAATCACATTTCTATAGTGCTGAAATGGTCCCAAACATACAAGGTGATATGCATATGAGAAATAGAAGGAAAGAAAGATTTTTGTGCAAACTGGTTTTGTTTGTATTACCCTGTCTACACAAATCCAAGATGACTTGAAATTTAAGACAACCCACCAATAATTAGATTCTAGCCATGGAATGTCATAAATTTGTTATAATTTATCATGACCAAAATCTAATTATTGGTGGGTCATCTTAAATTGGTCCCTTAACTACTGTGGCAGGAAAGCTGTGGCAGGAGAGCAAATGGTGGGGATAAGAGTCAAGGGGGCAGGCAGGAGAAAAGCAGAGGCCAGAGACAGGTGAAGGGGAAAGCAGGGGTGAAGCAGGAGGGGGAAATAAGGGGTTAGAGTAAGGCAGGGGGAAAGCAGAGATAGGAGCAGAAGGAAGGAAAGCAGGGGCTAGGGCCAGGAGAAGGAAAGCAGGGGGAAAAGCGGGGGAAGTAGGAAGCCTGTCCGCACCCCTTGAGCTAAGGACAGGCAAAATACAGCCTGCGAGCTGGATCCAGTCCACTGTTTAATTTCATCTGGCCCACCAACTAATTGTACCCCACCCAGCCTGTGTGCCTCACTCCCATCCTTGTGGGCAGAAGGGCCCGGCCCATCCAGCAGGCAGCTTCGGGGTGGTGCTGCTGCTGCCACTGCTGCAGCCGCTGGCTTCTCGCTCACTCTGGGCACCAGGTGGGGAAGTGATGAGGGCAGGGGAAGCTGCAGCTGGGTGGGAGTGTGGAGTCTGGGGCTGATGGCAGTCTGGAGCCAATGCCCAGGTGGGTGGTGAGAGCTCAGAGCTTGGGTATCCAGGGGTATGTATGTGAGGGAGGGTGGAGGGTGTGGGGACTCCCGCACATACTCCTCCCATGGTGCACAGCCCCTGCAGGTGGCACCAACAGCAGCAGCAGGCCACAGGCACTCCAGGTGCTTGTACCCCAAGCAGGCACTGCCTCCCAGCAGTATGCAGCTCCAGCCAGCACTGTTCATTGTGGCAAGAAGCACAGCTTGATTGGCCCGCACCTGTTGTGTGGGACTCTGTGCGGTGCATGGGCAGTTCCGTGACACCAGGAGAAGCCCCAGGTGATGGAGACAGCTGCCTTCCCTGCCCCCTGCCATGCAGGTCCCAGGGCTCTGGTGGGAAGCAGGGGGCAGGACTCCCCTCTACTTTCAGTGGAGCCCTAGGACCTGCATGGCAGGGGGCGGGGAAGGCAGCCAGCTTCATCATGCAGGGCTTCCCCTCATGGCATGGAGCTACACATGAACCATGTGGAGCCCTGCACAATAGAGGCAGACCAACTGGGTTGCACCCCTTATCACCACATGCAGTGCTGGCTGGAGTCATGTGCTGCTGGGTGGCAATGCCAGTGCAGGGCAGAAGTGTCCCAAGCATCCACAGCCTGCTGCTGCTGCTGCCACCACCAGCAGGGGCTGTGCACCATGGGAGGGATTATGGGTGGGGTCCTCACCTCCCCCCACCATTTCTCACATGCCACACGCAACAAACGTCACACACCCACACCCTGCCCCCACAACCCCGCCACATATACACCCTTCCAACATACCCCATTGCTCCCAGACACACAGCCATGCCCTGTCACAACCCCTCCCCACATCCCACCATACACACACATACATCCTATATTTTTTTGTAATAAAATTAAAATATGTTATAGTAGGTATTTGACTTTTAGTGTATGATCTGGTTTTTTTTCTGGTTCCAAGATGAAGACCTGCCCCCTCCCAAAAGGAGTACGTCTGGGAGGCAAAGCGAGGGAATTCCAGTAGCAAAGATCAGGGGTTGGGGCTAGACTTTTGGTCCCAAGATGATGACCAGGGGGTGAGGCACCTGTCAAGGGGCAGGGCTACCCTTGTGGCCCTCGACAGCTCGCCAAAACTCATTAAATGGCCCTCCAGCCAAAATAATTGCCCACCCAAGGGTGCTGTGGTCAGGGGAGAGCCAAACACAGACACGCACATACTCATGCACACACGTGAGTAGCCCGCACTTACAGCAGCGCTCTCCCCCAGCTCCACCCCACTCTACCCTGACTGATCCTTGCCCCAGCCAGTAGGAGCAGTGCCCAGCCCAGCCTGCTTCTAGCCACTGCTCAGGAGGAGCTTGGCCAGGCACGTGAAGGTGAGGTGGTGCCTTCTGCAGTCTTCCCATCTTGCTTCTGGTACACCCTACCGCCCTGCCTCCCCACTGGACTGTGCCCTGCACACCTGCCCACCTGTCTCTGCTTGCAGCACCACCACTGACTTGGGTATGGGGTGTGCCAAAATACAAGTTCACTTAGGATGCCATTTGCCCTAAGGCCAGCTCTGGCTTTCTGTGCCTTCCACAGCAGAGGCAGACTGCTCCAGCTAGGACCTGGGAGGAGTTGCTCTGCAAGGATCCAAGCTGACTGGCGACAACAGCAGGCAGATTCCTCCTTTGCTGCCTGGCTCCATGCCAGCAATGGAAACGAGAGGGGAGCTGGGCAGGGCACAGATGCCAATAATGGGAGTCTGCATTCTAGTGATGCTGTCCCTGCTCCAGCTGGGCCCTGTGCACAGCTGCTTCTCCCAGCTCCCAGCTGTGTTACTCAGTTCTAAGATGGGGCTTGGTTTTGCTCACAGTGAATGGGGGGAAAAAGCCCTCATCTTGGAATTGAATAAATATAATAAACTTATTGCAACCTTACTAGGCTGTGGCTTAAAGGCCAGTGTGCAGCCAGCCAGCTGAGGGCTCCAGAATCCTGCTGTGTGAGTTCGTGCCGAATTATATAAGGACTGAATTAAGCACAGATTCAGACCTGGAGGTTAAATTTAAGCCTTTATTGTTTCACAAAGTCATAAACTAAGGGGGTCTGTTGGTTCACGAGGTTCCCAAATCAGGCCCTTGCTTTCTAACCCGAAGGCTAGGTGTGGCTGCCCGATTTAGTAGTCTCAGAACTGGTCAACAGCTCATTTAAAAAGGAGTCCCTTATTTTTTTTTTGGCAAAGATACAAAACTGTCTACACTCTATCTCTGAGTGAGGCATCTAACATAACTTTACTATCACTTATATATGATAACAAATATACATATGTATTTCTAATTCTTACCTCTATTGGTTACTACTTAACTCATCTACATTAAAACATCAGGTGATACTCTCTTTATTATAATTTTTTACACTTATGTTAATTTTTAGTGACCTAAATACATTATTCATCTATATATGTAGCTGTCCTTAGCGGGTTAAAAGGTCAAGGCTTGCAGGTTGCTACCTGCAATTTTTATCATTGCAGTTAACAAGTTGTCATAGTAGCATTTTCACCTTAGGGTCATATAGCGGGCACCAGAATGTCAATCGCTGACTTCTCAACCTCCTTGAAGCATTCTGGGAGTTTTAGTGTGTTGTTCATTATGCTAGGCCTTGCTTAGCATAAGCACTATCTCACACCCGCCAATAAAGGCAAAACAAGGTTTGCCTAAGGTCAAACAGGAAGTGAATTTAGTGAGCTATGAGAGACTGCTTGGGATCAAGAACAGCAGGCTGAAGGCTGAAGCCTGGGTAAGTTTGATGACTTCAAATCTGTAGAAAGAAGACATGAAAGCAAAGTCAAGATACACAATGCCACTGGATGGGGAAGAATAGCAGGAATGGCATGCCAAAAAGTGTGCCTTGTGCATGATCTGGATGAAAGGATACGACTTTGCAAACGAGGGGGTACAAAGAAAAACTAGTGAGGCCCAACACTTACACCTCTGTACAGGGCTTTTAAAGATAATTGACTTTGTTGGGGACAGGGTGAAACTTGTCTTACGGTTGCTTCATCATCCATGGGGAATGGACCAGCCATTGATTTTTCTACTACTGATCTTCAAGCCAAAGGGATTGAGCATGTTGCATGGAATGCTTTCACACATGTGAGCAGCCATACAGAGAACAGGACAAAGGGTCAACATCTCAGAGGCCTTCCTACACTGGAAGAGCCTCTGCTACTCTGCCTATGCAGGCAGCATCCCCTACTGTAGCTGCAGCATATGCTAATAGGAGGAGTTTTTCCGCTGCTCAAGTTATACCACCTTCCCGAGCAACATGAGCTAAGCTAACAAAAGTATTCTGCTGTCAGCTTTCTGCATCTATGCTGGAGTTTT
The DNA here is from genome assembly GCF_001723915.1 of Gavialis gangeticus. NCBI lineage: Eukaryota > Metazoa > Chordata > Crocodylia > Gavialidae > Gavialis > Gavialis gangeticus. The sequence continues at coordinate 156,920,276 of NW_017728992.1, read as the reverse complement.
TGCCAGCATAGCTATGTCAACCATATTAGCTACAGGCTATGATTTTTTTTCATACTCCCTGCCAACAAAGCTATGGCCTTGACTGCATTTACCTGATTCTGTCAGTAGAACTTCTAGTGGTTGACAGCAGCTGCCACTACCAAGCTGCTAGGGTATAAAGACATCCATGTGCTTCTGGCAGCTCCTCATGCTTCTGGCAGCTCTGCAAGGTGCACCTTGGGAAAGCGCTGGCTGAAGGCTGAACCTGCTCAAGGCAGCAGAAGGCACTTGAGTGTCTTCCATACCTTCTGCCAGCTCCCAGACAGCTGCAGGAACCTTCTTTCACTTGGAAGAGCTGGTATAACTGTTGACAGAAAGGTGGTTACCACCACAGCAGAGGAGCTTTGAGTGTAGATGCACCCGAAAGTTCTGCCAGCAGAGCATAGAAATACTTGGTAATAAAGATCTGGCCCCAGAGCTGGTGAAAAGCTGGCTTGTTTTTCTTCTGGTTTTTGTGCTCTGTCTTCTTTCAAAATCCTTACTTTTCTTCTTAGCTGAGCTTGCTAGTAATACACTTCACCACCTCTTGATATTTGAACTTGTAATGAAAAACTAGAAGTGTGCAATATACTTACTAGGAAATGCAATGCTAATCAAATGGCAGTTCTCTTTACAAATCACAGGACCTCCAACAAATGATCTTATAGTGTGGCTAATTTTATTGAGATCTATGAATGTTATAGTGGAACCAGATCAATATTTTGGTGAAATGGGTCTGTTTAGGAGCCAAAAGTAGGGAAATATTTGGGGAGAATTTTTTTTGTGTGTGTGGGGGGGCGGAATTTGGGAGAAAAGTTTATGTTTTCACATATAAGCATAAGAAAAATTTACATTTATGCAACCTGTCAAAAGAAAAATAGACAAAGTGAAAACTAAAGCCTTAATCTTGGGAATATGAAATCAAAAGGAAACTGAATTTTTTCTGTGAAAAAAAATTGTGGATTTTAGGTAGCTTTACCAGAGTTCCTATCATCATACTGCCACATACAAAGACACATGTAAAAGGTTAGCTGGTGTGGATAACGATTAAAAATGTATAGCAGGTGAGCACTGGCCCAATGGCTATGGGATCTAGTGATCAAGGAGGAAGGAGAATGAAGAAGAAGCTGAGTAAAAAAAAAGCAGACAGAAAGCAAGACAGCCTTGTGTCTGTACTCTTAACCTTAATTTTCCCTTCTCATTTTTTAGGATTGAAGGCAAGGCACAGACATGTAATGTTTGGTTCCCCCTATAGGCTACTCTTTCTAAGGGAATAGCCTTCTCTTTACCATTTTCATTCTGAAAATAGAGAACTAGAATTTCCTTTCCGAAGTAAGTTACACACGGAAACTGTCTCATCTTAAAATGGAGTGTTTGGTCCAGTGATTCAACTTGAAGCTATTTTCCTCCCTCTCTAAACAAATGGATTTGCATTCTCTTCCTCATAGCACTATCTTGCATTAAATTCTATGACCTGCATTATGAATAAATTGGTTTTCTTCACTTTAGTTATCCCCTAATCCCTTTTAGGCATATGATAGTCTTGGAACTTTATACAGTGTCTCTGGTTAATGTACCTCTGAGAAGTTAGATAAGGCTGATCCTTATTTAGCCTGCATTCAGTAGAATTACACTGAGCTATTTTTGGCCCAGTGCCCTTTTAATTTTCCAAGCCCTCAAATGGAGTCATTTAAAGTATAAAAATGTATGAACATCTCTCCTCTGAACTAAATGGTACTCTTTTTCTTGGCTTAATTTCCTTTGGATGTAAAAGTTATACTATGCTTCACTGGTACCAGCAATCAGTAATGTAGTGCGGGCTGCCAAACATAGAGATTAGATAAGTATTTGGATTTCCAGTAGTGTTTTCATGGAATTATTTATATGCAGTTCATATTCTATCTTAAGAACTCCAGCTGATTTAACAACATACAAATCCAACATTTCATCTCAAAGTAAATGATAATTTACTAAACAGGAGGGATTTAAAACAGATTTGTCATGTATGTTCGCTTTTCAAATGTAACTTTAGGGGTCAACACGGGGTTGGTCTTCAAAGCTAAAGGATCCCTAGATCCAAGGAAGATGTAACCTGTCATGATTCACACTCTCCTGCCAATGGCCCACCATAGAGAATAATTAAATCTAGCTCCTTTTTCAGACTATCTCTTAAAGTGAAGCTGTGAACTTCTTTGAGATTCAAGCAGGAGATATTTTCAGTTAATGATCATTTCAGCTCTGAAAAGTGACCATGGATAAAACTAAAGCTTTCTCACTTGTTAGATCTGGTACCCCAGAGGAAAATTAACTTTTCACTCCTTTCTCCTTCTGTCATTACTGCTGAGCTAGCACAGCTTGCAGGGAAAGAGCTGGATTCAATGTCTCTTTTGCATCATCTTGGAGTGAAAAATTTTGTTTATCCTTTTAATGTTTCATGAAATGTGCCTTTTTTCTAACTAGCTCCTAGCTCTGCATTGCAAGTAGGCAGCCTTTTTTTTTTACTCACCAGGTTAAATGTCTTCAGGCTGTCCCAGTTTATAGCATGTGTTTATATCAGGGGTGGCCAACCTGCAGCATGTGTGCCAGAAGTGGCATGGGCAGTTTGTGTGCATGGCACACAGCAGATGGGGAGGGAACAGATAGCAGAGCAGCAGACAGGGCAGAAAGCAGAAAGCATTGGAATAGATCTGGCAGGATGGGCAGAGAAGGAAGTAAAAACCAGAGCAGCAGATCAGGAAGAGGAAGGGGATTGGAGTGGCACTCAGGGAGGGTGCAACATGCCTGAAAAAAAGGTTGGGCCTCACTGGTTTAAACTATACCCACAGTGGCCAAACCATGGCTCGCGAGCTGCATACGACTTGCCAGCGTGGTACTTGCAGCTCTCTGGCGCTTCTCTGCCTACTTTTTCCCAAAGCAGCTCTGGGGGGACACTGGGCTGCCGGGGGTTGGGGCTGCAGCCACTCCGCTTACCCCAGGGCACGCTCCCCACAGGGAAAGCCGGTGTGCCTTGGGGGTGGGGGGTCACTCCACTCCAGGTAGGTCAGCACACCCCCCCACCCTGCTTTCCAGCTTCAGTGGAGGATTGGATTTTTGTGAAATTAATGCAAAGCAATAAACTCCAGCACATATAATTCTGGAGTTTATTGTTTGTTGCATCCTCTGAAGCACCCTCATGCCCCAGCCAGCCCCATAAGCATCTACACGTGCATTGCTGCATACTAAAGAATGCACGCACAAGATAGTACTTGTATTTACAAGTACTAACCTGTGGTAGAGTTAATTAGTTTTCTGTGGCCTAATAGGGCCATAAGTGTAGATGCTGAGACTTTACTGCAGAAAATGGCTCATGTTGATGTGCCCTGTATGTTCATATTCTCCATTTCACCATTAAGGAATAAATTACAGATGGGAACAACATAAAACCCTGTTTTTGAACAGCTCCTAATACAGGGATCAGTCAAATCCATATGTGTCCTAATAATTGAGATGTAATTTTAATCATGAAAAATGGATGTATGTGAAAGTTCTGTGTACATTTTTCTCTATACATCTCAGTCTCAGAATATTTTATGCTCCTCTCAAAGTGTGTGTGGGGGTGTAACTCCATTATATACTTCTTATTCATACTGCTTCCTAAAACCTTCAACACTGCTTTAGGGGATCATTATTCTGATATAATGTTAACAACTTGGGTATCTTTCCAGTATTTAGGTTAGTGGAAAAGAGCCTGTTTTCCTAATCTTATTGGCACTTAGATGGTATTTTATGGATTTTATCATATGGAACTAATATCTTAGTACATTTAAAAAAGATTCTATTTAATGTAATCCAGTATAGTTGATTACATTGGTCAATTTTTACAACATTATGAAACAATTAAGATGATACAGATACAATTAGAATGTGGCATAAGTAAAATACCAACAGAATGGCATGATGCTGAACAGACTTAGATACTGCACACTCTTTGCTAGATATTTAGGTGAATAAAGATGGATGCTGACAGAGGAGCTAAGGAGACAGCTTTGTAGTGGTTTAGTAGACTTGAGGCTTATGTTGATGTGCTATATGTAATTGTCTGTGCAAGAAAAATACAGAAAGAAAGTAAGTAGGATGGTAATAATGGCTACATCACTCTACAAGCATTGGCTGTCCACTGACCAAAGCTGCCTGTAAGCAGGTTGCCTTGCCTACTGGCTTCTGCAGGCAGGTATAGCTCCCTGAGAAGATCCTCAACCAATTCTCCCAAATAAAACACAGTCTTTAAGCAACAAAGCCAAATCCTTTTACTCTGTCCTGAACTCTAGGAGGGGAGCCCTTTGGCAGTGGCCCCAGCATAGTAGCCTAATCCACCCTTGTAGCAGTAAACAGTACTACTCACAGCTTGCTTCCTCCTCTCCTGCTTGCTCTTCTGGGAGCTTCTAAATATGTTTGCCCAAAAAAATGCCCTGCAGCTGAGGTCTCTTAACAGGGCTGACAGTTCCTTCTTAAAGGGACAGATCATCCTGTTACGCTGCTCAAGCAAACACCTGTGCAAAACCCTACAAAAGTCAATGGGATTTCCAGATGGATGCATAGGAGGCTTGCACTTCTATATCCTATTGCAGTGTTGGGAGCAGTGCTAAAGGATATACACAGATAATTGCCCTTGAAATTCCATAGCTATGACACAGTTGCACTCATTCCATTTTCACTCTTTAGTATTGTGGCTGTTCTGAGGAGCCCCAGGCATGGACCAAGAGTCTACTGTGGTAGCGGCTGTACAAAAACTATATAAAAAAGACTGGCCCTGCCCCAAAGAGCTGAAACTAAAAGTAAATTCTTAACTTTCACGTGCTTCATTTCCAGATAGCTGAGGATCCCTGTGTCAGCAAGTGACTTATTTGAGTAAGAAACAGAAAAATATTAATGAGGTATGAATTAATCTGTTGCACTAAATGTACAGAGCATTTTAACAACATTATCAATTTAACAATTATCAGCCTATTTAGTTACCACTTTCTACAGTGTTCAGAGCTGACACAAAGAGTTGTACAGAGGAAGCCATTTTCAGCACACAAGTTTTATTAGTGCTAGAAAACACAGGAGGCATGCAGTGTGTCCCTGCTATGTGGGGAAAGAAGGTCTGGGGAAAAGCCAGGCAACAGACAGGCCCTGGGGGCATGAGGACATGTACCCCAGGGAGCTGACCCTGATTGGCCTGGGAGGAGAACTGGGCAGCTTAAAGGAGGATGTCGAAGAGAGGCTTAGCATTCGGCGTCTCCTAGAGTGGGAACTATTGCAAGAGACTGTGAGTGAAGAAGATCCAGGAAAAAGAATCCCTGCATGCTGGACCCTCATGAGTCAACAGAACCAGGGTCAGCCACCAGCAAGGATCACCTACACTCTCCCCGAAAGATAAGTAAAAGTGGACAGAGGGGCAGTGTGAATCTTCCCTACAGAACCCTAGAGCAGGGACTCAGTGGGAAATACACCCATGGGATTAGTTGGCAGAGACCAACCAAGAAGAAAGAGAATACAGGCGTACTGGGAGGAGTGGGGCCTGGAGGGAAACTGAGGCAGATAGAACAAGGAAGGGATTGTACCTAGCACACCTGGGAGGAGAAAAATGTGGCAGAAGCTAGAGGGCTGCTGCATAGTTTAACCTTGAGAATTATGAAGAAACAAAAGTGAGCTCTTTTAAATTTTTTTAGTGAAAGAAATTAAGGAATTGAGGACCAAGGATAAGAAGTTCTCATTTTGTTTTGTTTTCTCTGGACAAGAGAAAGACACTGTGGAAAGAGAATTCCCCGAGGATTTGATTTACAGTTAAGCAAGATGCTATCCCTGCACCTAGGGGATCTTCAAAGAAATTAAGTCAGTGAGGCCTGGGGCAAGTCTGGGAGGTGTGTTAATTGAGTTGATCTATTGTTAACCTGAATATTGGAACCACAGATTAGACAAGCTGAAGAAGAAATCTAGACACGGTGAGTTAAAGAACTTGACAGAGTCTGAGAAGTGAGTTCGTGTGTATTCCCCACTCACTGTCATTGGAAAGTAGGTACCATCAGCCTAAGAAGAAAGAAGCAGGGTGTAGGGAAGGTGGAGCTCTGCAGAAGACCAGTGACCCTGTTGGACTGACTCATAAGCCAAGAAACATCTATCCTCACACACATCATTTTTCCATTGAGGTATGGTGGGCACGTGGGAGGAAGAGGCAGAAGTCAGTGGAATTCCAATGTGACAGCGGGGTGCAAGAGTGCACCCATCACAGTGGTGCATTGGCTGGAAACCTTGTGAAGCCATGACCAAGTTAGCAGGAGCAGGGAGCTCAACATGGACATGGACCTAGGGGCGGTGGGCAACAGTGCTTATAGTACTCAGGTTCTTTGTTATATATCTGTACCTCTCTAGTCAGATCTCAAGCTTGTGCATTTTTACAATCAAAGTTAATGGAGCCTTATCTCCTTAAGAAGGGACGGCCAGCCTATTAAGGATGTTCTGCTGTGGTGTATCCCACTAATAAGGGCATGTCCATCTGGGAATTTAGAATCTGGGAGGAGAGAGCAGAAGGGGGCATGCTGTGGGAGAACAGCTTGCAAAGAAGAGAAGCCAGGCTGCTGAACTGGGAAAAAGCCAGGGTGGAAAATGGCTCTTATATCCAGCGAAGGCAGAGGATTTTGTTTGGTGGTTGTTTTGTTGGGGCACTTTTACACGTTTCAGGGATGGGAGGGGTGATGCTTTAATTAGAGCAACTCTGAAAGCCGCTTTAATTAAAGATGCAGCGTCTCATGTATCAGCATCCCCACTCTTCAAAATGGTGGCAGGGCACTTGAACTAAAACTCATTCAATGAGCTTTAGTTAAAGTGCTCCCACCACCATTTTGAAGCATGGGGATGCTGGTACACAAGTTGTGGGAGGCTGCTGGAGCACAGTGATTCCTATGCTCCAGCAGATTTTGTTATTCAAGTCTGCTCTGACACACTCTAATGACAGCGCATCAGAGCAGCTTCCACGTTCGTGTACTGGCACCTTTAGAGACTGAAAGATGTTTGGCAGGAATTGAATTCCGTGAGGGACTGATAGTAGAGCTAACTGGTCTGCAAAATGCAGCAGGGTAAAAGATCTGCTTACAAGCTTATAACTCCATATAGGAATTTGGAGCTAGATCCATTAATTTGGGAACTTCTACAAAAACTATAGTGGCTGAGTACCTGGTCCTTTTTATTTCTTGGCAATCATGATTCTTTTGCATGAACATCAGTATATTGGCTCCAGAATACTGCCCTTCCTTCAACTGTAAAAAATCCATAGTAAAATGCCTGATTTTCAACTTGTCATTTTTTAAACACTGCTCTTGTGTCTGTAAGATAGTAGTCTGATTTTTCTGGTTGATCATGGTCAGGAGCATTTCATCCATGCTACAACATGCTGCATTAAGTACTATTGTTACTTAGAAAAGCCGAATTGTACGTTTTTAGAATTTGTCCACTTCAAACCCATGGACTGAAATCACCTGGAATTTTCCCCAAGATATGACTAGGTAAAACTCAGGTTCCTACCCTAGGTATTCTGGAAGTTTTTTAAATGGTCATTATGTACTACAATGATAAATTGTAACTGTATACTTAAGTATGGACCCCACCCAGCAAATAAAAGGAAATTATTGGAAATCATGTTTTTCTTGTATTTTTCTTCTTTTGTTAAACAGAACACTCTATATCCATGTGTAGAGAGGCACTTGCTCAGAGCAATAACTGCTTACTAACATTTCCTCTGGGAACATTTCTAGCCAGAAACATCACTACCACTTAAAAGCAACATTTGTGGACTAGAAGCTGCTTGCTTGACTTTGTTGTTTCATAGGTAAATGCTGCATGCTGTTTAATGACAGCATGCCTACCCTGGGCATATCCTTTGTGCTTCCTTGCCTTGTTGAGTAACCCACTATCTGACTCCTGGGTGTAGTCCAAAGCAAGTTGCTGTCACATGGAATTTGCACATATGGGTTACAGGCAGAATCTGGGTCCAAAGGGCTAAGCTTTTGGCCAAATATGAAGATGGTCAGGCACCAAGCAGGTGCAAATGCAAAGGAAAAGCCTATGAGGTTGACAAAGCTGTCTTATTCAAGGAGAAGGGGGAACAGGGAGCAGTGCTTCCTGCACCTGTAATCACAGGTAAGCTCTTCAGCTTGCCACTACCATTGGACAGTGATTTTAAGCTGAGTGACGGCTGGTTCAGCAAGGAGGAGAAACACTTCAATGTGGCTTACAAGGAAGATGGAGAAAAAATTTCATGTATAAACTGGCAAATGAACAGTGTCAGAGTGAAAGATTTCCACAAAAGTTTTCCCTGGCTGAGATGTACAATGAGGATGAAAAAAGACTTTATCAGAAAAAAAGTTTTCATGATAAAGTTAAAAAGGGGGAACTCAGAAGGTGGGAAAGTTTCAAGGACAAGGTAACTTTGCTTGTTTGGGCCAACATAGAGCATGTGAGTGACAAAAGTCCACTGTTGATGACTAGGAGTCAAAATGCCCTGGGGTGCTTTCCAAAGCATGTTTCTAAGCCTACTAACAAATACCTGGATGACAGGTGACATTTCCATTTGTGACTGCAAATGTGGGCTTGTCAGCTCTGCCAGAGCTAGGAGACCGCTTCATAATAGACAAGTGCTCAGCACACCCTCGAGGAGTGGTACTCTCTATCTCTCAGCTCAAATTCCAACCTGTAGATATGATGTGTTTGATACAATCTATGGATCAGGGTGCAATTAAAAATCTCAAGGGACATTACTGATCAAAGGTAGCTATACAGATTATTGTTGTTTTCAACATAGAGTCCAATGCAGATGCTGCTAGAATTTGCTAGATTGTGTTCATTTTATTATTGAAGCATGGCAAAATGTTAAGCTGAAAACCATTTCTGTTTCAAGGTAAAGTTCATAGAACCCCACTGTGTGCCATGGGAAATAATCTACTGGCCTGATTCACAGTGGGTGTGTCTACATATGCATTTGATCCAAGATCAGTTTACTTGCAGGTAAACTACTTGTGAGTAAACTCCCCAGGGCAGGTGTCTACACATGCAGGGACTTGGCAGCAGATTAGCTGCTCTTAGCACCAAACTGGTGCCACTTCCTGATGCCCTGCAATGGGCCCCTGCCTCCACAGGGGGAGCTCCAGGTTCTGACTGCAGCTGCCAGCAGCTGGTAGCCCTCTTGAAAAGGCAGCTGCTCTCTGCTCCTTGGCCAGCCACTTCCCTTGACAGAAGCAGCGTGCACAGTGCAGGGGCAGCATGTTGCAGTTCTCCCCTTGCCAACTCTGCCTCCCCAAGCTATGGCTGTTCCAGCCCCTACCCCTGGCATTAATGAACAATGCCCCGGGCTCCTGCTGGCCACCATGCTGGCCCTGTTGGCCTGCCACACTGACTACCAATTGGCCCATGGCCAGTTGGGCCTTCCCAGCTCCGCCATGTGTAGAGACCACCTGCTCGGTCCCATCACACTGTCCTAAGGCCACCTCCACAGTGCAGCTACCACCTGGACCCTGCCTGGCTGGCCATCCCCTGGCAGGGGCACCAATGACGTGCTGCTGCATGCCACCACCAGGGCTGTCCTCAGCCTCCTGAGTCGCCAGCTCTGCCACCTCTGGGCCCACCAGGCCAGCCAGGACTGGTGGCTGCACATCTTCCAACAGACCTGGGATGACAAGTAGTGACTGCAGGCATTCCAGATGGCCTTCTGGGACCTTTTGGAGCAGCTCTCGCCACACCTGGAATGGCAGGACACTGCCAAGTGGCTGCGCCTCCCCGTAGACAAGCGGCTAGCCTGCACCATGCTCAAGCCAGCCACATCTGCCAGCCTCTGCTATGTGGCCTTTATAACCAGAGAAGGCTGAGGACAGAGGTCAGTTCCCCTCTGGCGGCCTCAGAAGCAGGAACTCTGCTAAAGCAGACCAAAGCAGGGCTGAGCAGTACCTTAGAGAAGCCTGGTGGCTGGAGAGCGGCTGCTTGGCAGTACTGGGTGGAGGGAACCCAGAGAAGGAGATCTGTGAGTGAGGGAGCCAGGTTTGCCTGGAACTTATTTTGGGACCCCGGAGGGGGAGTTTTCCGTTGTGCTTGGAAGTTGTGTTTTGGGAGTTTAATTATTGTTATTAAATTGGAGGACCGGGCGAGGCTGTAGGGGTGGAGGAGGCCTCAATGGGAGCCCCCCAGTAAGGTGGGGGTGCTCCGAGCACCAGGGAGGGCGCTCTAGTGGTGCGAGAAGCACTATAGGCCCAGGGGGTGTGGGCGTGAGAAGCGCGGCACAAGAAGCACGAAATGGAGGGTGCGAGAAGCACTATAGGCCCAGTGGGCGAGGGCGCGAGAAGCGTGAGGGCGTGAGAATTGCAAGTAGGCCCAGTGGGGCATAGGCCCAAGAAGGCGGGTCTGGGGGCCAGGTAAGGCTAAGGCCGCCTGAGCCCCAACTGGGAGAAGTCCAAGTCGGGCATACGACCCTAGAAGGGGTCTGGGGCCAGGCAAGGCTGAGGCCGCCTGAGCCCCGAGCGCAGGAAGCGCGAGACTAGGCCCGAGCATGGGCGAGGCATGGGAAGCGCGAGTACAGGCCCGAGTCGGGCGAGGAGCGCGGGAAGCGTGAGTACAGGCCCGAGTCGGGCGAGGAGCACGGGAAGCACGAGTACAGGCCCGAGTCGGGCGTAGAACCCTGCAAGGGGTCTGGGGCCAGGTAAGGCTGAGGCCGCCTGAGCCCCGAGCATGCGAAACGTGAGGAGCGTGGGAAGTGCGAATGGCGGCCCCAGTCGGGTGAGGATCGCGGGGTGCGGGCCCAGGTGCGGGTGACCGCAAGATATATGAGAGGTAGGCCCCAGGTGTAGTGCAAATAGATACTTTTCTCTATGTTTCTTTGTTCCTTGTTTTAGTATTAACCCCTGCATTCTGTAACTTTCCACCCACATGGTACAGGATGGCCCACTACGTATGTCTTATAGG
>NW_017728992.1:156902267-156904293 GCF_001723915.1 Gavialis gangeticus | reverse complement strand
CTAAGGGCATCCTGCCACAGGATGGCTATCAGTTGTTGCATAAAGGGCATGGACTTGTGGGCACTCCCCAACCAATGATTGTGGTCAGTCATGGTGACCCACTGTGCCTGCAAGGCCCTGATCTTCATGCAGCACTGCCACACCAACCGGTCGTGCCCATGCCCCCACATCCAGCCTGACAGTCACTTATAGACATGGGTGTTGGAGTACATGCCCCATGTGAACTGGTGCTGCACCTCCGCCTTACTCCACAGTGCCACAAGGTTGCCATTGTCTTTCATGGACCAGTTGGGGCCCCAGGTGGTGGGCACTGGCATGGATAAGGACAACACTATCAGGGGTCCTGTACTAGCTCTCTGGGCCTCTATGCAGCTGTCCACGTGCTGCCAGGCCTTGGCAGCTGCCTGCAGCACCAAGTGCAAGGGCACAGCATGGGACTGACAGCTGTGTGACGAGGCAATGTGCCAGGGCACCTGCAGGCTCTGGGCAGGCTGCTGGGGTGGATTGTGGGCAGCTGGAGCTGGCTTTGGGAGCTGGGTCTGGATGCTGGCAGCTGGGTCTGGATGCTGGCAGGCTTGGCTGGAACCTGCAGCACCCTGCAGACCTGGACAGTGCAGGCCTGGCAGCCACACGGCACTGCAGCGCCAGGCAGTGGAACCGGGGTGCAGTCAGGCTGGCACAGCTAGGCTGTGGCCTGCATGGGGGGACACAGACTCCCTGCATATATGCCCAAGGTCTCAAAATGTCTTGTACTGCCAGAAAGATGACACACATGCTTTTCTCATCTCTAGATTCTCTTTTTAGTTCACCAGGCTCAGATTTACTTTATATACACCTTTTATGTTCTGCACCTGCCTCCAAGCAGTATTTATGGGTGACATTATACAGAGATCTTTTGAATGACTGCCCTCTTCCAATATGCTCTCTGGACAGTAGTTTCTTGCTTAACAGTAGTCCTTGCCCTGACAGCAGTTTATAGGAAAGGGACAATAAATTTATCCCAATAATACTGGGTTAAAGTTACCTATCTTAAAAACCAAAACACAGTAGATGATGAACTATTTTGCTTACGAGCAACTTCATTAGAGTGTCCTGAAAATGTTATCTACATGCTGAACATAGACTGTGACCATTAAAAAAAACCCCCAAAAACCTTTTAGCAATTGAACATTTCCAGCACACAAGGTTCTATAGGACACCAGATTCTATGTTTTCTTTCAAGATAGAGAAAAGGAAGTATTTATTTTTATTGGGTTAAAATACACTATAGTAAATTTCCTGCAATCTCATATGAATATCTTGTGGACCACAGCATGAGTACTGTGAGATACCATGAATGCCTGAGTCACTTCCATCCATGTAAAATTCACTGGGGCTTATGGGTTCCTGGAATAACTCAAGACTGTACCTGCAGTACATAATGAAAGCAATTAGTATTAGATGTGCATAGATACCATGCTGTGAATATATATGTAGAGTTAAACTTTTGCCTCATCTAATAAAAAAATAATGAGCATTACTTCGCAGGGTTGGATTCTCATCTCAGTGACCAGTGTGAATCAAAAATAATTCCACAGAAATGAAGTTACAACAATAAAAGACACATAGTGTAAAGCAGTTTAGCTCCATTGAAATCACTGGAGCTACATCCATTTACAGGGTTTAGCCACTAAGGCTGCTTATACACATGCTCCTGGGTGAGGGAGGGTGTTTCAATTACAGTGGCTATCAGGAGCCTCTCTAATTAAAATGCCATAGCGTCTCATGTATTCAGCATCCCACATTTCAAAAGGGCCTGCGGGAGTCCTTTAACTAAAGCTCATTCGATGAGCTTTAGTTAAAGTGCTCCTGCCGCCATGTTGAAACGCAGGATACTGAATACATTAGATGCTGCAGCACACTGGAGCATTCCGATTAGAATGCTGCAGCAGACTTGATTAATTAAACTGTTTCCAGCAGACTCAATGAATCGAGTCTGCTGCCATGTGTTCTAATCAGAACACATCGGAGCACATGTACAGGCACC
>NW_017728992.1:156896925-156897267 GCF_001723915.1 Gavialis gangeticus | reverse complement strand
CTGCCGCCATGTTGAAACGCAGGATACTGAATACATTAGATGCTGCAGCACACTGGAGCATTCCGATTAGAATGCTGCAGCAGACTTGATTAATTAAACTGTTTCCAGCAGACTCAATGAATCGAGTCTGCTGCCATGTGTTCTAATCAGAACACATCGGAGCACATGTACAGGCACCCTAAAATACTTGATTTTCTACTACATTGTGACTTGTGTAACTCCTCATGCCTATACAAAGTGAATGTAACGCTTTTATTTCTGATTTAGTATCATTTTCTACTCACTTCGCATTACATTTCTGCATGGGGTTCCGCAGGGCTCGGTCCTCGGGCCCGCACTGTT
>NW_017728992.1:156895521-156896914 GCF_001723915.1 Gavialis gangeticus | reverse complement strand
GCAGGGGGTCGGACTAGATGATCTTCTCAGGTCTCTTCCGGTCCCTAGAAACTATGAAACTATGGGTACATGCCCATACAAAACACTCAGTCATGACATAATGACATTTGCGTATAATAAATTGCAGCGAGAAGCAAATGGAAGGAGGTTTTCCAATAAGAGGAACAAAAGCTATAATTTGTAGTAGCCTCAAATGGATCTGAAAATAACAAAAAAATAACAAATATATTCCAATGCCAGAAAAATTCTGAGGCTCTTACAGCTTGGGTAATATAATGACAACAAGGAAAAACCTTGAAAATTTTTAGCTATGATTAACCTATGAAAATCTTTAGCTATGATTAGATGTTATTCAGAGGAAAACCCTAAAGAATTAGGTATTCATCTGAGCCTATCCAAAAGAAGGATGGAAGCTATGTAAAAATGACACCATTGAAAAATTTTTATTCTCCAAATCCTCTTGAAGTGTTTGTCACATACTCTCTTACAGAGAAACGTTTCATTGGATTTTATTTGCATTCAGTATTTGGGTACCTAAACTTGAACAAATGGAGCAGCTCTAATTAAAACTACTTAAAGTATAAAAGTGCAAAGAACCACTAATTGAACATACAAGGTTGTCTGGTCAAACTATATTTAAAGAAAAATCCGGCTCAGTATTCACACACAACACAATGTGTACCTGCACAAATATTGTTTATATTACAAATGCTTTATACTATACAGAACTACCCAGGTCCTGTCTCCACTTCAATTAAAAGTTTGAAAAAGCCCCAAAACAAATAGTTCTAATGATTTAAGCAAAGAAATCAACATTGCTAAAAATGCTCCCTGAACACTAATAATAATACTATATATCTCTAGTCAGTTGTAAAAACAATGTTTTTGTATTTCCATGTGCAAATTAAAATATCATGTTCTGAGCTCTGCACTTACTTAATAAAATATTTACTTAGGGCAGTAACAAAAGTGGAAATAATAAATGTATGCAATTTCTGAAAAGTCTGACTCTACACTTTTCTAAATTTACAGTCACTTGCTTACTTGAAAAGAAACCTAATAAACTGCAGAGTTCAGAGGGCAGGTATCTTCAGACCCCCTTGAGGCTACATACACTGGTTAATATAAGGTCAAAGCATAAAATAATGTATTTTTAATGTACAAGTCTGATATTCTCTACACATTTGATAACTTCATTGGTCCATCTCTGAGAACAAGTCCATAAGACAGTGCTGTTGTTTAGAAGATGTTAATCTGCAGCCCCAGAATCAGTTACAATTTGTTGATGAAAAGATCCTCTTGACCAAACAAATGTTAGCTACATAAACTGGACTCCCACCTGGACTATACCCAGGCTGTGTTTAGCACAAAAGGAGATGGCAAGGGGCCAATG
>NW_017728992.1:156869972-156890521 GCF_001723915.1 Gavialis gangeticus | reverse complement strand
AGTGCTGTTGTTTAGAAGATGTTAATCTGCAGCCCCAGAATCAGTTACAATTTGTTGATGAAAAGATCCTCTTGACCAAACAAATGTTAGCTACATAAACTGGACTCCCACCTGGACTATACCCAGGCTGTGTTTAGCACAAAAGGAGATGGCAAGGGGCCAATGGCTAATGCTCCCTGACTATGCAAGCATCCCTTAAGGCAGCCTTTATTTACATCACTAGCATAAGGTCCATAAATAACCTTGTGTCAATCAAAAGTGGATTTGTGGGGTCCTGTTTCAACACAATATTACCCACCCCTCAACCCTACATCAGCCCCTATGTCTATCAGCATGCCCCACTGATGAAGTCTATGAAGTCTTCATTCCTCCTTCCTGAAGGCACTAGTCCCTTCAAACTTCCTTTAACATAAGGAAACCTTAAAAACTCGTTCAGACTGGGCTACCAAGAAGACTTAACACATAGGCTGTCCTTTCATGTGCTTGGGTGTGGGGATGGGGAGCATTTTAATTAGAGTGATTCCCAGATAGTCACTCTAGTTAAAATGGCTTAATGTCATGTGTGTTAAGCCCCACAGCATTTCAAAATGGCTGTGGGATGTTTTATCTAAAGCTCATTTGATGAAGTTTAGATAAAGTACCCTGCGGCCAGTTTAAAAGTTATGGGGGCTTAGTATATGTGACAATAAGGTGATGCTGGAGTGTTCTAATTAGAACACAGTTTAATTAGAATACAGACTTGGTTAATTGAGCCTGCTCTGACACATTCCAGTTAGAATGCAAATAAGCACATCTATAGGCACCTGTAGAAAGAAGGAAAGGTAGGAGGAGGGGCTAACCTCTTTCCTGATACAGGACTATTACTGTGACAGGGGGCCATCATGAGGCCAGTCCTGACATTGGCCTGCCCATCTGTCTAGGGCAGTCTGCCCTGTCTTTCTGCCATGACTTGATGTATTAAATTAGATGTTAAAATGTGGGAGGCTGCCCATTTAATGCCCTGATGCCTAGAAAGTTATACACAGCTCTGACCTTCCCTATACCGTGTCCCATGCCTCACAGATGGCATCCAGATTATTATCTCTATCCTGGCCCCTAACTTCAGCCTTTCTCATTGGGCTCTGTGCCTCACACATACTGGGACTCCTTGCCACTCACACACAGTCGGGCTCCTAGCCACTTGGCTTCTTGCCTTTCACTAGGCTCCATGCCTTTCACACATACTCTGGGCTCCTCGCCTTTCACTAGGTTTCATGCCCCTCATTAGGCTCTATGCCTCTTCCAGGTTCTGAGCTCCTTAACCCTCACTTATTCTGGGCTCCTTGCTCCACTCTGGACCCCATTGGTCCTGCTGACCTTCTTGCCAGGTTACCCAGTAGGTTGTGGGGGCTGATGCTATAAGGCAACCCATACTCACCTTTCACTAGGGTGGCAACTGGTGTTGCATTTCCTGGGGACCACCCGACTATGAGAAGTCCCACTACACCATCTATCCCTAGAAGGGTATAGTTTTAGGTCATGCCCCAGGACCAGGAACTTCCTCCATCCCCATAGTTCCTGCCCTGTACCTCCAAGATGTTAAGTAAGCAGCAGCTCCAGTCAGGTGATGTTTCCCCTCCGGCTGCTTGCAGCAAACTTCTGGCTCCCCTGCTCAGGCCTGCTCTTATTGCTAGCAGCTGAGCCCTCTTCCCCAATCAGGTAATCTTCTGCTGGCCTTTTGATGCCTGACTGGGGAGTGCAGCCACCCGCAGGCTGCTCTGCTGCTTGATTTAAGCCCTTAAAGTGGCAGGCACCAAAGGTGCTCTGCCACAATTACTATGTATTGTTCAACAAAATGATATATGTAAAACTAATGGGAATAAACTGACTTGAATCAATTCAGGATGAAAGTTTGACAAAGATTTCTAAGTGTTAGAGGAAGTAGGTTCAAAAATAACTTTGCAATAGGATAGAGGTGGCTAAAAACTTGGTATAAGTGTAGGGGTGAGAGAGACTCCTTCTGGGTCTCTAACTCTCATCCTATAATGTTGTTCATAAACATCTAATGAACATCTCTTTTGATTGGCAGACTCCTATTTCATCTAATATACTGTAGAGAAAATGTATGTTATTACTATTAAACTGTCTTGCTGGCACATGAGTAGCTGGGTCTGGGGCCACCTGAGCATCAAGGTGCTGGCAGGATCAGGATGGCTAAACAGGATCCAAGGACAAACCGAGTCAGGAAGCCAGGATGTCAATCCGAGAGTGAGGTTAAGTTATCCTGGAGGCTTCAGGCCAGCTTGGATCAAGCTAGGCAATCATCCATAGGGAGGCAAGGTGGGATGAGCAGCTGTGTTGGCCAGGCTAAGGCCCTGAGCTTGAGGCTATAGCCTGACAAAAACTTAATGTATAGATTCCTATATTAAATATCTTCCTTCTATGTTTCATTAGAAATCTCATGAGAAGATCCTGTAGTAATGCAATGCAGTCAATTAATCTCAAGCACTAGTCATGTCTGTTGTAGTTTAGGTCACAAAAAAATATTTTATAAGGCCCTATTTTTAACCACTCAGAACTTTCCAAAATATTTATCCTTTGGACTGATATTTCCCATGTTTTAGCCCTGCCTAAATGTTTGTGGGTTTTTTTTAGTTGCAGCAAAATCCATGGTTTTTATTTATGAGGAAATGGAAGAAATGCACTTCATTTGCAAAAATATTCAATGTGCTAACTACTTTTTTGTGGCTGGAATAAAAATGGCCAGTGTTTGAAATCTGAAACTTTGGTTGCAAATAGCTCATAGTGAGAAATTCTTTGGTTTGGCTTGGGGGAGGGCAGGGGTTGAAAATAAAATAATAAAAAATAATAAATGATTAAAATTTCTTCTCAGTATGTTAACTAGGCAAGAGCTCAGGTTTTCGTAGATCTTTTACCCTGTTCACTCTGAGCTAGATCCACACTCCATCTGTGAGCCTTCTCCCTGACTTCAGTGTGCTTTGGAGCAGGCCCTTTAAGACATCACTGCCTATTCTCCTACTCAGTCTGGCAGACCTGCATTCTGGTGCAGAGACAGTTAATATGAGGGACACTTTGGGTCATATTTTGCCACACACCCAGTTCAGTAGAATTGTCAAATATATTCATCTTAGCTTATAATAGAAGACAAAACATAACCCTTCCTTTCCATCAGAGGCAAAACATGCATTAGGCAGTGAGAAATCCAGTTGATCATCCCTCTAGAGTCAGGTAAATATAAAATGTTACCTTTCTGAGTTGGCAGAATCACATGCTCTACATTCACTTTGCACAGGGGAAATGCTGTATAGAGTCTGGCCCACTGACTTTGGCCTGCGTACAAACAAGGAGTGAGGGATATGGCCTTTACAAAAATACACAACCACATTCTCTGGAGACTAATCCATGATCATACCTAATCCAAAGATCATGTTCAAACTTTCCAGGACAAATCTCAGATTTGTGCAAGTTTATTACATTGTCCTTGAATGTTTCAAAATCACCCTTTTCAATGACATAGTAAATTGTTTCCTAGATGAACCCCAAGACAGCATACAAGCCTCCCTCATTCATTTGTATGCTGTTGGCTTTGTGCAAACAATGTTGGCTTTGCGGTTTTGTGAAATGGACTCATTTATCACTGAATAAATGATGATGATACCGCCACACTTTGCTTATGTCAGATGCCTCACAGCTGTCTGATGAGACAGATTTTAAGTTTCTCTGGCAAGGCTTCATTGAAGGCACAATGCTAAAGATGAAAGGTCAGTTTTATTTAATGGATGAAAACAATGAGTAGCAGATTAAACTAGCTTTCTGGTAAACGGTGCCATTACATTCCAGTAAATAATGTCATGAATTACTTGATGAATAACATAAGTTGTAGGATAAAGAAGATACTCATTAAGCAATGGAAAACTAGGGATCTCTATAAACTCAAATATGTCTTTAGTTTGCTTTTTCCCTACAATCTAGGCTTTGAAACATTTACCAGCAGGCCATTTTAGCCAGGCTAAATAATAAAAACAGTGGACAAGTTTCAGCTAAAAACAAACCTGTAGAAATAATACAACTTAAGCAGTTTCATTTTTAAAATCTTTTCTTTCAGGCATATGAATTTATGTAAAATATGCCATCTTTGTGTTTATTAAAGAGCTTCTTCCCCAGGAATACATTCAACATGCCATTAGTAGTCTACCTTTCCTTAAACCTTACACACCAGTATTTTATAGAAAAAATTCTGATTGTATGTGCAAATCTTGTGTACCTTGCCTGCTAGCAAATAAACATGGAAAGTTCCTTTACAGAGGAAGGCACTATCTGCAGGCTCCTACCCAGTGGAAATACAGATGATATAGTTATTATTAAATCGTGATAAATAAAACAAGTATATTAATATATAGTATAAAGAGCCCAGTCCTGTTTCTCTTACACAAGAAATCCCACTGAAACCATTGGGAGTGCTGATGCACATAAAGGCACACGCATAAATAAGAAAAAACCTTCTGACGTAGTAACTTTCAAAATAACTTCAACTTCAACTTTCAAAATAACTTTATTTTGGAGATGGGAAAACACTGGAAAATATGAGCAAAGCAGTAAGGTCCAGACTAGCCTTCCAACAGACACAATGAGAAAAGAAACTCTACTTGTTTTACAATGGATCTTGATAAATTTGTCACTAGGGTTATATGAAATGGTTGCTACAATAGCAGGGGACTTGACCTCATGCCCCCAGGAAGTTCCTCCTATGCTCTGTTCCTATGTGTGACTGCTGAAGCGATCTTTCATTTAGTCATGTTTTTGCCCACTTTAATTTGCTTCTTAGCAAAGACTTTTACAAACGGCTTTCTCTTTACACAAGCATTTGAGGAACGGCTGTTTTCTGCGTGAATACCTGCAATCCACAGCAAATGAAAGTGGTTTGCACAGATGGTTATTTGCTCTTCAATCCAGATGTTTCCTACCCCTATTTATTTATAAAGTTTCAATCATCTGAAGAGGGAATAGAAATAAAGAAATGTCATATAATTTACAAAGCCAATCACCCACTATGAATAATGAATTAAAGTGAACAGTTTGCAGATAACCGGAAAGCCAAAATATTGTTGTCCTTTGGCCATATAATTGTCAGTTCTGAGGTCTTGTGACACCTCATTTTCCATTGTTATAGCAATTGGTGCTACAGTGCATTTTATGTTGAAATAAAGAGTTGCAACTGGACACACATAACAACAATACTCTCCATTCAGTCATCTCTACCCAATGTATCTTGAGTCTTTAGCTGCCTTGGAATGCTCTATTTCCAACACTTCATTGCTCAAGCTCCTTGGCTGCCTAACTGGGACATCCCTAGTCCAAGCTCACAAACTGTCTCTGCCATAACATGCTCTCATACAATGGTTGCTTGAAAATTCTGAATCATAAGTGTATCCTAACAATCATACTCTGTTAGTGACTAATTCACAGTCAGAACAAAGGGCTACATTCACTGGGTAAATTCTTCACTGTCCTACAATATCGGAACATACTGCAAATGAGATCAGAAGAATGCCAATCCAACAAACAAATATTTATACAACATCATTTATGGTTTCAGCACAGAGAGAACATGGAAAAAAACACAGTCAATTTTTATAAACATTACTTGTCTCTGTCCTCAGCTCAAGAATTGCAACATATTCACTTTCTAAATTAGTTTCAATGAGAGAGAGAGAGAGAAACCTCAAAAATACACATTTTGCTATTTTGATTTATCTGGAGATCTGCAGGATAAAGTAGCTTTGCAGATACATTCCTCTCCCCTAAACTAGCCTCTTTTAACAGCTCTATCTTTTTCAGTCTTGCCTAAGTAACCAAAGATTCATCACAGGAAAAGAGAATATGCTATTTTTAATGTTTTTTCTTGCTTGTTACAGCAAGGGTCTTTGTTTATTGTTTGTTTGAGATAATATGATCATGTTTTTTCCTACAAATCCATTTGCTGGCTTCTATCCCATTAGGACATAACTGCCCTCCTTTCATGTACTCTGTGTGTCTGACTGTTTGTATGCATGGGGAGATTCTTCTGAATCACCTAAAAATATAAAGCTAGATCTAGGATCTAAAAATTATAGAAGGACCTCACACACTTTTCCTTGCAGGCATTTGCAACATGTGCCTGGTTCAGCAAATAGCCAGTCTTTCATTCAAATACCACACAGTTCTTTATAAACAACCTATAGCAGTGGGCATTTATAAGCCACTAACAAGCTCTTTTGGGCTCTCTCTCCACTCTGCTGCTCATTGATTTATCACCCACCATGCTATAATGTTATTTGTATGAACAGAGAGAGTGGCTGCCCAGTTAGTGGGTCATGCCGGCATAAGTTCTTAAAGCAGACCTCTCCAGGGCTCCTCCTCTCCTACGCCTTGGTCTGTCACTCATCTAATCACCGTTCTGGAGATTTACTGATTGTTCCCAGAAGGTTATCCCCATGACTTCTCTTCTTGCCTGGTTGCTTGGGCCCTCATGGGTTTTGCCCTGGCCAGATACGTATTGTCAAAAACAAAAATGCAATGTTAACTCAAATTAATAAATAGGGTGGCCCACCCTTGATTTGACAAATCTTTCTTCTCACTTCAGTAATAACCAACAGCAGGTCCACTTATAACCCAGACCACACTTTACTTAAGCAACTGCCCCTCTTTCTAGTTTTCTGCAATTCCAGGGCCTTAGATAATGCTGTCTGTACCCTGGATAACCAGTTTGCCTCCTTTAATTTCTTAGTTCATTACAGAGTCTCACGTAACACAGTCCACATGGTGCTCCAGCAATTCCTCCCTTTGTCTTGATGTGCACTCAGTGGTTCTCAGAGCCCTTCCTAATATAGTTCATGCTCTGACCAGTTAATTTCTTTTCTCGTTCTGTCCTGTGCTCAATGAATCTCAGAGCCTCCTGTAACACAGTCTGTGTTCTGATCAGTTGATTTCTCTCCTGGCTTTGTTCAATGTGTAATGAATCTCAGAGCTTTCCTTATCACGGTCTGTGCTTTGATCAAAAAAATTCTCACCTTTCCCAGTACTTAGTTGAGCCCCTAACTTCCCTTTGGACCTCAGCTAGCTTCTACAGCTGACTTCCTTATATTCAAGCTAGGAATCAGCCCCTTGGTGATTCACACTCTCTATTTTGCCCTCTCTCTTCCTCCAGGACCAGCCTGCGCTCAGCAGTGTAGGAGGCTGGCATCCCCTATTCCTTTCTAAAACAGACAACTTCCCTATCAGTGATCCTGTGCAGCAGCAGTCCCAGGCTACATCTTCCACATTCTCCAGTGGCTGAAGTCCTCCATTCCCCTTGCCTCTTTTCCCCTTGGCCTCCATTCCCCTTGGCCCATTCGTGCTTCCATGCAGACCCAAGGTAAGCCTCCCTGTCTTCCTCCTTTCCAGGGGAAGTTGAGCCACTGCTGATGCTCGCGACTGCTTCCCTCTTAAAGAGAGCTGGAACTCCTAGTGCCTCATGGGAGCCTGCACTGGGCTGAAGCATGTGGGACTGAAGTCCCTTGTTGCCAGCCTGAAATTCATCCAGGGTCAGGTTTTCAGTTCAGGCTCACTGCTATGCAGGAGGGAGCATAGCAGGGTCTGGACTAGGCCTCCTGCTATACAACCCTGTAAAGTTTTCCCAACTCCTTAGCAATGCCCATACACTGCCAGCATGGATGCTGCAGGTTCTATCTAACATTTTCAGGCTTTCCTCCAAATAATTTATTTTTGTTAAATAGTTTTATTCTCAGCATTCCAAATGGGACCTATGACCAGATTATTTCAGCATCCTATTGTCACATTATTATGTATATTACAATAGAACACAAAAGAACCAATTGAGGCATACTACTGGGCTAGATGTTTGTACAAAGACACAGTAAAGAACTTACAATCTAGATAGGAGGTAACATATACATTATTCTTATCTAACAGATAGAAGAAGAGGCTTGCTGAGAGTCATACAAGAAGTGTGTCACTGAGCCAGGAATTGGGACTGAGCCAGGAATCAAGCCCAGATGTCCTAAGGAGCAGTCAGTATCTTAGGGTATGGTTACATGTTATACTTAGCACACATTATATTTATATCATAATGAGCATCAATACAACTTTAAAAGTTTTCTGAAAGGTTGCACATTAAATACATATTGTAGTACAATGCCAGAGTTTTGGACCACCTCTTTTGCAATCCCACGGCCCATACCAAAAGTTTGGTTGATTTATTGTCAGCCCTGGGGCCAAACTAGAATTAGGTCAAGGCTCTGGTGCAGTGTAGGGTCTGGGAGTGACACTGGCATAACATAGAAACTGGTCCCAGCCCCCACACCACACTGGCTGTTGTGCAATGTGGGGACTTGAACCTACTCCAAGGCCACACCAGTGTCTCCTCCAGCCCCTGCACTGCACACTAGGCCTGTGCAAAGCATGTATTTGCTTTAGATTCAGCTGATTCGGGGGACAGTGATTCAATTTGGTGATTCAAATCACTGTCCTGAATCAATTTGGCTGAATCTGATTTGGAGATTCAGCCGCCACTGAATCAGCTGAATCTCTGAATCAAACAGGCCCCACCCCTGCCTGCTCTCCCAGCCCCATCAATGGCTGCCCCACATGGCCCCAGGGTCCTGGTTCTGTAAAAAAATAAAAAGCCCCGCACTCACTGGCAACTGCCAGGCAGTGGGGGGGGGGGGATCTCTGATGCCCCCCACTGCCTCATGCTGTGTGTGGGGGGGGTTCTGCCACAAGCCCCCAGAAGCCCCAATGGCTGCTGCAGCAGGCAGTGAGTGTGGGGCTTTTTATTTTATTTTATTTTTTTAAGAGCCAGGATGCTGGGGCCAGGTGGAGCAGTCATTGACAGGGCTGAGAGAGTGGGCAGGGGTTGGGGGGCACTCAGGTGGGCTGGGGGAGCAGGCAGGAGATGAGGCCTGGTGGGGGTCCCCCCATGTTCCCGCTCCCTCCTTTAGCCCTCCCCCCAACCCCCTACTTACTGGCATCGAGTCCGGGTCCAGCTCCCTGAGGCAGTGAACGAGGACTGCTTGAATCTCCAACTCTCTCTGAAGCTCTCTGAATCTTTTCTAAATAGAGTCAGAGAGCTTCAAATTGATTTGGACCTTTTTACTGGTCTCCCAATTTGATTTGGATTCGGCGATTCAGCTCCTGAATCAGGCCAAATCTCCTCCGAATAGAATCAGTACCTGAAGCTTCACACAGCCCTACTGCACACGATACTTGAACTTGCAAGGCTCTGGAAGGGGGGCAGGGAGGAGAGGAAGAAATGGAGAGAGGAAAGAGGGAGAGAGGTCGCTGTTTGTCAGTCTCTCAGCTTCCTAACCACATTGGACCCTTGACCCAGCGAGGCTCCAGTGTGATGGACAGGGGGATAAGAGTCCAACAAAGCTGTATCACTAATTAAAAAAAAATAAGTCTGACTTTTATTACTTTTCAATTATACTTAAAAATATTAAGTATTTAATAGAGAAGTAGAGCTCTTCTCTCAATAATCCTAAACTGGTTAAAATTACAACAGAAAAAATTCCATTAAAATGGAAACAATAAATCATGATACTGGAACTCTAATAGGGCTTCCAAATAGAGTTTAATTTGGATACTAGTGACAGCTATGCTGAAATATAATTGCCATTCATGGCTCTCATGTTGCCACCATAATTTTAGCAGTTAATATATTCATGATGGACTGATTTTTTTTGTTTGTTTAATCACTGAGCTAATAGAAATCACACTGAATTTAATGGTGTGGCTTCCAAATGCTGTTGTGACATAATATGTAACTATATTTCATGAGGGAAACAAAATGAGGTCTATTTCCATGACAAATGGAAACACGCTTAGGGAAATAGTTTTCTGACTTGGTGTCTGTTGGTGTTTCTATGCATGTTGTTTGTAGAGCTCTGATAAAGGCCAATATGTTCACTAGCTGAAATCTGTGGAACAAATTTAAAGCATGAGCAATTTCACTGACTTTAGAGTTGTATTTGATGAGGTTGAATTTGATCCTATGCATTTACAGGAGATGAACTCAGTGATAGAACGGGCGTTTTTCCACTCTCATTTTTATTACTTAGAAGTAAAACAGAGCAAAACAAAACAAGAAATAAAACAAAAACCTCTGCTCCATGTTACAAAGTAGAGGGCTGGTCTTGCTCCTACTAAAGCAGTGTTTTTCAACCCGTGGATCATGACCCAAAAGTGGGTCACAAGAATATATGAAAGGGTTATGAACAAGCTTTAAAAATGGATTAACAAACTTTAAAAATGGATTTTCCTTTAAAGAGAAAAATATGGAAATTGTGGCTTTTGGACTGCTTGGGGCTGCTTTGGACTGCTTGGGGCCATTTGGACTGCTTGGGGCTGTTTAGGCCCCTCCTCCAATGCCCCCCACACACTCCATTCTCCCCCACACACCTACCCTCTGTCCCACACACTGGGGGGCTAGGGCCTGGGGGCGAGGGGCAGTGGGTTGGGAGTAAAGGGCGCTAGGTTCGGATCGGCCATCAGTGATTAGAAATGGGTCCTGGTACAAAAAAGTTGAGAACCACTGCATTAAGGTCTACAGCAAAGCTGTCGTGATCAACCTGCTTGAATCATATCACTTTTTAGAGAGCCAGATAAATAACCAGGTCGCTGGTTCCTCCCCATTCTCTGTTCCTTTTCATTCCTCTGCTTTCACTTCAGAATGTAGGGCCTATAGAAGTTTAGAGATTTCTATTCACTTCGAATGAAATACTTGGAAGGCTACCAAACTTTAGAATAATCCTACACTGATGAACAGTGCCATAATATTCTGTAGTTCCATTGGTTTGAGAGTTGAGTAATGATACCAATTACTGTGTAGGTTTGCTTACTTTTCCTTAATATATTATGAATTGCAATATCCGTAATGGTACAAAACATGCTATATCAATAGAATGCTATATCAATAGAATTAATTTATATTCTAATCAAATCCTAATCAACGTACAATCTCAAGTATAATTTAAAGAATTCCTACTTTTTAATCCATGAGTTTTGAAAGAGGATACTGCCTTTATAGTTCTATGCCACTTGATTCCAATGTTCCATTTAGATCTTAAAATAAGAAAACAGTTCCCCCTTCCAATCTATTGTGGGGATGCCTGGCCTAGATCAAAGTAATTGATCTCCAATGCTGAACAAAAGCCACAAATCAGTATCCCATTTGGTGTATAGCAGTTTCAATATAATCTAAAAGAGTTCAAGTCTATAGATTTACCTACTAGCAGAACAAATGTACATGAAAAATTATTCAGAATACGTACTGTTGGATATTACTTGTGCTTTGTTTAATCTTAAACTACTTTATAGTGAGGGTTGTTTCTATAATTTATTCTATCACACGCTTTATGCCTGGTTAAGCTCTGCTTTCTATTTAGAATGTTAAAAAAATTAAAGGAATCAAAATAGAGATCTTGTAGCTCTGAGTGACAGCAGAAATCAGGGCTGGATGGACTGAATTATCAGATGGATCATTTTAGTAGCTTGTAAAAACCCAAAAATGTGCTGAAGGTGCAGCTGCGCTCATGGCTGAACTGCAGCATGTTATTACTTTAATTTGACTCTGACAAATATGAACAGATTCCGATCTTGAGGCAGGAAGGTTTTCCATCAGAGGCTGCCTTTGCTCTTGATTTGTATGCATGCCTCTAACTCTTTCTGTGGCTGTTGCTGCCAAAAGGAAAACCAGATCTACATTTCACTCAGCCTTGCATAAATAAAAATATCATTAATTACTATTTAAAATATGTAACATTTAACAAATTGGGATTAAATCTTTCACAATTTATTACATCTGGCAATATATTACATGGGATCTATATTTTATAAATCAAGAACATATTTTCTGGAGGTGTCTGAATTTGAAACAACTTCTACCTACATTTATGATCCCATTTCCATTAGGAAATTTGCTTCTGTTTTACTGCATGCCTGTCTAAAGGAGTGACTACAGTATGTATTTCAGTCAAGTGACATATTTCCCTCTCTGCCACCATATGGAAAATGCTTATTTCTCCCTGAATGTGTCATGTTGTATTGATTAGCAATCTCAATAAACACATTATAAAGGCTTTCATTAGTTCTTGTGCTTTTGAAAAAGAAATTATTTCAAGATAGAGTGAGATGAACAATTTAATAATGCAAATGTATTGGCATTCTTGCTGTTAAAAGTATTTCAGTTAAACTGTTCATGATCCCATTTAAAAACCTAATACATATAAGGAGAGGTTGATACATTAAAAAAAACCCCACAGTGGACTTTCAAGAGCTGTAATAGAGCTGAATTTTATAAATTCCAGATGGTCCTGCTATGAGTCAGAGACCTGTACCAATCTATGTCCCACCCAAGGTCCCAAATGTGACATCTATATGACACCTCTCTCTTCCTCAAGCAGGCTATGGAAAGCATTGTTTTTGATTTGTATACTATGCTATGTACAGAATTTATAAATTAGCAAATGAACATAGCATGCATGCCAGGTAAAGGCAGCTGCTATTTCATTAAAGCTGGCAGATGAAACCTTCAACTAACTTAAATCCAAATAGCTAGGAATATTTCACAATGGGGTGATTTGCATCAACTAAAAGTCTGGTCTATTGTCATAGAAAATTTGAGAGGGATCTCCATGGCATCAGGGATTATTTTTCTGGAGAACAATGGGACATTCAAACTGGATTTGTTTGCTAATTTGGCACCAGTAGCATATTTAGGAGAGGGCAAACAGTGCACCAACCCGGGTGTTAATTTAGAGGGGGCATTGGAATGGCAGTCCTTGGAGAACCCACACCACTGTCAGCAATAGGCATGCGGCAGTCTAGTATTTTGAAAACGGGGGTGCAGATGATGAGGTGAATCATCACATAAAACAACACTTATTTTTCTCCAGTTAAAAAGAAACTAGAAGCTTTACTAATATACTAGGGGCCTAGGACTGTATGATTCAGTTTATGATTGAAGCAAAAACAAATATAAGTTCACTGGAATGAGTTAAAAACAATCTTCAGGGCTGTGAAATAGGAGCTTCATTACTAGCAGCAGTGAACAGACAGCAGATTGTATAATAAAGGATAGCTTGACTGGTGGAACAACAAGACTATTAAAATGAAGAGAAGATTGTTAATACCTGTGGAATGAAGAGTTTAGAAGGGATAAGGTAAAATAATTCCCTCAGCGCTGCCTGACTAGAAATGGTGCTACCACTGCCAAGCACTTAATTTTAAACTGTGCATGGACCAGGAATCAAAGGGAGGAGGTACAAATGTACCAGTGAACCTCCCCACCCCCCTCTACCCACCCAAGATTCACACCTGGCTGCAGCAGCTCCTATGCAAGGAGAAAATGCTTGGTTCCCCCCTCCTCAGTACCTGGCATCAAGACTCCTAGCAACACCTCTGTTTAGCACTTTGTACTGTGGTCCTATCAGATCTTGCATAAAGAGCAAGTAGGATCTATAGAAAGTGGGAATGGCAGAGGCCCTGGGCAGCAGACTCATCCCTGATAGTACACCAGAATAGAGGCAGGGGAACTCGAGGGTCCAACCACATGGACTGGAGTGGAGGTTGCTACTGCAAGGGGACATATCACTGCCAATAGCCAAATTAACTCTCCATTAGGCCTGTTGTTGCTGAGTGAGAGACTTTGGAACAAAAGTGTCAATTTGAGGCCTGTTGAAGTCAACAGAAATTTTCCCATTGAATTTAATGGTTCTTGGAGCAGGTTCTGGCACTGAAGCAGTCCCTCTGAGTCAACTCTGAAGCAGTGCACAATGAAAATGGCGTCAGTACAGGTGCTATCCTTCAAGTGAAATGTAAAATCAAGGTGATGATGACTAGAGCAGAGTAAATAGTTCAAAAAATATTTACCAACAAGAGTTTGAATCAGTAACACAAATTCTCTTTTCTGTTTTGTGAAATTTGTTTTAGTGTTTCTAGAAAAGCTGTGTGAGCATATAATTTTATATACTGGAATGTTGTAGAAAGGAACAGTATCAATAACACTGAAGTAATGTTCCCAGATTCAATATTAGTTCTCTCTTTTCATCACAACCCCCACCCCGCCAGCCTGGGTGAGCATTAACTTACCAGGCTTTCTTCTGTGTACTGAGGAAGCCCCTTTTCTACCTATGACTGACTGATTCATAGGTTACTCCTAAGTTATACATATTCTTTTAAGAATTTGAAAATACTGCCAGAAAGTGAACTTGTGCCTCATATGGGGAGGAAGTTCAACCAGTGGGGTCGTGTATTAATCTTTTGTCATTGTATTAATCCTTCTCTGAACCTGTGGTGTCATCCCTCAACACTGGTTCATCTCTGAACAGGGATGCTGAAAAGCAGTATAGAAACTGTTTATAGTCATTCAGTTTTCCTCCATGTTTGAGATGTAAGTAAAAAGAGATCTCTGCTCTTTCAGTATTGGAACATGGGATCTAGCTCTGCTAGTGTAAATATGAGATGATTTATGGAAGTAGCTCCTTTAGGCTGGTCTAAATTGTACTAGCAAACTGACCCAGAGCAAAGTGGCCTCATGTTCTGGAGGATGGTATGTAGAGATTGTGTCTATGTAACAAGTAGGCTGTCCCAGGGCTGGTCCGAATGTTGGCCCACCCACCTGCTTCTCCTGCCATGCCTTTGCTGTGTCTCAAGTTGTTCCTAGGTGAGAGGCTGTCCATTTAATTGGGGAAGAATACACAGCTCTGAACCTCCCCTTATACCATGTGCCATGCCTTGCAGATGGTATCCAAATCTACTATTACACCCCCAGCCCCTTAACTGAGCTGTACTCAGGCTCACCTGGCCCAAACTTGGCCTCAGGCATCCTCAGACCTACCTGGACCACATGCCCTCTTCACTAGGGCCTTTACCTGGCCCACTCCCTGGGGCCTGAACACCCGGCCCCCTTGCAGGATGCTGGGCCTAACGCCCCTTGGGCCTCAGGTCTCACGCAGTCCCCTTCCCCTCGGCCTTGTCTCAGGCCCCCTTCTCTCGGCCTGGATCCCACTGCAGGCCCCACTCAGTAGGCCTTGGACCTGTGCTTGTCTTTTGGGGTGCGCTCCCCTAGACTTTCCTTCACAGGCTCACCCACATGGCAGTGGGGGCTGAGGCTTTCCAGAGCCCCATCCTCACCTTTCACTGGGGAGGCACAGGTGTGGTATTTCCTGGAGACTGCCCCACCACAGGCAGCCTCACCACACCAT
The DNA here is from genome assembly GCF_001723915.1 of Gavialis gangeticus. Taxonomy (NCBI): domain Eukaryota; kingdom Metazoa; phylum Chordata; order Crocodylia; family Gavialidae; genus Gavialis; species Gavialis gangeticus. Next base: position 156,875,279 of record NW_017728992.1, on the reverse strand, counting down.
CCAACCCCAGCAGGGTATAGTTTCAGGTCATTCCCCAGGACCAGGAACCTCCTCCATCCCCATAGTTCCTACCCTTGACCTTGAGACTGTTCTGGGAGAGGCAGATCTCTGGCTTGGCAATATTGTTCCTTGAGCTCCCTGCAGCTACTGCCAGCTCTAGCCTTATACCCAGGCTCCCCAGCTTCTCCATCAATCAGGTGGCCTCCTGACTACCATGATTGGGTCTGCTTCCACCTGCAGGCTGCTTGCTGCCTGTTTAAACCCCTTAAAGTGTCAGGTACAACCTTGCTCTGCCCCACTCTACACATACAATTAATGCGACTGAAACTCCAGCACAGTTCCCACTGGAGTTTATTGCTCCAAGGCTCTGCGTTTACATGTGCTTCCAGGACCACAGCACGTCAAGCCGGGTGAGAGCAGCCCCAGATGGCAGGGGGTCCAGGGAATCAGCTTGCTGGCCCTGGGATGCTCCAACCCAGTTCAATGTGCTGTGGAGGGGCTGGATGGGGCATGAGGGCACTCCAATGTGGGGCTAGCCAGCAGGCAGTTCCCACACTGAAGCACCCTTGTATCCCAGCCAGCACTGTCAGTGACTACATGTGCATTGCAGCACACTAAATCCAGCCACAGGATAATATTTGTGTTTACAAATACTATCTTACAGTGGCATTTATTAGTATACTGCAGCCTAATAGGGCTGCATGTGTAGACACTGAGTCTTTACTGAAGAACTAATTAGTTTGCTCCACAGTAAAAGTCTCATGTACATGTGCCCAGAGGTGACTTAAATATGATCCCACGTGAATGTGAAAGCAGCACTACTCACTTTCATCTAGTCAGTAAAACAATCAGATATTACCCAAAGATATGCAAAGAATGTGCAAAGAGTAGGTTAATCATTTTCCTGATTTCAACTCTCCAGTGAAATCTACTAAATATTAGGATCATACTGGGCTTTCATTAACACAGCAGGTTTCTTCTATTTGGATGTACCTGCCACTTTCACTACTGGTTAAGTAGTTATGTTAAATAAGCTAAGGTTAAGTTTTAACAAAGGTCTTGACAGGCATTCTTCTGGGAAGGGAAGGAAAGAAATGCTAATTTTAGTATAAAATGGAGTCTATTGAATCTAAAGGTGATACAATATTTTTTTTTCCTTCTGGCAGTAATTAGATTCTTTCATTGGAATACACTACAGCTACTAGGAAACAATGTTATTCTCCTATAAAATAGAGTGCCTTACTTATTATTGCTTGGATCTAATGCACAGATATATCAGTTTACAGTGCTCTTTATGGGTGAAGTGGCCAATTTGAGGTTTTTTTGGCAAAACTTAAAACTCAAGATGTCAGAACACATTGTTGCATAAAAATATTTCAGTGTTTTTTGTTACCAGGAGAGTACATTTTATGCTTACTGCTAAAACTGTCACAGCTCATTTTTCTAAGCCACAGGTTTAAAACTAAGCCAACTATTAAACTTGCTCTTGATGGGTATGCTAAACAGGTTTCCCTGCCCATCATACCGCTTCTGTTCTTTATTAAAATTCTTACTCCACTTTTCATTGATAACGCTGTGTTTATGATATGATGGATCTCTACTCAGAAGGATGTTCCTCTTTTCAGTTTTATGCTTTACAAGTTCAGTGGGGGAGCCTGAGAGATCAGATGCATTCACATATATATGCCCTCCTCAAATGGGACAAATGTGGCCCTTGATACATGCAGACATAGCTTCATTGAGCCAATGGAGTTATGCTTTCTGATACCAGACCCACATTTGACCTACTGACTAGAAGTCTATGGAATCTCTGGTTGTGTTAAAATTAAAACTTAAACATTTCTTTCCTGTGTCTAATTTACCTTCTGTGTTACTTGGCAGCCTGACAACACCTACGCTCAATGTAGTTAAGTAGGATTCAGAGAATAAACTACACACACAACAAAATTTTGTATGAAGCTAATACAATTTATTTATTATTGCTAAATATGATTTTCTAAATAAAAATATTTTTTATCTAAACTCTTGAAAAAGTTGACGTAATATGGTCTTTATGCCAGCATTAACAGGAAGAAAAGTCTGGAGAATACAGGATCTTTGCAGTCCCTGTTGTCTGAGATACAGCTGCCCAATTTGCAATTACAATTTGTCTTTGTAAAAAATATTACAAACACAATTTTGGAGGGATTTCCACATCAAACCCCTGATTGCAATCAGACTTTCAGATATGCCACAACCACTTAATTTTGTACCCACAATTAATTTGATGCAAATTATGGGCATAGGTTTTTCCTGTAAATTGGGGGGGGGCAAAGTGGGAGGGAAGAGGCATTGAATTAAGCCTTTAGAAACCACAGTGCTTGTACAAAGGTAGGATGTCACCCATTTCTGATGCACAGTGGAGCCTGTTATTGGACCAAAACTTCAGGAGAAGTTTTGGTCCAATAAGCTTGTCAACAGCTAAATGATCAGATGTGTGGAATGACTGGACAGAAGGAGGCTCTTTGTATAGAGACTTCCCTGATAAAAGTCATAAAGGGTTTTAGGACTGGAGGCATGACTGAGGAAAACATCCATACTCAGACAACAATGACAGATGTGGTTAAGTTTTAGTTTGCATTTCAGTATCATCTTGAATTGGGGCCAGAGACATGTATAAGTTCTGGTTTGCCTCATTGTATAGCTTAAGGCATCTTGTTCACCCTGTATATGGAGTAGAATATCCTGCCTTATCTGCCTGCTTTGTGATATATACACTCATGCAGTAATAGAAAATCTTAGTACATCTGGAAGGAGCTTCAACATTAAGAGTGTTGTGAACAGTGCTAGATAACAGAAAAAAATGTCTTTGAATTTTGTTGAATGATTAATGAGGTTGCATCATCTCTAAGACATCGCTTCCAACACAGCTATCGCCATTAGGGAAAATCCCACACAATCATATCCATGCAATGAGCAAAGCAGCAGGTGGGAGTGAACCCAGAATTCCTGAGTGTTTGTGTTTTATGGCTACTGTTGCCTACAGTGTAGACTGCACATGAAAGACTCTGTATGCTGATCTGTACATTAACTAGACAATCCATTCCCATACAACCCTGAAAGGATAGACTGTGCATAGCCCTTGAGGGGAAGAGGGGGAGACAGGCAGAAACAGGCATAAAAAAACAGATCCCTATTTCTTGCGATGATATGCTCAGTTTAGGAACAGTAAAGGGGAGTCCAGAGTGACTTCTTTAGGATTTATTTTATGCCTATGTGCAGAGAAACACGTTATCTACTTAACAAAAAGACCATTTTAGATGTTGTATGTGGTATCATGTATGCTTAGGTGCCTAATACATGGGATACAATCAGGCCCTTTTATAACTAAGTGTAGATTAAAAAGCCATGAAAATCTCCTTTCCATCTAAGTGTTTACTAAGGGTTCCTCTACTAAGAAAATGTAGAGCCACTGGCTGACTAGGTCCTAGTTGTCTGGGTATTTCAGTGTCCCAGCATTAAGAGAATTAGACCTAAGGCTAGATCCAAGAAAGGATTTAGGCACCTAATAGTTAGGTATTACAACACCTAAAGTTTAGGCTCTTTGCTCCAGAGTTGAATCCAGACCCCTATGATATAACTACATTTTCTTAAGCCAAATTCAAATAAATACTGTTCCTTTTCACATGTTCTTGAATAACTATGCTTCATTGGAAGCTTAAAGGATGGGAGAATTCACTTAAAGAGGAGAATTAAAAATTGGTATGCGATACTCCTGCGGCCAAACCATGCAATTATTCATTAAAATTAACTTGAAAATATTGGCAAAGCCCTAGAGGATTGATGTTAAAGCAGTAGAGGGGAAGCTCTGCTTTGTGGTTTGGTTATTAATACTGTACAGGTTTTACATGATTTTTCTTTTAAAGGAAGAGGCATATGGTGTGTACCTGGTGTTCAAGATTCAGAAAAAAACGTCATAAAGAAACAGGCTGAATACACTAATATAATCTGACCTTTTGTACTTTTCATGTTTTACAGGGAGAAAACGTTACCCAAAGCCTTTATGAAATGTCTTTTTAGGTTCTTATGTTCTTTCACAGTGTTTTAAAATGAACTGTTGTCATTTTGATGAGGAGAAACTCAGAAGGCTGCAAGATTGGCAAAACTGCTACCTAAGACCTATATCCCGCAGCTGCAGTTTGTGAAGTATACCTATGAGAATGTCAAGAACCTTGCATAGCCCACCATTTGTACTGGTACTAAATAAATTCAGTATAGAAGAGCCTGGTGACAACACTTGGAGTTTAACATTTATGGGTTTAAAGACAGTTCCTGTTATAAATTATTTTTGTACAGTGCTTTAGCTAGCCAAGATAATCTGCTAGATCTGAAGTTTGGAATAGTGTCACAGGATCAGACTGGAGCACTTTCATGCTGTAAATAAAAGCAGCCAGATTCTATTCTAATTTATTTTGCACATCAGGAATAACTCCACTGTGATCAATGATGTTACCTTGGGGTAAGTGAGAAGAGAATCAGGCTTTGGGGTTATTTTATTTATTCTAGTAGTGATCTATTGATAGCAAAAAGAGGGTTTGGATCATTAGCTGGTAAAATATGTCCTTATTTCAAATTAAGGAATTCAATTTTTCATTGCTTTTGACTGTTATGGGAAAGTAGGTTTTTAAATAACTTGAACATTGACTGCTCTTGTTTCTCTTTCTTTAGTCTATTTCTATCTTTATTAACATATCTGAATTTCTTCCCATGATTCTAGTGGGAAGCATTAACTTTGTAGGAGACATTTCCAAATGATCCTACTGTATCACAATACCAAAATGCCCAGGACTTTTATTCAGGTACTAAATAATTTTAATTGGGTGGCTGGGGGCGGGGAAGGGAGAGGGGGGGCGACAAATTAGTAAAATTATTTCATATTACTTAGGATATAGAAAAACATAGATTTTAGTTGCTTTAAAAAGGGAGGGGAAACTGCTGCTCAGAAGTGTGCATCAGCTCTTGCAATGAACCTTACATCTGCATGATCCTGTAGCTATACAAGCAAGCTACACCCTAACTTTGACCCTGAATTATAGAATTATAGAGGTGTAGGGTTGGAAGGAATCTCAGGAGCTCATTGAGTCCATCCCCCTGCTCAAGGCAGGATCATCCCTACCTTAGCCTCAGCTAGGTCTTAGAAGATACTTTAACAGCTCAAACAACAAAGTATAACAACACCACCAAGCAGTGGCAACATATATGGAGTGTACGGGGATGCACATGCACCCCCTGAGAGCACTGGTGCACCCCCTGACCGGCTGCGCTCAC
>NW_017728992.1:156868043-156869700 GCF_001723915.1 Gavialis gangeticus | reverse complement strand
GTGGAGTGCTGTTGCACTCCCAGAAACGACTGCCGCCACTCTCAGAAGTGGCTGCAGTGATTGGCCATGGGAGGGCCCCCCCCCATGTCAGCGAGATCATCCCCCCAGTTGGCAGGACTGGCTGTGGGGGGAACCCCTCCCCCTGGTTGCTGACTGCCCCTGGCTAAGGCGGCACCAGTCATCCATGCCACCAAGTTTGCTTTAGAAATGCCTAATAAATGTGTGTTAACATATATGTATGTGCCCTTTATTTGAAGTTGCAACCTTAAGCTTTCTCTCCTTCCAAACCTCTAGATAGCATTGTTCAGGACAGGAAATTGGTTTTCTCTCGTTTGTTTTTGTCCTTCTTGTTTCTCAACAAGGCATTTGCCTGTGATTTTTCTGGGCTGCCATTTGATTATCTAACCTCAAGGAAATTATGGAAATAGAAGGAAGAAATAAACCATAAGTATAACAGCACCACTTAGTAAGTTCAAAGTTAACAGTAAATATGGCTATATTACCTATATATCTACCTAAACCATTGTAGACAAGAGGTTGGCAACCTATAGCCACCAAGAAGCTTGGATTCACCCCATGCCTGGGTGAGGCAATCAGGGACACAAGAGGCAAGTGCTTCAGCCACAGGCACCGACTTAATGGGGTCACTTCCCATATTCCCAAGCTGCCTGCTGCTGCACAGTCCTCTCTGCTCTGAGCCAAGGGCTACTCATTCAGTCTCCGTGTCAAATCTACCATTTTGGCTTGGTGGCAGCCACATTATTGGCATGGTATATGGAGGCTGCATTAGGGGGTGCGTGATAGCAACATTCAGCACACCTGGAGTGAGAGCAGGGGTTTGGCAGAGATTGGCAGCCTGTGGAATCAGGCAGGCCACAAGTGGCAGCCCGTGTTCATAAAAGGTTGACAACCCCTCACCTAACTTATTCTTAAAATTGCATGGACAGCTGCATACAGAATTCTTCAGTTCTTGCCATAAACTGTTCTGTTACTAAACCATGAATTATTGCAAGTACCACATTTTACAGCAGTTTCAGTAGTTCCTGTAGGTTGTTTTCAGAGTGGATGAGAAGTGATAGATACATCATAAATCAAACATTACATACTTTTATATGTTACCATGGCATTTTCCTATATAGTATTGCATCAATAAAGATCATCAGCTGTCCAGATACATTACATCACATGCATGTATCAATATTTTAATCATACCGATTGATAAAACACTCTTAATAGATTCCAGTTACAGCAGTTCCTACAGTACTCCTTAGATTCACCTCATAGATGGACATCAAGAACAAGTGGGCTAATAGGTTTATTAACTGATATATACACAGTTTATTAACTGATATATACACAGCCTCCCAGCATCCTTCTGACATATTTGCAGTTCAGAGTAAATCCTGCAGAAAATCATTATTGCTATACATAGCTACACAGTGGGCAAGTCTACACATTCATTAATGCACAGTGGTTACTGCTCATTTAGTTTAGTACTTGTATAATCAAGCACTAAATAAATGCACAGTAACTGGAGCTACTGCACAATAGCACTAGCAGACTCATTTTTAATGACACTACTGCACAGTCACCTAATAATACCATACAGAAGTGTATTTCACAGATTTCATAGACATTAGGGCTGCAAGGGACCTTG
>NW_017728992.1:156866514-156867586 GCF_001723915.1 Gavialis gangeticus | reverse complement strand
ACCACCCTCTGGGTCTGACCACAGAGCCAATTTCCCAGCCTGCGGTATTATCACTGTCCATGCTGTGACATGCTACTGTGCAGTATTATTAGGCTATTGCGCATTTAGTATCTCATAGATGTGCCCAGTGTACCTGAAACATACATGTGTCTTCCCACATTTATAATCCACCCAACCAGCAGCTAGTTTTGAAGGATCATCCATAAATGTTTCACATAACTCAAGAAAATAATTAACTCACTCAATAAATTTGGCATTTTCACAAATTCTCTGGTCAGCTTTACCCTTTGAGGTATATATGTATATAGCGTATATATGTAACTTGGAAGGCATCCATATTTGTCTTTAAAGCATTCACATAAAACTGGCTGCATTAAGAAGGATCTTTATGTTTCAGTAATTCACTGCACTGAAGATTTCTCATGTAGAAGCTGGCTCAATAGAATTTCTGAACTGAAAATAAGTCAAACGATAAGGATGCTGGGAGGCTGTGTGTATATCAGTTAATAAGACTACTAGCCCACCTGTTCTTGATGTCCATCTATGAGGTGAATCTAAGGAGTACTGTAGGAATTGCTGTAACTGGAATCTGTTAAAGTGAGATACAAAAAAGGCAATTCTCAAGTATATTATTTGGCACATCTGGTTGCTTTGGGTCAGCTGGAAAGATATATCTAGCAAACTGAAATGTTGCCTGAGAGGGAACCTGATATCTTTATCTAGATGCATGATTTAATGCTCAACATAAATGTTAAAATTCTTTAAAAATCTTCCTGATACATCTTTCCTGAATGGTTTCTATCAAAGAGATATTTCAGAATTTAGGATGAAGAAAAAATACATTTATGGTTTAATCTTAGTCCAAAAGAAAACATGAAACATTTTGTAACCAAACTTCCTGCTTAAAGAGTTACCATCTAGGGAGACCTTCAAAGATCTTGAAGTCAAACATGAAGCTAAGGAATATATACTGAGGATGAGATAAAACAAGAGGTATTTGAAACTAGTTTCAAACAATCTTTAGTTTCCTTGATGAGATCTGGAAGATGACACTGCGCACAATCTTCAATCT
>NW_017728992.1:156848293-156861514 GCF_001723915.1 Gavialis gangeticus | reverse complement strand
GTCTCAATGGGTATCCCTAAATTATATAATAAGAATTGTAAGAACTTCACAAAATTGTGTAATACCATAAACATAAAATGTTAACAAAGGTGGGAAGAAAAATGGCTGGAACTTCACACATCTTGCTGGGATTTTGAACTATCTGGAAAAGAGTGAAAGACAGGCAGAGACATTAGGCATGGGGAATAAAGTGACTGTCATATATAGTTAATATAGTCATGTTAACTGTTAACTTTGAAATTACTAAATGGTGCTATCTTACTTATTATTTATTTCTTCTTTTTATTTCCATAATTTCCTTGAGGTAAGATTATCAAATGGCAGCCCAGAAAAATCACAGGTAGATGCCTTATTGAGAAATAAGAAAGGACAGAAAGAAATGAGAGACAGCCAATTTCCTGCCCTGCACAATGCCCTCTGGAGGCTTGGAAGGAGAGAAAACTTAAGGTAGCAACTTTATAATAACGAGCACATACATATATGTCAACACATGTATTAGGCATTTCTAAAGCAAAATTTGGTGGTGCTGTTATACTTTGTTGTTTGAGCTGTTAAAGTATCTTACAAGCCCCAGCTGAGGCTGATATTCTGTAACTGTCATTATAGAAAACAAGTCTGTGTACTGTACTTCACAGCAGAAAGAAAGCGAAAACCACTGCATTCCAAGCATACAGTATTTGTCCTGTGTCTCTGCAAGAGAGCTGAGAGGGAGGCAAAAGGTAATTTCACCCACAGACAGGGGCCTAGCCATAATTGTTTCCAAACAGCATGGATCTCTACACAAAATAGAAGCAATGACCTTAGCAAGTGCCATTCTGCTGACTTCAATGGAATTACACTGGCTTGCCCCATGTCTAAGTTTGGCCCATTATCCTCAAGAAACATGAGAATGGAACACACAGAAATCATACTAAGATTGTTACAAACACTCAAAATAACCCACAATTACAAGATAAACAGAGAACCAGAAATCTTCCCACATTGCAAGCCATTGTATTGCCAGCCAGGCACAGATGCTCACCAGATGAAAAGTTAAAAGAATGTGACTATGAAGGGTGTGATGATGGTTCTGGATCTGTTCTGAAGTCTTAGAAACAGTTACACTGATGAGATGTGTAACTAAAGGAACATATTTTAATGCTTTGCAAAATGAGAGATAATCAGATCGTGGCCTTTGCAATGGTGTAGGGCTTGTGGTATGGAAGATGCAGATGTTGGAAGGACCTACAAGAAATGGGTGTGGCAGTCTACGTGTGCTTGAGAAGGGTCAGCATTCTGGAAATCAATAAAATATATTAGTACCTTTAGGAAACCCAATATGGACTCACAGTTGTGCCCCCTAGTTGGGAACATCAACTTGTTTCACCTTGCAGCACATCTTTAGTCACTTGGAAGCCAACTGAACCAAGTCGCTTAGCATGGGGGAATCTCCAAATAGACTAGACCTAATGTAGTCAACAATACATGTCTATTCTCTCTACACAAGGCTTCTATAATGTGTTTTGTTGGGAATGATGCCAGCATATCACTATGCTTCAAAGATTCTGTGCTGGCACAAGATTACTTGGTGGTGGGGTTGCATTTGGGCACAACTAAGGTTGCTGTAAATTGCATTGGTGCTGAACCAGAACCCAACCAGTCCAAAACTCAGACATAAAGATGTAATATTCAGTCATAAATAAGCCCTTTGACACTATTGCATGTGATATATTCATAAGCAAACTAGGGAAGTCTGGTTTAAAGGAAATTATTGTTAGCTGAGTACATAACTGGTTAGGAACAATGGCCACGTCCAGACGAGCACAGCAATTTGTTTCCCTGGGGACAAGAAGCAGCAGTACACCTTATTCCACTGCTACTTGTCCTAGGGAATGGCCATACCATTTGCACTATGGCATGCAGCAGGTGAGCCCACGTGGAGTAGGGGAGGCTGGGGCCAGCACTGTGTTGACCCCAGCAGTCTTACCTGGGATTCTGGGGTCCTCAGGGAGCAGCAGCCATGGTGCTCCTGCAGCAGGGAGCCTGGCCAGCAGTCAGAGTGCATCTCCAGTAGGCCAAGCTCCAGTTTTGGGTGGCACATGCTGTCACCATGTGTGCTGCTCCACTATTTTAAGGCATGGGGGTGGAGAGGGGGTTGGCAGTGCCATATACCACACATCTTCATTCATCTGGACATAGCCAATGTATTTTAGGAGTAATTATCACTAGCTCGCTTTAACTGGGGGAAGTATCAAACATGCTTTGACAGAGCTCTGTTCTGGTCTGGTGTTATTCTATATCTTAATTAATGACCTGCATGATGGAACTGAGAGTACCTTGATCAAAACACAGATGCTATCAATTGGGAGGGGTTGCAAACACTTTGTAGGACAGGATTAAATTTCAAAATAAATTGATACATAAATTGATAAAATAATTTGACAGTGAAATAATTAGGCTAAAATACAGTACATACAAGTACAAAGTAATACACTTATGTAGAAATAATAGACTGCACAAAAACAAAAAGAAGAATGACTGGTTGAACAGCAGTTCTGTAGAGAAGGATCTGGTGATTATAATGGATCACAAACTGAACATGAGCCAACTATATCATGCTGATGCAAAAAAAAGCCAATGCCACACTGGGAAGTATACACAAGAATACCATGTGTAAGACATATGAAGTATCCTTCCCATGTGCTTTGCATTTGTAAGGCCTCAGCCGAGGAACTGTCCCCCATTTTAAGCCTCATACTAGAAGGAAGATAAGAACCTTTAGGAGAGAGTTCAGAGAAGGTCATGGAAAATGATGAAGCCTAGAAGCCATGACTTATGAATAAAGATTGAAATAGCTAGATTTGTATAGTTTAGGGGACAGGAAATCTGAGAGGAAGCTGTTACAAAGAGAAGGGTTAGAAATAATTCTCTATGCCCACTAATTTAGGACAGGAAGTAACAGGTTAAAAACTGTAAGAAGATGGATTTACCATATTTACTCAACTATAAGATGACTCTGAATATAAGATGACCTCCCAATAATTGGATCCTATATATGGAAAATTTATAAATTTGTTATACTTTTCCAGGTATGGAATCTAATCATTGGAGGTTTACCTTGAAACTGTTACCCTCCCACTGCTATAGCAGGGAAAATAAATCTGGGGGTCAGGTAGCACCTTTGCTCACTGCTTCCCCTCAATGTTTTCCCCTGGAAACTCCTTCTTCTCCCTCCCACTCCTTACTGCCAGAGCACATAGAATTGAGGGGCAAATTTGAAAACACTGACCTTGAAATAAACATACCTGTAGATATTTTCATATAGGCAAATTATTTAGGTATCAATAGGCTTAGCTAATCCAGAAATGATCTATTTTATCTTTTTAGAAATTGCTGCAGGTTTTAGCACAGGTACTCCATAAACACACTTTTAAGTAGCACTTTCGTACCTACTTATTTATAGTACAAACTATGCATGATATTAGTCCAAAGCCAAAAGGCTCATGATTTACCATATAGTTCATTGGGCTGGGCCCCAGAAGAGTGTTTCAAGCCACAAAGTCCCTGTATCTCAGCACTGCTTGGTATATGCGTGTACTCCAGATACACATCACAAAAGATTCATGTGCTAATTAGCCCCCACTCAAGACTGGAACCAGGTATTATTGTCATGAGTTCTGGGATCATGAATGGGGCCACACTAATCATATGTGACAGGCTGAGAGACAAGGCAATGGAGAGATTCTGTGAACTGTTTCTATTCCCATTTGGTGATGTTTGCCAGACATTTAAGGCTAGTGAAGAAAAAGAAGTAACTGGAAATGGGAAAGAAGTGTGCAGCTCAGCTGTGGGAGTAAAGAGGAAATTGAAACGCAGTATATGTAGTGGCTTACCATAACTAGTAAAGAGTCAGTGCTGAGGGGGACTGTGTGCAATGGGTACCACCATATATCTTATTTAGATAAGCTGCAGTAGACTTTGGTAGGTTCCTATGAGCACTGGCAGCCTGATCAATGCATTAAAGGCAGAGAAAAGGATCAACAGAATGCGAGGGTGTAAGGAGTATAAGAGGGAGACCCAAAGCTCAAAACAATAGCAGTGATGGCAAGTAAACATGAGGTGAAAAAATAGTTGAATAGTGGAAATGAAGTCTGGAAATAGTTGGAGAGTGGACACAAGTAGAGAAGAAAGGAAGGAGAATGTGACAGGTGGGAGCAATGGCAGAAGTACTAACAATGAGAGTGACAACACCAGAAGAAAGACAGGAGCAGAGGAGAGTGGGAGACAGAACAGGAGCAGTAGAAGATATGTCAGGTGAGAAGCAGAGGATGGCAGGAGCATGATGGCAGGTCCACCAGGAGTGGCATGGTGGGAAAACATGGAAAAGGCATCCAGAAAAGCTAAAGAGGAGCAGAAGATGTGGCTAAAGGCAACTTTAACTGGCAATGGGAGGCAGATGGGATTGACAGTGAACTGATATGATTACCTGGAAAAGGCACTGTTTGAGATTTTGGAGGTGCAAGCAGAGCACCTAACCAGTCTGATTGCTTTCTTGAACCAGAAGACTTCGGAATTGACTTACTGGGATGGGAAGAAATATGTAGAGAAATGTGGGAGGGAGGAATGAACAGAGATAAAGTTCATAGGAGGGGAAAAGTCTAGAGAAAGAGTGATTACAGTTTCAGTATACATGGATTTACTAGAACCAGAAGCCACAAAAAGATACATGGAAAAGTATGTCCAGAGGGTCATGTCAGTAGAGAAAGTAAGGGACAAATACAGTATCTGGATGGAGTCTTGGAGAGCATGAATAGTGTCACAAGCAGACAAGTGGAGCCCATGTGGGGTACTGCATCTCCTGTCAGTGATCCAAATCAGGACATACTAGGGTTTGATAAGGTACCATGGACAAACAGAACAGTGCAGCAAATGTGGAATGGTGTGGCACCTGTCCACACACTGTCCCCTCACAATATGCTACGTATGTGAAGGGTTGGAACATAGAGCAGCAGAGTGCCAGGAGTCCTTGAAATGCACTATTTGTAAGGGAGAGGGACACTTGCTTGTAGGTGCCCCAACACCTTTGCAAGTATAGTCAGACCCCCTGAGGAACAGCAAAACCCAGAGAAGAAGAGGAGCAGAGAGGAGGGATTGGACACTGAAGTAGAAATGGTGGAAGAAATGCTGTAGGAGGGTGAAACAGAGAAGGAAGGGGGGTGAAATTTCTGTAATTGAGGTAACACAGGCAGAGATAGGAGATGGAATGGAAGAGAAGATGAGAACAGCAAACAGCTCAGACATGGAGGTAGGGGTGGGGAAGAAAGAAGACACTCTACAGACAACAGAAGTGGAAATGGAGCAAGAGAAAGAGCCAGAGAAACAGACTGGGAAAAGAAAGAAAACGCATGGCCTGAAGACCAGGAACAAGAAATCTAATAATGAGGGAGGTAAGTTAGAGGAAGAGCCAGAGAGCAGTTTTCTGCTGATAAGGCCTCCAGGCTGCAGCCTGAATGGGAGGCTAGAAGGTGAGAAGCGGCAGGGAGGTGGGAATATGCCACCTAAATGTGAAAGTGATTCAGCAGTTTGCAAATGCTACAGGAATGCGAGTGACCAAGAAGGAGGAGTCAACCACCCTGAGCAGTAACAAGGAGTAATCTTAAAGGTACAAATGCACTCATTTTAAAACAAGCACAAATGGCATTGATAATAGTTTTGATTAACGTCAGGAGTATCTTAACAAGGAAGAAGTGGGAACAGATTGAACCGGTGTTGAAGCAAGTAAGGGCAGGTATAATCTTCCTACAAGAGTGTGGTATATACCAGGTGATATTTTTTGCCTGAAAGTTTGCAAAGAATTTTTTCCAACTACTTGAGTTGGTCTAATAAAAGATATCAGATTTATCCCAAGAACCTTGTCTGCCTGTATACCAGGTGAGAGAGATTATAAATGCTTTGGGAAAAGGTGGAAAAGGAGACCATCTTGGTGGTCAAGGACAAATGAGAACAAAGTGGCAGGGGTAGCAATATTATTCAAGAACGCAGAGCTGAGAGCAAAGCAGGTAGAAGTCATTAGTGGCAGATTGCAATGAATGTTACTATTAATCAAGGGAACAGAATTAGACATTTTCAACATATATGCACCACTGGGGAGGCAGGGAAGGAACAGCAGCTTAGAAAGCTAGTGGTTTATGTGGTTGGAGGGAGACCACACATATAGGAGATTTCAATTGTATAATAAAAGTGGGTGACAGAACAGGGGAAGGAAGAAATGGAGCTTTAGACTGCTTATCCAGACTGTTAACAAAGATAATAAAAGAAGAGTAATTAACACTAAGAGATGTGTGGGTAGGGGAGAAAGTTTTTACTGGAATAGGCCCCAGTAGGAAGAAACAATCTAGAATTGACTTTGTGTTTGTATCAAAAGAAGTAGGGGTAAGGAAGAAAGAGACTATACATGTACCTTTTAGTAATTACCCAATGCTGAAGGTGGAAATGAGTCTTGGTGAGGGCCCCATGCCAGTGGACTATGGAAGTTAAATGGGCAGCTGTTACAAGATGAAGAGACATGTCTAGCATGGGAGACTGGTGCCTCTGTGTCGGAGGGGCAAATGCCCCCCCCCCCCCGTGGCCAGTCAGTGGCTGGGAGGGGGGGGGTCCCTTGTAGCCAATCATGCCAACCAGGAAGCTTGAGTGGCACTCCTCCTGGTGCCCACACTCCCTGATCGGCGCTCACAGTGGGGGCACTGGCATTAGTGCCTGGCCCCCATACCTATCGCCTAAATGGGAAGCTCTGACCGTGAGAAGGTGTGCCAGCATGTCCATGCACCCCCTACATGTCGCCACTGATGTCAAGTGTGCATGAGACAGTATGAGGGGTGGCAAACACTGAAGAAATATTTTGGGAGTACTAGAGAATGGTGGATGATGGTGAAGAAGAGGACAGAATTCTTCCGGAAGGAAAGTCAAAGATGCCCAGGGAAAAGAATGAAAATGCTAAGAGAGCTGCAAGTGCAGGAGCTGCTGAAGGAAGCTGCAGAAGGAAGACAGGTACAAGAAGAGCTAGAAGAAACAAGGCAAGAGTTAGAAACCTGGTTTAAAAGCAAGATGAGAGAGAAAATGTTCATAGCACAAGCACCCTGGGTGGGAGAAAATGACGACTGGTCCAGATACTTTTTGGCTAGAGTGAAGGTGGCAAACAGAGAGCTTAAAGCAGCGTGGGAAGAAGGTTGTACTTGGGTGGAAAAGTAGGAGCTGGTGTTGGAGGCAACAAGGAGATTTTACAAAGAGCTACACCAAAAAATAGAAACAGACAGGAATAAGATGAAGGATTTCTTGGAAGAGAGTGAAGAGAAAGTAGAGGAGCAGGAAACAAAGAAGATGGTAGAAGAGATACGTTTAAAGGAGGTGGAGGAGTGCTTAAAAATCTTTAAAAGAAGGAAATCGCCAAGAACAGATGTTCTGCCTATGGATTTTACAAGAAGTTTTGGGCATGGGTAGGGAGGGATATAGTGGAAGTTTTTGAGGAAATAGTGGAAACAGGAAAGGCAGGGAAAGATTTTACAAGAGTTGTTGTGATCCTGCTGTTCAAGAAGGGGGAGAATGAACTCCTGAACAACTGGAGACTGAATACACTACTTGGGCATGTCCACACATGCAGGGGTGTGCGGTTGCCACAGCAGCAATAACAGTGGCACAAATTTATGCCATTGCTTTTTGCCTCTGTGCATCCCTCTGCATGTGGGGTTGGTGCAAGGAAAATTGTCCCAGGTGGGGCAGGGGAAGCTGGCCCCAGAAGCCTTACCTGGGGTTCTGAGGACCTCCCGGGGCAGCAATGGTGGTGATCCAGCCATTTAGAGCCTGGCCAGCAGCCAGAGCATGGCTCTGGCCAGCCAGTCTCCCTTCCTGGTGGTACACACTGCTGCTGTGTACACCATGCTGCTTTTTTAAGCAGTGTTTTTGACACTGGGCTTTCCTGGTGTCAAAAACCCCCCAGCGTGCTGCTGATTAGCAATGTGATGTAAAGGTGCATATGCAACGCATGTGGTTTGCAGTGCCTCAAATCACACGTGTGCTCGTGGGGATGCACCCCTTAGCATGGACTATAAGTTAATGGCCAAGACGCTGGCTTTGAGGATGAGGAATAACCTCCAGAAGATAATACAGGAAAACCAAGTACATGCAGTACCAGGTAGAAAAATCTCTGAAGTCATCAGGGTGATCAGAGATATACTGTCCCACATCCAAGAAAGGAAAACAAAGTTATAGCAAACCTAGATTTAGAGAAAGAATATGACAGAGCCAGGATCATGATTACATGTTTGAGCTGTGATGACAAATGGGGTTCCCAGAAAAATTTATATGTTGGATAAGGTTGTTGTATAGAGAAACAGAGACTCAAGTCCAAATTAATGTGCGTCTAAGTGGGGCCTTTAAAATCTATATAGGGTGAGACAAGGTGTCACCACTACTATTTGTGTGTGGCATGGAGCCATTAGTACAAAGAATAAGAAAGACAAGGTCATAAGTAGAGTAAAGATAATGGAAGAGGGTGAGGTAAAATGCATACTATATATGGATTATATAAATGTAGTAGTTAGAGATAGACTTCAATGGAAAGGGTGCTAAAGGATATATCAACGTATGGAAAAGCAGGGGATCTGAACTAAATAGATTGAAAAGCACCATGATGGGAGTGGGGAGCTGGAGGGACTCAGATAAGTGTGGTCTTCAAATGAGAGACAGAGAAATCAGAGTGCTAGGGATCTTGATAGATGCCGAAGGGAAAGGTAATACAGCGTGGGAAAAGATGACAGCGAACCTATGGCAAATATTTTAGTTATGATCTGGAAGGATCCTGTCCTTTGTTGGAAAAGTGGCAGTGGTTAAGGCTGTGCTACTGCTGATTATTCTATATACGGGAATTGTATTCCTACCGATATGGTGGCAGTTAGCAAAAATACAGAAGAAAATATGTGTATTCTTCTGGAATGCCAAAAGAGAAAGTTGGCTAGATCTGAACTGTACAAAGCAAGAGAGATGGGGGCATGAGGAACTGCTGGATTTGGGACTGTTTATCTGTGCAAAAATGTAAGCGCAATATGCAAGGCAGGAACAGAAGGAGAGCGGAAAGCAGCACATTTCACTCAATTTTATGCAGCTGGAATTTTGAGGAAATAGAGAATATATCAGACCTCTTTGAAGCATCCATGGGCATGGCAACCGCTGATTCATTGCATGAGAATGAAAGAATTTATGCAGCAGTATAAAATAGGGAAGGTAGGGCTGGATCATAAGATCATAAGAAGATCAATGAAAGTGGTAAAGAAGAGAGACGGGATTGCACTGGTGGGAAACTTCACAGAAGGACAAGTGAAGAAGCTGTGAGGAGTGGTGGTGAGTAAACAACTAGAAGGGTAAAATGTTGACCTAGTATGAATGGTGGTAAAAAATATCTTGCCAGTGAGAGAAGTGCAACACAGATGGGGCTTGATGAGCTCATCAAGGTGCACAAGGGAGAGGTGCGGGGAAGAAGAAACAGTGGGATGTGTATTAGGAGCATACATCTGGAAAGAGGGTGTCGGAAAGGATCCACTGCTTTTTGAGTGTCACCAAAATAAGCCTGTCATTAGGGAGGAGATGGTATGATATGGACTCATACCAAACATTATTAAGGACTTTATTAGCATGTGTTAAAACTAGTTTATGGAAAGTAAGAAACCTCTGGGTGTTTAAGTGATTGGCTTTCACTGAAAAAGTGTGCCTGGAGCTGGGGTTGCATAAACTGAAATGCTGCATTGAGTGAGACAAGGAAGAGATCAGAGAGGAAGAGGCAGAGAAGTGGAGGAAAAAGTACTGGGCACACTTGTTTCACTAAACCAACAGAGAAGACTGATGGGATAGGTGAAGAGTTTCAAGTGATTACTGAGGTAACTGTTTTTGATGGGGTTCTGTATGAAGAAAAAGATTTCTGTAAGTGTTTGATTGTTGTGGGAAGTTGATATATGTTGTTTAAGGGTTTAATCTATGTAGTTGTTTGTTTTTGATATATAGTTGTTTCTGTGATATGAAGTCTTGGTAAAACAAGGATGCTCAATATGTATACCTTTTAAAAGTGTGCTTTTAATAAAATTTATCAAAAAAGGGGGTTCCCATCAGTATGTTTGCCCCATATGGGCCATGTGTTTTATAGTCATGCTCAGTGTTGGCTGCATTTAATCAGCTTCATAGTTGGTTTCCATTACTGAGCACATGCTGGTTTTGGCTGTAGTTTAATGATAGGCAGTGTATTTAATGAGATTTCCTTGTATGTGAACATAAGACAAGGGACATTTTTCCCCATGCTGATTGGAAGGAAAATTTCATCTTGTATTCAAGTAAATAAGGTACGTTAGATACTAAGAAAAACTTTCTAACTGTAAGAACAGTTTAGCACTGGGTTACATTGGCTTAGGATGTGGTAGAATTTCTATCTATAGAGTTTTTTAATAGTGAGATATAAAAACATCTGTTGGGAATGGTTTGAGGTAGAGTTCATCCTGTCTTGGTGTGGAGGAATGAGCTAAAGTGACTTCTTAAGTTCCGTTCCAGTCCTATTTTTATATAATTCAAAAGACAGCTCTGCCAAACACAGCTGAGGACTGGCATATTATCTTCATTGGTCTTCAGCTAACATTGCTGAGTCCATACCCTACTAACAAAATCCAAACTTAGGCATTCTTTTTCCATCACTTTAAGCCCTTGATAGGATTATGCATACATATATAATGGAATATGTAATACAGTTGCATTGCTCCTTGTAGAAATTTTGTATTAATGAATTGAAGAATCTTTGCTACTCTCCTTTTTCACTTTGTCCAGCAAGTCTGGAGATTGGCTAAGCCTAAGAAACAGAATTAAAGCAATATGATAACATGGCTAACCTCTTTAGGCATACATATCTCATGAGGATTCACTTAAGGCTTCCATAATATATCCATATGGAAAATGAGGGGGATAAAGACATCAAGGTGAATATGCTTGATTTGGTTACTGTGAGCACTGTGGAACAGAGTTCCTTTTAGAAATTATTTAAGAAACCAGAAAGTGGTGATTCGATAGACCAGAATAATGAGTGACTCCATG
This sequence comes from Gavialis gangeticus, assembly GCF_001723915.1. Taxonomy (NCBI): domain Eukaryota; kingdom Metazoa; phylum Chordata; order Crocodylia; family Gavialidae; genus Gavialis; species Gavialis gangeticus. Next base: position 156,850,414 of record NW_017728992.1, on the reverse strand, counting down.
CACAGGGAATGAATTGCCCCTACTTCTCTGGTCCTCCAGCCTCTAACAATCCTCTCCTTAGAATGCTAAGTAGCATACTTCCCATAAATCAACTGAGGTACACTCTCACCTCTAAACCAAAGTAACTCTTTTGGGAGTAAAAAGTTAGATTAGTTTAATACATATCTATATTTAACATTTTTACTTGCTTCTGCACTTCCTGATACTGGCTGGGGCAAGAAGCAGAAGTGCCAGTATAAAGCAAGAAAAACTGTTTTTACAGTATTTCCAAAACAATTAGAAGCAGGAAATACCACAAGTCTTGAGAGAAAGTTTGAGTAGTTAACTTTTCGTTTGTGATCTTTTTCATTCTGGCGAGCTGCTGAATTTCCAGGTTAAAGAGAGACTAGAAGTGCTTTGGCAGACTCCTGGGGTGAAGACAATTGAGATAAACACCCCTAGTTTGGGAACGTATCTGACTTGTCCATTTGTATTGTTCATCTACTACTATTGCATTTCTCACCATGTTCCTTAATTTGCAAAATCTTTAGGGGAGAGACTGTCTTCCTAAACATTTGTCAGAAAACAGATCATTGTGGGCACGATCAGAATACAAAGAATAATTCATGGACATGAAAATAGACTCCAAATTAGCTGCAAATTATTGTTTACACATTCTGTGGATTCTCATATCTATCCAGCGGACTAAAGATCAGATCATGTTCTAAGGTATTTCCCCCACAAGAGAACTAGTTAAGTGGTAAGTTGTCCAAATTAAAGATAAAATCAGCTCTTCTTATTTGCTTTCTGTGACTTTTTTTAGATTGAGGAAAAAAATTTAACCTACTCAGAGAATGAAAAAAATGAGAAGATGTTTGAACCCCGAAGTTCAGAACCTAGAACAAAGAACCAGGAAGCGCCTATACACGAACATCGAGGCTGCTCCGGCACACTGGAATTCCAGCATGCTGGAGCAGACTCAGTTAATCAAGTCTGATGGAGTGTAGCAACTGATGTGCTCCAGCAGCCTCCTGCGTCTTGTGTATCAGCATCTCCATGCTTGAAAATGGTGGCATGGTGCTTGAACTAAAGCTTGTTCAACAACCTTTAGTTTAAGTACTCCCACGGCCATTTTTAAACATGGAGATGGAGAAGTGCTTTAATTACTCTCAGAGCTGCTCTAATTAAAGTACTGCCACCCCACTCCTCCATGCCCAGAGCACATATAAAAGTCCCCATCTATATTTTCTACAGACTGCAAGGAAATACAGGCTCATCTCAAGGGACATCTAAACCTATCTATACCAACTTCCTCCAAGTTCTTGAGAAACTCACTTCCTAAGGTTCCAGTGAAGCCAATGGGAATTGCAGTTGTTCAGCTCCTCTAAAAAAATCAAGTCATCAATATTTCAGTTTTCTCTGTGTAACTGGGGTAATTACCATGCTTACCTACTTTGCACAGTTGTTATGAATTTTAATTAATCCTTTCAATGTTCTTTGAAGATGAAAACAGTCATGAATCCTTAGAAATGATCCTAATTCCAACGTATACCCTAGCACTTCACATTTCCTCTACCTTACGTCCAAATTATTTTAATGTGAGCAATGGCTTCAATTTTTTAAAGAAGAAAATAGCAAATCAAAGATCTTTCATTATATTATTCTAACAATCACACAATGTGTATGCAGTTTTTGCTCTTAGGGATTCAGTCATGGTATGTATATAAAGAAGTGAACAGCTAGAGACACCTCTCAGCTCATTTTCATATAGGATTTCTGTGATTTCATGCAAAATTGCAGTACATGCATAAATATGAAAGTAAAGAAACATAGTTCTTAGCATGTTAACTACAAGGGGGGATATCTGTTCCCAAATCAATTGAAATAGTAGGTCCAGAACAACAGATTTAATTTAGCCGGTATTTCCTTGCAGTCTGTAGAAAATAATGGGTTTGCCTCAAAACCTAGACATTTAGTATGCTGAAGGTGCAGCTTTCAAAGGGGTTAACTTAAAACCCTTTAGCAAGTGTTTTAACTGAAGTCCTGCCTCAGGGCATTAGGAATCTTTTGCTCTAATTGATGTCTTAGGCATCTTGTAATCAGGGAGACTGCATTTAAAAGGTACAGAGACTGGTATTATTG
>NW_017728992.1:156833783-156843293 GCF_001723915.1 Gavialis gangeticus | reverse complement strand
TCAGGGAGACTGCATTTAAAAGGTACAGAGACTGGTATTATTGCTTGTCATATAACAGCTGTACTTTGTAATTACCAGGACAGCAGACTAGAACTACTCTAAAGGTTATATTCTTGCAAAAAGCAGTGGGGCCTTCTAAAGCTTTCATTGGTTATAGAGATGCAGATACACTAAGTACTACATAAACATGATGTAATGAAAGCTCTCCAACATTTTGGCTTCTTTCTATCTTCATATTTGAGTAGCTTAATGCAATTGTGTGCCCATGCCCCCCCCCCCCCAATGGATGGCATGTGAGGGTATGGTCTAATACTGGGCCTGCACACCAATAAAACAAATGTCAGCATAACCTTAATACTGTCAGCATTTATTCAATACTTGCCCATATTTTAATTAATTACATGGTTTTAAGAATATTTTGCCGTATTCAATTTAAATAGGAGTTGCAACATTTAATGGGCGGGGAGAGAAAACAACAGGTAAAAGATACAACCCAAAACTGTCCCAGTGGAAACACTGCCCAACCTACCAGAGCACTGGGATATATGGGAACATCTACAGTGCTGTGCAGATATTCCAGAAGCAATGTGACAGTCTTAACAGGTTGCTCCCTGTAGGCTAAACAACTGTGTGGTGAGGGAGGAGTGGGGAGGCGGTGAGAGATAGGTGGGTGGGGAGAGGGCAGGAACATGAAGCTGTGAGGCACGGAGTTAAAGGGATGCAGGTGACTAATGAAATGGGAGGGGGAAAGGAAATGGGGGCTAGGGGAAGGGTGATGAAATGAAGGAAATCAGGCACTGAAAGATAAAATAAAAAGAAATAAAAAAAAATAATAACAAATAAAGAGGAAGTAAATTAAAAGAGGTCTTATGTTTGAATAAATTGGGATTTGGGATTGGGGGATGTGTGTGGGGGGGTGCTGGTTGGGCTTCCTGGGGTGGCTGAGAGGTGGGAGCCATGAGGGAAGGCACTTTTGGGGAAGCTACTGCCCCTGCCCCATGAAGGAAGCCCCAGCTCATGGGGACCCAGTCTGGCTCTCTACCTTCTAGACCCCACTTCTGGACCCATGTGTGCCCTATGACCTAGCTAGCTGGCATGTGCTCTGCAGGCTGTTTGCATGGGTTTGCATCCCCTGGGGGTGGGAAGGTAGCACCCCCAAGAGTGGAAGTGGGAGTTGACTTGGTTCAAGAACTGGCCCCTGGACAGTAGAGTTCAGGGGGTGGAAAGGGGACACAGCATCCTGGGATGCTGGAGGACTGCAACTTGGGCTGCTCATCTGTGGGGAGTGGCTACACTTAATGGAACATGAGCTGAGTAACACAGATCAGAAGTAAACTGGCTCTGGAGTGGCATAACTTTAGGTTGCCTAAAGTATGCTTAAAGCTAGTTTCAGGTGTTAATGTGTGAACAATCCAGGTGTTCTGTGTTCCAGAAGCTGCCTAAAATTAATGTGTAACAAGACCCTCTCACAGCCCTTTTTATCCTTCCTTTTTAATAGTTAATTGTTAATTGAACAGTAAAGTATATATTTATATATTTAAAGTTTTTGCAACTATGGGCTATAGGTAATGAAGGACTTGCATGCCTACAAGTTAGACATTATAATCCCTAACTTTTACTCATTTGGGACCTGGAGTAAAAACTAGTCTCATGAACCTCTTGGATCCCTATACAGGCTTCCCTTGATTTATTCAGTACATGCATTCCCGGAGAATGGCACATAAATCAAATTTGCTTAAAGTGAACCCACTTTACAATGTAACAAAGTGGGATAGGTTCCCATGGCAGTGAGGGAGGGAGAGAGTCCCGGACTAGGGAAGGGGTGGCAGGAAGGGTACTGCTCCCAGGGCTACACAAGGCAGCAAAGCAGAGGGAACAAAGCGGCACTTACCCCAGCCCCAGCTGCAGTGGCCCTGAGAGTAGCTGGCGCCAGCTGCCTGCAGCCACTGGGCTGCACCATGCTCAGCCTGTCCCCAGCTCACCTCTGCTCCTGGGCTGCGCCGTGTCCTGGTACAGGTAGCTGGTGCTGGCTGCTCCCAGGGCTGCTGCAGCCAGGGCTGGGGTGAGTGCAGTATCCTGCACTGCCTGGGGCTCCGCTTGTTTGCACTCACTCTGGGAGTGGCCAATACCAGCTGCCTGTACCAGGGTATAGCACAGCCCAGAAGCAGAGGTGAGTGGGGATAGGAGGAGCATGGTGCAGCCCAGCAACTGCAGGCACCTGGTGCCTATTGCTCCTGGGGCCACTGCAGCCGGGGCTGGGGTGAATGGAGCCACGGCCCTTTCCCCTCCCTGCACAGACTTACCTGTTGGGGAGGGGACATCTATGCTGATTGCATAAGAGCGAATTTACTTCACATATAACAAATTATGGGTCTAAATATGCTCATCACATAAGAGTGAATTCACATATAAAGAACCCACATAAATTGAGGGAAACCTGTATAGTACATGGGCACAGTTAAACACCTCCAAATGGGATCCAAAGCAGCCGGCATACTCAGAGCCAGACAAGAGGGAAATGCTGAGCATGCAGAGGGATACATAATTCCACCTTTCACCATCTCTTAAGCACCTTCATCCACTTGGAATCCATAGCCCAGAGTGTTCTCCATCTCTCCCAGAAATGAGAAGAGCTTGCACTTCATTTTTAAAACTCTGCTGGCAATCACCAAATATGTGTAATAGTTTAGCAATTAGAGAACTCATCCAGGGAGTAGGAGGTCTAAGTCAAATGCCATTCTAACCTAAAGAAGTTCACACCCATTTGCCGCCCCCCCCAGTCTGCTCTAACCACAAAGCTAGCTAGGCCAGTGTGGGGAGGGCACTCTTCACCCCTCCTAGGGTAGGAGAGACCTGGATTCTGGTTCCAGCTGTCAGGATTATATGAGTTTTTAAAATAAAATATGCAAACACCCCTGGTGTTGGGGATATGAGCTCCAAACCTCCCTCTCCCAGACAAGTGCCTAATTAGTGGGCTACAGAGTCAGGCTCCCTCTTGTGCACATACTCTCTCACTGTCTCTTTCCCAATAAATCTTAAATTCTTCTCTGTACAGTGACCCAATTTCAGCAGTACAGATGGAAAGCTCTCCTCACCCCAAACCTAATCTGTAGACAGGTTGTTTGTGTGCTTTATTGGGAAATGCAGTTTTAAACATTGTTGGTCTGATGGGGAGGTCACATTTTCCACAATAGTGCACTATTAAGCTATTAAATAGAACCTCTGAGCCTGATTTATAAATTATTACCAGTTAGCTAGAAAAAATGATGTTACTTAATTTAGGGGACCAATCACACACTAAGAAAGACAAGTAGTTCAGAAGCAGGCCAGAGATTCAAGTTTCTTTGCATAAAGTGTTAATATTTAGAGATAACAAATGCATCTACAGAAATAAGTTTGTGAATGACTCATGTAAAAGAAAGGGCAAAACTCATTGAACAAATAATTAGTAACAAATAATGTAACCATCTGTACTATAATTTAGAGATGGTTCCAGAAGGAAAAAAAAGTTGTCTGACAAAAATGGACTTAATAAAAGGGGAAAAAAGGCTAGGGCGGGGGGTGGGATTCGAACCCTGCAATCCAAACCAAATAAGGGTTGTAGGTAGTTGCACTGTATCGGGAGGAGAGAGTCAACCAGACTCTGTTTCAGATTCACAATCTTCTACTTCCCCCTATGGGACATGGGAGAAGCAGGCGGCACAAGTTTTTCTTTTGGTGCATCTTACTTCCCCATCATCCCCAGCTCCAAGGCTTTGCTTCATCTATTAAAGGGAAGAGCTAATGAATGCAACAGCATCCTCTTCCCCACCCCTGCTATAGAGTGATGTAAGTTACCTGGGCAGGGTGTAAAGTAGCTCTTTATACTCCCATATTGCACTGACTGCCATGTAAAGGTAGGTTTATATCACTTCTGCAGTGGTTTTATGAGTGCTGTTCTGGAGCAAGCCTCATACATCTGCTTCAGCTCTGCCCAGGCCAAACCTGGAAATGGGGTGGTGACACTATTCTTGTCCCCACTCCAAAATATTTGCCTCCTATGCTTGACAGTGACAGCAGGGGAAAGGGAAAGAGCAGGTCTAGTTGCTCATTTCTCCTTTCAGTGCACACAAAAAGGTGGGCAGAAAATGCCAGAGAACAGCACTCCCAGGGCCACTGCATGAATGGATCCATTTACCTGACAGCTTAGTGGGAGAAGGGAATATAAAGAGCTTCCTTGCACCCAGAAAGCGCTCAAACATGAAGTTTAGTCTATGCTACAAGGCAGCTGCCACAACAGTTATGGTGACAGGGATATGACAGCCAGATCCCCTGATGTAGACAAAGCTCTGGCCCAGAAAATATTTTTCAGTCATCAGTGCTTCACCAGCTCCCCTCAATGGCAGAACTGTGTCCACACGGTTTTTGCTGCAGAGCTAGCAGTGACTATGAGGTATGATCTTTTTTACTTAGCTTGCCATCACAGCTGGACTTTGTAACATAGGCAAGAGTCAACATCTGCAAAACTCAAGTATGCTGGGTTCTTCCAGGCTGTAATCTACATCAGTTATTTAGCACTTGTAGCTTGTTTAGCATGTATAGCTATATCATGTATATATAAATTCTGCATTTTCCAATTTTAAACACTAGCTGGTTTTAAAAGACCAGCTTCCTCCCTACCAGTATTTTAGAAAACAGAACATTCTAAAACTCACTTTTTAATGTGTATCCTGTAATATCCTTCTTTTTGAACATTTTTCTTACCGTGATCCATTGTTGAATTGTTTCTTTCAACAATCTCTGCCCCATATTTCCTGGAATGCTTTCTGAAATTCCATCTGTTGTATGGTGCACTACTAGATGTGTTCTTGAAATCCAGATAAATTATGTCTACCAATTTGGTAATATACCCCCAAGAATTTAAGTAAATTTATCAGCCATCATCTTTCTTTTATCAATCCAGGCTGAGTGACCTTTAATAAACTAGAGAGAAATAAATTCCTTATTGGTTGATTCATGTATTGAAAGAAAAAATAATCTATACCAGATCTACAACTACACCCCAGCTTGATTTTCTTCCCTTAATGTACTCCATTCTGTGCTTTGGGAAGAAACAAACTCCCATTATGATTATTCTGCCTCTTCCAAACTCCCATTGGACTTGACAAGATTTGATATCATGATGTTCTGATGATCACATGCCCGGTTGAAAACTGTTTTCCCAAACTGTCCTATAGTGAAGAGGTTTGAAGAGTGAAATATCTCAAAACAGGAAATTGGATGTTAACCCTGGCACTTAAAAGCACAACATAGCAGAGACTAGATATCTATAAAGGACTGACAGAAACAGAAAAAAGGAGAACACAGGTCCATGAGGCTTTGCCCCAGAAATGTTCAAAGACGACCAAGAAAGTGACAGCACTGAAGTTTACTAAGATCAACTGAAGTTTAAGATCGCACAGGCCTAATGTGATTAAATCAAGTTCACTTGCTATAGCAGGCCAGGTGCCAAGTATAGAAAATTATAAGCAGAGATCTTATTTGTAGACATTCTGGGATACAGTCTGATCTCAGTTATGCTGGCATGAATCTAGTATAAATTCATCCACTACAGTGGAGTTACTCTGGATTTAAGAATCTTTGCAGCATCAGAATCTGCTCTGTTTATTTCAAACTCCTGTTAGAAAAGCCCACTGAAATAAATCTTTGATTTAGTTCAATGTCCTTGGGATCAAAGCTACTCAGAGACTGCTACAAGCTCTTACACTGATATAAATGTACTGACTGCTAAGAAGCTATGTTCATTTGTACTGCTTGAGGATCAGTCTCAGGGGATTTCCCCCTCTCCGCTCAAAATAAGCCACTGAGAATATCATTAATGTTTCTTACTAAGCACTGTTGACTATGGGTGACAAATATAGGCGGGTGCATGCACTGGGTGCATTTCCATGTGCTATTAGTGCGATGCAATAAACTCCAGTACAGTTAAGTTTATAACTTGGGCCAGAGTTAACAGCTCTTGGGCTCAGAGTCTACATGTGTTCATAGGACCACAGCAGTTTGAGCTGTGGCAGAGCAGCCCCAGGCTCAGGCGGTGAGCCCCAGGCTCTGGGTCATGGTGTCATGTGTTGGAGGGGCTGGCTGGGGCATGAGAACAGAGCCGTCGCATGGGGGGTGAATCAAGGCAACTACATCAGGCCTCACATTTTGGGGAGGCCTGCGGACAGTGCCATACAGGCCCCGCGGAGGGCACCCCCACCCCTGCGCTCCATCCACTTGCCACCCCCTGCACCCCACAGGCCCTGCACAGGCTGATATGCTCCGGGCCCCACACACCCCTAGGCTTGGCTCTGCATGGGAGTGCCCAAAGAGCAGAGCTATGTGGCTAGGCAGCAGGCAGGAGTCTGCCCCCTGCTGCCGGGGCTGATCGTATGCAATTTATACCCAGCCACCATTTACACATGCATTTAGGCATCGTTATTTTCACTACCATAAGACAGTACTGTCCCCATCTTTACTATTTTATGGCTGTGAAAATTAATTTGCTGCAGTCTAATAGTGTTGCATGTATAGACTGTGATGCTTTACACTGCAGCAAATTAGTCTATTGCACAGTTACATGCACATATAGATGAACCACTGTGTATCAAGAATGGCAGAGATTGCATCACTGTAATTATTGCATTGCTGTATCAGGTTACTGTAATTACTGCACTGATCATTGGTGATGCATAGGGGGTATACACAGGTGCACGTGTACCCCTCGAGATTGGCGGTTTATCCCCTGACAGAATCACTGCCAATGATGCCAGCAGCACTTACGGGCAGTCACTGCTCACCCCCATCCCCCCACTGACACCACCAGCAGTGTCTGTGGGTGGTTGCTGATCGCCAATTGCCGCTGGCGGCATCTGCGGGTGGTCACTGACTGCCATTTGGTGCTTGTTACCCTCCCCACTGTGCTGACACCACTGTGGCCGCCTGAGGGAGCTCTCTGCTCGCAACTGCCATGACCCTGCCACTGCCTGCAGGCAGTTACCATGCCCCCCCAGCCTCTGGGGCACGTGTCATTCATGGCACTGATGTATCAGACCCAACTCAGTAGGATGCAATCATAGCCAAGCACAGGATTGAATACAGGAAGCAAAAAGTTTGAGCTTTGCTTCTGGCTGTGTCATGAACTTGTGAGACATCCAGGAAGTTACAGTCCATTTGGGACAGTAGTCACCTGTAAATCACATATCATGCAACTTGCCCACTCGGGAGATATACAGATGAAAAGCACCATATAAGTATCAAGAATCAATTTTATGTTCTTAACAACAGGGTAAAAAAGAAATAAAGAAATAAAGAAGTACTCAATTCTGCAATTAGATCAGCAAAAGACCACTGTGGTCTTATAGCATGTATTACGGACTGGGATCAAACATAGCAAATTTCTTCACACGTAATGAAGCCTTGAGTCATTTTTTTGCAGTATGACACTTGCATCTGCACATTACCACTATGCATCTTGTTTATACCACCTTCTGAAGAAGCTGCTTCAGAAAATGTTTACCATTTACATTTCTTTTCTTGATACCACTTGTAACTGGAAAGCTAATCTCTCCTTACCATAGGCATAATGAGCAAGTTCTGTGCTCTGGGTGGCACTGGTATCTGGACCAGACCAGGCAGTTAGGCCAGCAGTTGGGCCTTGTTGCCCACCCTTAGGTACACTCTTGGTCCCTGCATACTTCATACAGGTTATTGCAGTTACAGGAAAACTAAATGATTTTTAAAAACCTCTACAACTGCTTTAAAATGACTTGTGTGCTGAGACTTTCAAGTATGATATCAAAACTGAGTTGCACTTCTAGAAAGTCTGCATTTACAGTTCCCTTGAAGAAGTATTTTTAGGTATGATGGGTCAGAACTCAAGATATTATTTCTTATAACTGTCATTGGTCTAGGATTGAAATGTATCTGTCCTTGACCCCTGTTATTTGGGGGAGGGGGCAAGAAGGGAAATTCCATATTTAAAAGGGAAAGAAGGAAACAATTTGTGACAGAGTTTTTTTTCTACATGTAGCCTGTGTGAAAGCCACTCAGCAGTTTGGAATGTTAGAACTAGTCCCAGCAGAAATGGATTAGTGGGCAGAGAACAAGGGAGAAGGTCAAAAGGTGAAAAATAAAAGAAATTGATCACATGGCTATGCACTTTATCACCTGGATCCAAAAATTAAGTCAATCATATGGATAGCACCACCTCATGAATGTAGAGCATGTGGACACACTGCTCAGTTGTGTGCCATATAGAATGGGTGTCACAGAATGGTGAATCAGACCAAGATAGGATGCATGAGCCTTGCAAATTCTACTTAGTGGGTGTCAGGTTTTCTTAAAATTATTCATCATTATAGTGAAGGGTGGGAGAGTAGATTTTATGAGTAGAATGGTAAATTTTCCTGGCAATTTTACAATGCAGAAAATATACCTCTCTCTCTCTCTCTCACTCACTCACTCACACACCCACACACACACTTTATACAGAGAAAGATTAGCATTGGGACAGAAAACTTGTAAGACAAGGTTCAGCCTGATGTGATTTAAAACAGCTGAGTGATGTGTTCAGAAAAAAATGCCAGCAGATCCCTTATGTTAGTGGGATTGGTGGGTACTGCTGTCATGAGAGCAGGGTGAATACAAATCGATATAATTGGTCAGGTGGAGGCAGTAGAGTAAACGTGACTCCTCCAAGGCAGTACTTGCACTGACAATAATTGTTAACAGATTTAGTTTCCTATTCACCTCATTTTTCCTTATGACTCCTTAACTTATCAGAATATTTTATTTTTGAGTTATTAGAAATTGCATCCTTCTTTTATTGATTCTTGACAGTTGCCAGCCAGCCTCTAATTGTTTCCAGGTCTGGATTTTCAAAATTACTGATTTCCTTTTAGATATTTTAATCATTCATATATCTCCTGTCTTTCCTTCCACCCCCACTTGACTTTCTTTGGCTTGGGAATTGCTCAGAGGAACTGTCAGTTTAGTTAACCCTAGTTGTCCTAGCCAAATAATTCTCTAACTCCTATGGTAAGGGCTGAATTATAAACTCTAGCTATGTACAGGCATACCTCGGAGATATTGCGGGTTCGGTTCCAGACCACCGCAATAAAGCAAATATTGTAATAAAGCGAGTCACACGAATTTTTTGGTTTCCCAGTGCATATAAAAGTTATGTTTACACTATACTGTAGTCTATTAAGTGTGCAATAGCATTATGTCTAAAAAGCAATGTACATACCTTAATTAAAAAATACTTTATTGCTAAAAAATACTAACCGTCATCTGAGCCTTCAGCAAGTCGTAATCTTTTTGCTGGTGGAGGGTCTTGCCTCAATTTGTAAAATACGCAATATCTGCGAAGCGCAATAAAGTGAAGCGCAATAAAATGAGGTATGCCTGATAACAATGTATGTTTCCCTAGTCTAACTCATCTGTGAACATAAATATTTTGAATTTGAATATTCAGCATACATTCAAACA
>NW_017728992.1:156825767-156828783 GCF_001723915.1 Gavialis gangeticus | reverse complement strand
ATATATATATATATATATATATTTGCAAAAGTATTTTTACTTGCAACCTGGTTTACTGATCCAATTCATTTGTGTCTTTGCATAACTACCACTGGAGTAGAAGGAAAACCAGACCTGTTAACCACAGGCCACTTCCTTATCACACAGCTTTCCTCCCAATTTTTGGCCTCTCTGTCCACTTGTATCCATCTCTCATCTCTTCAGGGGAGAGGGTAGTCGTCTTTTTGGGGGGTGATGGGAGGGAGGGAAGGTGGTTGGTAGACCATCTACAACAACTGAGTCTTGTCGGATAACTGGGATCTCAGGATCTATGGGACTGGTATAGAGGAGGGAAAAAAAAAGAAGTTGGTATCTGAGATGTGCCATGAATTTACATAATTGTGCAAGTGCCTAAGCTACAATGTGTAAGGCTGTAGAATAGAGTAGCATAGCTTGACATTGGCACCTGGGAGTCAAGTGTTCTTATGTGAGGAAGTAGTAGTGTCCTGCTTATTTTATTAACCACTTGCTCTTACCTTCCTTCCTAGTAAGCAAAAGCATCCATTAGGGTCTAAGAAGAAGGAGCAGCATGAAAACAGCTTGTGCTTCACCACAGAATTCTTTTGTGCTGCACTACCGAAATATAGACATTGACTTTGCAGGTGCCTCATTATTTACCAGGGCCGAAGTCAGGTAAGGCCAGCTTAAAGCACAAAGCATATAACTATAAAATAACTCAGCTGCCTTGCTGGCCACAAAATGGAATTCCCATTCTGGGAAATTCAACAGTTTAAAAAAAAAAGATATAATTCTGAAATGTAATGAAAAAACAAATTGAACAACTGCAACGTTTCTTTCAGAGAAATTCTAAGCATTCTGCCTTGACTTTTTAAGAAGATTTTCTGAGTTGCCTGGAGCCCTTTTGGACTACCAGGATGTTGAGGAGCTGGGGACTTGGAATTCCTGATCCAAGGACTGCCTGCTGGGCAGGGTATCCCAGAGGGGACCCTGGAAGGCCAGGCCTGTGAGGAGCAACATGTGTAGGCATGATGGCTCCAATGACCCTAGGTTTCTGCCACCCTGGCCTGAAGACCTAAGACTTTCAAATTCTCAGCTCCCTGAATGCCCATTAAGACATCTGATTATGTGTCAGTCAGGTGACCTGGCAGGAAACTAGGAAGGTTTTTGACATAATACTGAAATCAACATGTTCCCACAGAAAGTTTTACTTTTATTAAACTGGCATTTTCTGACCCAAGACCAGTCTGACAAAAAGTTTTCAGCCAAACCTACATAAGACCCATGGTACATAGCTTTTGTGAAAATGTGGCATCTAATAGAGTTGTGCAAAGCTTCAGTCACTGATTTGATTCAGAGGAGATTCGGCCCGATTCAGCAGCCAAATCTCCAAATCCAAATTGATCAGGAGACCCATTAATCTCTCTGAATCAAATTGGAAGTCTCTGATTTGATTCAGAGAGATTCGGTGATTTGGCCATAGACATAGCTTTATATGTTTTTTCTACATACTTCAAGGTACCAGGTGCGGCTTGTGAATGCTGAGATGGTGGGGCAGATGGAGCATCTCATGGGAGCGTGGGGGGATCTCTCATGTTCTTGGTGGTGGACCCAGAAGTGGATCAGAAGTACTCCTGGTCCACTTCTAGGTCCACCACAGAGTGCACCCCCCACCCTGCCCCCAGCTCAGCAACTGGTGCCTCCTGGGTCTGGGGGGCAGGGTGGGGGTGGGGCCCCCCAGGGGCCCCCCAGGGCTGATCACCAAGCCAGGGGGCTTGTGGGGAGGGGTCCCCAGTTTGTTTCTCCCCTGTTTGAGAGAGACAGGATTTGGGGTAAATCAGAAAAGGGTTGGGAGGTGAAGGGTATGTGGGAGGTGGGGGCATGTAGGGTGTGTGCGCATGGGGGGGCAGTGTGTTAGTGAGGGGCACATGTGTGCTAGCAGCTGCAGATAGCAGGGGACCCCATGGGCTATTATAGGACAGCATGTATCAGCTCACCCGAGATGCTAGACTGATGCCTGGCGGTGTGGCCTCAGGAAAGTGGGAGATCAATGTGGGGTAGAAGAAGGGCAGGTGGGCATGTAGCAGGCAAGACTGCCTGTCCAGGAAGCCCAGAACCAGCAGCAGGGTGCCAACACTTAGTGCCTCCTGGCTGCCCATATCCTCACCCTCAGCAGTGGTGGCAGTGGCCAGGGAAGCTGCAGCTTGGCCTCCAGCACCAGCAGGTCAGTGATGATGAAGCCCTTGAAGCCAGGGCCACTCAGCTGTGTCACCTTCTTACTGGGCACTGCTGCCTTGGCTTTGACCCAGCCCTCGGTGTCCTCCTTCTGGCCTGTCATGCTGCCTGGCAGCATCTGCAACCACTGCTGCCTGGGGGCTTTTTATTCCACTGCCCCCTGCTGGCTGACTCCAGTCAGTTCCAGGGAGGCTGCCCAGCCCCTAGTATTAATTGTCATGAAAGTCCCCCATTGGATTAGTTGCCACCAAAGTGCCCCATTGGCTTCTGACCAGCACTAATCAAAAAACTGTGATTGCTTTAGAGGACGGGCAGGCAATTATTTTGGGTGGAGGGCTGATTACTTAGTTTTCGCAAGCTGTTGAGGGCTGCATTGGTAGCCCCACCCCTTGACAGATACGCCACCCCCTGGTCACCATCTTGGGACTGGAAGTCCCACTCCCTAACCCCCAACCTTTGCCACCAGAAGTCCCTCCCCTTGCCCCTGGAAATGCTCCTTTCAGCAAGGGGTTTTGCCATCTCAGAACCAGAGAAATACCAAACTATATTCTAAAAATTGAACATCTACAACATTCATTAATTTGATTTCAAAAAATATTTTTGCCCTGATTTACATGTGTTTGTGTAGTGTACCCAGAGGTGATTGCACAATACCTTAAAATGATGTCTTACTCTTGTTTATTGTGGGGGGTAGAGGGCATAGGGGGTGTGGGGGAGGGTAAATATATGAGTGTGGGGTGAGGGAGCATGTGGGTTTGTGTGTGGATATATGGGGTGTGGCAGC